>NC_052148.1:153165370-153868908 GCF_902713615.1 Scyliorhinus canicula | reverse complement strand
GTTGCTGCCATGAGCGGCACCACTCCCTGCTCGTGGGCGCGGTTCGACTCCTCTAACAGCGTCTGCAGAGTCTGGAAGACAGCCCTCATCCCGTCATTGTGTCCCTGGGTTTCTTGATGCATCGGCTGTGCGGGTGGGTTGAGAAACTCTAGGAACTCGGAAAACGTCTGGGAGCCAGCTGGATGCTGGGCCTGGCCTGCCCTCCGCCAGTCCGGGACCTCGGCTGCTCTGACCTCCACCTGCTGTACCTGCTCAGCTGTGATGTGCGACCCATACTGTGACCCAGGAGCCTCATCACTAAATAGGCCAACCGGGGTGAGTGTCTCTGGGATGGTGGATGGTGTGGGAGATAGCTGTGCCGCAAGCTCGAGGTCGTCTTGGGTGGACGCCTCCTCTATGTCATCGGCCCACTGAGAGGCCGCAGGGCGTTCGCGGGCCATTTCTTTCTCTTGCTCTCTCGCCACCCTCTGGGTGTCCTGCTCCATAGATTCGGTTGGGGAGGATGGGACTCCCCGCTGATCGGGCACCCTCTGTCGTGCGGCCCTGGGTGAGGTGGGGGCATATGCCTGTGTCCGCCTGGAGGCAGACGTCCCTGGTCGTTCGGCATCACGTCCAAGGGAAGAGAATGAAACGGGTTATTTAGAGACGCTCGGACGCTGGACGATCCCAGTGGGCAGGGTGTGAAGGGACAGAGGATGGGGGAGGTGTTCCAGTGGGCAGGGTGAAGGGACAGAGGATGGGGGAGGTGTCCAAGTGGGTAGGGTGTGTGAAGGGACAGAGGATGGGGGAGGTGTTCCAGTGGGCAGGGTGTGAAGGGACAGAGGATGGGGGAGGTGTCCAAGTGGGTAGGGTGTGTGAAGGGACAGAGGATGGGGAGGTGTTCCAGTGGGCAGAGTGTGAAGGGACAGAGGATGGGGGAGGTGTGCCAGGGGGCAGAGTGTGAAGGGACAGAGGATGGGGGAGGGGGGGGTGTTTGTCATGCAGGGTTGTCTCACTTGTTGCAGCTCCGCCAACCTCGCATTGCGCGATCTCCCGGGTGGCAGATCCCCCAACAAGATCCAGTGCCCTCTGCTCAAACGTGGTGAGGGGGTGCAGGATGGGCGAACCCCCTCCAGTCTTGTTCCACTCACGAGTGTTGTGAGCAGTCTTGTCCTGTTGGGGGAGGGGGCATAGGTAGGTCATTACAATACGGAAGGTATCAGCAGGCCGTTCAGATACTGGCACAGTTTGGGGGTCAAGTTGTAATAAGACCATTGCATCTCTCCACGGGGGCCAGAGCGCTGGGTCTGTGACTACTTTGTGAACCACCCTCAACTCAACCGTGCCGGGTGGGGGGGGGGGGGGGGGGATTAAGTAAAGGGGGGAGGGATGGTTGTGACCCGGGGGCACCCTCTTGGCACTTACCCTGGCAGCCCTGGTGAGGTCGTGCATCTTCTTCCGACATTGCTCTGCAGAGCGAGAGGTCTGCCCCACAGCACTGACGGCAGCAGCCACCTCACGCCAGGCCTTGCGCACCGCGCTGGCAGGGTGGCGATGCCCTCTACGCGGGCAGATGATGCCCCTCCTCTGCTCGATTGATTCGAGCAGCGTCTCCACGTCAGCCTCCACGAATCGCGGGGCTGCACTCCTTAGCTCCGACATCCTGACCTACAGTTTCTGTGCTCGCCCGCACCTTTTTACGGCGTCGGGCGGCATCACGTGGGCATGTTCGTGTCGTCGTCGCGTTCCGGCGTCATCGCGCACATGATTGGCATGGCCCCGTTCCTAGCCCATTTCCCGGATGTGAATACGTCGGGAACGGGGCCATGTCAGGCCGTCGCAAAAGTCAGCCGTTTTCACGGCCGACTTCGCGATTTTCCGCGGGTGTGGAGAATCGCGCCCCACATTTTTCTAATCTTTCCTCATAATTGAAGTCTCTGGAATTGGTGTAATTGTCTTTTGCACTTTGGCTCGGGTCTTGATGTTTTCCTTGTGTCTTGGTGACAGAATTAAAGCAGTATCCAAGGGGCAGGTTTCCCAGAGCACTATATAGCTTCAGCGCAATGCCCTTGGACTATCAGGCCATACTTTACAAATACCCGCTCCCAGCATGGAGTGCTTATTGGACATTTGGATGAGGAGGTCAACCGACTCTCAGAACTTTCCATCCATTATAACATGCTGATCTTTGCATCTGAATTCCTAATGTGTGCTCAATGTTGGGAATGTAAAGGTGCAAAATCTTCCCTATATGTCCCTATACTTTACTCATTTAGTAATTTAGCTCATCATTTTATGCTTCTTTACAATAACTGGAGAGGGTCACTGTTAAGCCTCACATTCAGATTTCTTTCAACATCTTCCCTGACTAGTTTAGTCCCACACAGCAAAGAGATTACAACACTGACAATATGATACATGCATTGTGCTGCCCTTACCAATGTTAGTAGGTCAAAGTACTTTCTTGAGAAGCCTAGTGCTTACATTGTCAAGTTCTGGTGTCATGCTAAACTGTTCATTTGATTTTGGTAATGAGCATGCTGGTGGTGCAGGGATGGTGCAGCGTGGAATTATGATAATCACTTTTGAGGGTAAAATGTTGGCTGGATTCTCCATATGGGAGGCTATGCTCTCCTACTGGAGGTGAATTTCACCTGATTGGAGTGTGGATCAGGAAGCAATTCACTATCCCTCACCATGCAAATTTATGGACGGCGAGGTTTGCGAGCGATTCCCGTGGGACTCCCTCTATTGGGCCGCCATATTGAGCGGGCAGCCCGATAGTGAGGACCCATGGTTGGCCACATCCCCCCCCCCCCCCGGCATTGCAAAACAGCCCCCTACCCCAGATTGCCTGGGCCCTCCCCTTCCCCCAAATATAGGGGTGTCTCGATACATTGACCCCCCCAGAGACCCCCTAAATTGGAGGACCCCCCCCAAAGACCCTGTAAATAGGGGAGGCACCACAGAGACTCCCTAAATGGGGGAGACCCTCACAAAGACCCTGATGTACCATCAATTGGACACGAGTCGAGATGAAAATCCAAACATTAGGCTTTAATCGACTAGTTGTGTGCCCGGCAGTCGACTTACAGAGAAAGGCCGATTGCCGGGTCCTACGGGTGCTTATACCCCGCCTCGTAGGTGGGACTACTTGCCTCCCGACCAATTGGTGAGCAGTCACATGACTAGTCTCAACCAACCAGCCAAGAGGCACATGACCGTCCTGAGCCAATGGGCAGCGAATGTTCTGCACCAATGGCAGATAGGTACCGTAAACCTCGTAGTCATATCACCACAGACCCCTTAAATAGGGGGGAACCCCTATAAACCAGGGGCTGGTTTAGCTCACTCAGCTAAATCGCTGGCTTTTAAAGCAGACCAAGCAGGCCAGCAGCACGGTTCGATTCCCGTTCCAGCCTCCCCGGACATGCGCCGGAATGTGGCTAGGGGCTTTTCACAGTAACTTCATTGAAGCCTACTCGTGCCAATAAGCGATTACAAAAAAACCCCACAGAGACCCTCTAAATAGAAGACCCTCCAAAAATGAGACTCTTGTCAGGAAGTCCCCCAGAAAAGGGAAACATGTCAGGAAGCCTCCCAGGAAGGAGACCCCTGTCAGGACACCCCCTAGAGTCTGGAAGCTAGAGAGCAGCCCAAGCAAAAGCAGTGAAAGGAAACAACTGTTTTATCACTCACCTGGGGCGAAATTCTCCCCTACCCGGCGGGGCAGGGGGTCCCGGCGTAGCGGAGTGGCGCCAACCACTCCGTCGTCGGGCCTCCCCAAAGGTGCGGAATTCTCCGTACCTTTAGGGGTCAAGCCCTCACATTGAGGGGCTAGGCCCGCAGCGGAGTGGTTGGCACCGCACCGACTGGCGCCAAAACCGGCAACAACGGCCTTTGACGCCCGGCGCCGGGGCTGGCCGAAAGGCCTTCGCCGGTTCGCGCATGCGCTGGTGCGTCAGCTGCCGCTGACGTCACCATCGGCGCATGCGCGCTGGGGGCCGTGGCGGCGGCAGAAGAAAAAGAGTGCCCCCACGGCACTGGCCCGCCTGCCGATCGGTGGGCCCTGATCGCGGGCCTGGCCATCCCCCGGGGTCTGATCGCCCCGCGCCCCCCCAGGACCCCGGGGGCCCGCTCGCGCCGCCGATCCCGCCGGCACAGAGGTGGTTCAAACCACGGCGGCGGGATTGGTTTCTCAGCGGCGGGACTTCCGCCCATCCGGGCCGGAGAATAACGGAAGCACAGAACCCGTAGCCTCCCGCTGGCCCCCGCCATTCTCCAAGGCGGGCGGCGGGATTGGCGGCACGCTGACTTTTTGCGGGTGGGAGAATTCTGGACATGGCGGGGGCGGGATTTTCGGCGGCCCCGGGCGATTCCCCGACCCTGCTGGGGGTCAGAGAATTTCGCCCCTTGTATATACCTGCTGGCTCAAACAAAGGAGCACCACGTGTCCATTCCTGGAAAGAAAAATCAGTGACCTATATCTAAACTCCTCAGATCCTTGAGCTGCAAACAATTCATTAATTTCCCCAAGTGGACTATGATTGACAGCTTCTACAGACACAACTGTGAGCCTTTCTTCATTCATCTTTTTCATGGTTCAGTAACTCTGAAGTGCTCTGACCATAATGTTTACAAACATCAACCACTTCAAAGAGAGTTAAATGCTGTCAGTTTCCAGCTGAGCACATCAAACCCTCCTCGGAGGTGGCCGCATGTTCCTCCCCCCTCCACCTCCAGCATGCCACCCCTCTGCTGTGCCAGGTTGTGGAGGAGGCAGCAGACCACCACCAAGTGGGCAACCCTCTGGGGGTGTATTGCAGTGCACCACCAGAGCGGACGAGGTATCGGAGCTGTATTTTCAGCACCGGTCTGTCACAGACCGGATGCTCACATGGGCCTCATTGTACCTGGCCTTCGCCCGGGTTACCGGCCTTCATGTTCGCATCATTAATCAGATCCTCAGCGGCTACCCCTTATACTCCCAAGAGCCAACTGACCATCCTGAGGTGGTCCTCGAAGAGGCTGGAGATGCCTGACTGCCCTAGGATGTAACTGTCATGCATACTCCCTGGGAAGCAAGCACACACGTGCATGATCCTCATGTAGTTGTTGGACACAAGCTGTATGTTGAGGGAGTGGGAACCCTTCCAGTTGATGTAGGGCACCCCCAGATGACCCTGTGTGCGCAAGGAGACATGCCTGCCATCTATGAGCCCCTGGACCTTGGGTATCTCATTGATGGTGGCGAATCCTGCTGCCTGGGCATCCTGTTGGGTTTTGTCCATGTCAACGTTTATGTGGCAGACTCGCAAGTCGAGACCACCCCTTCTCCGATACTCCCAGCCCCCATAGAGGCCCACCCAAACCGAGCCTGGACCCCCTGGTTGCCCCCCGAACCCCCTCTGAGCACTGGACAGCAAGCTCAGTGCCCCCCGGCTCTTTGCCTGTGAGTGAAGATGGTGGGCTCCCCACAGCTGCCCCTCCGACAACTTCACATTTTTAAAAAGAAGTTCTAATTGGCACCTATGTGACCACTTGCTGGGAAGGTGATTAGATCACAGGGCCATTGGATAGGGGGCGGCTCCCATTATTTGTATGGAGAATGGGCTTAAGTGGTGATTATCGGCTTCTCGCCATTCTATGGCAGGATCACGATTTTGCCTCAGAGACCGGACTGATTGGATTGCGAACGGATTGGCACCTGGCGCGGTTTCTGCTTTTAGCCTCTCCCGCTATTTAGCAGCGTCGTTGCGATCTCACACTAGTGCAACATGGCCACTAAATCTTGTCCAGTGTTTATCCTCAGATTCAGTCTGTTCATACTGTTACATCTCCAGATCCGGACCAGTATCAAGCATTGGTTTCCTTGTATATCTTTCTGACTTTATCACAATCACGGAGGTTGTTTCTACAGAAGTGGATTACACCTGCATGTCAGCAATCTGAAGATGTATGTTCAGCACAGAAGCTGCGATAAATACCCACTCTCATTTAACAGTCAGCCTTCAGCTTGCTCATACACGCTTTCCAATTTTCTGTGCAGGACAGCTGGCAAAATGCGAGCAAGTTGTTAGTTTGCAGCATGAAGTGTACAGATGTTGGTTATACATGCTTCTAAAGCTGACATTGCACTTAATCTTTCTTATGGGACTCTTAGATTTAAAACCTGGAAAGGTAAAAGGTAAGAGATAAGAGATTTGCTTGTTTTCAGACTGATCAGAAACTTCAAGAATTCAGCATGTGATCAGTTGGAGCCATTTTATCAACCCAGCAATTATCCATTTTGAAAAACAGAGAGAAAAAAATTATAAAGTAGCCAGGCTGATACTGATATATGTTTTATTTTCTTCCATCTCAACCGGGACAAAAGAAAGAAACCCAATGATGGAAGGGTTGAGAACCAAAGGGCACAGATTGATTAGTAAAAGAGACAGTGACTACATGAGGGTTAGGGTTTTTATGTAACGAGTGGTTACAATCTGAAATGTACTGTGAGTGAAGTGGCGTCAAGGTCAATTGGGGGTTTCAAAAGGGAATTGGATTATTATCTGAGAAGGCAGAATTTATAGGGTTATGGGAAGAAGGCAGGGGACTGGCACCCAGGTGAATTGCTCCTTCACAGAGTTAACAGGTGCTTTTGTTACGCAAGACGGTGAATCCTGCCCCAGCTCAGCCCCCATGGAGGCCCACCCAAACTGAGGCTGGACGCACTTGTTGCCCCCCCCCCACCCCTCCACTCCGAGCAGTGGGCAGCAAGCCCAGTGCCCCCGGGTTCTTTGCTTGTGAGTGAAGATGGTTACTCACCTACTTGGGTACCCGCAGCAGCCCTTCCGCCAACTTTACGTTTTTAAAAAGAAGTTCTAATCTGATTAGTACGAGTTTGGAAAAGATACAATTCCTGCATTTTTCTGCATTTGCATGGAACAGTGAAGGTTACTCTTGAGTGTTTACTGTTTCAAACTATTACTAACAAAATCTCTCTCTTTGTCTGTGTAAACTCAATGTTGGCCTCGTACTAAAAATTTATTTTTGGTGGTGCCTGAGCTTGTCTAAAAATCCATCATGAAGACAAGTTTCAAAGTCAAACCCTGACCTGATGTGAGTTTTCTTAATTCCAATTGACTGAATATTTTTGTTAGAAGCACATGTGCATAGCTGATGTTCCAACATCACAGCAGAAGTGTGCACTGATTCCTTTTGATTCCTTCAGGGCAAAAATACCCTCATCTCACAATGAAACTTTTCCCTCCGCGCATTCATTTACTTATTAAAACTTTGAAATGATGTAGGAATTCACATTTCATCCTGACCACAAAGAACCTTTTATTCTAATACCAAAATTCCAGGGCCTCCCTGAATGACAGCCTCTGAGGCCCAGTTTAAGGTGCATGCTCTTCAAATAAATATGTAAGCATAGATTCTATATCAACCATCTTTCCAGGTCTCTGGTATTGAAATAGTCTCATCTACTCAACCATTGCGACTCTGCTCTGTGTCGCTCCGCTTATCCTCTTCTGTAACACACTTCCTCGTAGAATCTTAGAATAGAAGGAGACATTCAGCCCTCTATGAGTTAATCCTACGTGTCTGGTCTTTCAACATAGCCCTGCAAATATTTTGTTCTCAAGTATCTATATTGAATTTCCTTTGAGAAATGTTATTGAATCTGCTTCCATCACGCTGCCATCCTCTGCATTCTAGATCTTAATAACTTGCTGCTTTACCAGAATTATCCTCCGCCTCCCCCAGGTTCTTTTGCCAATTACATTAAATCTGTACGCTCTGGTTATCCAAATCCTCCTGCCAGCAAAACCGTTCTCATCCTGTCTGTGCTGTCAAAACCTCTCATTGTGGTACTGTTTATTATTTCCTCCACACTTGGATGTTCATACTTTATATGGTCAATTGTTGCCAAGTGACCCGCTGTTATGAGATTGTTAGATGAGGTCAATCACTTGTGGGGACTGCAATGTAAAAGAAAAATAGGAAATGCTGAGGTCGGGAGATAGTTATCATCAATGCAGAGAATTAATGAGAACAGACATTGCTGGGCAATCGCAGCAGGTCTGACAGCATCTGGGGAGAGAAGGAAGCTAGTGTTTTGAGTCTGGATGCCTCTTTGTCAAGGTTAGAGAGAACTGGAAATAGGGTCAGATTTACACTGTTGTTGGGGGCAGGGAAGCGTGGAGCAGTGGGACTGGATAATGGGCCAACGATAGGTGGAGATTAACAAAGATGACGTGGACAGAAAGACAAAGGGAATGTAAATGGTGGTGATCATGGGTCAGAAGGGTGCTGATATTGGCATATTAAAAGACCAGAATGTGCGAATGGAAGAAAAAAGGTAAGCAGTGTGCCAAAGCACCAAAGAGAAAATGCTGAAAATCTCAGCAGGTCTGGCAGCATCTGTGGGGAGAGAAAAGAGCTAATGTTTCGAGTCCAGATGACCCTTTGTCAAAGCCAAAGGACAAATCGGAACAAGGAACGATCCCCTGGTGGAGTGGGGTGCAAGGAGGGGAGACAATGGTAAGGGGAAAACGGATCGATGGAAGAAATGAAAATAAATTTACTCAAGGCCGGCAATGGGACTTCAACCTGCAACCCGAACCACAGCCGACAAGTGGGATTTTTGATTCACCACACAACCTTTGGCCCTATATATGCACTTGGAGCTAAAGTAAGGGGCTGGATTCTCCAAAAATGGGGCTATGTCACCACGTCGCCGTACAAATGCTGGAGTTTTCCTGCAGGCTTTTCTGAAAATAATATAGAGCAATTCACCTACCTTTAGGGGAGCAGGGACCCGAGGAGCTTCACACAGCTTTGGTTCTGAGTCCTCACATGCGCATTGTGCCGACCTCCAGCGGCCGCGCCGATCGCCATGGTGGTCCAGGACCGTGGACCATCACCGAGTAAGGAGGTCCCCCCGATTGGCTCCGCGCCGCCTCATCCGGCCGCCCGATTGCTGCCCCGGCCGCCCATAAGGCCCCCCCCCCCCCCCCCCCCCCCCCCCCCCGGGTGCTTGATCCCCCCGCCCCCCCACCAGGGCGGCCGGGGACTGAGTCCGCAGCTGCCGCGCGTGAGTTCCAACCGGCCAAAAATGGTTAGAACCATGCCAGCGGGAAATCGGCCGGTCGGGATCTGAGTACCGCTGGGAGGGTCTCTGGCAATGGCCCCTCAGTCACGCGGCATATGTCGCAGCCCCAAGGACAAGGTCATTCATTCTGTGTGCGGCAAAATGTGTTTGGAACAGACTCAAAGCGCCTTAAACAATTGTGGAAATAATACACAATAAAATAGGCTGCCCTTAAAGACCAACCTGGAAAATTGATTTGGCAGCAGAACAGAATATGAACATTTTACTGTAAATATTTCCTCCTAAATGTATCCGACAATGAAATCAATTATGTGGCAAATTAATGAACCTGTTTACAGCAATTCAGTGGAATGCAGAAAACTAATACCACTTGAAACATGCATTTCTCAGATATTCTGCACATAGTTATAGAAATTAAGTCAAAAACTAATTCATAAAAAAGTATATGCTGCTGGAACAGACAATTTTGGTTTTGGCAAGTAAAAGCAAACTTGACAGAATTTGAAAGTTTGTGGTATAGGCTGATCCTTTTAATTTACATTTATTGGTGGATTTCAGACTCTGTTTGACCCTCATTCAGTTTTCAAGGTCTGAAATTGTACTGAGCTATGTTTACAGCTGAAACTGTCTTCAGGTTGTTAAAACCTCATGTAAATTCCGATCACAACCTGGTACCAGTTAAAGCAGTTTTAAGCGAGACCAGCTGTGAATGGGAGTCTGGCAGTTGTATTTGAGGTTCCGTACCATTGTAGAAACCTACTTGTGCGTACATATACATATATATATATATATTGCACTTATAAAAAAATCCATTCAAGAAATAATGAAATAAAAACATCCTTCTCTCTGTGGAAGGACATGGAATGGATTTCAGTTCCATTCATGGGCATAGAGCCCTGTACATGTGGAAATTTGTTTACTGTTTTTGGGCCTGAAATAAACAAGAGTGCGGTGGAGGCCCAAGATTCATGTGAAATCTGGCCTTGGGCTTCATCACCATATTGCCAGAGTTCTCTGAGTACAAATTGAGTGACCAGAGTTTGATCGCTGAGGTAACTCAACAACAACTTGGCTGCGTCCCTATTCTGACAACCCCCTACTGACCAGATATGCCTACCCCTGACCCCAGTCACCCACATGCCACCCTCACCCACCTACACCTTTGAACTAACTCTTGTACCACAACAACAGCCATCCTATCACCTCACCCACCTGCCACCTTACCCACCCTCCCATCCCACCGAGTTGCCAACCTGCCATCCTACCCACCTGTCACCTACCCACATTTTCAAATAAGCTTGGAGCCATTTATGCATTTTACTTACCAGAACATGGAAGCTTGTGCTTTAGAAAACAAGCGTGGCTTGTCTTCCCCAATGATCTAGCACTACACAGAAGCAGTTCCAATTCAGCTACGACCCGTATTTGCCAGGATTGGTAGTCCCAGCCAGACAAGAGGAGCTCCGGCATGGCACAGAAAAGTAGAAGCAGAGTGGGGATCTGACCATTATTGACGCTGCTCAAAAGCCAAGCTGATATTTCTTCTGTCCATGTGAAACATAAGGTTGCTTTGGCTGGAATGGTATAGTTACGTTTTTGAAAGTACATCCTTAAACAAAGAGATGTGTGAATATACCGGCTGGATTGTGAATGCCCATACTTAATTAGGTATTTGCTGGAGACTCAAGACTATCTGGAGCCTGTAATGCGAAAGGTCACATGATATGCATTGGCAATTTTAATAAACTTTAATAAATTTTAGTAGTATGGCCTGAAAGCTCATAATATACTGGAACATGACACTTGGAAGTAAATGGACAGTTTAAAGCTCAATTGTTTACAATCCGTCATTCTTAACACTTTTCTAGGACCTTAGAGACAGTTTATCCACTGTTCACATATAGGCTGCAGCCATTGTCTCCAGGTGTAAATACCTTGCAGCTTCTTCACAGCAAAACAATCTTGACCCCTTTTAACCTTTACCAATCAAACCATCCAGGCTTGTTTGTCACGCTGATTTTAGAACAGGTCACAAGACCACTTCATTTTATCTTAAATTAACAACATAATCCCCAAAATAACAATCTTATAATCCTCATAATTATAATAACAGATACTGCATGATCAGCTGAGTGTTAAAATATATTTTCTTTCTTTATCCCAGTGGTCTTAAATCTGGCTGCATGAGATGCAATGCCTCTGAAAGCTGATAGAACCAACATGGTCTAAAAGTAACTGAAAAGGGTAAAGAATTTACGAGAACAGCAACATGCTGTTCTCCGTTAATATGGTTGAACGTCCCAAGTTGCTTGACAGGAATGTTTTCAAACAAAATTGGATGCTGAGCCACATAAGGAGATATTGACAATCTTAAAGGAGGAAGAAGTAAAAGATTTGTCGGGAGTTCCGGAGATTGGGGCCTGGGCAGCTGAACGCCAGTCGTGAAGCGGTTGAATTCAAGAATGGGCAAGAGACCAGTGAGTGACCGCAGAGATCTCAGATGATTTTAGGGCTGGAGGAGGGCTACAGAGATACGTAGGGGAAAGACCATGGAGGGATTTCAAAACAAGGATAGGAATTTTTAAATTGAAGTATTGCCAGACCAGGAACCAATGTAGGTCAACGAGCAAAGGACTGACGGGTGAGCGGTATGGGGTAAAATAGCCCTGTCCCTGACAACATGAATAATGGCATCATCACTGTAACAGCCAAGAATGAGGCTGAATAGCCAGCATAGTGCAGCTGATAATTATGACTTGACTGTTCCTTTTACACAGCTTGTAAGTCCAAAGTAAACTAGTTGATGATTAGAATGTAACGGGTTATATCTGGATGAGAGGGGAAGAGAGTTTCCTCCCATGTGGTTTAATTAATGTAATGCAAATTTCTATCCATGTGTAGTACCTGAAGGCTTGTGCAATTATGTTACTTGCAGATAGATAAATGTGAGGATATATTTAATGCAGGGGGATTGGCGGCTGGGCCTATTTAATCATGTGAGAAGCCTTACGTTAGTCTCGCTGGCGGTAGCAAAACCTCCCCCAATTAAGTCGCAGGGTGAAAGTGGGTGACACATGAGATTCCCGGCCCCTGGCGGGAGGATGTCAATCAGGCTCATTAATGAGCCAGTTGACACCCATTATCCCTGAGTTCACTACAATTTTGTGGCCGCGCGAGTCTCCCACAGCTTCCAAAGCCACCCAACAAACCTTGTTGGTTTTCCGGCAGCCTAACGGCTGGGATGAGTGCCGGGGGGCGGGGGGCAGGGGGCGGGGCGGGGGGGGGGGGGGGGTCCTGCTCTATGTGCTTGATCAAAGGACCCAGCATTGGGTTTTTCCCATGACCTTGTCCTCAGACCCACTTCTTATACTCACTCACATACGGTCTTGGTCCCTTGCTCATCATCCTCCCTTCGGTAACATTGATGTTAAGGAGAGCTGCTGGCTCTGGCTGGCCCTCAGCAGGTGTAAATTACATGTCAGGGTCCTGAATCACTGGGAAGGCCCAACAATGAAATACTGGAACTGACAATGATTCCCCACTGGATCTCCGTCCACGGTAGCACAGTGGTTAGCACAATTGTTTCACAGCTCCAGGGTCCCAGGTTCAATTCCCAGCTTGGGTCACTGTCTGTGCGGAGTCTGCACGTTCTCCCTGTGTGTGCGTGTGTTTCCTCCGGGTGCTCCGGTTTCCTCCCACAGTCCAACGATGTGCAGGGTAGGTGGATTAGCCATGCTAAATTGCCCCTAGGGTCCAAAATTGGTGTTACTGGGTTATGGGAATGGGGTGGAGGTGTGGGCTTGGGTAGGGTGCTCTTTCAAAGAGCCGGTGCAGACTTGATGGGCCGAATGACCTCCTTCTGCACTGTAAATTCTATGAAATCTATGAAATCAGACACAGGTGGGCCCAAACTAATTCCAGCTCTCATGTTGGTTTCAGGCAACATATGGTAACGGTTTTAAGAAGAGGGAAATACTTGAATTTAATTTGGCTTCATAAACCGAGAAATAGGTCTGAATTTCCTGTCCTGGGTCAGGAGTACAGAATCGGGAGAGTTTCTAGTCCCATGAACACGCCTCTTGAAAAGCATCCGCAGAAGTTCTGATTTACATTCAATGGGGGGGGCGCGATTCTCCGAAATGGAGACTAAGTGTTCGCGCCATCGTGACTGCTGTTGCGCTTCACAACGGTGCCAAACGGGTACGGGGACGACTGATTCTGGCCCCCATAAGGGGCCAGCACGACGTTGGAGTGGTTCACGCCACTCCAGCCTCCCTTCCCAGGGGAATATGGGTGGTGTGCCAACCCGAGCATGCGCAGTTGGGCCGCTGCAACACGCTCATACGCAAGGGACTTCTTCAGCGCGCCGGCCCCGACTCAACATGGCATGGGGGTTCAGGGGCCGGCCGCGCAACAAAGACCTGGGGGGAAAGGCTGGCCCGCCGATTGGTGGGCCCCGATCGCGGGCCAGACCTCATCGGAGGCCCGCCCCCCCCCCCCCGTGAAGGAGTGTTTTTACCCGCCCCATAGGCCGCCCCCTGACCCTTCGCGCAGAGTTCCCACCGGCAGCGACCAAGGGTGAACCGTGCCGGCGTAACTCTGCCATTTCAGCGCAGCCACTTGACCCATCTGGGCCGGGGAATCGGCGGCCCCGCTGATTCCAGCGGCCGGCGCCACGTCAAACGTGCCCGCGCAAATAGTGCCTCGGAGAATCGGGTAGCGTGGCGCGGTTGCGTTGATTTTCTGGCCCGGCGCGGGTCTCGGAGAATCGTACCCAGGGTCGGATTGTAACTGGAGTCATGCCTGCCAGCCCCTGAACCAGTTTTGAGGCAGCACAGGGCTGTGGGGTGCAGAGTGAGCTGGGTGGAAAACCTCAATGTCCCAGCTGCCAAAAAAACCCAAAAAAACAGCCACCTAGTCTTCACCCCTCATCCCCCCAACACATTCCCCATTCATGCCAATCTATGCCCCTCAGTACAACCCATGTTCTCTCAGCCACTCCATGCCAACCTATGACACCACACCATCATGGCCCTTTATAGCCCCCAAGCCAACTTAGTGCCAGCTTCTGGCCCCACTCTTTGCCCTTACACCCTCCATATCAACTCACCCAGTCTCCAACATGACCACTGCTCCTAGTGATGTTGCTGGCCTCTGATTGATCGCAGCTCTATGAGGTGGGACTTCCTTCTGTAGAGGGATAGAAACGTCGCTTCATAATGATTAAAGACCAATCATCTGAAAAATTAAGGCAGGATGATCCAGCCAAGGGCGGCTAACTCCCGACATTTATATTAGGGTGTCGGGAGCCTGCCCTCCATGTCTCATACAACCCACACTGAAATTATTATTTTTTTTTTAGAAATTTAGAGTACCCAATTATTTTTCCAATTAAGGTGCAATTTAGTCTACCTATCTACCTATCCTGCACATCTTTGGGTTGTGGAGGTGAAACCCATGCAGACACGGGGAGAATGTGCAAACTCCACACGGACAGTGACCCAGCACACTGAAATTATTGCAGTATTATTGCAGACAGCACTGTGAAACTGGTCTAATAAAATAACAGGCAACAGAACCAGCCGACAGCACATTTAACGTGAAACATCATTATACTGCTTACGGCAGTCTCAAGTGGAATCCTTACGCGACTATAATTCTGTGTTATTCCACTCTTGAGACTGTGCAGGAGGATGTTTAATGTAAAAATCACCTTGGGTACAATATGTCCACTACCAACTTGACAATGCTAAACTCGTAGCTCCTGCAGCAGTAACACTACCATGACATAAATTTTAATAAGTTGTTTGCTTACAAGCCATCATCATATATCACTTAGTTATGTGAATGAGACAAAAAATGGTCTTTTTCCTCATGAGGCAAGAAGCAACTGGTCAAACACTACGTGAGCCGAGTTTTATTTTACAGTGAAGGAAATTAGATTTCCTATACGATAAAGTATTTAATGTGTACAGCTCTAAGAGATGAATTTCTGCTGGACAAAGAGGGAAGGTCATTGGTATTTGGCTATTCACATTAACATTAACAAGAGTCCAAATAGTGTGGTCTGAGTAAACATGAGTGTTTGAGTGTTGACAAGAGGCTGCGTGTGGACCACCGCTGCTGTGTGCTTTACTTTAGGAATGTACTTTCAATAGCAAATTATTTTTTCTCCCCAGACGTCTGGAGCAAAACTCAATCAAAACCATCCCCCCTGGAGCCTTCTCACCCTACAAGAGGTTGCGAAGAATGTGAGTAGAAGAAAATGTATCCAAATCTTTAGAAGATTATTCAGCATTTGTTCCACCAGGAAAAGCTCGAGTGTTTAACAACCTGTAGGCGGCAATGGATGACTGGTCCAAACGGAATTGCAGCTCAAATCTATGAATGTGTTTTTCAATTTGTAAAGTATTTTCTTTGTATCCTTCACTAAAATTGATTGAATTGAAACCCTTCAATACTCTCCCAATGACCTCCCCGATCTTATATCTCCCCTGTCCTCCCAAGGCATATGCTGATCTGGTTACATAGATGCCAGTAGCATTTGGTCACTTGCTCCAGTGGTTTTCTTCACATGAGCCTACACAGGATGGGCATGGCTTAAAATGTTGAAAACTGGAATCATGACCCCAAACGTCTTGTTTAAATGGAGGAGGGTTTGGAGGGCTCGGCAATACTTGCTCTTGAGGTCAGTCAGTCATTTATGTATGATAATGAAACTCATGCCTCAAATTTCAGCTTTTACATTTAATTCCAATATGCTAAATTTTCCAAGGCTTGGAAAACACCCAGCTGAAAATGGCTGAATCCAGCAGCCAAGTGCCTTTTCAGCACAGCTTGTGGACCAAGGGGAACAAGCATGCTTCCCAACCGATCCTATGAATGACCTCCAGCCAGCCCAATGAAATCCCGCCACATGCACTCCCCACCCTGCCACCTCATACCTGCCATTAACAATCACCTACATTCTTCCATCCACAAATTGCCATCTATAATGACCCCAGCAAACTCGCATCTGTGATCTTACTTACCTGCTCATTTCGGAAATTCCCGTCATTTCAACACCACAAACCACTCCTTGCAAACCCTGCCACTTCAGAGTGCCACCAGCCACTCCATAAATATGGGTGCTAGTGTGTTTCAGTACACTGTCATGGAATATGTCATGCCAAGCTGCAACCTATGCTCACTCAAGGGGCTGAACTGTATGTGCCCCAGGTGGGTATGTTTCCCGTGGAGGGGGCACATAAAACAGAGTAGGTGCCAATGCCACCACCTTCCCACCCATCCTCAAGCTTATCCACATAATATGGAGGCAGACAGGCCCTGAAACTGGCACCCTTCTGCCGTATTTATACGAACAATTAAACTCAAGCCTATTGATTCTAATAATACATTGCCCACACAATAATATGTTTGACATGGGCAGTAGGGCAGGAACGGGAAGCTTGATTTATAAACGAACGGTCTTTTTGGAAAAAATTAAAACTTAAAGGGCGGAAAGAAGAGGGGTCAATCTTTGAGGGTGGCCCTTTGCCAATCGCTGAGAGGCCTATCTTAGACTGAACCCCTCGCTTCCTTCCTACTCATTACCTCTCTTAAGCCCAACCTTCCCCCACCACTGCCCCTCTCCATAATGCGCTCAAGTGTTCCTGACCCCAGACTTACCTATTTCGGGGATCCCTTGCCCTGGGCTCCACTTCTTACCCGTAGTTCTAGCAGCTGCCACTGATGCCTTCTGGGCACTGCTGCTGTCCATTTCACTCGTTTTTGAACAGCAGCATGAATTTTACTGTGGGATTTGGGACTCCAACATTAGGGTGAAGGGTGGGTCATGGGCCCACCCACACGAATAGTGGGACTGCCCAGATAATTTTAACACAGATAACCTCCTAATTGGCCACCTGTGGGCCTGCCATTCAGTTGAAGCTCCTGATCAGAGGGTTAGCAGCTCTGAAACCTCAGCAGTGCCACCAGGAGTGGTGAGCATGACTGATACACTCAAGATTGGAGGGGCACTCTCTGCGGGCAGATTGCCAGGGCCTCGGGAAAGGCCATCCTAGCTTGTGGCACTCTCTTTGTCCAATTAAGTTTCTGGCTCACCCCCTGCCCCTCCCCACCCCAGGTTGCAACAGGGAGGCCACCTCTATTAATCTGGTAGCCTCCCCTTATGGTAGGGAACCCCATCACTGTGGTACGTTGCTCCTTAATTGGACATTCAGACCTCCTCTGGTCCCATTGGTGGGAAAATTCTCAAGCAGCGAGATGACATCGGGAAACTGTCCCAAAGTGGTTTAGCCCCCTATTTTACTGACCACTTCTTCTCTATTCCTGCCATTCAGAGACCAGTTAAATTCAGGTCAATGGAATTTACTTCATAAGAGGCCAATTGGAAGAGGTTTCCAAAGGAAGTGGCAGCAGTATTTCATTAGGGGGATAGTGGCATGTTCCTTCACAGATCTCAGCAAAGCACAGTACCAGTTACAATCCTACAGTAACAAAAAAAAAGGAGGCCTTTGAAATGAACATACGATTGCCTATTAGTGTGTCTGCCTTAGAATAATAACCTCTCGAGGTGTCACCACCCTCAGAGTAACACCACGGCCTTACAAAATGGAACAGCCAGTCCTCAAGTATAAATACAGGATTTTGTAGTTCAGAAATTAGGAATAATTTCCAGGCCTCACCTACTGAAGGTGGATGTCAGAAATACATAATTTTCTGGTTTATTTAAAATACTGGTGGAAAACTCCAAAGTTTCTGTTTTGCACTCTTGGCAGATTAGATGCATGTGAAGAAAAGGGAAAAAAGAAAAAACACTCCAATTTTTCCGCTTATACCAGACAGCTCACAGACCTTTGATAAAATTGGCTCCTGGAAGCCACGTCGCAAGCGGAAACGTCATAGGTTGGAACCAATTTTTCCATAGTAAAAATGGGGGATTGGTCCCATCAGAGGGGCAAAGTAGCATTTTTACCAGTAAATTTCAACCTAATTTCCTGCAGGTTTTAGATATTTGCCCTGATGCATTCAGACCTCTACTGGCAGGCCACAGCAAGCATTCTCTGCAGCCAGCCAAGCAAAAGACTTCATAACGCAGATGAGAAAGATCCCATTGTAATCAATGGGTGATCAGCCAGCAGGATTTTCACCAGAAAATTGCGGCCTCATTTCCTGGTTGTCAGTTTCTGGGCTCTAGCGTGGCCAGGTAGCACGCTGCTTGCAGGACACAGTCACAATTCTCCAGAGTGACCTTCCAGCTCAGACTAATGACCTGTTGAATGAAGGGTGCAAGGGGACCGGTGTTTCATCTGGTGGTTTCACAACTTTCCCAGACTCGTTCACATCCTATCAAATGTATTAATTTTACTATAAAAATATAGAAGATGGACTGACATTGCATCGTAAAGTTGAAACTGACGTCGTAAATTTGAAACAGGGTGTCGATTTTTAAATGTCATAAGACCCATTTGCCGTAACTCGAACATCGTAAAATCAAGGTCTGCCTGTATAGTCATTATGCCCAACACACAGAAGTAGCAACTAAAAGCTTATTTCAAGCAAATAGCTCCTGACATTGGAAGCTTTTAATAACGTAATGCATTGACCATGAATCTCAGTCACCTGTGCAGGTTTTAGTGTGGTGGTCGATCAGCATTCAAGGAAGAAAGAAGTCATGAGAAACAGATGTAAGGTATTGGGAGTGCCAAAGTAGAAAGCGGTGTTGAATACTTATGAGCATTTGAATATAATGAGCAGGCCAGTTGGCCTACAACAGCTTTTTGAGATGGCAGTTAATATTTAATTAACCTTTTATGGCACTGTTCTTCTTTTCAGAGACCTGAGCAACAACCACATCTCTGAAATTGCACCAGATGCTTTCCAGGGACTGAGATCACTTAACTCCCTGTGAGTTTCTTGGAAATTTTTCGGACGGCCTGAGATTGTTTTTAGAGTAACTTATCCTCCTCATTACATGTTAAACTCTAAAAAATGTGTTTGCCAGTGGTTGTAACATAAAATTTGTGCTAATTACATATAAAAAACAGACTCTTAAATTGCATATGGGTTCAAAAAGCAATTACACTAAAATGGGTGTTTTAATTTTAAATACCATGATTTAATTCTCCATTTAGCCCTATCTAAACTTTTTTGACACAAAGTTTTGATTATTGTGCATAAATAGACCTGCAAAAATCAAAGACAGAGTGGAAGCTTGGATTAACGGAAGTGTGGGAGAGCAGGCACAGCCCAGATTTCACTGCACGCTTTCATGTTTCAATTGGACATGAGAGAAGCTTTGCCCATCATATGTTTGGGTAAACCAAAAGCAATTTCCCGCAGAGGTTCAAAACTTCCAGAAATAACTTCAGCAATGTTGTAGCCACACAGCCTAAATGAAGCTGGTGCCTGAGGTTTGGGAGAATTTTACACAGGCAAACATGAAAGGAAACTGGTGGCAGCCCACGTTAGTGTGGGTTTTATTTTTGTACTGTGGTTTATATTTTTCTCTTCCTTTCCCTTTATTTCTCCCCTTCCCTTACTGATTATGGTTCATTAACCTTTCCCCTCGGCCCTGCTGATTTTACTGTCTCAGTGGTCAAAATGGCCAAATAGACTGTGTCCATTAGGATTTGCAGATCCCTATTTTCTGCCATTCAGGTGATTTGAACGTTGAGGTGTGCAAATGGGTTGCTAGCCACCAAGTTCCTGAGCTGTCCGAAGCAATCATCCCACGCAGGAGTGGGTACATGATATCTCCAATTTTAACATTGACAGGGTGATGGCTTCCCTTATGCCTCACTGACCTATGCTAACAATGGGCAGCACGGTAGCATTGTGGATAGCACAATCGCTTCACAGCTCCAGGGTCCCAGGTTCAATTCCGGCTTGGGTTACTGTCTGTGCGGAGTCTGCATATCCTCCCCGTGTGTGCGTGGGTTTCCTCCGGGTGCTCCGGTTTCCTCCCACAGTCCAAAGATGTGCAAGTTAGGTGGATTGGCCATGATAAATTGCCCTTAGTGTCCAAAATTGCCCTTAGTGTTGGGTGGGGTTACTGGGTTATGGGGATAGGGTGGAGGTGTTAACCTTGGGTAGGGTGCTCTTTCCGGGAGCCGGTGCGGACTCGATGGGCCGAGTGGCCTCCTTCTGCACTGTAAATTCTATGTAGAAAAGGTGCCCATAGCCCCTGAGCAAAACATATTGCAAGGAGGGATGGGCACAAAGGAAAGCTGCATGCATTTAGAAGGATGTAAAATGGATCTGGACATAAATGGAGGCACAGCAAGAGAGGATATATTTTGAGAAAGTAATAAAAGAGGACTGAAAATAAATGGACAGAGCCATACCATCTGAAGGCAAATTGGCCAAGTAGGAATGGGCAAGCTGGCCTGATGGCAGTGACTGATCAAACTTCACATATGCAGTGCGACTGGTTCTGTTTCGTAATATTTCGTGGTTGATTGTCCACGTGCTTTGCACTGGTTAATTGTACATGTAGAAAAATTATCATTTGACTTTCCCACCAAGTTTTACTTCCTCCACTTCCCATGAGCGAGTTCCCTGAGTGTAAACAGTTGAGATTAAAATTTACTGTGTGAGGCGTTGCTGGCACAAGCCAACACCAGGCCGCATGAATGGAAACCTCAGTGTTTGCTGAAGCCAGTATGGCTGATGGCCAGTAAGTTTATTTCAGTACTGACATTTTCAACCATTTTTTGACCATCTTAAAAAAAGTTGAAGTTTTAAAAAATATGTTCAACTCTTAATAATTGTTCTTCCATTTATACCCAGATAAAAGTCTTTGAGCTGAGAAATCATTTACAAAAGTGGCTATAACTGTGGCAGGTTCCTCAGAAACAGGTTTCACGTACATGCAATCATATGAAATGCACCACATTTTTAAAAAAAAATTGCTTGTTGATTAAAGCTTGTACAACTTGTACGCGCTGCTAAATACAGGTTTTAAAAAAAATTAACTCCCCCCCCCCCCCCCCCCCCGGTCCTTTGTTGTAAATGAAGTTGAGCTTGCCAAAATCAAAAGTAATTAGGGTCTATAACCAGACAAAGTAATGATTATGACAGATAGGGCTCCCTATGTGTCGTGTACAATACACAATGCTACATTGCTTTCTTTTCAGTACAGTACCTGGAACATTTCCAGAAAGGCAGAAAGTTTGAATGCTACCCTGACCAGCACTGTTCTGCAGATGGGTTACAACACTGTCAACACCAAGAATGCAGATCTACCTTAGGTCATAGCAAGGCTCAGTTCAATTTCTAGTGGAGTTTAAATGGTGGAAGCTGAACCAAAAGCCAAAAATATATCAATTCAAACAACATATGGTTTTGATATTTTTTAAAAAGCACAAATGTTTAGTTGCCACATTATTAAGTTATGTTAGGGCTTTATTGTAAGCAATTGAAAATTATTTTTATAGGCATTACTGAAGTTACATTAATGAGGCAAGGCTGAGGCGGATGTGATTTGCAAGCCAACATTTCCTTCAGCAAACGTCTCACAGGGACTGCAAAAGCCACTTTGATGTTCTGTGAAAGTTAATGTCATTGACACACGCAAAATGCAAACTGCAAACAACCCTGGAGACCAAGTGCTGCCTTTAATATTTGTTTTTGTTCATTATCCATTTCCTGTAATCTGTGACCATATTCCCAACCCGTAGATGACAAATGCTGCAAAATACTGTTTGTTTATCAGAAAAACAAGGGCCAGAATTTTCAGCTGTTTAATGGCCCACCATCTCCAAAATGAAAATTTGCTATCTAATCTGCCTAATCTTAAAAGTGATATCCTCCTTTGCAAACTACTACCATCGGAGCACCCCCCCCCCCCCCCCCCCCACAGGCCACCCCGGACCCTTCGTGCAGAGTTCCCGTTGGCAGCGACCAGAGGTGAATGGCGCTGGTGGGACTCTGTCGTATCCGAGCGGCCGCTCGGCCCATCCAGGCCGGAGAATTGGCAGCCCCGCTGATTCCAGCGCCCCATGGCCGGCTCTGCGTCAAACGCGCCGGCGCAAATGGCGCCGCTTCCCCGCACCTCGTAGAATCGCGAGCCGGCATCGGGGTGTCGTGGCGTGGTTGCGGCATTCTCCGGCCAGGCACGGGGCTTGGAGAATCGCACCCCTTAATCTGCAGTGTCACACCAATCATTTTGGGATCTTTCTCATTAAAGGATCAAGTTCTTTCTGTTGATTTGCCAATTTTCATTTGAAAGTTTTCTTGGTATGTTTGTGATTAGTTTCGACTAAGTAGTGTCTGGATTGTGCTAAGTGAGGCATACCTTTATAAGCAACATTTTTTTCCAGGTGTCACATTGATAGCTCACCCCTACTTGCATCAGTGCCGACATTTCTGCCGATGGAGAGAGTTTGGTCATTGGGAGTATATTACCTCCGCTCAAGTATCAATGTGATTAAATGCTAAATTGTGATGGTTAAAGTAGACTGGAGCTTGTAGGAGAGAGAGATCGTGCTGTATTAGGTGACATTGCAGTTTAGTTTGTACAGGAGACTTGTAAAACACTGCAGTTCAGGTCAGAGCTTCTGTTTTTGTAACTGTGTAGGTGGTTAGCAGGGAACTCTGGAGGCTATGCGTAAAGTTTAAATCCATGTTCCATTTAATTTGTCTCTAGTTGCTCGTGTGAGAAAATGAAATGAAAATCACTTATTGTCACGAGTAGACTTCAACGAAGTTACTGTGAAAAGCCCCTAGTCGCCACATTCCGGCGCCTGTCCGGGGAGGCTGGTATGGGAATCGAACCCTGCTGCTGGCCTGCTTGGTCTGCTTTAAAAGCCAGCAATTTAGCCGAGTGAGCTAAACCAGCCCCTAGCTAAACCAGCCCCAGGGAAGATGATGGTATTTCAATTTAGGATTGTCTACCAATGAAGTAAATAATAAAATGCCCTTTTCCAAACCACAAGATATACAAAGTTCAAGCATCAAACATAAATATCATTACATGTACACAATAAAGCACAATGCCATCACATGTAGTCTTCAAGGCTCTAATACTTTAAATTTAATCTGAAAATCAAGCTGAAAATACAGAATTATAACAGTGAAGCTGCTTTAAACTTCAGAACAAAGCCACAGTTGGGGACGATAATCAGACAATGCAATCATTATTATAAACAGGGGCTCCCTGTGCAACACATTCAATTCAAAACTTTACACTGGTTTCTTTTCAGTACAATACCTGGAACACTTACAGAAAGCCGACAAGTTTCAGTGCTACCCATTGCTATCCCACACTCCTTTGAACCCTTGTCTGCATGACCAGCACTGCTCAGTAATGGCCCACTATTACAAATTTGTGAAGAACCAGCAAATATAAAATTTGTGGACAATTGAGAATGCCCTTGTCTGTCAAATAACACAGTTCAGTTTTTAAGAGTGCCTGTCAGATAATACTGCAGTTTGGACTATGTGAGAGACACTCTGTAGTTACAGCCTGTTTTAAAGTTTTCAGTCTCGTTCACATTTACACAGGGATTACTCTTGAAACTTGACCCCATTCTCTGATTCAATGCAGTAACTATGACCACATCATTTCTGATTACAGTAGTTAGTGGTTATGTTACTTAAATAATCCTAATATTTAAACTAATAATCCAGAGATCGGGAGCACAAATGCCACCATGACAGTTTTCAAAATTTGAATTTGGCTTAATGAAATTTTGGAAATAAAGAAAAGTTGATATCAGTAAAATTGGTTCTCTCTAGACATGCTGCTTTACCCAACCTGACTCATGGGCAGAATCTTCATCAATATTGGTTGCCCATCAGCCATTTAACCTGTAGCTGGGGGCAAGGCTACCGCCCCTCACTCAGGAGGAAGTCTGGATTCAAAGAACTGCCGGCTGATCTGATTGACCAGCAGATCTGTCGTCTCAGAATACCACAAGGAAAGTAGACCACTGCTGGCATGAAAGCTAGTCCCATGAGTCTAAGTGGTGGGAGCCCCAGGATACAGGTGAATGCAGAGGCCTTTGAGACAGGGACAGGAGCGGGGTGGTGAAAGGTGAAGGAGTTGAATCGGTTTGGAAAGGTTAGAGCGGCAGGAACACCTGGAGCTGCAGACCTTGAGCAATAGGACACTCCGTCCTCTCCAGCTTTACTCACCCGAAACCCAAGCAGACTAACCTGCTGGGCATCCACTCATCCTTGACCTTCTCTTCTGGTCTCAAAACTGCAGCCGGGCAGAAAGTAACCTTTAATTGCACACACCGGGGCCTCAATGGGGTTAAAGTGGGCGGGCTGGCCTGGAATTCACCCCCTGTAAATTTTCGAACAGGTTGGGGGGCAGGCAGGCAGGCAACAGGAAGGTAACCCAATGAATTTTACCAGGCCCCTTGTCTTCAAACGCACCAACAGCCACACATATCTATCTATGTTTTCAGTCTCAAACAGGCACAGTAAGCTACTTAGTTGCATCAGACTCCTACAAAAAATGTAGAATGCAGTGGTTCAAGAAGGAGGTTCACCACCACTTTTCAGGGCAACTTGTGTTGGATGATAAATACCAGACCTGCCTCTAGCATTGAGAGAATAGATTTTATTCAACAAATAGTAAATTAATTTAAATGAGGGTAGGATAACTACCTGATTCAGGCTGATATATATCACCAGTTTTTTTTTAAATTTAGAGTACCCAATTCATTTTTTCCAATTAAGGGGCAATTTAGCGTGGCCAATCCACCTACCCTGCCCATCTTTGGGCTGTGGGGGCGAAACCCACGCAGACACGCGAGAGAATGTGCAAACTCCACACGGACAGTGACCCAGAGCCGGGATCGAGCCTGGGACCTCGACACCGTGATGCAGCAGTGCTAACCACTGTGCTGCTTGACCACCAATTTTTTAAAAGAGAATGAAAGGTTACATAGGTTGTCAAAATTAAGCTGAGAATGTCGACCATTGTTTCTTTATAAGTTTTTACTGACAGTTTTCTACTTCCTCCCCACACAGTGTGCTGTATGGAAATAAAATCACAGAGTTGCCTAAAGGTCTCTTTGAAGGCCTCTTCTCTCTGCAGTTACTGTAAGTATGTTTAACCAGTTCCTGGAAAAATAGATTGGGGGAAAAGAATGCAAGGCACTTGATGATTGTTACATTTCTGCAATTCTTGAAACTGTTACTGGTCTTGAGTTTAACATCTCCGCCTGACAGAAACTAAGGATAGTTAAAATTAACTTACTTTCATTACTTTCCCAACCCAATCTGGACAACTACATTTTTAAATTGCAGGCAGCAGTGATGCCCACCCCACCTCAAGCCAGCAAGATCCTCTTTTGTTGTGCGGATTGGATGCCCTATGATGTCTGATCTGAGGCCTGAGCAGAGTAACAGTGATGCCTTCCCTGCCCAGCAAAGCCTGCCGGCAACACCAGCCAGGATCAAGAATGGTCCAGCAAATGAAACGTTTCTGAATTTTATTCCGTTTCCTTGTGGGCCAAGAGGTATAAAAGCACTCCATTAGGCCCCATTAGGAAATCCTATACCGCCCCTGTCCTGATATTCCTCTCATCTCCTTGAACAGGCATTTCCCTTCCGTGAACCTACCTTGTGCTAGGGCGCACATCCCAAGTCCCCTGTGGTGATTCCCTGATGCACAAATTTAATAAGCAGACAGCTGCTTCCTGCTGAGCCCTTTTGATGGGAAGATGACAACAGCTTGTTAATGATGCTGCCTGTTACACAATGCACAGGGCCTTTCTGCTGCCGGCTCTGAACGGGAACATCATCCATACTTATTCGCACCCTGGAGTAATTGGAATTCAACTTAATTCTGTAGCGTCACTGCAACAAATGAGTATGTGTGGTCTTCATCGTGAAGGGAAATAATTATTTTCTAGCTTCAGTGTTAGCGTAAGGGCTCAGTGGTGTAGATAGTCCAGCACTCATAATATAATTGGAGACACTTCTAAATTGAAGAAGAGCAAGTGGGCCTAGTTAAAACACGTGAGACATGTCGATCAAAGTGAGGTTTTGATCAGCGCTGTGCGGATTAAGAGTATTCAGTCTCAGATAGAAGTTCCATCAGTACTCACTCCTTCTGTCAATATGTCGATCTTCGTGGGGCAGGTGACACATTTAGCACTGTGGGTGTACCTACAACACATGGACTGCAGTGGCTTAAGAAGGCTGCTTACCACCACCTTCTCGAGGACAATTAAGGATGGGCAATAAATGCTGGATTAGCCAGGGATACCTACATTAGGGTTAGGGTTGAATGCATTAAAAAAATTATTTGTCCTTTGGTGAGAGAAACAGATATGACCAGTGGGAGAAACACAGACTGGGGCCCAGCTAAATAAAGCCTAAGGAGTGAGGCCAGCACAGATCTTTGGAATAATGTTCAGGAGCACTTTGTTTTTTAAAAAAAAGGTGAATAGTAACATCACAGCAAAGTCACAAGTTAGTTGGCTGGTGTGTATTTCTGGGGCGAAATTCTCTGCAGGCCGTCGTAACGCCGATTTCCGGCGAGCAAAATTGGAGTAGATGACTCCGGCGTGGGGGCCTTCTTTTAGGCGGCTATTCTCCGTTCCCGGAGGGGCCAGCAGCGGACTGACGCGATACGCGTCAGTTTCACCAGCTGCGGAAGTGGTGAGACCCGGCGTTTGGGGGGGGGGGGGGGGGGGGGGGGAGGAGGCGGAGGAGGAGAGAGACTGACCCGGCGTTTGGGGGGGGGGGGGGGGAGAGGGAGAGACAGACTGGCATTGGGGGGGGGGGAGGAGGAGAAGAGAGACAGACCGGCATTGGGGGGGGGAGGAGGAGGAGAGAGACAGACCCGGCATTTTGGGGGGGGGGGGAGGAGGAGAGAGACAGACCGGCATTTGGGGGGGGGGGGGGGAGAGAGACAGACCCGGCATTTTGGGGGGGGGGGGAGGAGGAGAGAGACAGACCGGCATTTGGGGGGGGGGGGGGGGGAGGAGGAGGAGAGAGACAGACCCGGCATTTGGGGGGGGGGGAGGAGGAGGAGAGAGACAGACTGGCATGGGGGGGGGGGGGGGGGGGGGAGGAGGAGGAGAGAGGGGGGGAGGAGGATAGAGGGGGGGGGAGGAGGAGAGAGGGGGGGGTGTGGGGTACCGGCCTTCAGAGAGAGGGGGGGGTGTGGGTACCGGCCTTCAGAGGGAGGGGGACGGGGTGTGGGTACCGGCCTCAGAGGGAGGGGGACGGGGTGTGGGTACCGGCCTTCAGAGGGAGAGGGACGGGGTGTGGGTACCGGCCTTCAGAGGGAGGGGGACGGGGGGTGGGTACCGGCCTTCAGAGGGAGGGGGACGGGGTGTGGGTACCGGCCTTCAGAGGGAGGGGGACGGGGTGTGGGTACCGGCCTTCAGAGGGAGGGGGGGTGTGGGTACCGGCCTTCAGAGGGAGGGGGACGGGGTGTGGGTACCGGCGTGAGGGGGGGGGGGGAACCCGGCGTTGAGAGGGGGGGACCCGGCGTTGAGAGGGGGGGTTGCGGCGATGAGGGGAGGTTGCAGCGTTGAGGGTGGGGGGTTGCGGCGATGAGGGGGGGTTGCGGCGTTGAGGGTGGGGGGTTGCAGCGATGAGGGGGGGTTGCGGCGTTGAGGGTGGGGGGTTGCGGCGTTGAGGGTGGGGGGTTGCCCCCCCATGCCGCAACCCCCCCCCGATGCCGCAACCCCCCCCCCATGCCGCAACCCCCCCGATGCCGCAACCCCCCCATGCCGCAACCCCCCCATGCCGCACCCCCCCATGCCGCAACCCCCCCCCCGATGCCACAAACCCCCCCCGATGCCGCAACCCACCCCCCCGATGCCGCAACCCACCCCCCCCCCCCCCCCCACCCCCCCCCGACACTGAACGGCGTCAACCATCATCAATGGTTGACGCCGTTTTAAAGCTACTGTGATTTTCGCCGACGTGACCCATGGCCACGTCGGCGGGACTTCGGCCCATCCGGGCCGGAGATTTGTGGAAACAAAAATATAATGAAATCCCGCCGGCGCCAGCTGTTTTCAGAGGCTGCCGGCGGGATTTGCACAGCGCCGGTTTTTGGCCGGTCAGAGAATTAAAAACCCTGCGGGAGCGGGAATAACGCCGCTGCCGGCCGATTCTCCGACCCTGCGTGGGGTCGGAGAATTTCGCCCCTGTTTGGGGACTAAGGGCACGATTCTCCGGTACCCCAGCCGCATGTTTCTCAGTGGTGCAGCGTTCACCAGCACTGGGATTCTATCTTCCTGCCACCTGTCAGTAGGATTTCCCATTGTAACCACCCTGCAATGCCGGGAAACCGGCAGGCGGGATGCGCTGCTGGCGGGAAAAGTGAATCACAGCAACTGGAGAATTCCAGCCCGACTCTACCCAACTGGGAGTTTAACAAATGTTAAAAATATTAACTTAATAAGAAGTAACAGCAGGGTAGCATGGTGGTTAGCATAAATGCTTCACAGCTCCAGGGTCCCAGGTTCGATTCCCGGCTGGGTCACTGTCTGTGTGGAGTCTGCATGTCCTCCCCCTGTGTGCGTGGGTTTCCTCCGGGTGCTCCGGTTTCCTCCCACAGTCCAAAGATGTGCGGGTTAGGTGGATTGGCCATGCTAAATTGCCCGTAGTGTCCTAATAAAAGTAAGGTTAAGGGGGAGGTTGTTGGGTTATGGGTTATGGGTATAGGGGGCACATGGGTTTGAGTGGGGTGATTATGGCTCGGCACAACATTGAGGGCCGAAGGGCCTGTTCTGTGCTGTACTGTTCAATGTTCTATGTTCTAGGTAACAAGTGAGTAGCTTGTGAGTCTTCTGTTTATTACCACTGATGAGGCGTATTAGATATTTGTACGGACGGGCGGCACGGTAGTGCAGTGGCTAGCACTGCTGCCTTACGGCGCTGAGGACCTGGGTTTGGTCATGCTGCAGTTTAAGAATATGGAGGGATTGAGAAAATGGGTGACCACCAGGCAGCCAAAAAGGAACAAACAATAGTGCAGGAATTCTCTGAATGCATCCCATTCTCCAGTCTTGAATACTGATGAGAATGATGGTTCACCTGGGGAATGCAACCAGACCTTATATTAATGACCTAGGCCTTGGTGCAGAAGGCACAGTTTCAAAATCTGTGGATATTACTAAACTTGGAAACATTGTGAACTGTGAGGAGGATAGTATAGAAATTCAAAATCACATGGTGGAATGGACGGAGAGGTGGCAGATGAAGTTCAGTGTGGAGAAACGCAAAGTGAATCCTTTATGGGGATAGATTGGAGAAGTTAGGACTGTTTTCCTTGGGAAAAGAAGGTTGAGAAGTGATTTGATTGAGGTTTTTCAAAATCATGAGCGGTCTGGACATAGTTCACAGGGAGGAACTGTTCCCACCCGTGAAATGTTCAAGCACGCGAGGGCATAGATTTACAATAATTTGCAAACGAGGCAAAGGTGACGTGAGAAAAACTTGTTTCTGCAGCGAGTGGTGAAGGTGTGAAATGCACTGGAGATTAAGACAGAAGCAGGTTCATTTGAAGCATTCGATAGGGAATTAAACTTCATAATAAGGAATGGAGGGTTATGGTGAGAAGGCTGAAGAGCAGCATTAAGTTAATTGCTCATTTGGAGAGCTGATAGTGACATAATGGGCCAAATGGCCTCCTTCTACGATGTAAAAATTGTCTGATTCTGAGATTACAATTATTAAAAAGTAAAATCACTTTTTGTTACAGTTGCTGATGATGAAACATGGTGAGGCAGTTAGTCCTGTGGGAAATTCATTCCTGCCATCTCCTAAATTACCACCAAGGCATAAAGCTGGAGTTTGGTTTGTTTTTATGTCGGAAGCACCTTATTGTGACCTGAGCAAGAGGGGCTGACAAAACCTAACCAAAAGCTCCAATTTTAACCCCTCTTGCTTGACAAAAGTTGAGTAAGGGTTGGGTTGGTGTTACTATCTGCTCATCCCACACTCCTGCCTGCTGGTACTTCCATTCCTGGCTTTTGAGAGGCGGTAGAGGTACTTGCCACAGGTGAGCAAGGGCCGCAACTGTGTATAGGTTAGGGGTCATATGAAATTGTTAGAAGCCCAATGCTATTTTAACTCAGGGATGAACAAGTCACACTGAGCTTCAAATCCTCCAGTGAATGCTGGCACCAAGAAAGAGTGGGTTCAGAAGAGACCCTGAAATATTAGTAAAAATATTTTGCTGTTTGTTTCCTTCTGGGGCAAAATGAACAGTATTTCTTCTCCAGTTTCCGCACACAGTGGAACCTTCTCCACTACAGGTCGATCTTCCCTTCTGCCATCTGTGATTTCATCCAGATCCCCTCACATTAATGCCAGACAATGTTCCATCCTGTTGCAACAAATCCTACTCCTACTCAGCAATCGGGTAACTGATCCCTCCAGGCTCGTGTGGGAGTCTGACCTGAAACATTGGAATGACAAATCAAAAGATAAATATAGCATTTCACAGCCATACGGGCCCTGTACATTACATTTGCCGAGTTAAAGTTGGATCCGCTTCGCTTGCCCCATTCAAGATACCAAACCATTGAAGCCTTCACTTTGGCCTCTCATCCCTGTCATTTTTCGAAATGGTGGGCAAAGTTTTCTGGCCTCCATCATGGCAAGGGCAGGGCCGGAAAATGCGGTGAGCTTTTCAAAGGTCCTTTGAATTCAGGGGATTGGAAAATCACGGCGACAGGTGGGGCGGTAATGTTACACGCTGCTTAAATGGTAGGTCTTAGTGTTGTTTCATTAGAAGTCATAGAATCCCTACAGTGCAGAAGGAGGCCATTCAGCCCTTTGGGTCTGCAAGACCTTCTGAGAGAGCACCCTATCCAGGCCCAAAGCCCATACTATCCCTGTAACCCCACTTAGGGCTAATTTAACGTAGCTAATCCACCTAACCTGCACATCTTTGGACTGTGGGAGGAAACCCACGCAGACAGGGGGAGAAAGTGCAAACTCCACACAGTCACCCGACGTCGGAACCAAACCTGGTCCCTGGAGCTGTGAGACAGCAGTGCCTACCACTGTGCCACCGTGCCGCTCAAGGAATTTTGATCAGGTCTGTTTGACTGCCAAGTGAGTAAATTAGAAATGAAACGTAAGCAATGAACATTCAGAGAAACTCAGGCTTGGGAATTGGATTGCCGGAAACGCATCCCTTAATCCAAAGAACTCGAAAGGTTTTCTCGCGAATGCTGCAAAATAATGTGCGATTCATGTAGAGAGTGTTGGTTCGGGGTCAAAGCACTTTTATTTCCAGTGAGTTTGTACAGTATGCACAAAGCAAGTGTGGAGAATTTGTGGAATTTTGTTTCTCAATCTCCACCGGGTGATCCTTTTGTGGGAGCTGTCATATTTGTTGACCACAGCACCATTGGATGTCTTAGTTTTTGCTCCACATGTGTGAAAGAATTTGATATGTTTATCACACACTGTCAAAGCAAGCAGCAGGAATAAGATGCCCCACTGCCAGACATGGCTGAAGAAAAATTCAGTAAAATTGTATGAGAATCACTGCGCTCTCGGATTGCAAGGAATGTTGAGTTCAGAAAGTACTGTTCATCCGGTCGGTTAAAAAAGTTTACTGCTTGGGCTTTGATTTGATGGGTGTATAGGGCGGCATGGTGGCTTAGTGGTTAGTTACCTCACTGCGCCAGGGATCTGGGTTCAATACTGGGTGAAGTTTGAACTTTGCTCCCGTGTCTGCATGGGTTTCCTCCGGGTGCTCCGGTTTCCTCCCACAGTCCAAAGATGTGCAGGTTAGGTAGATTGGCCATACTAAATTACCCCTTAGTGTTCAGAAATCTGCGAGTAATTGGGTTACAGGATTGCAGGGGTAGGGGCAGAAGCCTGGTTAGGTGCTCTTTCAGAGGGTTGGTGTAAACTTGATGGGCTGAATGGCCTCCTTCTGCACTGCAGGGATTCTCTCGGGCATGACTATGGGAGGCCAGTGATTTGTGATGGTGCCATCAAAAAAAGTGAATTGTCCTGTCTCGGCTGAAATTTTAATCTATTCAAAACCTACCCTCCCAGAGTTAATATCGGATTTGTTGGCCAGAATTTTCACTCCCAGCTCAGGAGCACATTACCCAGGTCCGCAAACCCAACCCAAGTGAAAGTACCCAGAAGTTGGGATTTTTGTTCTGGGGTGACAGGGTTCTCTGGGAGTCAGGACACGTGATGCTGGAATGAGTGAGAAGACTTTCAGCTGTGTAGGTGAGCTGGTCAGAAGGTCTGCCTCGGTGCACCGGCAATTTGTGAATTTTTATAAGCATTATAAGAAAAAAATCAGCCCTCACACATCACCTCCCTTCATACTCCACACACTCCAAGTGCCCCATTCATGCCAACCTATGCCCTCTACCAATCCCCATGGCCCCTCATACATTCCATGGTAACCTATGCCCTCCACCCACCCCACATAACTCTTCATACCCTCCGTGTCCACACATGCCCTCCACCCCATCATCCTTTATAGCCCAATGACAACTTAATGCTAATTCATGCCAAGCTATGCCTGTGCCCACAATCCTTTGACCTCACATCTACCATGCCAACTCACTCTGTATTTATCATGGGCAGACATCAGGAGCCATACTGAAATTAAATAGAATTATAATGTCTATTGCAGGTTTTATTTGTTAAAAGTCATAAAAAATGATTCACTGTATTTACATTCCTTCAAATACATGATTCTTTCAAAGAACAAACATTTCATTCAAGTCCTTAATCTCTTATAAAGTTCTTAATCTCTTATAAAAACAAGCATTGGAATTCATAGTCCCATAGTCCCACTTCAAAGATTCTATAGCCGCTTAGAGCTGTGAATCAAACTGAAATAGAAAACATCCCATTGTGATAATGAAGGGTTGTGAAATTGGTTATGCACCACAAATCCAGGAATAACCCTCAAGCTAATGTCAATAGACAGAGTGTAATAGCAAGCACTGATTATTTTTTAATGCTTTTTGAAAAAAATGGTTTTTCAAAAATTTAAGGGGCAGATTTTTTAAATGACTACAGCTTGACAGTTCCTCGTGACACTTTTAGCAGTTCCTCTTGACAGATCTCTTGATGTTTCCAATTAGTTCATCAACCTTTTTTTTCACACACTCACGGCTACTTTTAACAACCCCAACGGTTACCTTGCCTCTCCCAAAGGACACCTTACTGTTCCCAAAGGGCAGCTCCCACCTCACCTCCCCGGAACCATATCCAAAGGACTACCCTACATCTCTAAATGGAATCTACAAAGTTCAGACCTGCTTCTAATAATTCTAATGTGCGCAGATCATGTTTCACACAGTCAGGTCACAAAAATCAGACACGAGTGGAGACAGCTACTGATTTTTATGGACAGTTGCCTACAAGAAACGTGCATCTACAAAACACAACCCACTTCCATTCCCACTTGCAAAAATGGTAAATAGCACGTTTGGGGGCGGGGCTTTAGATTTTGATCTCTTCTGCCAATTTCACAATGGTACAGAGGCTCTCCATTATTGCAAAAATCCATGTCCTGTCATCTAAAACTAATAAAACCAAGGCCCAGTCATGGAGACTACATGTCTTAGCCAAAATGGTGCTGGGACCTCGCATCATGAAGTCCCATCCCCATTTCCAATGGATCCTATTTTTGTCGTTAGGTTAGAGGGGGTGTGGTGTGATTCACACATGTACATATAGAAAACCCAAACCCAGCAAGCCAATTCAAATGGACCTCATTTTTGTTGACTTTGTCTCTTTGACTTTGCATGACTTCATTTTTAAGAGTCAATATGAATGTGCACGAAAGGTGGAGAAGGTATGTGGAACTGTCCAGTTATATAAATCCCCTGCTGTATAAATTATGGAAAAAAACCTGGCTTGCTGTGCTATGCCTCTGAATTGAAACACGATTGCTGCTTGTTATTTTAATAGCTGTTTGTTTACATTAGCCTGAGTGCTATCGTTACAATATTATTACAGCTTGATTGCTTCCACAACCTATCATTAGCAGAGAGGGGGGCTGTAAATTCACAGTTTAATTAAGAACAGCAAATGATTATGAGTGATTAGCTGTCTTTGACGTGGGCTTTGAATTCAAACATTTCTAAGGGATTAAGCATTTGAAAGAATTGAAATGTATGAATGAGCTTTTATCAATGAATGTATTTTTATATAATGAAGTCAGTAATGGATACTGAGAACGTTATTCCATCTCAGCATGGCTCATGGTGGATACTGGAGGAGACGGCATGGAAGGTGTAAGGGCATCGGGTAGTGGGTGGGGTGTGTGTTGGTACAAATTAACATGATGTTGGCATGGAACCATGGGGTGGATGGAGGAACATAGATTAGTATGGAGGGAACGAGGGTAGACAGAAGGACATATGTTGGCAGGAAGGATATAAGGGGCCATGGGAATTGTACAAAGGATATATGTTGGCATGGAGGGTATGAAGGACCCATCGATGTGGGTAAAGGGGCATGACTCGGTATGGATGGACATGGGAAGTGGGTGAGGGCCAGATGGCCTAACTACTTTTATTACAATTGGGACAAAATACAAGAGCACTATGGTGGACCTTTTAAACAGCCTATATTGGCACTCGTGAACCCATTGTGACTCCCTCCGCACTGTTTTTAAGGGCTGCAGGCCCAACTCCAGCATGCACAGGCTCTGCCTGAAACAAAATCTAACCATTCGGGGTTGTTTCTCCACAGATGGTTGTATCAAACCATGAATTTTCACAACTCAGCGCACTACCAATGGGACTAAGGTTCTATCACACCAATAGAACCTCTCTCAAACCATACAACGCTTGAGGAGCTGATCATTGCAGTTGACAGACGAGTAATGTACCAAGGATTTGTCATTGAAAAATGTATTAGAGATGAGGTGTTGTTGCTGTATTAGTAGGATCTCCACTTCTGAACCCATGCCGAGCAAACCTTCCCACCACAGAAGAATGTATCAACCTTCAGTTGACTAGTCTGTGCAAGAAGTTTCTGCTATTTGTTTTGTTTTGTTTCTCATGAAGAGCTTGAGCACAGAGTACTGGACATCTGTCCAAAGTTATTTTCTTGGAATGTGTCGTGTGCAGTGAGCTATTTATGGTTTGGTTAATGTTTGGCACCGACATTCCAACTACTGGAAGTTCTGTCACAGGTAACTGTTAGAATGTGGAATAAGGCAAAGCAAAGGCTTCTGGTGACAGGACATTTATCTCAATTGTCAGACATGATCAGTGATGAGCTTGGGTTAGCTGGAAACCGTGGGTAACAGCACAGTCTGTCAAAAGATACTACAGAAAAGAGCCTGAGGGCAGGCCCTTGTTTGAAAGAGAAGTGGTATACTGAAGTATTTAATTTGCATTCTGTCAATAGCAACCCTAGCTCTCATATTGAATTGTGTAAGAAGGAAGGAAGTTAGACTCCTACCAGCATGTGCTGGGGGATATCTGATTTCCCAATCCTTCTAGATCCAGTCGGTTTTCTAAGATATTTGGTTGGATATTCGTGTCCAGATCCTAACCATGTTATTGGGATGAAATGCAAGTCAGGAACCTACAAATGCCTATTTGGGGACCGAGAAGGGGATATTGGAGAAGACAGCCAATCAAGTAACCACCTTCAGGAGCCCTGACCAATTATTAAGGACAGCTACTGAGCTCCAAATCAGGAGGTCTAATAAGAGGCTGTCCAGCACTGGAAGATGGGTAACTCCAAAATCAGAAGTGGTTACTGCTGATAAAGGTTGAAGGATGACCGGACGTCTCAAGCTGGAGGTGTACTCTGAACACAATTTTAATATTTAAAAATAAGTAGTGGCCACAGTTGCAAAGCCATCATTGTGGAGGGGGAATCCCTCTGCAGGATGGCACATGACCTCAGCTCTGGCCCACTGTCATTCATGGCTAGGGATGAGAGGGAGGTGAGTGGATGGGGTGGATTTAACAGAGAAATCTCTGGGCCTCCACTGGAGAGTCATCTTCATCCATCGGATTGTGCCTCAGTGGGGTAGGTCCACGTACTGCCTGGAAAATTCTAGACAATGTCTAAAGAATGGCTTTAATAGGCATCATTGTTTACCCAACTCTGGCTGGCAGTTGGACGTCACCATCTCCTGGAGCAGAGGTGGGAACCGCAAACAATTAGAAGCATGTTCGCCTCCAAGCCCACCTCTGCACCTTAACAAATATCCAGCCTGTTGCATCAGATTTTCTGGTGACCAACTGGGAATTCTACATTGAGATGTGAGCTGTCAGGCTTGAAAAATCATAGGAAGGAGCAAATATGTGAATAAATAGGATTTATGTAATTGGTGATTTGCATAGTTCACACATGCATGAACCATTACTTGTTGCAATAATTAGACTTTGGTCATTGAAGCTATTTTTGGGATCAGCAGAAGAATGTGTGAATGTCGAGTTTTAATTGGCTTTATCTACACAAGCAGTTTAGGGGTCCCTGTATAGTGTGAGAAAGCATAAAAGAGGGAGAAGAATATTGCCATGGCTTATGTCAGTCAGCATTAGAAGTCTGAGGAATGTATCCATAATTTTTAGTTTCATGCTTCGGACGTTCCCTTGAAATTTCCAATAGAATTATTTTGAAAAAAACCATTCAGGAGTCAGAACTCCCCGTCTTAGCCTTATTGTTCCTCTGAGTCTGCAATGATAATGCACTACAGAAATCTCCATTTCCTTTTGTATAATCCGGATCAGAAGATTTAAAAACTGCCAGAATGGACCAACCAAAGCTCGTCCCAAAGCAGCAACATAGATTGAAACACAGGGCCTGACACTTGCTTTTGCTCAATGAAGTTAGCATAATTTTTGAAAGATGCCTTAAATGGTCAATGAGAGGGTGGATTTGGTGGTAGCAGTGTGCTTTCTGTGAGAGAACTCAAACTGTAACTTGTTCACTAGGCACAAAGCTGCAGTGGCAATGGCATAGAGAAGGAAACAATTCATTTCAAGCCCTTTGTTTCAAAGATGGAGATTTTAACACAAACCGCCCATCAGGAAACTGGTAAAATTGGATACAATGCTGATCTTACAGCTATTGAAGTCACTGGAAACCAGTAATCCATTAGTTCTTGTCAGTTTCCTGTTGGTAGATTAATTTAAAATTAACTCAGAAGTGTCATTATTTTAATGTAACGCTCTATAAAGTGAATACTACTCATTGAGGGTCATTTTGACTTTGCGCTTTGTTCAATAGTGTAAAATGGGTGACAGCAAGTTGACAGCCCATTTTTTATCTCCCCCCATCTTTTATCTCTCCCCATTTTTAATTTGATTAAAGCCAACAGGAAAAATAATGGGTGAGATCTTCTGGCTATTCATGCCGGCAGAATCTTCCGGTCCCGTCGGTGATGCATCCCTGCCACGGATTTTTCGACGGCATTGGGTGGATTCAATGGGAATCCCTATTGACAGCGGTGGGACCAGAGGTTCTTGCCACCGGCCGACTGCGGGCTGCCTCCTGTCGCCGAGAAACATATCGCCGGGAGGCCAGAGAATCCCGGCCATAAAATGGGCAGCTGGTTCTAACAATAATAATAATCACTTATTGTCACAAGTAGGCTTCAAATGAAGTTACTGTGAAAAGCCCCTAGTCGCCACATTCTGGCGCCTGTTCGGGGAGGCTTGAACGGGAATTAAACCCGCACTGCTGGTCTTGTTCTGCATTACAAGCCAGCTGTCTCAGCCCACCATTCTGTATCATCTGTCTTATATTATTGCATGGTTGAAATCGACCCTTGTGTGATTCATGAGTTTGTTATCTTACTACATTTTACTGATCCTAAATATCACCCTCAACAGTTCACTGATGTTGACAGCTTGCATGTAAAGACAGGAAAAACAGTTATGGTGGAGAAAAGTCAGAATTTAAGAATGCAAATATCAAGACATTGAAATAACAGGAAATAAAAGTTAAATTGTATCATGAAACACTTACAATGAGAAAGAATGGCTTTCTCTTCCAGCTGTTTGAAATCTGTTGGGACCAGGTGTTGTGAATCTTGTTCTGATTGGAATTGTTCACATTTTATGCAGAAGGTGTTTATATATTTTATGCAGTGTTCATTTCTTTGTTTGACAGGTTGCTGAATGCCAATAAGATTAACTGCCTGCGAGTGGATGCTTTTCAGGATCTCCATAATTTAAACCTTCTCTCTCTATACGACAACAAGTTACAGACCATTGCCAAAGGCACTTTTGCTCCTCTGCGTGTCATCCAGACTTTGTATGTGTTCCTACAGAATGGAAAGTTTCTATCTTGTGAAAATGTCAAATTAATGCACTAATTAAATGATGGTACTTTTACAGTTTAAAAGAAAATAAGATGTTCTACCCTTCTTCTGGTCTCCTCTGAGATATGCACTGTGTCCACACCAGGCATAAGCAACCCCAACTTCAGTTGGTTCTACATTCAGTTTACCTCACTACCTATAGAGAAGCAGTTGTCCTCTTGATGTAGCATAGGTAATTGTGGATGCAGACTTACATTGCACCTCTCCACCGCGTAGCCTATGGAGGGCAAAGAAAATACATTGGCCCAAATATTCCAATCTACAGACAGATTCTGTTGTTGATGTGGTGTGAATGCACTTCCAAAATGCATTTGATACAGCACTTCTGAGTAAAATTTAGAGCTCATGGAATTAAAGAAATAGTTGGCTGAGTGCCAGGAAATAGAGAGTCGTAGTTTAGGGCCTCACGGTAGCATGGTGGTTAGCATCAATGCTTCACAGCTCCAGGGTCCCAGGTTCGATTCCCGGCTGGGTCACTGTCTGTGTGGAGTCTGCACGTCCTCCCCGTGTGTGCGTGGGTTTCCTCCGGGTGCTCCGGTTTCCTCCCACAGTCCAAAGATGTGCGGGTTAGGTGGATTGGCCATGCTAAATTGCCCGTAGTGTAAGGTTAATGGGGGGATTGTTGGGTTACGGGTGTACGGGTTACGTGGGTTTAAGTAGGGTGATCATTGCTCGGCACAACATTGAGGGCCGAAGGGCCTGTTCTGTGCTGTACTGTTCTATGTAGTTAATGAATGTTTTTTGATCTAGTGGGAGGATTGTACTGAAGTTCCCCAAGTGATGGGACCCTGTTCCTAATACGTATTAATCACCTAGACCTTGGGGTACAGGGCTAAATTTGAAAGTTTGCAGTTGATTCCAACTCGGAAGCATTGTGAGTTATGAGGAATCTGCACCTTCACCCCGTGTCTGTGTGGGTTTCCTCCGGGTGCTCCAGTTTCCTCCCACAAGTCCTGAAAGACGTGCTTGCTCGGTGAATTGGATATTCTGAATTTTCCCTCTCTGTACCCGAACAGGCGCCGGAATGTGGCGTCTAGGTGACTTTCACAGTAAGTTCATTCCAGTGTTAATGTAGGCCTACTTGTGACAATAATAAAGATTATTATTATAATGTTGAACTTCAAAAGGACATCGACAAGTTAGTGGAATGGGCAGACAGGTGCAGATGAAGTTCAGTGCAGAGAAATGTGAAGTGACGTCAGGAAGACCATGGAGAGACAATATTTAAAAAGTGTACCATTCTAAACTTATCTAGGGGAAGAGGGACCTGACTGTATACGTGCATAATGAAATGAAAAATGAAATGAAAATCGCTTATTGTCACGAGTAGGCTTCAATGAAGTTACTGTGAAAAGCCCCTAGTCGCCACATTCCGGCATCTATCCGGGCATAAGTGATTGAAGGTACCAAGACAGGTTCAGAGAGCAGTTAATAAAGCATACAGTGGTCTCAGCTTTATTAATATGAGCGTAGCAGACAACACCAATGAGGTTATGTTAAAATTGTATGAGGCACTAGTTTGGCCACAGCTTCAGTCTTGCATCCAGTTCTGGGCACCACACTTTAGAAGGGTGTGAAGGCATCGGAGAGGATGCAGTAAAGATTCATGAGAATGGTTCCTTTTCCTCTCCTTGCCAAGTTTTCTGGATGGAAACTTCAAATCTCCTCTTAGGTCATCCCCAGTTGTCTATTTGACCTCACTGTAAGAACATAGTTTAAGTGCATGAGATCTTGCATCAAAGTCCCAGAAATGTTAAATCCTCCCTTTTACACTAACTGTCCTGATGTTTTACACTGTTATACCCTGATGTTTCTAATCTGAGCTGGTACACACTTTAATCCTTTTATTACTATAAATAACAGACTGAGATTTTAAGACATCTCCTAACTCCTCAAGATCTCTTTGCGAATCTCCATCCTGTTTTTCCCTATCCTACTGGAACTGGAATTCTTGGCTGATTATTCTCTCTTTCCACAACCCTTTCCAGCCTTTTTTCTAATTCTTTCCCCAAGCACAAAGGAAGCAATGTATCATTCAGGATTCCCCAACACAGCTGCAGAAAAGTCTATCTATTTTTCTAGCCATAGATGCTCCAATAACCACCATTTGTGTTTTCTTCACTTTGTAATTTTAACCTACCCCTTCCCCAGGAAACCACTTGCTTCATGACGTGGCTCATGATTTCTATTTTCAAAAATTATTTCCATAGTTAATAATACAAGTTATACATGAATAATGCAGCTTTTACATCTCTCGTAATGAAAGCAATGTACGCCTTCAACAGCTCCAGTCTGCTTTAAATAATTCAGTAGGAAACATTGCAGCTCTACCATATCTCATCTACTCAGGTAATAAGCAGTTTTGAATGTGATGCAGGACTAACAGTCACTGTATTGAATGCTAAGTCATGCGTTGTAAATTCTTAATGTATCAGGGTCCCTGTAAATGCATTACAGATGCAACTAACAATTGGATCCATTAGCTGCTCTACCTCTTGCTTTGAAGAGCTCTTTGCACTACTGCTGAATATTCTTTTGACAGGGTCATTACTATTGTTTTTGACTTTTCTGTTTTTTGTTGTTAATCTTCATAAAAGGCATTTGGCTCAGAACCCATTTATTTGTGATTGCCATCTGAAATGGCTTGCGGATTATCTCCATGCAAACCCCATTGAAACAAGCGGCGCCCGCTGCACTAGTCCTCGTCGACTGGCAAATAAGAGGATCGGACAGATCAAGAGCAAGAAGTTCCGCTGCTCAGGTAATTGGATTACTGGAATTGTGTTTTTATTTATTTATATATAGTAATATTAATTACACTGTCTTGGCTGAAAGCTATTCTCTTACAGATTCTGAAAATTCATCTGTTGTGCTGTGAATTATTAAAGCTCTCGGAAGCTTTTAACTCTTGTTTCTGACTTGGTGATAACTGCAGCACATCAGTCTTGTGCTGTTTGCTTTGCCACGTTTTACTGTTGAGGAGTTGCAACCTGTGGATTTAATGTGAAATAAAATGTTTAATTTTCCTTCAGCTGCTAACTTTCAAGTGCATCTCTTCTGTCTTTTCTCTCTCTCTCTCTTTCTCTCTCTTTTTATGTTTATAGCAAAAGAACAATATTTCATTCCAGGTAGGTTTGTCTTGCAGCAGAACTGACCAGCTGTGAATTTCCCTTAGGATTTAGTGGAGTGCTGCATGTTGTAGTCATTTGGTGAATCTCACCAATAGACAGCTACATATTTCCTCATCTTCCAGTAGCTGAATCTGCTCCTACCAAGAGCTTTGCATGAACCCTTTTAATCCAAATAGCTGAATCATTAAGCCCATGTTTCCTTGTGTCAGCTATGCAGTTGCCATGCATTAGAGTTATTTTGATTGTTCCTTGGTTTTATTCCCACTTCTGGTCTAAGGTCACTATTTTTTGAAGGTAATAGCACATGATTAATTCCAGATGTTGGTGAAGTTAAACATTTGTTATTGCATTTCATACATTATTGCTTCAACAAATTATTTTTGTTCATATTACTTGGAAAGGGGATGGAGTTAACACCTAAAGTCAAATGAGAAATACTGATAACAACATCATCTGACCTCCACTGTTGTAATTCCCTTCGCGAAGGAAGCAAGGTTTAATTCATATGGCACTTTGGAAGCCATCACTGTCACTTATACCAGAAGAAAATATTTTGTGTGCTCTAATCATAAACTAATCCACTTAGTTTTGAAACGAATAAAATTAAAGCTTCACCCCCAAAACAGGAAAGTACTTTGGGTAGCCACAAAACCACACATCATTTGTTGTTTGAGAGGCTGTGTGAGTTATCTGCTGTTGTTTTGTCATAATCTTGGAGTTGCCTTCGAGGGGAACTAGTTTGCAACATTAGTAATATCTTGCATTTGTATAATGCTCCAGGTGTAGATAAATTGTCCAAGGCACTTCACAGAGGTGCAGTCAGAGAAAAAATGGACTGAGAGGCAAAGGAAATGTCAGGAGGCCACAGAGGTAGATTTTAAGCAGGGCTTGAAGGATAAGAGTGATGTGGAAAGGAAGAAGGATTTGAGGAAGCTTTCCTGCATATGCTGCCTGTATAGTTGAGGGGAAAATTTGCCAATAGTGAAGTAAAATGTGGGGTGGGAGGTGGTGGCTGAAGGTATTCATCTTCTCGATGTTTAACTGGAGAAAATTGGCTTATTCAATATTGAATGTTGGAACCTGATCTAAGCTTCAGTCCAGTCTCCTTAAAAATGTCTTATTTCCAGCTAATATCATCACGTGTCTTCATTTCATCCTCATCGCAATAGCTGCTGCAACTTCCATCCATCCCTTTGACATCTCGAGACTCAAAAATTCTAATGCCTCCTTGCCTCATCGTCCCTCTTTGCTCTCGCTGACCCACATTGGCTTCCCATCCTCCAACACCTCAATTTTAAAATTCTTCTAGTTTCATTTGAATCCTTTCAAGGTGCCGCAGCCTGACCTCTCCATTCATCTGACTCTGGCCTGTCGTGCTGCTCCTGCACCCATTCCCCACCACATTCCCCTCAACCACCTAAGCCTCACACCCTCACCTCACAGCCCCTTGTTATTGGGGCCATTAGTTCAATCCCGTCCTTGGATGACTGTTTATTTAAGTTTGCACTTTCTCCCCATGTCTGCATGGGTTCTTCCGGGTGCTCTGGTTTCTTTCCGAAGTCCAAAGATGTGCAGATTCAGTGGATTGGCCATGCTAAAATTACCCTTAAGAGTCCAAAGATATACATGTTTTTGGGGTTTCAGGAATAGGGCAGGAGTGTGGGTTTGATAAGGTGCTCTGTCAGAGAGTTTGGTGCAGATTAAAATAGAATTAATGGCCTCCTTTTGCACTATAGGGATTCTATGGGGTTCTGTGATAGTAGTGGTAGGGAAGGGGTGGTGGGGTGGGGGAGCCCGCTATGCTGATGGTGGTGTCGGTGGCGGGAGCCCCCGATACTGATGGTGGTGTTTGCAGGAGGGGAGGATGAGAGCCCCAATGCTGATGTTTGTGGTGGGGGGGGGGAGGGCGCGGGGGGACGGCGGTAGAAAGCCCCAGTCCTAATGGTGGAGGGGAGGTGAGAGAGACGATACTGATTGGGGGGACGGGGAATCGCAATGCTTTTGGAGGTGGGGAGGGAGTCACCCCCATTTATATGGGATGCAGTAGGCGGGAGAGACTGGAGTGGGAGGATTCATTTTCTGTGCAGATCACAGCCCTGATCTGCTTCAGGCGTAGCTCCAGATCTGGGCTAAAACCTCCACTGTGCAGCTGCCGAGCTACACGTCAGCTTTCACTCATAGCCTGCCACTCGTAAAAGAAATATGGGAAAATTCCACACATGGTCTGGAATTCTTTCTTTAAATCATGCTTTAAAACCCTCGTAAAATACTCTCGTGGCCAAGTTTTTACTCACCTTTTTTAATATCTCCTTTTCTGACTCACTATCGTTTTTTTTTGATTACACCTTTCTGCAATGTCTTGGGCATTCTACTGCATTAAAAGTGCTATATAGGTACAGCTTGTGAATTGACAGAAGCTCCATTGTTGTTAGATCTGTTTTCTAATCCTTTTTAAAGTGAGGAACCACAAAGTATTTTTAACCCCTTTTATCAGAGTGTTCATTCTTACATATTTTGTTTAAGGTGGGCATTTTTCTGGGATTTCAAAGTTTACTATCTGAGAGCTGTGGAAAATGTTTCAGTCGCACTTTGCCTTTTCATTTTTTACAGGTGTACTTTCATTCTTCCATCAAAATCTGTAATCCGTAAAAATTTGTAGAGGAAGCTCTCTGTCTGATTCATGACTGCTCCTTTCCACAGTCATATGGACAACAATCGGTTTAGCCATTCATATAGTTAACTCTACGTGACCTTGATGTGAATTTCCTTCAGGAGAGTGCCTGATGTTGAAGCATTGGCTGATGCATTGGCGATTCTCCATGGTGTTGCAATAGAAGGAATACCTTTTGCATTTATGTAGAATCTGTATCAGCCTCAGGACATCCTAAAGTACTTTTCAGACATTCAAGTTCTTTTATTGATGCAGAGCGACTGTTAGATTGTAGGAATTTGCATACAGTAGATCCCACAAGCACCTGTGAGATAATGACCGCATAATCCGTTTAATCTGCTTTTTCTTCATGTTGGTTGAGGGAAAATATTGACCAGAACATTGGGAATAATTCCTCTACTCTTCTCTCATCTTCTACATTTCATCCAAAAGGCGGTACCTATGACTTTGCAACACTCCCTCAATACTGCACTGGAGTGTCAATTTGGGTCAAGTGCGAGACTTAACTCAACCTTTTGATTCAGAAGTGCGATGTCTTATCAACTAAGCCATGTCTGACTGAGTATTTAAATGGACAAGCAGCAATGTAGCAAGTGAAGATCATGCAGCATCCCCACTACTCCAGTGTCCAGAAACTTTGCTGTAACAAGCACTAGAGGGGATTCAATTCTTCACGTTTTCAACTACTGTTGAGCAAGTGTAGGTCCACTGAGCAAAAAGCAGGGATGATTCTGGGTCTGAGACTCTGAGTGACAAGCAGCACTTGAGAGGAATGTTGTCTTGGAAAATTGCAGGTTCTCCCCCTGCCATTTTCCAAGAAAGATTGCCTGTGAACTAGACTTCCTGTGATGAGCACCGGATTGTAGAATCACCCTTCATTCCATTTTCATACCTTTGGCAACTGTGTAGCTGTGTCTTTTGTTGCTATAATTAATGAAGAATAGATTGTTCCCAAACACACTTTCATATGATCTTTCAGCTATTTCCCCTCATAACCTATATGTCAGTTGATAAACTGTGATGTGTATGTTTGAATGTAGTGTTGTGCAAACAACTGATTTGCCAGTTTGAAACCCATATACGTGTTGGAATCAGTCCAAAGAACAAATCCTCAAGCAATAGCTGAGAGTAAGAACAGGAACTGCTTTTGTTAAATACATTTTTGTTGAAGTATAAGGAATATATAATGTGTACAGTGTTTGTTAAATATCTGTGTCCAGTAAATAAAAGAATAATTAAATGCTGTCGGCACAATGTTTGGCCGTGGATAATTTCAAATCTTTTTCACAAAATTCCTTGTACTTCCCATCATTATCAAAACACTTAGTTTTACTTTGAACTTGTCGCCATAGAGCTGGATTTAGTGGAGCCTGTCAGAATGGGTGACTCTGCATGATCATGAAATAGGCTCTCATTCCTGCCAGCAGGAAAACTAACGCCGATTAGGTCAATGGTGGGAATGGGCTGATGCTGGGAACTTGACCACTGGTTAATTAGGCTCATTAGCGAGCCACTTAAAGGCCATTATCTCTCATTCCACTGGGATTTAATGGTGGTTCAGCGATTCTTCTTCACCAGTATGGGTTTCCTGAAAGATGTCCAGCAAATCTTGTTGATTTGCCAGCAGCCTCCCTGGGCATCACTCTTTCAAAGGCATTTATTCCATGATCAAGGAACCCACCAGTGGGAAGAGGGGAACCCACTGACAGCCACCCCCTGCCCATGAATCCAACCCCTTCCTACACCGTCCCCCTTCACCAGGACCCCCTCCCTATGACCTCCACCCTGCCATCACTCACCTGTGGTCTGGGTCCCTCAGTGATTCTAGATCTCTCTCATTGGTGCATTGCCAACAAAAGTCACCACTCCCAGTGGTGTTGAAGGGCTATGCAAAGCTGCCTGCCTTTGATTGGTTGGCAGATCTCAATGGACTGAATTTCCATCACCAAGATCCTAAATCTTCAAGAAGACCTGACACTTAAATTCAGGAGCCACAACATCCCCTGCAGAAGTGGCACAGGTTTCCCACTAGGTCTCCAACCAGTGGGTAGGACTCTCGTCAAGATCACAAAATCCAGCCTGTAGTTCAATATAAAAGCAAATGACTGCGAATGCTGGAATCTGAAACCAAAAAGAAAATGGTGGAAAATCTCAACAGGTCTGGCAACATCTGGAGGGAGAGAAAATAACTAATGTTTCGAGTCCAGGTGACCCTTTGACAAAGCTGCCAGACCTGCTGAGATTTTCCATCATTTTTGTTTTGGTTATAGTTCAATCTGTTCAGCTTATTGATTGAATAATTAAAAGGGGGTTTAGTGCAATGACACTGCAATTCTTCCTGGTGAGTTAGGTCTCTTGTCTGCCTTGTTCTCTTAAGTATTGTACTTTACCTGGGTACAATCTGATAATCGAGGTTATCCCCACAGATAATTCATTTTATTTATCCTAATTAAAAGCTACTGCTCTGCAGAGTCAGCACAAATGGATTGGCTGCTTTCTTTGCTTTCCTGAGTATAAATGCAATCGCTCTGTCTCTCTTTTCCTTCTGTGCTTCTTTACTTTTTGCAGGAATTCACCATTTTGGCTGTAAGTACAAATTTATGTGCTCCCTAATACTTTACCTCTGCCCACATTCACCTGCCCCTCTTTCAGATCTGGTCCAACACTCCCCACCCCGCACTCCCCCCCCCCCCCCCCCCCCCCCCCCACAGTTATTTTTCCCTTTATCCTGCTATGTTTGATGCCTCACACTCAACCTGTTGGCATCATGTAAGAAACCATCCAGCACTCAATCACAAGTTCCCCCCCCCTTCACCCCCATCCTTCCCCAAACCTTCACGTGTCCCAACATGTCAGGTCTTTAGTACTGCTTAGTTGGCTAGTGACATCAGATACTGAATTTAAGCAATATCCAAATGGACAGAGCTATTCTTTCATATAGGCATTTGTATTGCTTGTGTTCAGCATATAATTCACAATAGTTGTTCTGTTGTACATTAACTGTTTGTGAAAAAAGTTACCCTTGTTTATACTAATGCTGTTGTACCCCGGCTCCCTACTGCTACATTCTATACCTCTTCCAGTAGAATGCTCTGCCTTCTTTCCTCTACTATCTTCCCTCACACTTTTACCTGGCCTAGCTGATGCGGTTCTGAAACTGAGCGGGATTTTCCGTTGTGCTTGATCTAACCATGTGGTTGCAAGGTACGAATAAAACATGGTTCTGTCAAGCACCATGGAGCGTCACGTATGCCTTCTACAGCATGCCAAGCGAGAGACAATAGAACTATTTTAGAGAGAGGCAGTGTGTTATTCTCTGATTAAAGGCCAACAAACCACAGGATGGTAGTTCTGCAGACAGGCTTTCAGAGCTAGAGACCAATCTTATGACATTTGTATTGATGCCATGGCTGATTGAATTTTCCCATAAAGGAAAGTGGATAAAAAGGACAGACAAGGTTTGATGTAGGAAAAACAGGTGAAGGAACAAATGTAATGAATGTAGCAGATGTGTTACTATTGGCCTGGAAGTGTTCAGTCTTTTTGGATTCCACTCACTATTTCAAAGAAATGGCTCAGGTGGGAGCACTAAGTTGGATTAGATAAAGCTTAGCAACATTATGAGCTAGCTGCAGGAGCAGTGAAAAGGCAGTTAGCTTTGGAGTAGAAATTGCAATAGAAGGCGTCTGCAATGAAAGGTCAGCTTGTAAATGTTACCTCTGCTCTTATCTTTACTGTGTGATAAAGTTCAAGATTGAGTTATTATATTTTAGTTCCTTGAAATTTTGCTTTCTGTATGGTATTTGTAAAATCTACCCAAAATATTTATTTTTTGCTTGTTAATTGCATAGTTCTACTTCTCCTGTTAAAATGCTTGTGCTTCTGTTTGCCGACTTGAGTAATCTGCATATTTTGACTCAAATAATCTGCAGGCACAGAGGATTACAGATCCAAACTCAGTGGAGATTGCTTCCTGGACCTTGCTTGCCCTGAAAAATGTCGATGCGAGGGAACCACTGTGGATTGCTCCAATCAAAGGCTTACGAAAATTCCCGATCACATCCCTCAGTACACTGCAGAGTTGTAAGTTGGCAGAGCAAGCCCACGACTCCAAACATACTTGCTTAGTCTTTCTCATCTACACTTTGGCAGCAAAACAAAGAACTGTAGAATACATTTAGAAAATAGCTTCAGGCAGTAGGCCCACATCACTTGAGCTGAAAGAAAGAAGGTACACTCATGGGAGAAGGGTTATTGGTTGCACATAAACATTAGAAAAAAAGGAAAGGGGAAACATCACATGGATATCTGTTAGCAAGTGTTCATAACTGTGCCACTGTTGGCTCTGGTCTGTAGATCAAATAGAATTTAGACAGCAGTGGTCACATTGTATGAAACAGGGTTTGGTTTTCATGTATTGCGTTACAGAGTGACTTTGTTACCCATAAACCATTGCCCTACATTGATGCCATGTGATTGAGGTGCCAACTCATTAACACTGAATAAAGTGTGTTTTGTGTCTGGGTGGTTGAGAGACATTAAATGATGTGGAGGTCAATTTTTCAGTTTGGTGCGTGTAGCTGCATTCCTCAAGCCATAGGTCTCACTTGGGAGTTGATGCATTGTGGAAAACGCCGCTATAAAACGCACTCACTAAAACACATAGGAATAACACATCCAGTGTAACCCAAAGGAATAACACATCCAGTGTAACCCAAAGGAATAACACACCCAGTGTAACCCACAGGGATAACACACTCAGTGTAACCCACAGGGATAACACACACAGTGTAACCCACAGGGATAACACACCCAGTGTAACCCACAGGGACAACACACCCAGTGTAACCCGCAGGGATAACACACCCAGTGTAACCCACAGGGATAACACACCCAGTGTAACCCGCAGGGATAACACACCCAGTGTAACCCGCAGGGATAACACACCCAGTGTAACCCGCAGGGATAACACACCCAGTGTAATCCGCAGGAATAACACACCCAGTGTAACCCGCAGGGATAACACACCCAGTGTAACCCGCAGGGATAACACACCCAGTGTAACCCAAAGGAATAACACACCCAGTATAACCCACAGGGATAACACACCCAGTGTAACCCAAAGGAATAACACACCCAGTGTAACCCACAGGGATAACACACCCAGTGTAACCCAAAGGAATAACACACCCAGTGTAACCCGCAGGGATAACACACCCAGTGTAACCCGCAGGAATAACACACCCAGTGTAACCCGCAGGAATAACACACCCAGTGTAACCCGCAGGGATAACACACCCAGTGTAACCCGCAGGGATAACACACCCAGTGTAACCCACAGGGATAACACACCCAGTGTAACCCACAGGGATAACACACCCAGTGTAACCCACAGGGATAACACACCCAGTGTAACCCACAGGGATAACACACCCAGTGTAACCCACAGGGATAACACACCCAGTGTAACCCACAGGGATAACACACCCAGTGTAACCCACAGGGATAACACACCCAGTGTAACCCACAGGGATAACACACCCAGTGTAACCCACAGGGATAACACACCCAGTGTAACCCACAGGGATAACACACCCAGTGTAACCCACAGGGATAACACACCCAGTGTAACCCACGGCGATAACACACCCAGTGTAACCCACAGGGATAACACACCCAGTGCAAATCTCAAGGATAACACAATGCGGTGGCTTGTGGCAATACTAGCGAGACTTCCAGTAAAACTGAACAACAGTTTATTGGTAACAAGTGAAGGTAAACTATACAGTGGCACAGAATCACTAAACAGGTTTTCACTCTCTGACTCTAAAGTCCATTCTGCCTGGGACCCTGCTCTCAGAGTGCTACGCTTTCCCCCCATTGGTTGGGGTTCACCCACTCCCTTCTTAAGTCCCTCAACACATATTTACAGAGCAGTTTATGTACAGTTACTATATATGGATTGATGTAAATCTTGGCCTTTACTCCCTTTATTTGAAACAAATCATTCTGGAACATTCTGAACTTATTTACGTAAGTACTGTCAAAAACTATCCAAAATTTAGAAAATCTCCAACCAGTTCAACTTGATTTGGCAAAGCCAATCTCGTCCTATGATACTCGGTCGATGTCCCTCAACATTGTTCATAGATAACTCGGCATCCTGTTATCGATACGACACTAGTATCATGGTTGCCCCAAAAGTTTCCGCATTTTACCCCATATGTGGCCAACTTGGCCGTTGTTCAAAGATTCAACTCCTTAAGTTCAAAGATTCAGCTCCTTCTCAAAGATATTTAAATGTTTGTTCACCTACAACTATGGCCACGTCCCGGTGCAAACCTCCAAATTTAGTGGTCTTCCATTTAGTGTGAGGACTATCTCATTTGGGGTTGTTTTGCTCACTTTCACCATCTTTAAACTGTACTTTTCAGGTTCTTCATCTGAATTCCTCTCCACTTAGTTTACTGGAGCCATGACCATTATTTATTTTGTGCGTTCTGCCTGGCATGACAACATGCCTAGATGTGGCCCTTCTTATTGAACTGAAAATAAACAAATTCTCTGCAGCAGCACACTGCTTCGGGGTGGTCTTCCCCACATCCGGAGCAATTGTCTTGGCATCTGGGCTGACAATCCATTTATTTCCCTGACCACTGACTATGATCCTGTTCCTGGGACCTTGGCTGAACCTCCTCTGTGCCTGTCGACCTTGCTGCTCCCCTTGCAGCCATACTGCCCCACAACTGATTCACCTCACCCACTTGGCCCCACTTTGAAGCTCTGATGAGCCCCCCTCGGCACACTGGGTTGCCTGAGCGATTTTGATCACCCTGTCTAAGGTGATCTTTGTTTCAACCTCTTTTGCACACTTATGTTGTTAAAACCATATTCTAAATGGTCACACAGCATGTCGCTGAGGGCTATGCCGCACTGACAGTGCTCAGCCATTTTGGATCGTCTCTCCAGGGTCCCTGACAACCAATTTAAACTTGTAGCACTGGAGTATGATTGAGGGTCTGTGGTTGAAATGCTCCCTGACCAGCTTCATCAACTGGACAAACGTCAACTTCCTTATGAGGCTGTAGGTTAGGGCCTCACAAACCGTTAATAGAATAACCTTCCGTCTCCCCTCCCCCATTATGTTGTTCACCATTAAAATGTAACGGAGCCGCTCAATATGCTGCCTCCAACCTTCGGCCCCTGGTTGAATGGGTCAAGCTACCCACTCATGGGCATTTTTCACTCAATGTTTTATGATTCCGTCGACGCTTTTTGATTTCTCAGTTTGTTTTGGAGACTTCTCCCTTCCCCCTTGAATTCTGAGGTACAAAAGATTTGCATTCGATCTGGTTTACACTTGTCACCAATGTGGTAGCTGGGGGCAATATTTCCAGTGTAACCGAACAATGGTTTATTCTTAACCAAATAAGTCTTCACTCTCTGGCTCCCAGGTCCATTCTGCCCAGGGCCTCGCTCCCAGTGCCCTTTCCTTTTTCCTCATTGGTTGCAGTCCGCGCTCTCCCACGCTCATGTGATTTGCCGATGGAAAATTGTGACCGTTGTGAATCAGGTCTGATGAAGCCCATGCCCAAATTTGTCATGCCAAGGTCTGTGCTGGAATTGCAAAACTGTAACACACAACCCATATAGCCTAGCTACAGCAGCCTCTACTTTTGTTAAAGCAGTATTTCTCTCGCAAAATTAAATTGAATGGCTTAAGTTTAATTGTTTTTATGCTGTGAGCCTGCAATTGTCATTTGGTAAAGGCATTGCCACACATGGATTGGAGGTATGAGATAGGGGTAAGCCCAACTCATCCGGATAATCAGTTCGATGTTACGATTGATCCCAGTCTGGGCTATGAAGTTAACTTTGCTGCCTGGCTTTCCCATCCTGATTGCTTTCCAGTAAATCCTGCTGGAAAATGCACTTCTGTTGAAACTGAGGAAAGAATCGTTGGTAATGTCACCCTGCCAAATAATTGACCAGAAGCCCCGTCAAAGTACATGCGTAAAGCATGGCATGAGACTGGTGCCTAGTGAATATCAGCATCGCTCAGCCCCTTCAGGAGAAAAGGGAGGAAGTTGCAGTGAGGGTGGTTTGAATTCCAACATTTCTGTCTTGTTTAATCTTCGTTCAGGGTAAAGGTGGCTCAATCTGAACTCTCACTCCCAAGTCAAGGTTGTACGACTGCCGTAACATAGTCCATAGTCATAGTGGTGTATTTCAGCCCCATGTTCATAATTAGCGGCGGACAAATCAATTCCCTTCAGGTCACCTTCATGCTCTTGAGGGAAACTGAAGGTGACACAGTATTCAGATCCCCATCTGGTTAAAAATTAATATAAAACTAGGTGAAATCAAAAAAAAGTATTACTCTCAACTGTCCAACTTCAAATGAAAATATTTAGAAGTAAATTCTTCAACATTAAATTGACCAAAGCTATCTCAAAGGAATCAACAGGTTCAGGTTGGAAAAAGAAAACGTGTGGTTTTAAGTGTGAAACGTTCAGCTTAAAAACGTTCTTGCAATATCATTTTTCTAATTTCTTTATTTTCCACTTGAACATTTTAGGCGTCTTAACAACAATGAATTTACAGTCTTGGAAGCCACTGGGATCTTCAAGAAACTTCCTCAGCTCCGCAAAATGTAAGTTGAACTTGCACCTTAGAACAGTTTTCCCAAATGCAGCTGATGAGCAGCTTCCACCTCTGTGAGCTCTGTTTTGTGAAAGACATTTTGTTTAAGACAATTCCACAAGTGACCTGTAATATACTGTTAGCGTGGTGAGTGAGGCAGATCGGAGTTGGCAGGTTGCTCCTGTGTGCTAAACTGCTGTCAAAAGCAACTCTTCATTAGTCGAGCACTGGCATCTCCCTCAATTTCACATTCAGCCAGCTGACCTCTTCTGCCAGCACAGCAGGGACTGCCAGCTCCTTTAAGCCAAAAACAGGATCAGCAATCTCCCCTAACTCCCAGTGCAGCACTCCCCAAATTACTGTCTCCTTTCAGTATATATAGCACAGGCCTCTGATTTTACAAATTAATGTCACATTTAGTAATCAAGGACAAAGGACTATTTTAGTCTTTTTTTCGAGTAACTGCTATTTAAGTATCGGTAACCAATTTAAAAAAGTTTTACTAGGATGGGATTATGACTTGAAAGTTTTGGTTCACTTCCTGATCGGGCAATTAAAATAGGGCAGGGCGACAAGTGGATCATTTGCATTTTCATGTCACATTTGCATGTACCAAAACCTGACAAGTAGCAGTAATTAAATAATAAATTTTGAACACTGGAATGTAATTCAACACAGTGTAAACAGTAAGTCGATATGAAGGAAGTGCCCATTTAACCAAGAGTTTCCAGAAATACATCAGTATAAAAATATTGGAAGTTGACTAGCATTCTGCTGCATTCTGACCATATGGTTGGCAGGAATCAGCCTAGGCGATGTGCTGGGATATACTGCATCCCAGCCTTCCTCATCAGCTTGTGTATCTCAGTTGATAGTACTATTGCCTCGGAATCACAAGGTTTTTGGTTCAAGTTTCACTCTAGGGCTTAAGCAGAGAAATGAAGGTTGACAGTCCAGTCCAGTACCGAGGGAACTCCTTTGGAGGAAACTTTAAAATGAAGCCTCACCTGACTGTTCAAGTGAATGTCAAAGACATTTTAGTAGATTTTTCATAAATCTCAACATAGATGTACTCCACTGAGAAAGAACAGTCTATGAGAAGGATACACCATCTATGGCTAAGAAGTTAAGGATGGTATCAAATTGAAAGACGCTGCAAAGATTAGTGGTAGGCCAGAACATTTGGCAAGATTTTAGAGAATAACAAAGGATGAGTGAATCAATACTAGAGGGAGAAATGGAGTATGAGAGAAAACTAGTATGCAATATAAAAACAGACAGTAAAATCTTCTGCAAATATATTCTACCAAGTTCTACAAAGGAAAATCATAGCTAATGTGAGCATTGGTGCCACAGAGGATGTGACTGGGAATTAATAATGGGGGGAAAGGAGATGGTAGAAGCTTTGAACAAGTAATTTCTATCTTTCTTCACAAAGAAATGAGAGAAAAAAACATCCAAAGAATAATAGAAAAGTAAGGGAGAAAAGGGAGGGAGCAAATGAAAACAATCATCATCATGAGAAAAAGTACTGGAAAAATTAATGGGACTAAAGACTGATAAGCACCCTGCATCTTAGGGTCTTGAGAAGTGGATCCAGAAACAGTTGTCATCTTCCAAAATTCCCTGAATCTGGAAAAGTCCCAGTGGATTGAAAAACCTCTATACAAGCAAGGAGGGAGATAGAAAGTAGGAATCTGTTGGCCAGTTACCCTAGCAGCTTTCAATGAAAGAAAGCTAGAATCCATTATTAAGGTGGTAGGTAGCAGCAGGACATTTAGAAAATCATAATAAAATCACGTAGAATCAAGATGATTTTGTGAATTATTAGAATTCTTTGAGGATGTAACAAACAAGTTGGATAAAGTAGAACCGGTAGATGTCATAGAATAATGGGCGGAATTCTCCGCAAGGCCCGACGCCGTCATGAAACCCGGAGAGGTTCACGACGGCGTCGGAAGCCGCTCCTTGCCCCCTATTCTCCCCCACCCCCCCCCCCCCTCCCCAGGGGGGCTAGGAGGGCCGTGCCGTAAATCTCGGCCGCGGGGCCTTGTCGCTGGCGTCAAGGCCCGGCGCGCCGAGAATGAGGCGGCCGTCTCGCCTAATAACGTCAACCGTGCATGCGCAGGTTGGCCGGCTCCAACCCGCGCATATGCGGCTGACGGCTCAAACCCGCGCATGTGCGGTTGCCGTCTTCCCCTCCGCTGCCCCGCAAGACGTGGCGGCTTGATCTTGCAGGGCGGCGGAGGGGAAAGAGTGCGTCCCTTTGAGACGCCGGCCCGACGATCAGTGGGCACCGATCGCGGGCCAGTCCCCTCCCGAGCACGGCCGTGGTGCTCACTCCCCTCTCCGCCCCCCCACAAGCCACAAAACAGCTTTTGGCGCCATGTTCACGCTGGCAGCGACGAGGTGTGGTTGCCGCCGGCGTGAACCGGTCGGGAACGGCAGGCCGCTCGGCCCTTACGGGCCGGAGAATCGCCGGTCGCCGTTTGGGGGGGGAGGGGTGAGAGAATCGCGGGGGGTGCCAGAGCGGCCCTCCCGCGATTCTCCCACCCGGCGTGGGAGGGGAGAATCGCGCCCATAGAATTTACAGTGCACAAGGAGGCCATTCCCATAACAGCCTCCCCGAACAGGCGCCGGAATGTGGCGACTAGGGGCTTTTCACAGTAACCTCATTGAAGCCTAGTCGTGACAATAAGCGATTTTCATTTTTCATTCCATTCAGTTCATCTGCATCGACCCACTGAAAGAGCACCAAACTTAATCCCACGCCCCCACTCTATCCCTGTATCCCAGTAACCCCACCTAACTTTTTGGACACTAAGGGGCAATTTAGCATGACCAATCGACCTAATCTGCACATCTTTGGACTGTGGGAGGAATCAGGGGCACCCAGGAGGAAACCCACGCAGACACGGGAAGAATGTGCAGACTCCACACAGACAATCACCCGAGGCCGGAATTGAACATGGATCCCTGAAACTGTGAGGCAACAGTGCTAACCACACTGCCACTGTGCTGCCCCTAATGTTTTTGGATTTTGACAAAGCATTTGATAAGGCGCCATGTAAAAAGTTACTGAAAAAGTCCTCATGGTGTTGGAGGTAATATGTTAGAATGGATAGAGGAGTGGCAAAGTAACAGGATGAATGATCATTTTCAGGTTGGCAAATGATAACTAGGGGACTGCCACAACTATTTACAATGACTTGGTTGAAAGGGTACAAAAGGTGGAATTCTCCAGTCCTCCACAGCAGATTTTCCCACAGCAGAGGCAGCACGCCATCAGCCGGAGGCAGGATCTTCTCGTTCCACCATAGTCGATGATGTTTTACAGTCCACATCCGTGCAACTGTCAGGGAATCTGCAATGGGGGTCATTTGGGCAGGACCAGTAGATCCCACCGGCAGAAAGGGCTGGCGGTTTCTACCCAATAGTCTGAAAAGTGATATATATATAGACTAAGTGAGTGAGCAACTGTTTGGGAGATGGAGTATCATGTGTAGTTGCCCACTTTAGCAGGAAGAACAGAAAAGCTGAGTATAATTTCAGCAGAGAGCGAGTGCAGAATGCTGCCTTACGGAGGCAGCTTGTTTTTGTACATAAATCATAAAACGTTAGTTTGCAAGAAAAGAACGTGATTGGAAAGGCAAATGAAATGTTGGCTTTTATTGCAGACAGGTTGGAGTGTAAAAGTAGGGATTTCTTGCTACTGCTGTAGAACACATTTGCGACACCGCATCTGGGGCAGAATTTTACGCTTCCTCCAAGGCTGGATGTGAGGCAGGGGGGACTGTTGAATTGCACGGATGTAATTCGCCCCCTGGGACCCTGCTAGCCCCTGCATATGCAATTTCACGGTTGGGCGGGCAAGGCCTCGGTGGAAAACCCACTCTTTCATCTATTAAGGCCCTTAAGTGGCCACTTAATGGCCACTCAAGGGCCTTTACCCACCCAGCCACAAAGTCCCAGGTTTCTCCTCTTCCCCCATCCTTGCCCCCTCCCCTGAACACCCCCCCCATCACTCTCTTTCTGCTTCCAAGTAAATATCGATGCCATTACTCTATTTTTACAAAAATCCAACATTAAGACTGAAACATTCGAAGTCTGTATGGTCTGTATGACTTATTAGCACTTTGGGAAGACACTAGTTTTAATTGATTACTCAATAAGCGCTTGGATCTTGTCACAATTAAGTGGGCAGGTCAATTAAAGCTCAAGAAGAACTCACACGACCACTTTCTCAGCTAGGGATGGGCAATAAATAATGCCCTCAGAATGAATAATACAAAACCATTTGCAGATGATATGTGGAATCAAAACCTTGGCCGGGATTCTCCCCTACCCGGCGGGGCGGGGGGTCCCAGCGTGTCGGAATGGCGTGAACCACTCCGGCGTCGGGCCGCCCCAAAGGTGCGGAATTCCCCGCACCTTTAGGGGCTTGGCCCATGCCAGAGTGGTTTCCACTCCGCCAGCTGGCGTGAACGGCTTTTGGCGCCACGCCAGCCGGGGCCAAAAGGACTTCGCCGGCCGCCGTAAGTCCACGCATGCGCCGGAGCGTCAGCGGCTGCTGACGTCATACCGGCGCATGCGCAGGGGAGGTGGTCTCTTCCGCCCCTGCCATGGTGAAGGCCATGGCAGGGGCGGAAGAAAAAGAGGGCCCCCATGGCACAGGCCCGCCCCCCGATCGGTGGGCCCCGATCGCGTGCCAGGCCACCGTGGGGGCACCCCTGGGGTCAGATTGCCCCGCGCGCCCCCCCCCCCCCCAGGACCCCGGGGCCCGCCCGCACTGCCAATCCCGCCGGTACCAGAGGTGGTAAACCACGCCGGCGGGAAAGGCCTGTCAGTGGCGGGACTTCGACCTATCACGGGCCAAAGAATCGCCGCGGGGGGCCCACCGACTGGCGCGGCGCAATTACCGCCCCCGCTGAATCTCGGGAGGTGGAGAATTCGGTACACAGCTGGGGTGGGATTGACACCGGCCCGGGGGGGGGGGGGGGGGGGGGGGGGGGGTCAGAGAATTCTGCCCCTTTTACAGTGCATGAGGATGTTTTGGTTTGAATGCCGGAAAGAAAAATGCCAGAAAGTGTGAACTTAATTTGTTCTTTTGCTACTATGTCATGAAGTGGAAATTCTGCTCACGTTTAATCTGGGGTGACCACGTCCTAAATCCAAAGAACAGAGTAATTTAAGTAGTAGGGATGGACATCTGTACCTAATGCAGCAGTGACATCTTCCCTGTGGGGGCAGGGCAATCTCAGAGGAGCAGCTTGCCAGCCTGAGAGGGCACGGAAGAGGTTGCTCAGGCCAATGGGTGGGGAAGGCTAAGAACCATAGAATTGCTACAGTGCAGAAGGAGGCCATTCGTCCAGTCGATCCTGCACCGACCCACTGAAAGAGCACCCTACCTAGGCCCATTCCCTATCCCTTTAACCCACACAACCCGCACATCTTTAGACCGTGGGAGGAAACTGGAGCACCCAAAGGAAACTCACACAGACACAGGAAAAAGTGCAAACTCCATGCAGTCGCCCAAGGCCAGAATTGAACCTGGGTCCATGGTGCGGTGAGACAGCAGTGCTAACCACTGTCCCACCGTGCCACTCACGGTATCTTTTGTTCCAAGATCTTGCTCCAATGGCAATCGATCCTACTGCATTCAGACTTTTTAACTTTGCAGCCTACTTCAAGCTTAGAATAGAACCTATGACTGCTCTCTGTTGATATAGATTCCAGTGGGCCTCTCAGGAGTACATCTGGGGGTTTCTATAATAATCTGGGAGTTCCTGAGACACACTTCAAGCTACTGTCACAGTGTTACTGAAGCAGACAGGAGAAACACTCTCATTAGCACAATTTTACATTCAACTTAAATGGGGCAGAAGTCCACCAGATCATGATTCTGCTCCAAATTCCAATAATTTATATCACAAGACTCCAGAATTGTGTTCTGTCGGAGGGTGCATGTTCCTCCCTAATGTGTTTATTGGGGAGGGACCGGGTTCAATCTGCTGTCTGATTGCATTAATAGAATTTATTTGGCTTGACTTTCAACACCTCCATCAGATTGCTGACTGAGAAAAATGCTTTCTGTTTAATATTTGTTTCATATATCCATATAAGGCAATGCTCATGTGATAAACCTGGCATCTAAGCCCACCCAGGTAAGTACTTTCAATTAAGATTGTAACTTTCTGAATTCCTTCCACATTTTGTCTTTTAGAAATTTGAGCAACAATAAGATTACAGATATTGAGGAGGGTGTGTTCGAGGGAGCTACAGGTGTGAATGAAGTGCTATTGACGGGTAACCGCCTAGAAACTGTACACCGGAAAATGTTCAAAGGACTGGATAGTCTTAAAACACTGTAAGTAAAACAAGTTTTTCATTAATTCTCCATTTTGCACAACTGGACAGTGCGTCACTGTCGATTATAACAACTGCCTCCTGAGTTTTTCTATTGACACAATGTAAACAATCTCATTACTGATAATGCCATTATCTCTTTGGATGCTTTGCTCATTTTTTTTCCCATGGGTTTAGATTATGTGCATGCAGACTAAAATTCAGCTATGCATTCAGAATAAAGAGTTGGATCTGTTTACATTTAATCAAGTAATCAGCACTTATAATTTTTGATAAATATATTCAAAGCACACTGACCTTAATAAATTGCCTGAACACTAATCAAATGGAGACAGAGGGCTTGATTCTCCCGATCCATAACCAAGTGTTCCCACCAACGGGCAAACAAGAGTGATTCCTGCTAGCGTTCGGAACGACCCCGAAGTGCCACGCAATGGCACTTGGCACATTTTGTTTCCTCAAATGGGTTTTCAGTGCCACACCAGGCATATGCTGGAACTGAGAGGGCGAGCCCTAATCACTGTCAGCTCCACACCTCAAAGACTAGTGTGCCATGTTTAATGGGCACCCGATTTTAAATGTTATTGTAGCCCCCCCGGATCGCTGACATGCCCCCCACCCCCACCTCCAGTACCCCTCTTCAGCCCCCCAGTTTCCTCCTTCAGCCCTCCCTCATTCCCCCCTTACCCCATCCCTCCCTCACCTCCCCCTTCTCTATTCCCGCCCTGGGCACACCCAACCTGGCACCTTTCAGTCCGAGGGATGTCGGGAAACCCGTTATAGCCGACTGGTGGGGGTCAGGAGATTCGCGACTGGTTTGACACCTGGCGTGTATCCCACGTTTGGCCTAACGTGGGCCATTGCGAACCCGACGGCTAGCGGGCAGTCCCAGAGAATCCGGTCCAGAGTCACAAAAAATCATGGCCTCACAGACCTTACGCTGGAGGTATTAAATACACTTTTACATTTATGTTCAGATTTTATGAGAATAGCACACTAGTTTAAAATCTGTTTTAATCACAGCAGCATTATGATGGTTTGAGTTTCCTATGGGGAAGTGCTTTTCTGCATTCTGTCCTATGTTTACATGGCCCAGGGCAGCACAGTGGCCTAGTGGTTAGCACAACCGCCTCACGGCGCTGAGGTCCCAGGTTCGATCCCGGCTCTGGGTCACTGTCCGTGTGGAGTTTGCACATTCTCCCCGTGTCTGCGTGGGTTTCGCCCCCACAACCCAAAAATGTGCAACGTAGGTGGATTGGCCACGCTAAATTGCCCCTTAATTGGAAAAAATAATTGGCTAATCTAAATTTATTTTTAAAAAATGTTTACATGGCCCAGGAGAGTGCGGCATTTTAAAGTCGATAGGATTATGAAAACTGGATGACTTAAATGCACTGTACTCTGTAAAAGTGCTTTATGTTAAATCAGTAAATGATAGGGAGTATTTATTGGTATAATCCTGGATTATGTAGTTGCACCATTACTTCTGAATCATAAAGTTGAGTGTTTAAGGTATGTTGATATTTTAGTGCAATTATGAAGAGGAGCTGCATTTTGAGGTATTGGTGCGATTCAGTGACTGCATTGCGCCCAGCGCGGATCGGGGTGCACTGGGTGAATAGTGGGAGAGGGAACAATAGAGATTCATGCCAGATGTGAACCAATTTGCAATTCACCTGACTGGCTCACTATGGCGAGTTCCAGATCTCACCCAAAAATGGCCTTAATTAACCCTAATTTGCGGTATTTCAATCCTAATGAGATTGAAGTCGAATGCAGCAGCCTTCTGGGAATTACCTGACTCCGCAGTGGGAAGATACGCAGGAGTCGTTTAGTACTCCTTTTCAAAAACAGGAAGCTGGCACCATGGTTTCTGAGGAGTGAGTAGCCATTTCCATTTTCCGGCATGCTGCTCAAGGACACTGGAGCTACTGCCCCAGTGCTTGGGGAGTGGGGGCCCCCTCAGGGGGATTGGATATGGTCGGGGGGCTAAAGTGTTCCAGGTCAGGGAGTAGCCCCTGGATCGGGATGGGGGGGGGTGAGGGGCTTAGCATTTGTGAGGTCTTCAAACCATCTTTAAATATTGTGAAGACCTATAACAGGGGCAATCACAGCTGCAGCCTGTCTGTCTTACTAAACTCTCCCAGGACTGGGCCCTGCTACAACTTCTCTCCTGAAAATCAATTTCACTCCCTTTTACTTTAGCTTCACAGCTGAAGGTTATCTCAAAGGAGGGATTAGCCTTGTTAGTTGTGATAGCACTTCACGCTCCTGAACACCCACATGATTCCTCGAAGGCACAGGTGCCATATCTCAGAGGATAATTAGTGCACTGCATGTCCAGCAACCTTTGAAGCCTGAACAGTGGGCCTGAACTCTGGGAGCATTAGCACCATAGAGGCAGCTGCCAACAATCAAACAGTAAAGAGCAGGGCTTCACCACTGAGGATGCTCTCGCAGCCAAAGGGTAAGTGTGTGGACAATTTTGAAAATGCCAATAAAAATAATTTTTTAAAAAGTGTGTGGATGAGCAGAGGGCAGCTGAAGATGGCCTCCCTAATGTTCCCAACAAAGGTCTGGGGTCCAGAGGCTCCTGATGTGGCCAGGAATAAGCGTGCAAAGCAAGGTTATCCAGCGCATCTGGCTTGCTGGATGGCACTCTGAGAGAATACGTATCAGCCATGGTAAGGGAGGGAGAGACTTGGGGAACTGGAAGGTCCCGGGATGGAAGCCCCAATGGATTCTTGGTCTCTGTGCTTCTCCAATTCCTTCCAGGTGAAACTGTTTTCTGGTGTGGATCCCACAGAGGCTGTGCTTGTGGTAGCCGAGGCGGACAGACTCCTTGGAAGGCAGCAATAATAATGCAGACTGGAGGCAGCACCCCATGTGCCCAGGCTGCCGCACATCCTGCAGACCCATTCACCCATCAGGCTGAGGAGCCAGAAGGGGAGGGCCGTGACGACCCACGGTTACATGCATTGTTGGTCTTTCCATGAACTAACGGACATCATATGCCGCACAAGACCGCGTCTCAGCAGGGAGACAGTACGGCACCTCTGCCACATCCTCACGGACATGGCATTCATGGAGGTTGAGGACACTCGCTCCTACTGGCCAAACATGTTACCGCAGCCCTCAACGTCTCTGCCACCGGTTCATTCCAGTGCTGAAGTGGGGACCTGATTGGCATTTGCAATCTACAGCTCACAGGTGTATCCGGGAGCTGGCAGATGCTCTGTATGCCCGGGCATCACCTTTGACCTGGGCCAGGCCCACCAGGATGCCTGAGCTGCAGGATTTGCTGCCTTTGCCAGGATGCCCCAGGTCAAGGGGACAATTGATGGCACGCATAACATCCTGCGAGCTCTGGGGTATCAGGAGTGCTCTATATTAACAGGAGGGAGGTTCAACTCCCTGAATGTTCAGATCGTTTGCGACCATTACCTCAGGATCACGCTGCTGAAAATACGGTTACAATGTCTTGACTGCTCTGGCAGTGTGCTGCCGTACAGCCCCCAGAGGGTCTCCTGCTTTGTCCTAGTCTGCTGTGCCCTCCATAATTTGGCACAGCATTGCGGAGACATGCTGGAGGAGGCGGAGGGACATGTGGCCTCATCTGAGGAAGAGGAGGAGGTGGAGCAGGAGAAATGCCGCCACATCAGACAGCCAATCTGCAGCCTTTAGTGGTGCTGCCGAACGGCAGCTGAGCTGGAGTCTCTGGCAGGCGATCAAGGAGGCGAAGAGCATCAGCCCATTCCCCACAAAGAGCTCTGGCTGCTCTGATAGCCTGAAGACAACCATGAGGCACGTCTCCACCCTCACTCCCACAACCTTGGACATGGCCTCAATGAATGGCCTCAAACAAGTCTGGCGCATACCCAGAACATGTGGGTGCAGTTGGCTGGGCCTCCCTGGCACCATTCAAGTTTGTCCTCTACATCCGGAAAGAACCCACTCATTCATATTTTCATTAGGTGCGTCCTGTGCACCACCTTTATTTGTGTTAAGTTCAACCCTGCGCATGTGCAGATGACGTTTGCCCAGTTCAGTGCTTCGATCTTAGTCCTGCCTCCCAATCTCCCTGCTTAGTTCTTCCTCCCAGTTTTTCTTTTTCTCGTCCAGGGGTGAGTGTTGTCCATACATGTCCTCCTTCTCTCTCTCTCTCTCTCTCTCTCTCTTTCTCTCTCTCTCTCTCTCTCTCTCTCTCTCTCTCTCTCTCTCCCCCCCCCCCCCCCCCCCGGAACCCCCCCAGGTCGCTCACATTCAGTAGTCTTTCTAATAGTGAATGTCCTGATATCTGGGCGTATATTGTCATTTCCTTGCGGAGGAAAATTTGACCTCGGGTCGTTCCCTCTCAGGAACTGCGACTTCTCCGTGAGTTCCCCAGGGTGGCTACTCTACCGTCCTGGTTCATGTCCCTAACCATCAGTGTCCCCTCATCCTGTCACCACCTCTTTAAGGAGGTGCCATTGTTGCGGGAATGAACCCGTGAGTATTGCAGTTGGGACCATGATGGACATTTTAGTTAGTCCGAACTGCTGCCTCATTTGAGTCTACATTGGGAGCGTGGCTTCTACCACTGGGCTTTTCAATTAACTTGAGGGATCTGAACAGAAAGAGGAACCTGGGCAGCACGGTCATCTTGATTGTCTCTGTTCTCCCTGCGAGGGAGAGTGGGAGTGAACCCCACCTTTGCAAATTCTTTTTAACTTTCTTCACTTTCTTCACATGTGGATCAGTGTCCATTCATGGGCTTTTTGAGTTCCCATATTGCGGAATTTGCTCCATGGGTGGCGATGTGCCTGGCCCGTCTCCAACCTCACATACATGTACTGTGGTGAGTGGTTGGAGTTCACGATTGCGGCCACTCCTAATATCCCTGGAAGCACCACTTTACCCACTACGAAGACATCAATACTGGGGTAGACCCTGTGTACCTTGGAGAAGAAGGAGGACTCCTTCTCTCCTGGGTGTGTGAGCCTCCAGAGGTCTACTGCTCTCATCTGCTCCATGAAGTTGTTCAACTCTCTCGCCATGTTTAATCGTTTCCCTGATTCGCAGCTGGATCTGTCTGTTCATGGGTCCTATATGCAGTTAAAGTGTGCCCCCCCCCCCCCACCCATAATGTGACACTGTGCGTCTTTGTTGGGGGATTTCTGCCATGAGTTTTATGAATACCACATCGTCCCACTTGGGAGGGTACATGTTTACGAGGGCCACTGGTTCCCCTTCCAGGACACCAGCAACCATGAAGTCATGTCCCCCTGGGTCCGTTATCATCTTTGTCGGCATGAAAATTGCCCTCTTCTTGAGCAGTATGGCCACCCCTCAGTCCTCATCCCATAACATGATAGGTACGTCTGTCCCATCCAGTTCTTTTTACCCGCAGTCAGTCCCTCTCTCTCAGTTGCGTTTCTTGAAGGAAGACAACATCGGCCATCAGACTTTTCAGATAGGCAAAGACTCTGGATCTTTTCACTGGTCCGTTAAGTCCCCTTTATGTTCCAGGTGACTATTCCGATGGAAGGTATCTGCCCCCCCCCCCCCCCCCCCCCCCTACTCCCAGCTTGTGGGGTATACTTACATAGAACATACAGTGCAGAAGGAGGCCATTCAGCCCATGGAGTCTGCACCGACCGACTTAAGCCCTCACTTCCACCCTATACCCATAACCCAACAACCCCTCCTAACCTTTTTGGACACTAAGGGAAATTTAACATGGCCAATCCACCTAACCTGCACGTCTTTGCACTGTAGGAGGAAATCGGAGCACCCGGAGGAAACCAACGCAGACATGGGGAGAACGTGCAAACTCCACACAGACAGTGACCCAGCGGGGAATTGAACCTGGGGCCCTGGCGCTGTGAAGCCACAGTGGTATCCACTTGTGCTACCGTGCTGCCCTCATTACCTTGTGGATGCGCCCCTGCACTCCGGGGTTTCCCTTTAATCCAGGGGCCATCCAACATCGCCGTTGTCGCCATATTAGCCATGTGGATAGGCCCCTGCACTTCGGAGTTTCCCTTTGTCCAGGGGCCATCCAAGATGACCATTGTCGCTAGGTTCACCATGTGGACCGGCCCCTGCACCCCAGATTTCCCCTTTGTTTGGCCGTTCTTGGTGTGCTTGTTTCTGTTGCTGCCGTGTGTGCTCTGTCATAGCCAGCATTCTACACACACCTCCTCCACCCCACCCCTGGTTTCCCCATGGATGAGTGGGCCCCCCCCTCATCTTTCCCCCCTCTCTGAAGTTTTCTCTTCTCCCCCCCCCCCCCACCACCACACTTCTACTAGGCACTCCCTCCCTCTCGGGAGCTATGCCGTGGCCCCCCCTTCTCCCGTACTTCCCTGCACTAGCTTGCTCGCTGGTGTGGTGGCACTGCCCCCAGGAAGCGATCATTACCTTCTCCTGCCCAGTGTGATCCTTCCCCCTGCCCCTAGAGTTGTTTGTGGGCATTTAACAGTAGCTGTGGCGGTCTTGAAGGAGGATTGGAGACATTTTTCGTAAACCTAGTAGCCTATGTTTGGGCTAAAAGTGACAAATTCAAACGTCCAGGACGGAACCATCTTTCCTGCATCCGAACCCCATATCCATGTCACCACATATCCATGTCACCACAGCTCAGGGAGAATCTTGTCCAGAGGTTCGGCATTTGACTGGGACCCAGCTGTGCTCTGGGATCCAGCAGACGTCCGATTGCTGACTTCAGCTGATATGTATCGGCAACTGAGTGATGCTCACCGGATTGCACCCCAGAAGCCTGTCCGTTGATGTCACTCACCGAGATATGTGTCTCTGCGCTGGTGGAAGATACAGGTGAAAGCTGTGGGGCGGGGGCAGTAGGGATTCAAGCCTCCACTGGGGTTCACGCCGCTCCAGCCTTGCATCCTGGTGCGGACTGGGGGCGGTGCCAACCCGCGCATGTGCAGTGGCGAAGCGCCAACCGATGCATGCGCGCTAAACTCACGGAATGCACCGTCCTTGACGCAACATGGCGTGGAGGTTCTGGGGCCAGACGCTCAACAAAGTAGCCCCGGGAGGGGGGAGAGGCCGGCCCGCCGATTGGTGGGCCCTGACCGTGGACCAGACCCCATTGGAGGCCCCCCCCCCCCCCCCAGTGAAGGAGCACTTTTCCCTGCCCCACAGGCCGCCCCCTGATCCTTCGAGCAGAGTTCCCGCCAGCCGCGACAAGGGGTGAACGACGGCGGCGGGACTCTGCCGTTTCCGCGCAGCCATCCGGGCCGGAGAATCAGTGGCCCGGCCGTGGACATCAGCCGCTCACCATTGGCGCCGCTCCAAACACGCAGGCGCAAATGCCGCCGATTCTCCGCACCTCGGAGAATCGCGCGCCAGCATCGGGGTGGCATGGCGCGGTTGCGGCGATTCTCCGGCCCGGCGCGGGGCTGGGAGAATCGCGCCCATGATGCCTCACCAGTGGTATTCTTGATTCTTGGAGTTCTCCTCTGAGATGTTCTCTTGGGTGACGGGGGTCGGTTGGTATACGTTTCTGAATAGCCCATCCTCATCAAATGGTGATCCTGCGAGACAATGGTCATGTCGCTAGTGAGAGGAAGGTTAATTTTTTCTGACATGAACAACTCACTTGAGACAGGTCACCTGGGTGAAAAGGCAGTGGATCCTCACCTGTCCGGCACGGGCAAACTCTCTGTCAGTGACTGCTCCCTCCTCGGGCAACCCTCGAATTCCAGGGTCTGTTCCTCACAGGGGGTGAAGATTCGAATCTATGGGACTCCGCCACCCCATCTTGGCCCTTTCCCGTTTATTGTGGGCTATCGTTTCCTGCTCGGCCAAACAGAGAGCTTTGTGAACCATGTGCTTGATGGATCAGGAGGTCTGTAGCAGGTGGCATGTATAAACACTTGATTCCCTTGCTGATTAAATATCTGTCTATCTCAGCCTCGAACATGTTTAATGACCTAACCTCTACAGCCCTCTGCGGTAAAGGATTCCACAGATTCACTACCCTCTGAGAGAATAAATTCACCTTGATTTGTCTTAAATGGGTGACCCCTTACTCTGAGATGATGCCTTCTGGTTCTAGACTCTCCTACAAGGGACTGTGACAGTAATGGACCGCAATACATGTCCAAATGAGTGTGGTAAGTGACTTAAGGGGAATTTGGAGGCAATGGAGTTCCCATGCACCTGATGCCCTTGTCCTTCTTGGTGGCAGTTGTCATAGTTTTAGGAAGAGTCATCAGCAGACAGATGACAATCTGCTTTCAGGAGAAGAATAGAGAACAAATTGGGGGGAACAATCAGTTAAGAACTTGTTCTCCAACCAGAAGTGACAGTCACAGAATATGTCATGAAGGCATGGTTAGCCATGGATAGTTTGCTGAAAGAGATGTGCTTCTGCTTTAGGTTTTCAAAATGCCTAATCTGCAAAAATGAATACTGAACTTACAAATGTCACTGCCATTAATCTGTTATCCTTCCAGCCAGAAAGATACTTCTGGTTGAGCTCAGAGATAAAGGTCAGAGTATGTAGAAAAAGCTTTGGGACCTACATGCTGATGGAGGGCTGGATTTTCTCAGTGTGAGCTGAATGTTTGGATTATTAATACATCTGTAGAATAGGAAGGGGTTAGCATGAAGAAATTTAGTTGCCATTTAGAAGCATCATTTGTTTTCCTTTTAGAAATGTAAAAGGGTGTTCCTGAAGGTGCTGTGATGCTGCAATGCCTCACATTGACCATATGGGCTTTAGGACATGAGTTAATTCCAAAGCGCAGGCTGTTTTTTTATTCCACAGATAATGTCATGAAGTTACTTTGCTCTTATAATCTAGCACACTCAGTACTCCTGAATGTCATTGATATTTATAAGATCCTGCGGTCTATTCATTTCTATCAAAAGTAAAGTGCTTCCAGTCTATGTGGCAGTTTATGTTCATACAGTGCCATTAGTATCGTTGGGGGGGGGGGGGGGGGGGGGGGGGGGGGGGGGGGGTGCGGTTGGTTAAGGCTCCTCCCACCATTTTAAAGTACTCTTGGACATTTTGTAACCAATTTTAAATTTTCAAATCTTAAAGCAATTATTTTCTTTAAATATATTATTTACTTGCTGACAATGAAGGACCACAGTTTTAGATTCAAGAGTTTGTCTCTGTGAGTTAATGGGCTGGATTGCGGATTGTCCATTTCTTAAAGCTATCTCTGACCATCTTGTAATAATTCTGTTTTCTGTCCTTTAGGATGCTGAGGAGCAATAAGATTAGTTGTGTCAGCAACAACACGTTCACAGGCCTGAGTTCTGTTCGTCTGCTCTCACTCTACGACAACCAGATAACTACCATTTCTCCAGGAGCGTTTGACACTCTGCATTCTCTGTCCACGCTGTAAGTTGTCAAGAGATATGATGAGAAGCCAAAGGATGGACAGTTCAGCAAACTGGCATTTCATTTCTAGTATTGATGACTTGTGTCCTTTGCATTCAGGCCAAAGCATTTTAACCTGTAATCTAATTTTGCACAAGGAAACAAGCATTCTTTATGTTTATTCATAATCATTATAGATTTTCTGGCTTGAGGGTTGAGTGGTTATCGAGGGCAATGGAACTTCAGTCGGAAATTCATTTTTTGCAAGTGACATGTAATCAGTATAATCAGTGCAGCTGTCATCTCCAAAGGGAAGCCTATTTGTTTGTGCAAATAAGTGATGGGGGTCTGGGAATGACATGTTAATGAAATGGCCCTTGTAAAGTCAAAATCCAATCTGTGAGTAAGTCACTGCAGCTTCCCCTTTTCATCTTCAGATTGAATTACCTTTTTATTAGTTCAGCTCAGTTTGACAATGTGCTAAAGCTCATTGACAATTTGAATTATAGCTAAGTGAGCTGTAACCGATAATGCATTATGTTCTGGATTGGATGGGCTCTTTTAAAGAAAGCATGTCACAGATGTGCAATAAAAGTTTGTGACTGGAAAGGCCATTCATCCCAGCAAAGTTTATCTGGGCCACCCTTCCTGTGTGCTTCCACGATTGTATGATGATTCGCACTCCGCTCAGCTCAAATCCATGTGGCCCTTCCTTCAAAAGAGTCTCAACTCTTTTCTCATGCAAAATGTTGTCTTAAGTAAGGTGAGTGAATGAAGCGATTTTCCATGTTGGGCAACCAGCACCAGTATTGAGCACCTCAAGATCAGGTATAGCACAATGTACCTTCATCCCAATCACAGAAAAAGATTTCCCCTCAACAGTTTCCTTTTGTAGCAGTAGATTCCAAGTAGCAGTTTTGAGCTGTATGAGCCTGCACCTGTAAGATGTTGGATTGATAATACTCAAACATGTTTCTGAAAATTGAACGGTTAGAACAGATACTTTCTAAATGGTGAAAAGCAAGATACAGTGGAACTTGAAAAGGACATGAGGGCCCATGAATATTGATCATTAAGGCATTATGAACAGGTTTCATAAAATAATCAAAAAGGCTAATGAAATGGTTATTAAGGGGATCAGGGGTTATGGGGGGAAGGCAGGAGAATGGGACTGAGAAACATATCAGCCATGATTGAATTGTGGAACAGACTCAATGGGCTGAGTGGCCTAATTCTACTCCTATGTTTTATGGTCTTGTGGTCTTAATGCTGATCTTAATACCTAGAGGATTGGAATATGAGGGGGAGGCAGTGGTGGGGTGGTACTGTCACTGGAGCAGTAAACTAGAGATCCAGGGTAATGCTGTGGGGATCCAGGTTTGAATCCTGCCACTGTAGATGGCAAAATTTGAATTCAATTAAAAGAACCTGGAATTTAAAGTCTAATGATGACCCTGAAACCATTGTCGATTGTCATAAAAACCCAGCTGGTTCACTAATGTCCTTTAGGGAAGGAAATCTGCCATCCGTACCTGGTCTGGCCTACATTTGACTCCAGACCCCAGCAATGGGTGACTCTTACTGCCCCCTCAAGGGCAATTAGGGATGCGTAGCCAGCAACGCATGAACGAACAATACAAAATGCTGCAACTATGCAAAACCATGGTTAGATTGCAATTTGAATATTTGAGAAGGTCTGGGCATCATACCTTAAGAAGGATGTATTGACCTTAAAGGGAGTGCAGTGTAAATTTACCAGAGTGAAACCTGGATTTAAAGAATTAAATTACAAGAAGAGATTACACAATGTGGACTGTATTCTCTGGAATTTAGAAGGTATGGGGCTGATTTAGGTATCGGGAGACAGATAGGAAAAGAGAAACTACTTCTGCCCATTGGTGTGTCCAGGGCAAGAGGACATAATCTAAAAAGTTGATCCAAACATTTCAGGAGTGACATAAAAACAGATAATGCTGGAAAAACCCAGCGTGTTTGGCAGCATTTGTGGAAGGAGAAGAAACAGAATTAATGTTTTGAGTCCGTTCTTTTAGGTGTGAAGTTGGGAAACACTTCCAATACACAGTGAGTGGTAAAAGCTCTGAACTTTATTTCACAAACAGCAATTGATATTGGATATGTTACTGGTTTTAAATCTGAATTGATAATATTTTGTTAACCAAAGTTTTATGGGATACAGGGCAATGGTAGATATATAGGGCGGGACGTACTGACAACCCGCAGCACATTTTGCGGAGGTGGCCTGCCAGCCATACTTTCTGGTCCCAACGGGATTTCCCATTGAATGCACCCCTCGTCGCCAGGAAATCTGAGGCGGGGGTGCATCGTCAGTGGGACTGGAATATCCCACCAGCGTGAACAGCCGGTAAATTCCGCCCATGGAATTAGATCAAAGATGAGGCATGATCTCACTGAATGACAGAACAGGCTTAAGTGGATGAATGGTCTACTCCTGTTCCTTTGTTTCAATGTCCCACCATCCCAAATCCATCAAAGCCTTTCATATTTCTTCTTTATCTGGGAGACATTTCTCGCACTTCTCACAGTCCCGGACATCAGAACAAAATTTGTCAGTTGATGGAAAGCCTTCTCTCAGCTCCAAACTCCAGTTTCTCTGTCAGGCGTTCTTGCCATGCTCTATTTCATTGATACAGTAAATGGCAATTCAGTGCTCTTCTGAATTTTACCACCTTGTTTATTCTAAACAGTAAAAATGGCATCCAATATTCTTTTCCACTGCCTTGTACCTTCACAGTTTTCAAATCTTGATTAATTTTCCATTTAACTGGCCCATCCTTTGCTGGACCATAAAAATGGAAATCCTGCCCCCATTAATTTCCTTTCCTCCTGCAATCTGCAAACCTCTAAAGCCAAGTCTGGTGTCACTTAATCGCTGCATCCTGAACGACCTTGATTTTCCTTCAACTGTTTTCAATCCCAGTCGTCCATTTTGCGCTCAGTAGTCTATTGTGTGCTTTGCCCATATCCAAAGATTGTTTTGATACAAAATGTAGAGAAGGTAGAGATTTCACTAATGGTAATGCCAGTAAACCCATTCATTGATATAAACCCTGATGCAGACAGACTTCAATCTTATCTGCATTTACACTGGGCCTTGTACCATGAACCATGATGTGGTTGGGCTGCGTCAGATTACAGGATGCCAACTGTATTGTATGATGATATTGGACAACAGGAAAAATATTGAGAATTAAATAATTTTGGTCATTTCTAGCCTGATTATATTTATTGCTCACATCGCCATTAATATTTGATTCTACATAGGGCAGTTTAACTAAACTATCAACAATGATTTTGCATCATATACATCATGTTTAGTAATTCAAATAAAATGTACTGCACAAATACCACTGTCACCTAAACAAGATTTCAGACAAAGGCATGAGGTATGCCAAAAGCCAGACCTTGGAGTAATATGTTCATATTATGTGTTGACTTAAGATGAGTTACACTGAAACTAAGGACATTTTCTCAATGATTAATCTTCTCATGGTCTCTTCAGAAATCTGCTGGCCAATCCCTTTAACTGCAATTGCCATTTGGTCTGGTTGGGTGAGTGGCTGAGAAAGAAACGCATAGTCACTGGAAACCCTCGCTGTCAGAAGCCCTATTTCTTGAAGGAAATCCCCATCCAGGACGTGGCAATCCAGGACTTCACATGTGATGATGGTGAGCCTTGCTCTTTTTCTATTACGTACTGCATTTAGTCTAACACAAGATTTGACTGTATGTAAAATGGTTGGTTATATCAGTGTTGCTCGTTATGCAGGAAGCTCATCATAACACCTACAATTTAATGTAATTTGGAACTTGGACCTATAATAAGGACTTAATTTGAGGTGACGGCAACGCAGTGATCTCATCTTTGATTCTTAAAATGTTGTGAGTTTTTTTGTACTGGAAGTTTATTTACCGAGAGACTAAACTTTCAGAATGCAACAGCTTTTTAGCGAACAGTATCTAATCTAAATCAATTGCACTTGACAACATATTCCATATGCCTCCCCTGTTTTTAGACATACAGTTACATTTTGTAGTCTGCAAGGTACAGCACTTAAATCATCTGAAGTGTGACTGCTGATTCATTATGTGAATAGAAAGAATCCAACTGTTGTAATTAATCATTGACCAGAATAAAGTTTCTCTCTATATAAATACAGTATATAAATAACACCAAAGTATTTCACTGTGAATTGAGAGTTTTGCATTTGTGCGGGTAACTCGTTTATTATGCATGATGTGTGTCTCATGTGGAGTGCGATGTCCGTGAGCAATCTGTGGAGCTGTGTAACTGTTTATTCATGCCTGTGTTTCCTGTCACACGCTGCTCATGCATGTCGATGTGTGTGTTTAGTGTTGTGATTTCCTGGAAAGCTTATCTTGGGCATCGACCTGCATTAATTCAGTGCCATGAATAAAACATTGGATGCAGTTTGTGACTGTGCTTTGACACTGTGCCACAGCTTTCCCTCCAGGATAACATGGTAATGGTATTTGCTCCAAGGGCCACGGAGAATCGATTTGTGGAAAATACATGCATGTAAAACACATCTGGATTGTAGATGACTAATTCAAAGTGCAATTTTCCATTACTGGGCATCTGTTTTGTGGGAGTAATGCTGTGAGATGGACAGAAACACATGGTTTCATACCGGGTGGCCAAAGACTTGAAGAATTTGGACCATCTGTTTCTTCCACTTTGACAGTAGTCACTGTTTAATTAAGAAGTACTTTTAGCTGTTTTCCCCTTGATTCTCCTCACACCAAAACCAATTGTAAATCTCCCCCTCGAGTCTGGAGGTTTGCATTGCATCAGTTGGTCTGAAGTGTGATGCAAGCATAGAGATTGCCCTCTTCTTTCTCTCTCTCCCCCCCCCCCCCCCCCCCCCCCCCCCCGGTCAATTTCTTACTTTGATGGAGCAATCTTTGCTCCGTATAGCATTCCACTTGCCTGGCTGCTTGAGACTGGCAGACCTTACCCAAGTAGTGAGAAACAGCCAGACTGGCAGGGACCTCTGGAGCCATCTGACCACTCTTGGCTTCAAAATCAAATGCCACCTATTGCTTTAAGCGACTGAGTTGTCCAAATATATTATAAATTTTGCACATACTTAAATATCCTGAAATGTAGCACTTCTTTTCGCACTCTTCTGTTATGCTTTCAATTATGTTTAAAATCACCGTTTCTCCCAAGACTAACTTCTTCCCACATAATCAACTCCCAAGTGCCTTTCATGGAGAATTAATGGAAAGGGATACAAAATAGAATTCTATCTGATCCTGTCGGTTTCCCCAATAATAGGTTAGGTTAAACTGAAGACCCCCACTCATTTCTACTTCTATGTCTCACCCTCTGCTGCCATCCCATGATTGCATTATCCCATTGCTGGCCTTTCCATTTCTATCTTTTCTGGTGCACCCTATGCCTTGCTCAGTTGGCTGGACAGCTGGTTTGTGATGCAGAGCAAGGTCAGCAGCGTGAGTTCAATTCCCGTACTGGCTGAGGTTATTCATGAAGGTCCACCTTCTCAGCCCCTCCCCTGAGGAGTGGTGATGCTCAGGTGAAATCATCCTCAATCAGTCCTCCCCCCCTCAAAGGGGAAAGCAGCCCCTGGTCATCTGGGACTCTGGCGACTTTACTTACTTTTACCCCTTGCATTCATCCCAAACGCCTGCCTTCAACTTCCACGTTCGCACAGTTGTTCAGGTTCAGGAATCCATAAAATGTACAAACTAGCTTTTTGAGGTGACTGGGGCTGATATTGAATGCACTGAAAATTACTCAGCATTGTGACAGATGGCACAGCACAGGCGTGTATATCTCATTCACTGCGTTTTGATCCTGAATTCATTGAATCAATCCTATATTCATTTTGCCAACTTTCTGTTTATGTTAATAATGATATCACAAGCTAACCATTTAGGAAAAGAGAGTTGGCACTGTTTTGAGATCTCCTGTAGTTAACGCCTCCTCCAAAACAGTGAAAGCTTCTGAGATACTATGGTTGTTGCATTAGCACTGGCAGAAGAAGTCCAGAAAGAAAATAATGGAAATGTGAGGTTCAAGCAATGCTCCTTTAATGTAGTGTCCTTTTTCATTGTGTCATTAACCTGCATCTGGAAGTGGCTCAGGTTAAATGAAGGTCTTATGGTGCAGTAGGCTGCATCCCTGGCTCTGGGCTTAAAGCTCCGGATTTGAGCTTTACTACAGGACTTGATGGTCAAGAAGGTGTGTTCAGAACAAAGCTAAACAGGTTGAGTATTGACCTACAAACCCTTCAAATGCACGTCAACGGCAGGTTGTAAGAGTGGGAGAGGTTCATCCATCTGATGAAAAGGATGTTGGAGTCTTTACCATTGCTATCCATAGTTCCAGAGTACAACATGCATGTAAACGTTTATGTTGCCGCAGCAACTCGGAATCTGAGTAAACTGTGGCACACCAGCACAGATCAGATTGGACGTTAGAGACAAAAATAAATTAAAATCTATAACAAAAACAAAATATTGGAAATGCTCAATTTGTTTAAACTGACTACACTAGGCAGAGGGTCAGTAATTAGAGGACACAGATTTAAAATAATTGGCAAAAGATTCATGAGGAGATATGAGGAGAATTTTTTTTTACTTAAAAGGTTTGCTTTAGAATCCTGTGCCTGAAAGTGTTGTGTAATTAGATTCAGTAGAAACTTTCAAAAGAGAATTGAATGTACACTTAAGTTGGCACGAGTATGATGAGCTGAATGGCCTTCTTCAGTGCTATATATTGTCAACTCCCATAAGGATGAAAGAAGAGTTGACTTCTCAATTTGACACCTCTAATAGGGTTCGACGCTTGTAAAAACTGCACTGCTTGAATTTCATCCCAGAGGCCCGGAGATTGCCATGATGACCCGCTTGGAGAATACATCCTTAATTTCTTATGTCGGCCATTTGTCAGAGCTCTGCCATTTTGACTAAGAGTCTTGGCCTGAAGAATGAATTTGTGTTTTATATTTTAAGATGCTGATGGGATCTGTTGTATGCTTCCAGCATTTCCTGTTTCTGCCACATTTTTGTATATACGATTGAGGTAACTTCCTGACTTTGCATTCCTAAATGGAGGCCTCACCTGTTATGATGCCCGTAAAAAACTTGAGCATGCATTGCTTTTGACAGTGGTTCAAAATTAAACTTTGAGCAATATCACATAAATCTCACATTCCTGTCTTGTGCCAGAGTTATCTTGCTTTGTGGAAACAAAAGTGTTTTTAAATGTTTTTGCATTCTAGTTGTCAGCTGCAACAGCAAGAGTTTCTCTTCTCAATGACAAATGTTTGAAAACACATTTTTCCTCCCTCCAAGAACAGTAGAGTTTCTGTCAGGAAACAAGTTTTCAAGCTGTCAGTCCTTATGCTCTATTTGTATTACTTCCTAGAGCAGCTGGAGCTGAGCCAATTCCAGTCTAATCTGCAGAGTGAATCTCACAGACTTATATTCAGTGATGGACTGTAGAAATCATTGCAGGTGCAGCTGGAATACCTGTTCCAGGAAATAAATACATTGAGCACTCTGACAGCTTGGAAATCGCTTCCGGATGCAAATTGTAAGGATGGATTTTCAAGTATGCATCACTGGGAGAACAAAAAATAAACTGTTCATATTGGGGACCATACTCCCAAAATGTCGATCTTTTCTGATCCCACCCCCTCCCGTACTTCAGTTAATGTTGATGAAGTTGTTGTCGAGCTGGTGTGAGACTTACTGTCACTGTGTATGAAAAGCTTGCTCATTTTTGCACAAGGTACCTCAATTTTCTACTGTTGGCATACTTTGTGAGAACATTAAGCGGCATGGTTCAGATTGTTTGCAATGGAAATGTGTCTTTGTCCAATTTATGTGGTTGGCTCATCAGCAGAACCTCAATTGCAGTTTCCGTCTAGTTTTGGGAACATACTTGACAGTAGATCTTGACTTTGTGCAACCATATCACTGTGAGGCTGGTTGCCACTCCTCTCTGCACCATTCATATCTGTCTGCATTGCAGTATGCTTGTAATTGGGATAGAACCAAATTTCACAACTTAACTGGATGCACCAACTTCATTTTGTATGGTAGCTACAGGTAAATTTGCAGCAGATAGTAGGATCTCTGCACTTGCCTCTTTGCTAACCTTGGGAATTCAGTTCCCTGTAGCCATTGCTGGATAGGCATGCCATGACCGACATAAATATATGGTTGTACCTTGGAAGATGTGCATTATTAGGCTAGGCTGGAATTCCTTCCATTGTCACTGTAAGTTCGGCACACTGTGCTTGAGATGCTGTTGAGGAAACATTCAGCATTAAAATTGATGGGACATTCCCGTTTTTCCATGACACCATCAGTAGCATCACTACAAACACTGAACGCTATCAGAACAAGGTCTGGCTCCCTCTCTCTGTGGGCATGGGCATGTAGCTTGCATTGTGTTAGCATTGAATATCACTAAGATAGTCTTATAGCAACCCTCTGTAGTTTAACATCTTCTTTCAGACATGCTAGATTTCCATTGGAAAATTCAGTGGTGCCAGTGATGTCCTTGGGGCAAATAATTTGTAATTTGCAACATAAACTGATACAATGAACTTAGCTTAAACTTACTCTGTCCTTTCTATGATGCCCAGTGTACGTACCACTGCCTACCACTATTAGACTGCAGTATCACCTAGGCAAGATTCATTCTTGGCATTCTGCAGGCCTGAACAGGGTAAAGGGCAAATGGACCTTGACAGGAAATGGTAGCTCTTTTGTTTCTATAAAATTGAGGATAACCGGGAGTCCTTTACTTCAATGATATTTTTATGTGGCTTCTTCCCACCACCAATGTAAATTACTCCAAAGGGTGAACAAAGAATAATGTTTAAATAACAGGCTCAGTTTTTCCATATGAATGCATTAAGTGCTTGTGTATCATATAAATATATTTTTTGATTTGCATTATTTAAACAAAGACAAAAATTGAATCAAGAGATTTGGGTCGTGTGATATAGGGAGGGGCGGTATGGTGGCACAGTGGTTAGCCAGGGACCGGGTTCGATTCCCAGCTTGGGTCACTGTCTGTGCGGAGTCTGCATGTTCTCCCCGTGTCTGCGTGGGTTTCCTCCGGTTTCCTCCTACAGTCCAAAGATGTGTGGGTTAGGTGGATTGGACACGCAAAATTGTCTCCCAGTGTACAAAATGTTGGGTTGGGTTGGGTTAGGGTGGAGGTGTGGGCTTAGGTAGGGTGCTCTTTCAGGGATCAGTGTAGACTCAATGGGCCGAATAGCCTCCTTCTGCACTGTTGATTTTATGATTCAAAAAAGCTCAGGCAATGCACGACTATGATCTAGACATGGCAACTGGTTGACTTACATGGGAATAAGTCATCTTATCCATGGTGCCAAGTGCTTATTATTTCATTTCATTGCAACTTCACTAATACAGTTTCCCTATGTCATCTGACCGATTTGACTAGATTACTACCTTGCAATTACTGCCAGCTAGTCTGTATTCCTGAAATAACATCTGAACAACTCAATTAGATTACCAACTGCTAATCACTGCCAGATATCCATTATTTTCTGTATAAAATTTTTATTCTTGCTGCACGTTTCGTCTTGGTACATCAATGCTACTGTACCCCAATGTGAGTTAATGTGAACAGCTTGAATCTATTACCTCAAACAAGTTCCTTGTCTTGCTATCCTTTTGAACTATCCTTAGAATTGAAGGAAAATAACTGTTTAGTTTGCCTCACAGTAATCTCTTCTGTCCACAATGTAGGAAATGATGATAACAGCTGTTCACCCCTTGCCCGTTGCCCTGCTGAATGCACTTGTCTGGATACTGTGGTTCGCTGCAGCAACAAGGGACTGAAGGCCTTACCCAAGGGCCTCCCCAAAGATGTGACAGAACTGTAAGTCACGCTTTTTAGCTCTTACCTTTGGATGCTTATGTTCAAAGTAATAATTACGGGAGCTTCAGTGATGAAGGATAGTCCAAAGGGTGCTGACCAAACATGACAATCTGGAATTAAAGGACCTTCATCAAAAGGCAGACTGTTGTCTTTTGTGGGGGAAATTGTAATTGTTCATAATAAAGAGAAATACGAAGATTAACTACATTGCACTAACATCTGCACATCTTCGAAAGCAATGTCCAGCTTGCATTGGATTTAATATAGTTTTATCTTTCCTTGTTTGAATTGTGCAAGGTGTAGGTGTTCTGCAGAGCCGCAGGAGCAGGCACTTTACAATTCAATCTCTCAGTCCATGACACAGTTTAGGTAAAAATTCTAAACTTGGTGTCTTCCATTAATGAGGATGTTATGGGGCTTCCTGCTACAGATTGAGATGTTTTCCCACATGTAAGGCACATTGGAAATGTGTGTGTGTGCTGCGCATTATTTTCTGATCATTTAAATTAATGGTTGAAAGATAATACACTCATGGATTGCTGTTATGCTCTACCTAAAAAATTGAGGAAATTGTAATGTTAATGAAAATTAATCAATGTAAAATGGAAATGGTTTATGGCCATAATTTGGGAGCTTTCGGTCCATTAGGTCCAATGGCATGCTCATTAGCTGTAAGCTGGAGTGGTTTTCATTAAAGGCTGAGTAAAGACTCCAAGAAAATTAATTATCAGCAAAAAATTCCCATCTGTTCAATTCGGTGCAAGAGATAATTTAACTTTTCTTAGGTCATTCCTTGCTCTCAGAGTCCTCTTAGTCACTTCAACATACAGCAGCAGAATGGACGTGTCTCTAAATCACAAGTAAAATGAAGGGCACCCGGCCCCATTATGATAATGATGCGACATGATCTGTTCAGATATTTGGAATTCTATCCCATTATATTTCTACCAGCTGAACAGAAACCCAAAATGTTAGGCTCATTCTCGAGATGTTGTTCTCCCTCACTAATTTTTAATTAAGGTTGTTACTCCCATGAACCAGATGGTTCAATCAGAAGATGTCAGGGAAATAATTACCATGTAAGAAATCAATTTTATGCATTTCTGAACCTGTACAAAATCATTCACCATTTCTCTGGCCTGTTTAAAAAAAAATCATAACTGCATTTCCTCCAAGTAACATCCAGCTACAATCTCATACATTCCAACTCTAACACACTCCCTCCACAGTCCCCAACGCACTCCCACCACAGTCTCCAACACACTCCCACCACAGTCTCTAACACACTCCCACCAGTCTCTAACACACTCCCACCACAGTCTCTAACACACTCCCACCACAGTCTCCAACACACTCCCACCACAGTCTCTAACACACTCCCACCACAGTCTCTAACACACTCCCACCACAGTCTCTAACACACTCCCACCACAGTCTCTAACACACTCCCACCACAGTCTCTAACACACTCCCACCACAGTCTCTAACACACTCCCACCACAGTCTCTAACACACTCCCACCACAGTCTCTAACACACCCCCACCACAGTCTCTAACACACCCCCACCAGTCTCTAACACACTCCCACCACAGTCTCTAACACACCCCCAACACAGTCTCTAACACACTCCCACCACAGTCTCTAACACACTCTCACCACAGTCTCTAACACACTCCCACCACAGTCTCTAACACACTCCCACCAGTCTCTAGCACATTCCCACCAGTCTCTAACACTCTCACCACAGTCTCTAACACACTCCCACCACAGTCTGTAACACACTCCCACCACAGTCTCTAACACACTCCCACCACAGTCTCTAACACACCCCCACCAGTCTCTAACACACTCCCACCACAGTCTGTAACACACTCTCACCACAGTCTCTAACACACTCCCACCACAGTCTCTAACACACTCCCACCAGTCTCTAACACACTCCCACCACAGTCTCTAACACACACCCACCAGTCTCTAACACACTCCCACCACAGTCTGTAACACACTCTCACCACAGTCTCCAACACACTCCCACCAGTCTCTAACACACTCCCACCACAGTCTCTAACACACTCCCACCAGTCTCTAACACACTCCCACCAGTCTCTAACACACTCCCACCACAGTCTCTAACACACTCCCACCACAGTCTCTAACACACTCCCACCACAGTCTCTAACACACTCCCACCAGTCTCTAACACACTCCCACCACAGTCTCTAACACACTCCCACCACAGTCTCTAACACACTCCCACCAGTCTCTAACACACTCCCACCACAGTCTGTAACACACTCTCACCACAGTCTCCAACACCCCCCCCCCCACCACAGTCTCTAACACACTCCCACCACAGTCTCCAACACCCCCCCCCCCCACCACAGTCTCTAACACACTCCCACCACAGTCTCTAACACACTCCCACCACAGTCTCTAACACACTCCCACCACAGTCTCTAACACACTCTCACCACAGTCTCCAACACACTCACCACAGTCTCTAACACACTCCCACCAGTCTCTAACACCCCCCCCCCCACCACAGTCTCTAACACACTCCCACCACAGTCTCTAACACACTCCCACCAGTCTCTAACACACTCCCACCACAGTCTCTAACACACTCCCACCACAGTCTCTAACACACTCCCACCACAGTCTCTAACACACTCTCACCACAGTCTCCAACACACTCACCACAGTCTCTAACACACTCCCACCACAGTCTCTAACACACTCCCACCACAGTCTCTAACACACTCCCACCACAGTCTCTAACACACTCTCACCACAGTCTCCAACACACTCCCACCAGTCTCTAACACACTCCCACCAGTCTCTAACACACTCCCACCAGTCTCTAACACACTCTCACCGCAGTCTCTAACACACTCCCACCACAGTCTCTAACACACTCCCACCAGTCTCTAACACACTCCCACCACAGTCTGTAACACACTCTCACCACAGTCTCCAACACCCCCCCCCCCCACCACAGTCTCTAACACACTCCCACCACAGTCTCCAACACCCCCCCCACCACAGTCTCTAACACACTCCCACCACAGTCTCTAACACACTCCCACCACAGTCTCTAACACACTCCCACCACAGTCTCTAACACACTCCCACCACAGTCTCCAACACACTCACCACAGTCTCTAACACACTCCCACCACAGTCTCTAACACACTCCCACCACAGTCTCTAACACACTCTCACCACAGTCTCCAACACACTCACCACAGTCTCTAACACACTCCCACCAGTCTCTAACACACTCTCACCGCAGTCTCTAACACACTCCCACCGCAGTCTCTAACACACTCCCACCACAGTCTCTAACACACTCCCACCAGTCTCTAACACACTCCCACCACAGTCTGTAACACACTCTCACCACAGTCTGTAACACACTCCCACCACAGTCTCTAACACACTCCCACCACAGTCTCTAACAAACTCCCACCAGTCTCTAACACACTCCCACCACAGTCTGTAACACACTCTCACCACAGTCTCCAACACACTCACCACAGTCTCTAACACACTCCCACCAGTCTCTAACACCCCCCCCCCCACCACAGTCTCTAACACACTCCCACCACAGTCTCTAACACACTCCCACCACAGTCTCTAACACACTCTCACCACAGTCTCCAACACACTCACCACAGTCTCTAACACACTCCCACCACAGTCTCTAACACACTCCCACCACAGTCTCTAACACACTCCCACCACAGTCTCTTACACACTCTCACCACAGTCTCCAACACACTCCCACCAGTCTCTAACACACTCCCACCAGTCTCTAACACACTCCCACCAGTCTCTAACACACTCTCACCGCAGTCTCTAACACACTCCCACCACAGTCTCTAACACACTCCCACCAGTCTCTAACACACTCCCACCACAGTCTGTAACACACTCTCACCACAGTCTCCAACACCCCCCCCCACCACAGTCTCTAACACACTCCCACCACAGTCTCCAACACCCCCCCACCACAGTCTCTAACACATTCCCACCACAGTCTCTAACACACTCCCACCACAGTCTCTAACACACTCCCACCACAGTCTCTAACACACTCCCACCACAGTCTCCAACACACTCACCACAGTCTCTAACACACTCCCACCACAGTCTCTAACACACTCCCACCACAGTCTCTAACACACTCTCACCACAGTCTCCAACACACTCACCACAGTCTCTAACACACTCCCACCAGTCTCTAACACACTCCCACCAGTCTCTAACACACTCTCACCGCAGTCTCTAACACACTCCCACCACAGTCTCTAACACACTCCCACCAGTCTCTAACACACTCCCACCACAGTCTGTAACACACTCTCACCACAGTCTGTAACACACTCCCACCACAGTCTCTAACACACTCCCACAACAGTCTCTAACACACTCCCACAACAGTCTCTAACACACTCCCACCACAGTCTGTAACACACTCTCACCACAGTCTCCAACACACTCCCACCAGTCTCTAACACACTCCCACCACAGTCTGTAACACACTCCCACCACAGTCTCCAACACACCCCCAACACAGTCTCTAAAACACTCTCACCACAGTCTCTAACACACTCTCACCACAGTCTCTAACACACTCTCACCACAGTCTCCAACACACTCCCACCACAGTCTCTAACACACTCCCACCACAGTCTGTAACACACTCCCACCACAGTCTCCAACACACCCCCAACACAGTCTCTAAAACACTCTCACCACAGTCTCTAACACACTCCCACCACAGTCTCTAACACACTCTCACCACAGTCTCCAACACACTCCCACCACAGTCTCTAACACACTCCCACCACAGTCTCTAACACACTCTCACCACAGTCTCTAACACACTCTCACCACAGTCTGTAACACACTCTGACCACAGTCTCCAACACACTCCCACCACAGTCTCTAACACACTCCCACCACAGTCTCTAACACACTCCCACCACAGTCTCTAACACCCCCCCCCCCACCACAGTCTCTAACACACTCTCACCAAAGTCTCTAACACACTTCCACCACAGTCTCTAACACACTCCCACCACAGTCTCTAACACACTCCCACCACAGTCTCTAACACACTCCCACCAGTCTCTAACACACTCTCACCACAGTCTCTAACACACTCCCACCACAGTCTCTAACACACTCCCACCACAGTCTCTAACACACTCCCACCACAGTCTCTAACACACTCCCACCACAGTCTCTAACACACTCCCACCACAGTCTCCAACACACTCTCACCACAGTCTCTAACACACTCCCACCACAGTCTCTAACACACTCCCACCACAGTCTCCAACACATCATCACCACAGTCACTAACACACTCCCACCACAGTCTCTAATACACTCCCATCACAGTCTCTAACACATCATCACCACAGTCACTACAGTAACACACTCTCGCTACAGTCTCTAACACACCCTCACCAGTCTCTAAAACACTTCCACCACAGTATCTAATACACTCCCACCACAGTCTTTAACACACCCTCACCACAGCCTTAAACACACCATTACCAGAGTCTCTGCACACCCTCACCACAGTCTCTAATGCACCCTCATCAGTCTCTAACACCCTTACCACAGTCTCTAACACACCCTCACCATGTCTCTAACACACCATCACAGTTTCTAACACATCATCAGCACAGTCTTTAACACACTCCCACCAGTCTCTAACACACTCCCACCACAGTCTCTAACACACTCCCACCACAGTCTCTAACACACTCCCACCACAGTCTCTAACACACTCCCACCACAGTCTCCAACACACTCCCACCACAGTCTCTAACACACTCCCACCACAGTCTCTAACACACTCCCACCACAGTCTCTAACACACTCCCACCACAGTCTCTAACACACTCCCACCACAGTCTCTAACACACTCCCACCACAGTCTCTAACACACTCCCACCACAGTCTCTAACACACTCCCACCACAGTCTCTAACACACTCCCACCACAGTCTCTAACACACTCCCACCACAGTCTCTAACACACTCCCACCACAGTCTCTAACACACTCTCACCACAGTCTCCAACACACTCCCACCACAGTCTCTAACACCCCCCCCCCACCACAGTCTCTAACACACTCTCACCACAGTCTCCAACACACTCTCACCACAGTCTCTAACACACTCCCACCACAGTCTCTAACACACTCCCACCACAGTCTCCAACACACTCTCACCACAGTCTCTAACACACTCCCACCACAGTCTCCAACACATCATCACCACAGTCACTAACACACTCCCACCACAGTCTCTAATACACTCCCATCACAGTCTCTAACACATCATCACCACAGTCACTACAGTAACACACTCTCGCTACAGTCTGTAACACACCCTCACCACAGCCTTAAACACACCATTACCAGAGTCTCTGCACACCCTCACCACAGTCTCTAATGCACCCTCATCAGTCTCTAACACCCTTACCACAGTCTCTAACACACCCTCACCATGTCTCTAACACACCATCACAGTTTCTAACACATCATCAGCACAGTCTTTAACACAGCATCACCATATCTATGCCCTCACATTCTCCAACACACAATCACCACATTCTCTAACACACAATCACCACAGTTTTTACCACACAATCACCACAGTTGTTAACACACGTACACCACGGTCTTTAACACATAATCACCATAGTCCCTAACACAACCATCACCACTATATCTAACTTGTCATCACCATAGAGTCTAACACACCATCACCACAACCTCTAACACACCATAACCACAGTCCCTAACACAACCATTACCACAGTCCCTAACACATCATTGCTACTATCTCTACTATTTCAAACACTCCAGCACAATATTATTCAACACACCCTCACCACAGTCTCTAACACAGCTTCTTCTGCGCTGTTACCAGACTCCTAAATGACCCCCTTATGGACTGACCTGATTAATATTACACTCCTGTATGTTTCACCCGATGCCGGTGTCCATGTATTTACGTTGTGTACCTTGTATTGCCCTATTATGTATTTTCTTTTTATCTTTCTTACTTGTCATGTACTAAATGATCTGTCTGAGCTGCTTGCAGAAAAAAACTTTTCACTGTACCTCAGTACACGTGACAATAAATAAATCCAAATCCAAACACCATCAACACCGCCTTTAACACACCATTACCATAGTCTCTAAAGCAACCATCACCACAGTCCCTGTCACACCATCACCATATTCTCTAACACACCATATTCTCTGTCCCTAATACACCATCACCACAGTCCCTAATACAACCATCACCATATTCTCTAACACACCATCATCTCTGTCCCAAATACACCATCACCACTGTCCCTAACACAACCATCACCATATTCTCTAACACACCATCATCTCTGTCCCTAATACACCATCACCACAGTCCCTAACACAACCATCACCATATTCTCTAACACACCATCATCACTGTCCCTAATACACCACCACCACAGTCCCTAACACAACCATCACCATATTCTCTAACACACCATCATCACTGTCCCTAATACACCATCACCACAGTCCCTAACACAACCATCACCATATTCTCTAACACACCATCATCACTGTCCCTAATACACCATCACCACAGTCCCTAACACAACCATCACCATATTCTCTAACACACCATCATCACTGTCCCAAATACACCATCACCACAGTCCCTAACACAACCATCACCATATTCTCTAACACACCATCACCCCTGCCTCAAATACACCATCACCACAGTCCCTAACACAACCATCACCATATTCTCTAACACACCATCATCACTGTCCCTAATACACCATCACCACAGTCCCTAACACAACCATCACCATATTCTCTAACACACCATCATCACTGTCCCTAATACACCATCACCACAGTCCCTAACACAACCATCACCATAGTCTTTAACACACTCTCACCACAATTTCGAACACAACATTACCATAGTCTCTAACACACCCCACAGGCTCCAATGCACTCTCATTACTATCTTCTATCACAATAGTCTCGAATACACCAGCGCGATCTGATGGAAAAGTTTCTAAGTGTCTTTTGTGGCAGGCTTTGCTGGGCCGGTGAGTTCCCACCGCTATCTAACCACACCTAGTCACTTAGTTGGGCCCTGCCTGGGAGTTTCTCTCCTGTTAAGCCCACATAATTATTTTCAGTAAGAAGTCTTACAACACCAGGTTAAAGTCCAACAGGTTTGTTTCAAACACGAGCTTTCGGAGCACGGCTCCTTCTTCAGGTGAATGGAAAGGCTTGTTCCAGAAATGTTTATATAGACACAGTCAGAGATGCCCCGGAATGCGAGCACCTGCAGGCAATCAAATCATCAAAGATGCAGAGAGAGAGGTAACTCCAGGTTAAAGAGGTGTGAATTGTCCCAAGCCAGTTCAGTCGGTAGGCCTCTGCAAGTCCAGGCTTGTTGGTGGGGGCCGAATGTAATGCGACATGAATCCCAGATCCCGGTTGAGTCCGCATTCATGCGTGCGGAACTTAGCTATAAGTTTTTGCTCAGCAATTTTGCGTTGTCGCGTCTCCTGAAGGCCTCCTTGTAGAATGCTGACCCGGAGATCAGAGGCTGAATGTCCTTGACTGCTGAAGTGTTCCCCAACTGGAAGGGAACAGTCCTGCCTGTTGATAGTCGCACGATGCCCGTTTATTCGTTGTCGCAGTGTCTGCATGGTCTCGCCAATGTACCACGCTTCGGGACATCCTTTCCTGCAGCGTATGAGGTAGACTACATTGGTCGAGTCGCACGAGTATGCGCCGCGTACCTGGTGGGTGGTGTTTCCACGTGTAATGGTGGTGTCCATGTCGATGATCTGGCATGTCTTGCAGAGATTACCCTGGCAGGGTTTTGTGGTGTTGTGGTTGCTGTTCTGAAGGCTGGGTAATTTGCTGCAAACAATGGTTTGTTTGAGGTTGCGCGGTTGTTTGAAGGCCAGTAGTGGGGGTGTGGGGATGACCTTGGCAAGATGTCCATCCTCGCTGATGATGTGTTGGAGGCTGCGAAGAAGATGTCGTAGTTTCTCCGCCCCAGGAAAGTACTGGACGACGAAGGGTACTCTGTCAGTGGTGTCCCGTGTTTGTCTTCTGAGGAGGTCGGTGCGGTTTTTTGCTGTGGCGCGGTGGAACTGTCGATCAATGAGTCGAGCGCCATATCCCGTTCGTACGAGGGCATCTTTCAGCATCTGTAGGTGTCTGTTGCGCTCCTCCTTGTCTGAGCAGATCCTGTGTATACGGAGGGCTTGTCCATAGGGGATGGCTTCTTTACTGTGTTTCGGGTGAAAGCTGGAGAAGTGGAGCATCGTGAGATTATCTGTGGGCTTGCGGTAAAGCGAGGTGCTGAGGTGACCGTCCTTGATGGAGACGAGTGTGTCCAAGAATGGAACTGAATTTGGAGAATAGTCCATGGTGAGTTTGATGGTGGGATGGAACTTATTGATGTCATCGTGTAGTCGTTTCAGTGATGTCTCGCCGTGGGTCCAAAGGAAAAAAATGTCATCGATGTATCTGGTGTATAGCATCGGTTGAAAGTCCTGTGTGGTGAGGAAGTCCTGTTCAAACTTGTGCATGAAGATGTTGGCATATTGAGGTGCAAATTTGGTCCCCGTACACCAACTCTACAGCAGTCGACGCAACCTGGAAACCAAGAGAGAGGCCATATTCTCAACTTGCGCTCAGGACACAGCAGACCAGCTGCGGAACACCGCCAAACAGATGAGACAGCAATACTATGCCACCTACATGCACACCAAGAACAGGAAGCTTGAGAAACTTGGCATCACCACCAGCAGCAATCAAGCTTCTCCCGGTACAACAGTCGAAAACAATACAGGGAAATCCATTGTCAACTTGTCAGACTACACCCTTCAACCAGATGAAATCGAAGTCCTCAGCAGAGGGCTCAATTTCTGCACCACCACCAAAATGGACCCCATCAGTCTCGCGGCATATACGGAGGAATTCATCAGGCGAATGAGGCTCCGGGAATTCTTCCACAGACCCCAAGAGGCCGACAGCGAACCCAGGGACACGACCAATGAACCGGAACAGCAGACCGCGAGATCTGCAGTGCAGCAACCGAAAAGGAAAGAGTCAAATTGGACCCCTCCGGAAGGCCGCTGCCCTAGACTCGACATGTATGCTCAAGCCGTCAGAAGTCGTGTCAATGCCAGATTCATCATTCGCAATCACAAGGCAGCCTCAAACGTCACCCAAGCACAACGCAACGCCATCCGCACTCTCAAGACCAACCGCAACATCGTCATCAAACCAGCAGACAAAGGAGGGGCCACCGTCATACTGAACAGAACAGACTACTGCAAAGAAGTATACCGACAACTCGACAACCAGGAACACTACAGGCAGTTACCCGCAGATCCAACCAAGGAACACATCCGCCAACTCAGCAGACTGATCAAGACCTTAGATCCAGACCTTCAGAACACCCTACGTGCTCTCATCCCACGTAATCCCCGCATTGGAGATCTCTACTGCCTCCCGAAAATACACAAGGCCAACACACCAGGCCGTCCTATCGTTTCAGGCAATGGGACCCTGTGTGAGAACCTCTCTGGCCACATCGAGGGCATCTTGAAACCCATCGTACAAGGTACACCCAGCTTCTGTCGCGACACGACGGACTTCCTACAGAAACTCAGCACCCATGGACCAGTTGAACCAGGAACATTCCTCGTCACAATGGATGTCTCGGCACTCTACACCAGCATCCCCCATGACGACGGCATTGCTGCAACAGCCTCAGTCCTCAACACCGACAACTGCCAATCTCCAGACGCAATTCTGCAACTCATCCGTTTCATTCTAGACCACAACGTCTTCACCTTCGACAACAAATTCTTCATCCAGACGCACGGAACAGCCATGGGGACCAAATTTGCACCTCAATATGCCAACATCTTCATGCACAAGTTTGAACAGGACTTCCTCACCACACAGGACTTTCAACCGATGCTATACACCAGATACATCGATGACATTTTTTTCCTTTGGACCCACGGCGAGACATCACTGAAACGACTACACGATGACATCAATAAGTTCCATCCCACCATCAAACTCACCATGGACTATTCTCCAAATTCAGTTCCATTCTTGGACACACTCGTCTCCATCAAGGACGGTCACCTCAGCACCTCGCTTTACCGCAAGCCCACAGATAATCTCACGATGCTCCACTTCTCCAGCTTTCACCCGAAACACATTAAAGAAGCCATCCCCTATGGACAAGCCCTCCGTATACACAGGATCTGCTCAGACAAGGAGGAGCGCAACAGACACCTACAGATGCTGAAAGATGCCCTCGTACGAACGGGATATGGCGCTCGACTCATTGATCGACAGTTCCACCGCGCCACAGCAATAAAAAGCACCGACCTCCTCAGAAGACAAACACGGGACACCACTGACAGAGTACCCTTCGTCGTCCAGTACTTTCCTGGGGCGGAGAAACTACGACATCTTCTTCGCAGCCTCCAACACATCATCAGCGAGGATGGACATCTTGCCAAGGTCATCCCCACACCCCCACTACTGGCCTTCAAACAACCGCGCAACCTCAAACAAACCATTGTTTGCAGCAAATTACCCAGCCTTCAGAACAGCAACCACAACACCACAAAACCCTGCCAGGGTAATCTCTGCAAGACATGCCAGATCATCGACATGGACACCACCATTACACGTGGAAACACCACCCACCAGGTACGCGGCGCATACTCGTGCGACTCGACCAATGTAGTCTACCTCATACGCTGCAGGAAAGGATGTCCCGAAGCGTGGTACATTGGCGAGACCATGCAGACACTGCGACAACGAATAAACGGGCATCGTGCGACTATCAACAGGCAGGACTGTTCCCTTCCAGTTGGGGAACACTTCAGCAGTCAAGGACATTCAGCCTCTGATCTCCGGGTCAGCATTCTACAAGGAGGCCTTCAGGAGACGCGACAACGCAAAATTGCTGAGCAAAAACTTATAGCTAAGTTCCGCACGCATGAATGCGGACTCAACCGGGATCTGGGATTCATGTCGCATTACATTCGGCCCCCACCAACAAGCCTGGACTTGCAGAGGCCTACCGACTGAACTGGCTTGGGACAATTCACACCTCTTTAACCTGGAGTTACCTCTCTCTCTGCATCTTTGATGATTTGATTGCCTGCAGGTGCTCGCATTCCGGGGCATCTCTGACTGTGTCTATATAAACATTTCTGGAACAAGCCTTTCCATTCACCTGAAGAAGGAGCCGTGCTCCGAAAGCTCGTGTTTGAAACAAACCTGTTGGACTTTAACCTGGTGTTGTAAGACTTCTTACTGTGCTCACCCCAGTCCAACGCCGGCATCTCCACATCATAATTATTTTCATCACTGGATAGGTGAACATGCATGCCAGACCGGTTCCTCAAAGATCGGGCCGCCATTTTGAAAGGGTGCCCCGATCTCCAAGTGAGCCTGTGGGTCCACCCCACCCATGGGCAATGTCATTCCCCACACATATGGGCATTACCCCACACCCTCCCATTGGGGACATCCCTCTATGTGGTCCCTGGCCCCCACATCCCCATACATGCTCCACCCCCCCTTACAGGATGCCCCCCCCCATCATCTCCCCAACCTCCCAGAGGCCCCTTCTTACCAGACCTGCACCCCTTAACCTTCATACCCCCTCTCCATGCTCCTTATCCCGTATCCACTCTCCTTTCATGGATATGACCCCCTCGAGTCTTGACCCTTGACTGTGCCACCTGGGCACCTTGGCAGTGCCAGGATGGCAGTGTGAAGGTGCCAACCTGGCAGTTCCAAGGTACCCACATTCCAGCAGGACAGCCATAGGGCCATCCTGCCCTGTCCTTAACCATCGGGCCTCCGATAGCTTGAGACATCCCCGGGCGCCTTTCCACCTGGTCCATGTTGGTGTGGGCAGTACTGACCGGTGTCCAGCTGGGGTCTCCCTGGGGAGACCATTAGATGATGTGAAGTCAGTATACCCTGAGTGAGTAGGCCTTAGGTTTAAGACTTACTGAAGCGAGTGCTGCTGGGTCATGCCCATTGCGGGTGGGTTCTGATCTTGTCGCATCGTGAGATCTGGGTAGATCTCGCAAGGCATACCGGCTGCTGGGAAACCCGCAGGAGGCTTCACCCAGCATCTAACGGCCCCACCGCACTTCCATCCGAGCTTCCATCCGACATGACGCGGCCAGTAGATCTCGCCCACCACCACCAGAGTCTCTAACACAGAACCACCACAGTCTCTAATACACCATCAGCACAGTCTCTAATATACCATCAATACAGTCTCTAATACATCATCAGCACAGTCTTTAATACATCATCAGCACAGTCTTTAATACAAATCAATACAGCCTCTAAAACACCATCACCACAGTCTCTAACATATCATCACCACAGTCTCTAATACACCATCAATACAGTCTCTAATACACCATCAATACAGTCTCTAATGCACCATCACCACAGTCTCTAACATATCATCACCACAGTCTCTGATACACCATCAGCACAGTCTCTAATGCACCATCACCACAGTCTCTAATGCACCATCACCATAGCCTCTAATGCACCATCACCACAGTCACTAATGCACCATCACCATAGCCTCTAATACACCATCACCACAGTCTCTAATACACCATCACCACAGTCTCTAATGCACCAACACCATAACCTCTAATGCACCATCACCACAGTCTCTAATATACCATCACCACAGTCTCTAATGCACCATCACCATAGCCTCTAATACACCATCACCACAGTCTCTAATACACCATCACCACAGTCTCTAATGCACCATCACCATAACCTCTAATGCACCATCACCACAGTCTCTAATATACCATCACCACAGTCTCTAATGCACCATCACCATAGCCTCTAATGCACCATCACCACAGTCTCTAATGCACCATCACCACAGTCTCTAATGCACCATCAGCACAGTCTCTAATACACCATTACCACAGTTTATAACGCACTATGATCACAGCCTTTAACGCACAATCACCAAAGTCTTAACCACACCGTTACCAAAGTCTCGAACACACCATCACCACGTTCTCTAACACCCCAGCACCATTATCTCAAACACACTATCGTCACAGTCTTGAACACACCATCAATACAGCCTCTAACAAAGCCTCACCACAGTTTCTAATACACCATCGCCAGAGTCTAATACGCCATCAACACAATATCTAGCACACCCTCACAGTTTCTATCACACTGTACCTCAGTTCCTAACACACCCTCCCTCAGTTCCTAACACACCCTCATCACAATCACCAACACACCAATACTACTATCTTTAACAAACCATCACTACAGTCTCCAACACACATCACAACAGACTCTAACACACCATCAAAACAGCCTCTAACTCACCACCACAGACTCTAACACACTCACTACAGTTTCTAACACACCATTACCACCATCTCTAACATACAGGGCGGAATTCTCCGCTCCCCACGTGGCGTGGGAGAATCATGGGAGGGCCTCCCGACATTTTTTACGCCCCCCTGGCGCCCCCAAGCGATTCTCACCCACCTCCCCCCCCCGGGCTCGGAAAAATCGGCGCTCGGCGTTTTTCAGGGCGAACGGTGATTCTCCGAGCCCAATGGGGCGAGCGGCTGGCCCTTCACGCCTGTTTCACCACGGCAGCAACCACGCCTGGTTGCTGCATTCATGAAATGGGCGCCAGATGCCCGTTTGGGGCATCTAGGGGCCCGATTTGGACGGGAGCACCGTGACTGTGCTCGGGAGGGGACAGGCCCGCGATCGGTGCCCACCGATCGTCGGGCCAGCGTCCAAAACGGACGCACTCTTTCCCCTCTGCCGCCTGGAAAGATCAAGCCGCCACGTCTTGTCGGGCGGCGGAGGAGAAAGACGGCACCGCGCATGCGCGGGTTCGTGCCGTCTGCGCGCTGATGTTGGAACCAGCAACCCACGCATGCGCGGATGACATCAGAAAAGCGCCGTTTCTGCGTCATTTCCGGCGCGACAAGGTCGCGGCTGGGAACGACGGGGGCCCGCTCCTAGCCCCCCCCCCCCCCGGGTGGGGGTGAATTAGATGTGGGGATCAGGCCCCGAGGCCGTCGTGAAGCTCAGCCAATTTCACGACGGCCATCCCGATTTTTATCGGGAGCGGAGAATACCGCCCACAATCCTACTATCTTGTCTGCTCAGCTGGGGAACACAATTATGGTGTGCAAATTTTCTCCCCCTCAGCCAGTCGAATGAAGTTCCGTCCTGTTAGTGCCACACTAACATTCTCCCCCATGATGCATTTCTCTAAATCAAGTCCCTGGCCTTCCTGATATAGAAGCTTGAATCACACCTGAAGATCTAGTTCAGGAATTAGCGTTTGCGCCAAGGAGATCATAGAATTTACAGTGCAGAAGGAGGCCATTCGGCCCATCGAGTCTGCACCAGCTCTTGGAAAGAGCACCATGTTTAAGCCCACACTTCTAACCTATTCCCGTAACCCAATAACCCCACCTAACCTTTTTGGACACTAAGGGCAATTTAGCATGGTCAATCCTTATGATTATGATTATGATTAGCAAACCTCCCTCTATCTTGTTATGGCACACTGAGTCATCAGTAGTACAGTAGTTATTGTTGATTAAAACCACCTACATTTACCTTGATTCTCTTATTGAAAGTTCCTTTATTATTTGATCAATCTTATATTCAAAAAGCAAAAGGCTTGAATTAATTTCAGGGCCTTTTAGAATCATTATTTGCAAAGGAAAACTACAGTGATTAATATTTAAAGCAAACAGTAGCAGATCTCAGTCTTACTCGCCCTCCAGTCCACACATAGATTGCCTAAGAATAGTTACATGCTGTACTTAATATTTAAAACAACACGTTACTGCTTCACAAAGGCACAGTATTAATTTTTTAACACAACAGAGGCTAAAACCAGCCTTCCATAATCACCAATAATGATTATTAAACAGAAACATTAACAATTAACGCTTACCCAAGGGCAACTGTGATTAGAACTTTAAACAACAAAATAAAAGTCTTCCTATGCAGTTGGTGGAGAGAGGCAGGTGTGTGGATGGAAGGAATGGGCTGGGAAGAGAGGAAACAACAGGGCTTTAAAACTTTTGTGTTAGCTGCTTTTCGATACTATAGGACATATCGTAAATGTGTAGATTTCTACTAAAAGCCTGTAGAACTTGTTTGAAGAAATCTATAGGAATTCTACCTGACACATTGGTTAATATTGTTCTGATTTACTAAGCACAAGAGCAAGGATAAGGGGTACCAGCAAAAGTTGGCATTAGGCTAATGCCTGCCATTCTTCATGCTCACCTCCCATTTGAACAATTTGATTAAACAACCAATAATCCAAGACAAGCCCAGAAAAGTACGTCAATTCTGAGTGTTCTCCCATGAACCTATGGGCCAGAAGGCATCCTGCGCACGCACCGCACCCACCCCCCACCCACCCCCCACTCGCATCTGGCAGCTAGTCTCGCTGTAGAGGGGACAGGAAAATTGGTCTCATTGAGTCCAACCAAAATTCATTCCTTTTCAGGACATTAAAACTGTGGGACCTCTCCATCAGGTTTGCATGTCTCCTGACATCCACCAAGCTTGCTGTCACCTAATCACTGCATCTTGATTTACCTCATTACTCTTTTCTCCTCCTGTCATGCTTTGCTGCACTATAGGTCTTGGCCCTTCAATTAGTCAATATTGGAAGCTTTTACTGTGTTAATTGATTTATTTGGTTTAAAGTTTAAAGTTAAAAGGGTGAACACAAACTAATGAATCATGATAGCCCGATGTCATATCTCATGTCATGTTCTGTGTTCCAGATATCTGGATGGAAATCAGTTTGTGATGGTGCCCAAGGAACTCACCACCTTCAAGCATTTATTACTTATGTAAGTACTTTCCTTATTGCGCTGCTAGGTGACTGATACTTGAAAACAGGGTCATAGCTGATCGGTATCCTAAATCTATCCACCCACCTTGGCTCTGTATCCCTTGATGCAATTGGCTCGCAAAATCAATCTTCCTGCTTCCTATCTTCTCTTCTGGCTCTGCCCCTTGTTCTAGATTCCCTACCAATAACTAAACATTTTCTTCTATTCCTTCCATCAATTCCCTTCGGAAATTTGTTCTCTGATTAATTTTAATGTTCAGTTTGTCAGACTTCATTCTACACAAGAGGCGTGTCACTGACAACTGATTGTTTAACTCAGAATCAAAGACTTACTTTTGTGGTGGTGTAATCCAATACCATTGTTGGAAAATGGATATCAGTGTTGACTACATGCTGCACATGTTCATTGCTAAGGACCTTAAAGACCATGGGCACAGTCTGTACCAGGCAGTGCTGAGTATCCTGAAGGGTAAATTATGTAAAGCACAAGTGTTGACCCTTGTGAGTGAGTGACTTGGTGGCTCTGGGTTCCTTGTGTGTTGCCCCATCATTTCTGTGGCCATCTGGGGTACGAGATGGTAAGTTGGTCCAGTTCCTAGAGCAGTTGCAACTCTGCTTCCAAAGCAGGATGGGGTGTTCCCAGTATAATGCCTCATTTTCCTGCTGAATCACTAGTTGGGAACCCTGAGGAGAAGTCCACTCAACCCTCTAGTGGCCACTTTCATTTGGGAGCCAGAACGGTATTCCTGATCTGTGTTGCTCAGTAATCATTGCGCCATCAGATGAGCTCCCAGAATAAATCTGTGGTGTACAGCATTCATAATGTAAATCTAGAGAAGTGCAAATTCAGGTGGTCAAGTGATTTTCAGCCAACATGCCTGGGGGTGCCAGAGCAAAACTGGTGATCAGCGCTGGGAAATTAAACACGATTCATGTAAGAGATTCATTTTAAAGCAGCGCTGAATAATAAGTAGATTGGAACATCGCAGATGTGATTCTGTGATTTGCTCACTGTGCAGTCAGATTTCTCAAAAAAAAAAGCAGCCATTCTGGGGCACCTGGAAATCTTTGTTTAAAGAGGGACCAGCTGTATTTTCATAAATAAACTTTGGGTTTGTGAGAGCTCACATTTTTATTTGTGTTCTTTGGAAGTTTGTTTATATATTGGAGGTTCTTTGCCTCCAAGCTGGCAGCAAGATCTATGTTTGCTGCAACCACAATTCTGGATCGGCAAATGGCTGTACAGCACAGCGTTATTTGCAGAAGGAAGAGTCACACAAAGACTGGAGCTTTACTCAAGTTATATGGTTACACTGTGGGAATATCTTCTAATTAGCACAAGTGACTGAAGAACCACGTGCGCAGTTTGCATGCCAAGCTGCAAGTTACAAACCCTGATTGACCACAAGCTGCCTTAGACATAGTGTAGGCCTCAGGCTTTCACATCCGGTAGTATCAGAAGGTACGATGCAGCAGGCGCTCACCATCCCTTTATAGGCCCTTGCTGTCCGTGTAAATCATATAGATGCCATTTTCTGCCAACTGTTCTGATTATACCCACTGTGTTTTCCAGTGATTTAAGTAACAACAGGATCAGTACTTTGTACAACCAGAGCTTCAGCAATATGACAGAGCTCCTGACTTTGTAAGTATAATCTCTATTTGGCACTAAACTAGGACTACTGTTCGTTGTAGGAAAAATGATTAAACTGGCTATATTAAACTCCATTGCAGATTTGCAAAATAGAGAAATATTTGACACTACCCTCAGCTTGCTTATGTTTACAAGCTGCCATATTTCATCTAACATTAATTTTTATTTTCATAGAATTCTTAGTTATAACCGGCTCAGATGTATTCCAGTTCGAACATTCGATGGCTTGAAGTCCCTACGTTTGTTGTAAGTACACGAGTAGATCAGATGGCTCCTTTTGCCATTACTTTAAATGCTGCAGCTAACCTTTACCAGCATCTATGTCAGCTTAAGTAATGTTTTAGAGTTTCCCAGCCCCTTCTACCAATCAATGCTATAACTTTAGTCGTCTTTTTATTGGACCTGCGCCATGCTAGTGTGACCAGCCTACCCACCCTTTCCTCAAACATCACGGGCGCGATTTTCCGCCCCCCCACGCCGGGTGGGAGAATAGCGGGAGGGCCTCCCGACATTTTTCACGCCCTCCCGCTATTCTCTCCCCCCCCCCCCACCACGCCCGACCCACGCCACGAATCGCTGCTCGCCGTTTTTTACGGCGAGCGGCGATTCTCCGAGGCCGATGGGCCGAGCGGCCGGCCCTTCACGCCTGTTTCACCACGGCAGCAAACACACCTGCTCGCTGCCGTCGTGAAACGGGCACCAGATGCCTGTTTGGGGCATCTAGAGGCCCTATTGGCATGGGAGCACCACGACTGTGCTCGGGAGGGGACAGCGTCCAAAACAGACGCACTCTTTCCCCTCCGCCGCCCGGCAAGATCAAGCCGCCACGTCTTGCCGGGCGGCTGAGGAGAAAGACGGCAATTGCGCATGCGCGGGTTGGCGTTGTCCAACCTGCGCATGCGCGGCTGAAGTCATCGGCCGCATCAGCTGCCGTGACACTTAACATGCAGCCTTGACGACCGTCATCAAGGCCGCGCTCCTAGCCCCGCCCGGGGGGGAGAATCGGCCCCGGAAATGGCCGTGAGGCTGCCGTGGGTCACGGCCTGTCCCACGGCAGCCTTTACGATTCTCCGTATTTGCGGAGATTCGCACCCCACATGCCATGACAGATTGCTGAGAAGACCGGAGTCAGAAATGTCCTTGGAGTTATTCCAACTCTGCTGCCGTAACTTTGTTCATGTGCGCAAACATTTTTACAATTCAAGCATTTATGGCAGCAGAGTGGGGACAACGCTTGGCTGCACGGTGGCACAGTGGTTAGCACTGCTGCCTCACAGCTCCAGGGTCCCGGGTTCAATTCCGGCCTCGGGTCACTGTTTGTGTGGAGTCTGCACGTTCTCCCCTTGTATGCATGGGTTTCCTCCGGGTGCTTTGGTTTCCTCCCACTGACAAAGAAGTGCAGGTTAGGTGGATTGGTCATGATAAATTGTCCCTTAGTGTCCAAAAGGTTAGGTCGAAGTCTGGGCTTGGGTAGGGTGTGCTTTACAAGGGTAAACTCGATTGGCTGAATGGCCTCCTTCTGCACTGTAAATTCTATGATTGTATGAACTCTGAGGGAATTGCTGAACCTGATATCTGTGAATCTGCAATTCGGCTACAGGAGATAAATGCAACGGCTACAGGAGATAAATGCATTAGGAGCCATTGGCACTAACACAGCACAAAATCAATATAAGGGCAGTATTCTCTATCTCTGTCTGAATTTCAAATGGACTTGTGCGTAAAATTCCACTGTAGGCCACCTACCTGAGGAGGTCATGGCCAATCCCAAATTATGAGGACAGGGGGTGATTTGCATACATAGAAACAAACAGATTGTGTTGCAGCAAATAATATTTCACCTGATCCTGAGGATTTCCAACCCGGCGAGTTAGGTTGTCCCCAATAAATAAGTGGACAGAGATTCAGGAGGTACTGGAAAAGCCTGAGCAAAGTAGATGTAGTTCCAGTGCTTGATAAGTATGGTGGATTTGAAATAAAATCAGAAAATACTCAGCCAATTTAGCAGTATCTGTGGAGAGAGAAAAACAGAGTTAATTGTTTTGACACATCAATATTGTTTCTCACTCTGCAAATGCTGTCAGACCTGTTGAGTCTTTCCAGCATTTCCTGTTTCTATTTCAGATTTCCTGTGTCTGCAGTATTTTGCAGTGAGGCCAACAGATTTGAAAATTGAATTCGGTGACAGTGGATTTAGTAATCTCAAATTATAGGAATACCGATTGCTCACAGCTGACATCTGACAAAAATTCTGTTTGCTTTTTATTTGCACTCATGCAGGTGTGGTGACAAATCAGGGCTGCAAATATTTGCTCACACTGTCAGAACTTCATGCAGAAATGCAGATTTTATTTTTCTCCAGTTGTGGTTGAGTTGCCAAGAAGAAATGCTAATTGATGTTAAGACACTTTTACAGAGGCATGTTTGCTAATTTGTAGCATGGGAAACCATTGCCCATATGCAGGCTTTCTGAGTTTATACTTCAAACCCAGTGGCCTTTTCCCAGTGGCATAATTACCAGCACAACAAAGTAGCACACAGGGACAATTTTAACCCGTGTTCATTGGAAACTGCTGAGATTGGATGCTATGCTAATTTTACAAATCATGCAATTTGATTTGGTGTGCAAGTCAATGCAGGGCCTATTGAGCTGGGTGGAAAGCTAGAGGATGGGATTTTTAGGCTATTCCTGCCACTGGGATCTTCTGGCCTCACCAAAGTTAAGTGGACATTTGCATGGCACGCCACTTCCACCATGGAGGAACATGCCGCAGCCCAGGCAGAAAATACCGGCCTGAATTCCAGCCATTGCCGAGGGTTTTCCACACTGCAAATTAGTTTAAAATTAACTGAACGATCCTGTGATTGATTTGAAAACGGCAGATTTAGAAGTGTAAGGGCGGCATGTGGCACAGTGGTTAGCACTGGGACTGAGGCACTGAGGACCCAGGTTCGAATCCCGGCCCTGGGTCACTGTCCGTGTGGAGTTTGCACATTCTCCCTATCTCTGCATGAGTTTCATCCGCACAACCCAAGGTTACGCGGATTGGCCATGCTAAGTTGCCCCTTAATTAGAAAAAAAATAATTGGGTACTCTAAATTTTAAAAAAAGAAGTGTAAATATGGGAGAAATTGTACAGGCACAAACTATATGAATGCCAATTGTTAAATGTTTGGCAGCACCCTAACCATGTAACTCAAACTTAAGATGGAAACACATCTCATTATTGTTTGAGAAGCTGAATAGAATCTGTGCAGGTCTCTGGTAGATTGCATTCATTGTGTATTATAAACTATTTTCCAGGTCTTTGCATGGAAATGAGATCTCCACTATTCCTGAAGGAGCATTTAATGACCTTTCATCGCTGTCACATTTGTAAGTCGATTCTTCAATAAGATCCAGTTATTTTTTTTTCCCGTTCTGAGCTTGAAGCAAATAGAATTTCCCTTCAGTTGATGAAACTCAAAGCAGGGAACAACCAGGGAAGATGAATGGTTCTGGCAGTTTTACAAGTTAATGTGCTATTTCCTTTTGCACTGAAAATTTAATATTAAGATCTATATTGCTGAACCAAATTATCCAGATAATATTTTGCATGGAATGAATTTGATTCCCTTGTCGATAACGAATTTAATTTGAATGGACCATACAGCTTTGCGGTGCAATGATTCAGGATCTGAAACCGTTTTTTGCTATTTCTTCATTCAGAATGATATAGAGGTGAAATTGGTCTTTGGTGGCCGCATCAAGCAGGTGACAATGAACCAGCAGCCTGTTTTACACCCAGCTTGAATTTCAACCCAACGACCTCAAACTTGAGGTTGTTTCCCCTGGCTGGGGAATTTAGAACACAGAGGCACAGTTCTCAGTACAATGGGCTGATCATTTAGGACTGAGATGAGGAATTGCTTCACTCGAAGGGTTATGGATCATTGGAATTCTCTACCATTGAGAATTGTGGATTGATAAACATTAAATATATCACTGAATATGTTTAAGGCTGAAGCAGACAGATCTTTGGGCGCTCCGGGTATCAGAATAAATGGGGAGTGGACAAGAAAGTGGATTTGCAGCAGAAGATCAACCATGATTGTATTGAACAGCAGAGCTGGCTCGAGGGGCCGTATGATCTAATCCTGCTCCTATTTCTTATGTTTTTATGTTCTCTAAAGAAAATTGGTTCTGTTTGAAACAGGATGCTCATTTGCTCTCTCCCCCAAAATCTGATCTGACCCCTTACATGTTATGAACTCACATAGAAAGAAGAGTTAAAGGGCGTTTAAATGTGTCACAAAATATGCATTTCAGGGTGTCTCTTAATATTGTGGTAGCTGCAGAAGAAATGCTCTCGAGTGAACATGCAGTCATAAAATTGGGCGATTGTTGTCAGATCGGTTGTTTGACATCTGAGACTGCCGTGCTTAATCTGTGCAGTATACTGATTGGGTCACACCCTGTTAAAGTATAGAACTCTGAGGATCTGCAGCTTTAAAAGGAGACAAATGTGGAGGGGCATTATGACGATAACTGAAGAGAGTAACTGTAATATAAAATGCCAATCTGGGGCATAGCTTCAGGAAAATAGCACTGCCATTGGACAAGGAATATCAGCACACATTATGAAAAGGTATGTTCACGATTGAGGCAAGGAACCACTTCGCCAGAGTATGGACAGTGAATGCCAGTTGTTCCAAGGAGGCGGTTGAGGCCAAAAGTCTGAAAATCTTTTAGTGGCATTTGAATATAGTGATACGGGGAGGAGCTGAGGAGACACTGGTTTCTATGGAAGGATGAGTTAAATGGGACATATCGCCCAATTTGTACTTATTTTTCTGATCTTTTAATGGACTGGATGTTGCAGTCAGCGGCGAGGCAATGGCATTTGCCACTGACCGTGAAAAAAGCTGACCACAAAGATATAGTAATCTCCATGGTGCAGACTCTCCTTTTCAAGTCAAAGGGATTTCCAGATGTTTAGCGACAATGATATTATTAAGTAGCGAATCACACTGCAGAGTTTTATTACAGAGAGCTAACCAGAAGTTAACAACCACTGAACAATGTGGAATTTGTCATAATGGAGAAATTTGACATTCAACAACTATAAAATGAGGCTGTTTAGCAGTAATTGTGAACTTACTACATCATTAAAAACCCAGTTGCGCCATATTCAACTAGGGTCAATCTTTTCTGAGGTTTTACTGAAAGACTTGGAGCATAAAAGGGCAGATTCTTGTAATGTCAATCATTTCTAATTGATTATCTCCCGTGGGGATATTAACAGTTCACCTCTGGAAAAGAACAAAACCATTGACAGCAACTTTTATATTTCTGCGTTTAACTTTGCAGGTTCAGTCTTCAGAAGTTGCTCTCAGTTTTTGACATCATTCACAATCACAAACTTTGGAACACTATTCCGTGCGTAGAAAAGCAATTAATCAATTTGTTTTGTCTATCAGAGCCCTTGGTGCAAATCCCCTGTACTGTGACTGTAACATGCAATGGCTATCAGACTGGGTAAAATCGGGCTATAAAGAGCCAGGCATAGCTCGCTGTGCTGGACCTGGTGATATGACCGATAAGCTACTGCTCACTACGCCTTCAAAGAAATTTGAATGCCAAGGTAATGTCCCAATTGAGTTTGACTATGGAGTTGAGTGTACATCAAAAAATGTATTTGTTTTGGAGTGGAGATTAAATCAGAATTTGCAAATGTGGATTATCTATCAGATTGGCCTTTGTATAATGATTGACTAATAACCGTTGGGTTGTGGTTGACTGGTTAGGTTTATAATGAGATTTGGTTTTAACTTGCTGATGAAACTTTTATGTAACTGTTAATTGGCAATTTGACTTTCTATAGTGCATGCAATTTAACATTTTTAAATTTTTCAATTGTGACCTTTGACATCCTATGCCCTGCCACTAGAGATTCCAGGGCCTTGCAGTTTTCTGGTGCCAGGTAAGAGAGCTGACCCACCCCGGTGAACACAGACCTTCTGCCTTTCCTTAAATGTGATCCCAAGAAACACCCTAATCTCTCAAACAGACTTGTTTCCTTAATAATCAATGTCCATTTGATATGAATATACGTTTATACATTGTCAGTCCAACTTCTGACCTTAAATATGAAGTGCATGAGTTTGAGCTGAAATTGAAAGATGAGTGTGAAATAAATGTTTGTCTTCCTTAAATGTTGAATTGTCTTTATTGTATTTTTAAAAATATTATTGTTGACAAAGATTATATTCCACATTTAGGACACGATTTGACCAAAATATTTCTCATTGTAATTTTGGGCGAGTTTGACGTGGTGTTTCTCTCTGGCTTTTTGGGTGAGATCTACACCGATACGCACCCATACTTAGGGTGCGATTCACTGGCTGCGTCCTACCGGAATCAGAATGTGACGTAGCCAGTAGATCCTGAGAGAGGCCTCTCCCGGAATTCCCAATGGTTGGTAAGCCTTGCGAGATCTAACAAGATCTTGCGAGAGGTCTCGATCTGGGTGGGACCCAGACTCGCATAGGCAAAAGAGCTTAAAAGCTCACTTGGCTATGATACTGCCAGATCGAATGGCCACCCAGCATCTATCAGCCTCGCCGAGCAGACCTCAGCTGAGTGCCGTTTAGCACTGGTCCCCGCAAACGGGGACCAAACAGAATGGCACTTGTGTGGCGATCAGAGGCCCCTGGATGGTCAGTCTCCAGCCTGATTCGGACGTGGTGAGGCTGGTAAATCGTGCCCTTGGTGTATTATTCTCTCCAAGCGAATATCTCACTGTGGTGTGTGACGATGTATCTTTGTCAATGCTGATATGTTAATATGCATCTTTGAAGTTTAAGCAAAAATGTTTTCTGCAAACTTAAATAAAAAGGATTTTATTAAAATACTATCAAATGAGGTTAATTGTTGTTTACTTAGTTTAGAATTGGAGCCCTGATCATCTTGTACCATTGCTGATCATTGAACTCTATGGAAGTCTGAAGTTCAGTCATTAATTGCAGTTATTTATTTCTGTCCAATATTAATTATTAGCCATTCAGGGATTTCAGATCATTTGGGATTATGAGTTTTGGCATAATGTTTGTGATATTGCAGTAATTGTTTTGCAAAGGCGCTGTAAAGAAGACAAATGAATGTAAAGTCCTCACATTTTGTTGTTAAGCTTTCAGGTATTGCTTGACTGACACAGGTATTTTACTTTTCAAGGTCCCATTGACATCAACATTCTAGCCAAGTGTAATCCTTGTCTTTCTAACCCATGTAAAAATGATGGCACCTGCAACAATGACCCAGTGGATTTCTATAGATGCACCTGTCCTTATGGATTCAAGGTATGTTCAGATCTTGCCTAGAATAATAACAATTCCAGGTCTGTTATATCATAAGTCACCACTGTGTTCCTTGTGAGATTTAACTTGCAAACATTTAATGCTGGATGTACAACAGATTCAGGCTCACAATTTGTTTACTCGTCATCTTGTGTGCTGCATAAATACTAACGGATAGGGCAGCACGGTGTCCTAGTGGTTAGCACAACCGCCTCACGGCGCTGAGGTCCCAGGTTCGATCCCGGCTCTGGGTCACTGTCCGTGTGGAGTTTGCACATTCTCCCCGTGTCTGCGTGGGTTTCGCCCCCACAACCCAAAAATGTGCAGAGTAGGTGGATTGGCCACGCTAAATTGCCCCTTAATTGGAAAAAATAATTGGGTAATCTAAATTTATAAAAAAATAAATAAATACTAACGGATGATGAATGACGAATATTTATGTTTCTGAATTGTTACCTATGTGGATGCATATCCTCGACCAAGCAGCGACTTCACAAACATTTGTCATTTTAGTGAGGGGAGAAAAGCATTTATTCCATCAAGTTCACTTTTCCTAACATACCACACACTGTTTGATCTGTTGCATCACTCCTCCAGCCTGCTTAATCTCTTGTAGGTTTCAAGAAGGAAAAACTCATTAAACATCTCCCTGAAGATAGTCGAGCAAAAGATCCACATGTTGGTTCAACATTATAGATGTTACATTATTCATTCCTGATTCGACAGATGATATTCCTTGAGTCACGAGGACTGCAAAAATGTAATTCCATCGAGGATTTATCCTTTGATAACCTTCAATCCTATTCTTTGCCAGATATTTATCCAGCTGTTTCTACTTTAAAATCAAGGAGCATCTACAACTCAATAGGGACAAATAATTCCTTGTGATCAAAAGTCTCATTGCAGGCTTGTTAATTTTATACTTGCCGTTCATCCTGGGAATATGTGATTTAAATTAGAGGTAACTACATAAATTCATGTTAACCATGGCTTACAAAATATTAAAGACACGGATCATGATTCTTTGTTCCTCCAGTGGGAATTAAATTTCATGTTTGGAAAATCACAAGCTGCAAACCCACATTTCCCTACCAGCACTCTTTGCTGAGAGAGGTTGATCACAGAATCAGCCACATGATTTTGCAGTAAAGCAAAGATGTTGGGCTGGATTCTCCGGTCGCCGACGCCGAAGTCGCGTTCGGCGATCGGCCGGAGAATCAGAGTCAGAGTTCCCGACCAAATTGAGGAAGGCGCCACTTTTGCGATGCTCTGCGCCCTCCAAAGCCGTGTACTCAGAGAGTACGCCACGTCACGTATCGATGGACGGCCTCAGGATCTGAATTCCTGACAGAATCGGGGGTGACACCGCTTTTGTGATGCTCCGCCCCCTCCAAAGCGTGCCACATATCCACATATCCAGGCCATTGCCTGAGACCTGCCCCCGGATGCTCCACCCCCGACCGGCCGAGTTCCCAAGGGTGTGGGTCTCTCATGGTCTTACCCATCGGAAACTCAACATGGCGGCTGCGGACTCAGTCCAGTGCTGCCACAGTTGGGGGAGGGCCAATCCATGGGGAGGGGGAACATTATTCAGGGCTGTGGGCACTGTGGTGGGGCGTTCCAGAGTGCGTCGAGCTGGCCGAAGAAGGGGACTATATCGTGGGCCAGGTTCACGGGCTTCGTCTGCCATGAAGCACGGTGAGGCCACTGCAGGCTGCCACCGTGCACATGCACGACCCGGCAATTCTCCAGGCCGTATCGGCAGCTAAAACCAGGTGGTCTACACTTACTTCCTGCTAGTCCCCAGCAAAACGGGGAATCAGTGGCCATTTAGCGCCAGTTTTCCTGCCCGTTTTCATGCCGGCGAGGGGACATAGGCTGGGATTTTCCCGGAACTGGCGGGGCGGACAGTACTGGCGCCAAAGAGCGGTGTGAAGCACTCCAGTGTTGGGATGCCCAGAAGTTGCGGAATCCTCTGCAACCTCTGGGGGCTAGGCCAGGGCTGGAGGGGTTGGTGCCGCGCCACCAGCGCCGAAGGGCCTCCACCGGCTGCCGCGCATTTGCGCTTGTGCAGGACCGCCAGCGTGTTCTGGCGCATGAGTAGAACCGCTGCCGTGTTTCCTGCGCATGCGCAGGGGGTTTCTTCTCAGCGCCAGCCATCGCGGAGCCTTACAGAGGCCGGAGCAGAGGGAAAGAGTGCCCCCACGGCATAGGCCGTTCTGCAGATTGGTTGCCCCGATCACGGGCCAGGCCACCGCGGGGCATCCCAGGGCCGGATCCCCCATGCCCCCCCAGAGGACCCCGCTAACCGCCCTCCAAGCCAGGTCCCGCTGGTATGGACAATGTCTAATCCACACCGGCAGGATTGGCCGAAAACGGGCAACCACTCGGCCCATTGGGGCTCGGGGAATTGCCGGGGGGGGGGGGGGGGGGGGTGGGGGGGGGGGGCGCTGCCGACGGCCCCGCCCGAAAACCGGCGCTGGAGAATTCGGCAGCCAGCATTGGAGCCGTGGGGCAGGATTCACGCCATCCCCTGGCGATTCTCCAGCCCGGCGGGGGGTCATGGGATCCCGCCCATGGACTCTAAATCAGAGAATCCAGCCCATTCTGACGCACTGCTGGGGCCCAAGCCGAGCAGAAAATACAACTAGACACCCGAAGGAATGAAAATCTAAACCAAAAATTGCTGCAGAGGGCCAATAAGATACAAATCTGGTTGGAAGCTTGGTACTTCCCATTATCCTGAGCAGGCATTGGGCTTTCTGGCTTTCAAGGGCAAGCAGCTTCCAGAGATAGGCCCAAAGTGGTGCTTGCATCCACTTGGCCCACACACTCAATCTTGCACCAATCGTGTAAATTCCGGCAGGAATTCTGCAGGTCTCCACTGGATGTGGTCCTGGCTGAAACCTAGAATTTCATCCCTGGAATTTAGTGCCCATGTATTTGCAATCTAATTTACTCACAAGGATATCATTTTCAGTCATATCCTGGGTGACAGGGGAACAAAATTGGCTGTCTGCCATTCGTGTTGTACAGCAGCTTGTTTTTGAAGAAAGCATCAGTGTGCATCATCAAGAAGATAGCTCTGAACATCAGTTAATTACTGTTCAACATTGTCACACAGATGGTACCATCCCCTTGTATCTCATTTGTTCTGCCAGGTCAAGTAAGCCTGCTAGATTGACCTGACAAATCGTGCGCAACTTACAGCTGTCTATCCTCCTGATCGAATATGAAATAATATATTGCTCGAGTGACAGTTGACAGTAATTTTAAAACAGAACAGTGACAGTTTGAGGTGATTTATGGTGATTGTCCCTTCAACACAGCAGAATAAGGGTCAGGTGGCTTAGGTGACCAATTGGGACTCAGAATGGCTGATCATCCCAAAGTTAGTCTTCTCTTAGACAAGAGACACGTAGGGGCCGAAGGTGCAGCTACGTGGCTGCTGAACAATTCTTCATATTAATAAATCGTTTTGTGTTTTTAATGAAGTCTGTGAAAGTGCATCATTAGACAGTTGATAGTAATGTTAAAACTGAAGAGCGATAGATTATGGTAATTTAAAAAATGGAAGAGTGACAGTTGATGGTAATTTTATTTTTTTTAAATAAATTCTGAGTACCCAATTCTTTTTTCCCAATTAAGGGGCAACTTAGCGTAGCCAATCCACCTAACCTGCACATCTTTGGGCTGTGGGGTGAGACCCATGTAGACATGGGGAGAATGTGCAAACTCCACTTGGACAGTGACCCGGGGCTGGGATCGAACCCGGGTCCTCGCCTCCATGAGTCAGCAGTGCTAACCACTGTGCCACCATGCTTCCCCAGTTGATGGTAATTTAAAAACGAAAGAGTGATTGTTGATGGTAATTTTTAAACAGAAGAGTGGCAATTGATGGTAATTTTATAACAGAAAAGTGGCAATTGATGGTAATTTTAAAATCGAAGTGTGACATTTAACGGTAATTTTAAAACGGAAGAGTGACTGTTGACGGTAATTTTAAAACCAAAGAGTGACTGAAACTTTGCAGCTAGCAAAAGTAACCCCCAAAGAGGGTGTAGGCTAAAAGAACAAAGAAAAACTGTACCTGCGAGCCTTTACCAGCTGCGGCTGAGTAACCAAACCCCCAAGACCCTTACAATACTTAAACTCCCCCAGGGGGCACTATACTCCCCATTCTGTTTCCCTGACCACAATCCTCCAACTACTGTAGCCCCTTCAATCCCAAACATACAACAGATACAAACTACAACCCCTCCCTAATCAACCGTTCCCATTAAAGTGCCTATGAATCCATTCAATCAAGCCCAACTCCATGCTCCTTAACAAAAGCCTCCACCTCCTTCGACGTGTTGTAAAAGTGAACTTTCGACTGAAAATTCACTCTCGGCCTCGCTGGATACACCACTCAAAACCTAACTCCACTCCTGAATAGCACTGACTTCGCCTTATTAAAAGCTGCATGCCACTTCGCCAACACTGCTCCGACATCTTGGAATATAATAATAATCTTTATTAGTGTCACAAGTAGGCTTACATTAACTGCAATGAAGTTACTGTGAAAATCCCTTAGCCGCCACACTCTGGCACCTGTTCGGGTACATTGAGGGAGAATTCAGAATGTCCAATTCACCTAACCAGCACGTCTTTTGGGACTTGTGGGAGGGAACCGGAGCAGCTGGAGGAAACCACGCAGACACGGGGAGGATGTGCAGACTCCGCACAGACAGTGACCCAAGCCGGGAATCGAACCCCGGTCCCTGGCACTGTAAAGCCACAGTGCGAACCACTGTGCTACCGTACATGCCGCCCAAACTCTGCCGCGTTATCAGCAACTTGCCAAACAAACAGTTTCAAATCCATACATGCAAGGGCAAGTCCACCTCATAGCAGACACCATTAGATGTCCTGTTACAGTAAATTAGGGCCACTACCAAGTCAAGGAGCTTGAGTTAGACCCTTTAGCCCTCACTCCTCCACCCACTCTCCATACCAATTCATGCCCTCTCCACCCAACCTCATGGCCCCATGCCAACTTGTGGTCTTTTCATGCCCATTCACACAGTATTGTTGCTCGTTCTGGGTGAGTGTGCTTAACACTCAATTTGGCTCTGTTTCGTTCCTTAGCTCTAGAGTCGCCAGGTATCGTTAAGATACTGCCACAAGTTTCAAGTTCAAGTTCAAAGCAATAAATCCATACACCAGTTAGTAAGTTCAAACAAGACACATTTATTATGTTACAGTAATCTACTAATCATGCATATAAAACTATAAAACTAGGCTAATCCTACCACTAATAGGCCAAATACTTATCTGGATAAGGGGACTGCCGGATCAGGGAACAACGGCCTCTAGCTTTGTCCTGGGTCTGCAGGCTTCCAGTAGTTATGGTCTAAAGGGGGTCAGGAGTGTCTACTCTCATAGCTTGCGTTGTATGACACTTACGTGTTGGTGGCTACTGTCCAGGCCTCTACTCCTCACGGTTCTTCTGCTGCAACGGTGTTCTGCAGGGAGGGCTGGCTGGTCAAGGAGAGGCTGGCAGAGAGAGAGAGAGCTGGGGTCGCGGTCTCTGTCTTATACCTCTCTCAGGGTCTGGGCGGACCCTCTATTCACTCGCAATCGATTGGGTCTCTTCCCAATCGATTGATTTGAATTCCCCAATAACGGGGCAGTTCCTCGATCCCTGGGCGGTTCTTGGGACTTATTGTTTTGGACTTCTTTCGGCGCCGAAAAGTCTGGCCTTCCATTTAATGTATCGATTTGTGTTAACTTGTTTCCATTGCACCTGGGGATCGCCCGGTATCGCCTCATTAGTATGCTAACTTGTTTTCATTCACAGTGCTGTCTGGTTTCTGCAGTAGCCAGAATACACAAGCGCTTTGCAAGCTGCTTGCTTTGGCAACATGTCCATTTTCCCTGCATTCCTTGCAATCTTCCATTTTGTGTTGGGCAGTGGTCACCCCAGGTGGCTACAGTATACACTATGTACCAAACAAATTAGCCATCTAGTAACAATGGTATCTGTAGAACTGCTCAGAAAAAAACACCCTCTCACAAACCATTTTGGGGGGGGAAAAAACTACTGTTTATACAATGCTGCAAAAGTGTCAGTCAGTGGGCCATAACAGAACTTCAAACACTTCACACTTACTAATCTTATAGAATATACTTTGGACATTGACAAAAGAGATCAAAAAATTATCATTTATTATAACAATTTAAAGATGTCAATCAAGCAAAGTGAATATGCTCTTCAGATGTCAAAACAGACCACCCACTTAAATAATCTTTTGATAAGTATGAAGTCTTATTGTTCAGTCTCAAGCAGTGTACAGGCCCACCGGTCTGTGGACATGCCCCGGTTTTTATGAAACAAACTCCCCATTCTAGGCGAATAGCTGAACTGCCTTGTGCATGCCTCAAGAGAGTTCAATGCTAAGTGAGTAAGCTTGGCCAAAAATCTGGAGTGGAGCCCAAAGGCTAGCTAAATGTGCCACTTTCTGGCCACTCCTGCAAAAAAAAAAGCAAGTGGCAAACATAATGCTTTGAATTCTTTTGAACTCAGCGAGGAGTTCCTGAAGGGGAATCTAACATTTGGGCAGCCAGGATCTCTAAAACGTTTGCTCAGATTTACGCCCTGGAGAGGATACTCCAGTTTCACTACACATCATAACATGACACAGGAGGCAGCATAGTAAACAGGACGACTTAACATAGATTGTGTCATGGTGATTAACTCTATCATCTTACGAGATGGAAGTGTAATTAGTTTTAATTTTATTTGCAATGAAACATTTTTTGAAGTCATCAGTGCAGCAGGTAAGGCAGCTACCCTGTATTCACTTAGAAATCTGGTGGCACAACTGAATTAGGTTGCTGTTCCCAGTCACACCCATTCCTCTAATGACTGTTTATGTTGAACTGTTGTTCCTGTGCTGTCATATCTAGTGATGGAATGACTGTTTAAGTTAGAACCTTGTCTCCATTCCTGTAGTAGCTATTGGACTGTTGCTCCACAGCTTTATAAGGTGGAATCTTACCATATTCTGTCAGAGTGTCAGGCTCAGACTGAAAACCGGCATGCAACTCTCCAGCTGCACAGACCATTTTTCTCTGCAGAAAAAATGAGTGGGCAGGGTTTATGCTGTCACTCTGGCAATGCAGGAACTGATAGAGCCGGCACCCGGTTCCACAGAGATTGGAGAAGCCATCTTTAAAAGGTGCCCCGATCAGTACTGAAACTGAATAACCCCCAGCCCACACCACAGAGGAATCGGGGGCACCCTCCCCCACCTCCCCACCACGGGGCAATCGCCATAGTCGTCGGTCATTGGGATCTCTTCCGCCCCCCCCCCCCCCACTCCGCACTTCCCCCACCACCACCATGGAAGTATCTTTGGTGTCCAGGCCCCTCCCCCCTGTCTGCTACCCTCCGTGCCTGCAAGTAGCCCCATAACTGTCCACACTGCCCCACCCCCACCCAGCAAACATAAATGCCCCTCCCCCAAGTGGCTCCCATGAGAACCCACCCCTGGCATTGCACCTGGAACAGGTTGGAAATGGCAGGTTGGAACAGTGCAGGGAAATCTGCAATATGACTAGAAGCATTTGAGAACAAAGAGGCAGACCCATAAAAAAAGCTGTCATTAAGAAAACACCTGCTCTCCTGAGTTACTGGATCCCTGCTGAGTTGTTAAGATAAACAATCTGATTCTCTTCTTTGACATTGCCTCACCCTGTCAATCAAGAATCTTTCAACAGGCAATGGAGTGTGAAATTGAATGTAAACAAATAAGTTCAAAGCTTTCAGCCTTCTAGTCATACACACAAACTTCTATACTTTAAAGAGAAATGAAACTGACTGTGTGAAAACCATTCAAAAGGTTTCCACCACTTTAAAGGGATAACATTTGCCTTCATCTCACAGACCTGCTATAGCCAGTGAGGTGGGCACAGAGACACGCAACTGGTTTGCCACCTGGCGCAAATCCTGATTTCGGACAATGCGGGATTAGACCATTGCGAATCCTGCTTCTAGTGGGCAGACACTGAAGATCCCAGCCAGTGTAATTAATTGCTCTGTATTCTGTTACTCCACAGGGACAAGACTGTGATGTTCCCATTCATGCCTGTGTTAATAGCCCATGCCAAAATAGTGGAACCTGCCACCTTAAAGAAGGAGAAAAGGATGGTTTCTGGTTTGTATATTTTGATTTATGGTTATTTTATCACAAATTCTGATGAGCATGTTATAAAAATTCAGCATTCTCTAATCACCATTGTACAACAGACTCTAACTTACCTCAACTGAGGAATTAGTGACTCTCTGAGGGAAATGCAAACTTTAAACAATAATAAAATATTTGTGTAAAGCTAAAAAAGAAATAGCAAGCTTTGTTTTGCATCTCAGCAGTGCTGCAAGCTTTGATCTTATAATAATAACAAATGGATGTATATAAATAAAAATCTTGAAATTGCTGAAGAAGCAAAACAATTGAGAAATGCTATGCAGGTAGAATTGAAATACTGCCAAAAGAGATGAGCAAATGGATATTTTATCGCCTCACTAAGGAACAACTTAAAACCATAAAAGTGAGCTTCATCTGATTAATTTGCAAAAGAGATGTGAAATAAAACAGCGGACTGATGAGATAATAGTGCGGTGAAACAGAAAATTAAAGAGTCTTTTTCAAACCAGAGCTCTAACCTGATAATCACCTCCGCTCCATCATTGTTTTTAAATGGCCTAAAGCTTTGGTCTAATTAGAAAAATAAAATTCCAGACTTTTCGGCAAATAAAATAAATTGGATACGGAAGAGCTAATTCAAAATCATTTTATTCCAGCATTTTTGGAAGTGTCATTAGCAAACTGTGCGTGTGTGCCATTGATCAATTGAAGATTCAGACTTCTGTTACACCACTACTGATTCATTTTCATTGATTATTAAAAACAAGGCTGGGAAGAATTTTTTAGTTATTAACCAATTAACAATTATAGAATAGATGGTATGTACTTGGGTGTATTTTCCATTGAATTATAGCAGGACACTGTGCCACTCCAGCAGGTGTGAGTTGCAAAATGCTTCAGAACTTGCTTCACTGACTTCACTTCCTGCCAGCTGATTGATTGATTGATTTGATTTATTGTCACATGTATCGAAGTACAGTGAAAAGTAATTCTCTGCGGCCAAGGGAACGTACATAGTACGTAAAAAAAGAATAATCGACAGAGAACATTGACAAATAGTACATCGACAAACAGTGATTGGTTACAGTGCGGAACAAGGCGCCAAACAAAGCAAATATATGAGCAAGAGCAGCATAGGGCTTCGTCAATAGTGTTCTTACAGGGAACAGATCAGAACGAGGGAGAATTGTTGAAGAGTCTAGTAGCTGTGGGGAAGAAACTGTTCCTATGTCTAGACGTGCGGGTCTTCAGATTTCTGTATCTTCTGCTTGGTGGAAGAGTCTGGAAGAAGGCAATGCCTGGGTGGGAGGGGTCTCTGATAATGCTGTCTGCCTTCCTGAGGCAGCGGGAAGTGTATACAGAATCAATGTGGGGGTGGCAAGCTTCACTGCTTCATGAGAGATGATGGGGCACTCGCCAAAAGTGCATGTTAAAATGATATGAAAATGTCTGAAATTCACGCCCATGGATGCATATTTAAAATTAAACTGCCAAGCAATTGTGTAGGTACTAAGTATGAAAATAATTGAACAATTATATTTAAGTTGATAACAATGATGGTGTCAGCAGCACGACTCCATTACTGATGGAGGCCGGGAAGCCCATCAAAAAAACTTCAAAAGCTCTAAGGCTGAGAAATGCATCTCTGTTACTTAGAGGAGGTCCACCACACTAAAGAGCTCCAGTTTCCCCGAAAGTGGAATATCTGTACGTGGTGCAAGTGATGGTCATTGTTCAGCATCTGTGCAGCCACTCATAAATCAAATTGAATTTTCAGTGGCTTTAAATCATTTGTTTGCCTGCTGGCTCTGCACAGGGTGCATGCTCGCAGTTGAAGAGTGCAATGACATGCAGTATTCTTTCGCAAATGTGTTCTGCTATGGTCGGGTGAGAATTGATAGAATGTTATTGCAGTGAAACAGAAGATGAGAAAGTCGTTCTCAAACTGCTGCAGCAGAGCAGATAAACCTCCTCAAAGCGTCACAGATAAATAAAAGCTTAAACTGAGTGCAGCTGCATGCTCATAAATTATGAAGCTGTGCTCTTTATTAGCGTAGTTTAATAATTTCACATGAGAATGGCAATTAATTCATCAAGGTTGTTAAGTATACGTGCAGCTTCATACTTGCATACATCATTAAGATAATAAAAATCTTTTTTATTTGGGTGGAAAGATGAACCGGCTACAGTTTTAGCAGCAGGATGATTTTATGTAGCTATTGATTTGTGGACAGTTATTCTATTACCGCTACTAAATGTGCTGAACTATTTAATGAAATATTCTGCTGGAAAGAGTGAAAATTTACATTGAGATGTATTTTCAATTAAGGGCTTGTCCGACTGAGGGATAGGCTTGCCTTATCTTCTGCAATGCTAAATGGTGCTTGCATGGGGTAATTTACAATAATCCCATTTATTTTATTCCACTAAAACAGTAAGATAGGTTTTTCAATTGGTTATGTTTGAGTAGTGGGCATAACTGATAAAAAGGATAGTGGAAAATCTATTCAAACATAGGTGGTACAATCAACCGATTTGCATGGGTTTGTACAATCTAGTGTATATAACTGCAATGACTTTATGGCATTGATTGCACTGCGCAAATAGATAGCCAGTTGTAAACGTGGCGCATCTGCTGAAAGGGCATCCATGCCTACATATAAGACAGGACCAGGAACTCTGTGGCACAAGATCTGCACCTTTCTGCCTGAGATTAACTCAGTCAGCACAGGCTTAAAATTAGGGTTTGAGCCTTCTTGTTATGGTTTGGTTACAGTTACTTCAAGCAGTGAGTCACCAGTGAATACCAAACCATGTTGGCTATTTTTAAAAAGTTTTTCTCAGTAAAGCTGAGAAACTCTTCTTTCAGTTGCTTTGGGCTGGAACTTCCTTTGCTGGACCGTCCAAAATTGAGGAGAATAGTGAGGAAATATGGAGAGGGAATCATGCCTGAGTCTTCCCCCACCACCCTTCAATGGGCCTCCTTCACCTCTTTCCCCCTCACCGCCCCACAATGCCTAACTGCAGGTTACACAATCCCAGATCACCCTGCCACAATTAATGATGGTGAGTAGATGTGGCCCTGTTTCCTGCTGAATATCACTCGTTTGGCTTCAGCCACCACTGATCCAAGAGACCGTTGGCGGTTATGGTAGACCCTGTAGAGGCAATGGAAGACTTGCCAAATCCTCTATTGGAGATAAAGGATCCAGTGCTGAGAACCTCTCTATCACATCTTGTGTGAAATTGAGTTCTGAGAAGCCTTTACTAAATTGAAAATAAAATATCTTTGGTGATGTTAGAATGGTAAATAGAGATCAGGGGTGGAAGGGGGGTCGGAGAATCGCCTGGGGCCGGCGAGATTCGGCGGGGGCGGGAATTGCGTGTGCCGGTCGGTAGGCCCCCTGTGTCGGTCGGCAGGCCCCCCGCAGCGATTCTCCGGCCCACAATGGGCCGAAGTCCCGCGGCTGACAGGCCTTTCCCGCCGGAGTGGTTCACTCCACTCCGACACGGCGGGACCCCCCACCCCGCCGGGTAGGGGAGAATCCCGGCCCAGTTTTCAGTGGTGAAACTCTCTCTAGGAACGTTCAAACTTTCAGCTTCTCCTGGCTAGGCTTCTGCTGTAAAACCAATTGCACTGCAAGTAGGTGACCTATCATCAACTCACTTCTGGGTTTGCTTGTGGGGAAGTGATTGATTTTTACTTGATTCTTCTCCAACGTTGTATGGGTCATAGGTGTAAATTGACTTCTTACCATTTTCTGGTTAAGCATTTTGATGTGGCAGCAAACTACACCACCACACAATCTGGAACAGCTTTACTTAAGTAGTAATGCTGATTACATTATTGGAGATACTAGTTTGGATGAGTTGCTGATTCTTGCAGTGCAGGGGAAATACACAAATATGCATTAGGTAAGGAAATAGGACCTCTGAGGACCGTGAATAACCTACCATATCCATACCTCACTCCCTCATTTAGTAACTCTTCCAAGTCAGTTCTCACGTATGTGCCAGGATTCTCCCTTTCAGAGACTTAGGGCGCGACTCTCCTCCCCCCACGACGGGTCGGAGAATAGCGGGAGGGCCTTCCCGACATTTTTCCCGACCTCCCGCTATTCTCCCCCCCCCACGGCCACCCCACGACACGAATCGCTGCTCGCCGTTTTTTACGGCGAGCAGCGATTCTCCCCTAGCCAATGGGCCGATTTCCCAGGCCTTTACGGCCGTTTTCACGAACTCCAACACACCTGTTCTCGCAGTTCGTGAAAACGGCCGCAAAGTGCCGTTCTGGTGAACCATGGCATCGATTGGCACGCCCGCACCACGGCCGTGCCAAGGGTGGCATGGGCCAGCGGGTCCGAACCCCGCGCACTCTTTGTTCCTCCGCCGCCACGCTGGATCAGTCCGCGGGGCGGCTGAGGGGCATAACGGCCCGCGCATGCGTGGGTTTCACGCATATGCGTAGAAGGGTTTTGCCGCCGCGCTAGCCGGGGCCAATAGGACTTCGCCGGCTGGTGGAAGTCCGCGCATGCGCCGGAGCTTCAGCGGCTGCTGATGTCATCCCGCGCATGCGCAGGGGAGGGCGTCACATCCGTGTCAGCCATCGCGGAAGCTATGGCCAACACGGAAGGAAAAGAGTGCCCCCACGGCACAGGCCCACCCTCGGCTCGGTGGGCCCCGATCGCGGGCCAGGCCACCGTGCGGGCACCCCCCCGGGGGCCAGATTGCCCGTCGCACCCCCCCAGGACCCCGGAGCCCGCCTGCGCCGCCAGTCCTGCCGGTAAGGGAGGTGGTTTGAATCACGCCGGTGGGAGAGGCATTACAGCAGCGGGTCTTCGGCCCATCGCGGGCCAGAGAATCGCCGGGGGGGGGGGCAACCGGCACGGCGCGATTCCTAGCCCCGCCGAATATCCGGTGGCTCCTGCTCACAAACGTTCCAACCTGCCTCAATGCTCTGTCAGAAGGGTATGAGGGATGGGCTGGACTGGGCCAGATGCAGAGGGGGTGGGGGGTGTTCATCGGGCGATGGGGAGAGGGGTGATATTGAGCCATTGCACTTGGGCACAGTCCAGGGCTGCCAGGTCAGCCACCGCACATCGCTCCTCTCCCGCCCCTTTCCTCGCCCCCACCCCCCAGTCCCACCATCCCCTCCTCCATCCCATGGATTTGATGGAACGGTGTGATGGAATGGCCAGCTGGCATGCAGGGATCACCCATCCGGATCGTGGAAATTATTACTGTGGTGATGCACCATCAATTGGACTCGAGTCGCAGTGAAGTTCCAAACAACAGGCTTTAATACGCTAGATGTGAGCCCGGCAGTGGTCATACAGAGAAAGGCCGACTGCCAGCCAGTACCAGCTCTTATACCCTGCCTTGTAGGCGGAGCTACCAACCTCTCAGCCAATTGGCGGGGAGTCACATGACCAGCCACAACCAATTGGCAGAGAGGCACATGACTTGCCTGGGCCAATGGGCAGCGAGGCTGCTGTACCAATGGCAGCTTGGTTCTTTGGTAATATGATCTCTCTAGCCATACTACCACATGTGATCAGGAGTCCAACATTGTCAAACGATGCGGAGCAACAGAGCTCATCACAGATCGGGTCGTCATCACCTTCCATCCCAGCAACCAGACCCACTCATACCGCCAACCTACGACCTGCACCCCATAGTTAGGCAGGTAGAAATCATGGTGCCATGTTGCAGGGAGGGTGGACATAGGAGGGGTGGTTAGTCGGGGGAAAGGAGTGTGGACATGGGACGGGATGTTCGTGCTGACCCAACGGGCAGACCCCTAGTCGATGAACCTGGAGGCAATTAGAGCATCCCATGCGCAGCGACTCTGGCGCACAAGTTGAGCGACCTCCTGTGGCTGCCCAGGCTGCATCTTCTACCTATCCTGATCCTCCTAGTGCCCCTCCAGAGAGGTCCATGCATCTGAATCGCATCTTCAGGACACCGATGCACCACTTCATCATGCCCCTGGTCACGACATGAACGTCATTGTAGCGAGTCTCCGCATCGGTCTGTGGCCTCCGGATAGGCATATCTGGATAACCCCTGTCGCCCAAGAGCCAACCCCTCACCTGGGGGTGCACCTCGAAGGTGTCTGAACTATCAAGTGTGCCAGGATGAAGGCGCTATGCATGCTGCCTGGGTATCGGGCACAGATGTATATGATGTGCATCACGTGGTCACACACCAGCTGCACGGTCATGAAGTTGGTACCCCTTTCGGTTTGTGAAGGCCAAAATATCAGTAGGAAGACAAAAACAGTCTTCTCACAATTCAAATTATTGTCAATGCACTCACATCAAATAGAAGCTCAGAAGTTGATTAAATGGGTCCCTGATAGGAAAATTACAAGGGATGCCAAGGATTAAGTGATGGGTCTGGGTACAGGAAAACCTGAAACAAAATGTGACTGAGGATGGAAGGGAGAGCAGAATGTGAAATGGCGATAGCTCATGATCTCTGTAGCCAGTCTAGTGGCAGACTGGTTGACTGAATGTTAGTCACCCCTTTTAAAGGTTAGGTCAACGATTGAAAGAGACTTGCAGTGAAGTCACTTACCTGTGTCTGCATTAACTGGACCATTAATTCTGAAGATTTGACTATTGCAGTACAGTGAGTGTGCAGGAAACATTGATATGCATAAGCCATTCTGTTTAATCAAAACAATTTTGACGTGTTTTACACTTTACATTTTGAACTTCCTCGTGATTGAATGTCAGTTGTCCTGTTCTCTCAGGTGCTCATGCGCTGATGGCTTTGAAGGTGAGGTCTGCGCAATAAATATTGATGACTGCGAGGACAACGATTGTGAGAATAATTCCACCTGCATTGATGGGATCAATAACTACACTTGCCTCTGTCCGCCTGAATTTACAGGTAAGCGAAATAGGAGGTGGTGGCAATCTGATTAGTCCAAAACCAACAATAGATGCATATTAAAGAGATGAGGGTAAGATTATGTTTCTTTCAGTGAGAAAAGCGTAATGAGAAACTTGCCAACAGTTGCAGAGTTTCTTTTTCTGCTCTGAAACAAGCTATATTAAAATAAACCAGCATTTTCCTTCTTTAAATGTGGACTGCTTGTGCAATAATTTGTTAAATGAATACTTTTTCCATATTTTTCCCTCACATTTTCTCCCCTGACCTAGTCTTTCCTGAAGGCACTGCGGGGACATGATTCCACAAACTGTGGCAATCCTCCAGTAATTCAACCCCTGGATATTCTTCCTGTGAGGCCAGTTGTAGCAGTTTTGTCTATCACCACCCCAGCTGACATCAGCTAATTTAACCTAGACCAGAGATTTGACCTAGAACATTCCAAGACTGTATACCACACTTAAAACACAGAATGGAACATGTGTGTATGTCAGAAAATCATGCATTCATTTCTAAACCAAAATGAATGCAGTAAAACTTGCAACTAAAATTATTATTTGCAACGCTAACATGTGAATGTAAAGCATTCCTTTTAGGATGCTAGGTGAAATGTTCAGACACTGATATTGCAAACGGTAATTTCTAGATTTTAAATTCCTAACTGTTTGAAGTGTTTGACATGATTAAACCTTAAGGTAGCAATTTCACATTGTCTGTAATTTTGTTTGAATGTACTTTAAAACCTATTGCAAGCTGTGTTCTAGTTCCTTGTTCCATTTGTATTCTGTTTGCTTTGTTGTTTGAATAGGAACCTATTAAAATTGGCCTCAGTCTAACAAATGGTAGTTTATGAAAGAAATGTTGTAATTTAGTAATTTGGTTTACCACTGCAATGTAAGTTTCCTTTAAAAATACACAACTTTATAGACTTGGAGCCATCTGGAGAGTTGAGAGGCAGATGTCTGGATGGCTTCTACCACTGAAGATGCACAGTTTAAAATAATTTAGTAAAGGATGATGCCAACGCACTACTTTGAGGTAGTTGTGCCACATGCATTAACCGCAAACAAAAACAGAGGAACAAAGACTTTAACGTCAAAGCTCTGCACTGCTTTGTTCCGTTGTGTATTTGGAATGCTGTGATCCAGTTTCCTATAAGCACAAGAAACATATCACAGCTTGCTGGTGAATTGAGGGGGAATAGAGCTGAAGGCAAGCATGATATGGAAGCTGCCTGCTGTATTTCACAGTATAGCATTCCCAAAGATGTGCTTTGCGATGGAAATTTTCAGATTTGCACCGATTTCAGGTGTTTTAAGTCAGGATTTCAGTTTTGACTTCTGCATTGGAATCATAAAATTGTCTTATTACTAATGCACCATGTATAACAGTAAATTGGAACAGAGCGGCATGGAGATACATTGTTAAAACAATTATTTATACAATAGCAGTTATTTTACTTCCAGATTTGTATTAAATATTAAATAATGCAGATAGTGTAGCTATTTCAGCGAATGTAAATTTTGTTGAAAAGAAAGTTGCATTGCCAAGGTTTTTTGTCTTGCACACATTGGGACAAATGCAAGAATGCCAAATCTCAAGTGATCACTACAATTTTACTGCAGAAGAAAGGGGTGCTGATTGGTTGGCAAGTTGACTCTAATTGACCGAGGTGTAGCCATGAAGAAAGCAATGGGGAACTATAGGTCCTGCAAGCTTCTGAGTAATTCAAAAAAGGCTCAGAGCTTGAACATATTCTTTTTGTTTGCAGAGAAAAGTCCTTGTGTGTGACTAAGTCTCACTAGTAAGCATGAATGAGCTCCACTGACTTACTTAAATTGGTTGTTTGTGTAATTATTAGCACAATCAGGATCATACAGCAAATGCTGTATAAGCACCATACCATATCTAACAGTTGATGTTTTCTTTTGGCTTTCACAAGCGTGGGCTAGTTGAGCATGGTCTGTACTCTGCCTATTACAAATAACCAAAGCAACATGTTGCTTGAATTGATCAGGATTTTCCTTCAGTTGTTCATAATAGGCAGTATATAGCCTGTACTCAACTAGCCCACACCTGAAACAAACTGTCTGCTATTACATATGATTCCGCTATTGGACAGAATTTGCGGAATAATCCCGAGTGCGCTAACAGCCACAGCAGCAACCAATTTAAGATAATAAGTCAAACTCGTAACATGGCACATTTACGTTTAATAGAAGTGATGTTCATGCATCCACAGGGACCTATCCTCTGCAAACATTGAGAGTGGGCGTGATTCTCCGCAAATGCGGAGAGTCGTGAAGGCTGCCGTGAAACCGGCCGTGTTTCCCGGCAGCCTCCGCGCCCTCTCCCGGGACCCGATTCTGCTCCCCGGTCGGGGCTAGCAGCGGGGCCCCGTGAACCTCGGCATCGCAGGCTTAGCGAAATTCGCTAAGCCCGCGCGCCGAAGTTAACGCCGGCTGACGCGCACGATGACGTCAGCCGCGCATGTGCGGATGACGTCATCACGCATATGCGTGAAACCCACGCATGCGCGGGCCGGTATGCCCCTCAGCCGCCCCGCGGACTGATCCTGCGGGGCGGCGGAGGAACAAAGAGTGCGCGGGGTTCGGACCCACTGCCCGCGATCGGTGCCCACTGATCGCAGGCCCATGGCACCCTTGGCACGGCCGTGGTGCGGCCGTGCCAATCGGTGCCACGGTTCCCCAGAACGGCACTTTGCACCCGTTTTCACGAACGGTGAGAGCAAGTGTGTTGCCGTTCGTGATAACGGCCGTAAAGGCCTGGGAAATCGGCCCATCGGCTAGGGGAGAATCGCTGATCGCCGTAAAAAAACGGCGAGCAGCGATTCGTGGGGGGGGGGGGGGGAGAATAGCGGGAGGTCAGGAAAAATGTCGGGAAGGCCCTCCCGCTATTCTCCGACCCGTCGTGGGGGGCGGAGAATCGCGCCCAATATGTTCAAGCCATGCACTGCCTTTGAATTATGCGCAAGCTTGGTGCCCCTGTATATCCCCGTTACTTTATTCGTGACGATGCCTCAGCAAATCAGAGTCGGCTTGCTACCCAATCAACACACTTTTCTCCTGTCGTGTAAATTGTTGTTATTGTTTAAAATTTGGCATCCTTGCCTTTGTCTTGATGAGTGAAAGACAGAAACCTTCAGCAATATGTCTCTCTTTTCAACAATTATTCCATTTCTTAACTACTAAATGATTATTTTAAACCTCTGGTGCAAATACATTCAAATATGATAAAAGTCAACATTTTCATACTAATGCTATATTAAAAGGCAAAATCTAGCAATGGATGCTCCTGAGATTGCAGTTATCCATGACATCCTATGCACTGACCGCAGAGTCTGGGACGAAATACCCTACAGCCTCTTGGAACGTAAAGCCAGAAGAACCAGAAATAGGCCATGACATAAATTTATAGCCCCCCCCCCCCAGTTTCTGCTGAGCCTTGTTTGGGGCCCCAAAGAGGAGTTAGAGCAGGGGTGGGCAAACTACGGCCCGCGGGCCGCATGCAGCCCGCCAAAGGTATTTCTGCGGCCCACCAAGTCATTAAAAAAAAAGAAAAAAATTTTTTTAAACATTTTTTTTTTTTTTAAATTTTTTTTTAAGGTTAATGGGGGGGGGGGGGCTGTTGGGATACTTACTGGTATAGGGTGGATACGTTGACTTGAGTAGGGTGATCATTGCTCGGCACAACGTTGAGGGCCGAAGGGCCTGTTCTGTGCTGTACTGTTCTATATGAGGCACCCAGAATCATAACCGGGTGAAGTAATTATTTTACTTAATATACTATGCGGCCCTTTGTGAATTGTGAATTTCTGAATGTGGCCCTTGAACGGAAAAGTTTGCCCACCCCTGAGTTAGAGGGAGCATGGCCAAGAAGGAAAATTCCAAGCTGGCACTTTCTTTGTCCTTGACTGAACAATAGTAGGCCAAGCGAGAGGTGGCATATCACCCTGCAGCCGAATATATAAGGGCCTTCCTAAGATCTTGAAAAGAGCCTTCAAAAATTGAGAAATTTTTAACATTACTTTTTGACTCCTTACAAAAACGGCCAATAGGGTACTGAGAGTATTGTCCAGGAGCAGCTGGGATTCACACACCCACAGAGCTGGCATACCCCATAGGTTTTCTGCCATTCCCCCATATGACGCACACAGGATGATCACTGGTGCCTAGATTAAGCAAAGGAGATAATCTTCTGCACGCTTTGGAGCAGTTAGTGCCAAAGGTCACTGGCTGGCATATTCCATAAATTAGCTTCCACATCATATGGCTGGAACACTATAGAAGGCAGGATCACTTTCAATAAAAGGAAAGAAACATTGGTTATTCAGGATCCCATCTTCCACTTGCACAGTCTTCCACACCATATCAGAAACTTGTATTATCAGACAACTGACAGCCATTCGTTGATGCATCTGATATTCTATCTCCAGCACTTTTAGGTTATCATGTGCAGCCTAACACCAGTAAAGTGTTGGGCTTTAACACTGGCCTCATACCATCCAATGATGGCAGCTCAGTTACAGCACCTGAGAAACATAGGCACCAGTAAGCACCTAAAAGTGCATGATTAAATTTCGGTATAAATTTATTCATTTGAGAAGAGAGACATGATGTGCTTCTGATGCAGTGAAGTGTGTCAGAATATTTATTGTTATTGCCTAGTTGTCAACAAGAAAAATACTTTTGCTAAATACCTCTTTGTGAAGGTCAGGCCCCTTTAAGGAGGCCACATTTCAAAAATGATGTACACAGCTTGGTTGCTTGTTGTTAAGTTAAGTTTAATCAGCCATCTTTCTATTGAATGTTTGAACAGACTCAAAGGGCTGAACAGTCTATTTCAACTCCTACTTATATATTTATGTTCCTCCAGTTGGTGGAGTTCATATTAAAATGTAAAATGGACAATATTGGTTTAGATGACTCTTAAACCTCTTGTCCAATTTTCATTTGAAATTTCAGTTGTATTATCAGCCAGAATTTAATATTTACTGAGATGAAATGCTCTAATCCAATCTGATGCTACAAGCTCTGTCATCTTACAACCAAGTCCATACTTCTCCCTAGCAAATGCCTGAGGTTGAGTTGGGCTGTTTGCAACCTCAGTATCTTATTTGACTGTGCTGAACCTCCAACCTCATGCCCTATCCCTTACCAATGCAGCCTTACATTTCTGTCATATTGTCCATTTCTTCAGTGTCTCATCTTAACCTGCTGCTGACGTCCTCAGCCATATCTCTGGTACCTTCAGACATGACTATTTCAATGCTCTCCTAACTGACCTTCCACTGATAGCCGCCCGCTTCAGCTACTATAAACCTGAGTTCTTCCAAAATTCTGCTCTTGCATCCTAGCTCACATTAAGTCCTGTTCACTCATCATGCTGTACTTACTGATTTATATTGGCCATTGACTCGCTGTCTGACAGTACTTCCATTTTAAAATTCTTATCCTCGTGTACCAAACCTTCTGTGGCCTTGCCTTTCACTGCCTCAGTATCCTTCCTCGTGATCACTACCACTGCCACTCCTGTAGATTGCTGTTGAAAAACTACCTGTTTGACCAAGATTTTGGTCACCCATTTATATTATCTTTCTGTGGCTTGTAGCAATTTGTTAAAACTCTTGTGATTTTTAAAAATTACATTTTTGTACTTCAAAACAATGGAGTTGTAGCAACATTAATGGTTGGTCAATTTGTAAAATATTGCTGTGTAGTGAGATTTGCACATCGTTGTAGAAAGGGGGAGAGTACTAGTACCAATTATTGCTTGGCAACCATTAACACTAGTTCCAAGAACATTGCCAGTAGTGTCATTACCACTTTGGCAATTAGTCACCATAGTCCCAGGTGACCATAGGCTGCTTTCCCCTGTGACCAGGAGAGCTGACTGGTGGTGATCTGACCTGAGGATCACCACACCTCAGGCGAGGGGCAAGGTTAAGAAGGCAGGGCCTTCATGAATAGCCTCAGTCAGTACAGGAATTGAACCCATACTGTTGGTCTCGCTCTACATCACAAACCAGCTGTCCAGCCAACTGAGCTAAACTGGCCTCCTTAGTCAATGGTGAGTAACTTGAACCTGTTCTGTACATTTTGTCAACTCATTTTTGCAACACTAGGGATTTTGTCAACAGACAAAGAAATAGCAACTAATTGTGGAATTTCCTGACATCTGGTGAACACATGAAACTAGAGAAATCAAATGACCAACGTATGCCACTAATTAAACCAATTAATTTTGTTTACTGGTCTGTACCATAATTTGCCAGCGCCACTTAAACACACTTGCTGAAAGCACTGAATGACTAGGTTTATTCAGAGGTGAGATTTTAGAATTTGTCAACATATTTCTACAGCTTTGTCAGGTGAAGAATGATTAGACTGCTTCAATATTGTGTCCCATTGACCAGTCATTGGAATGAGAAAAGTTGTCTCTCCCAATGGCTTAATGTGAAGATGCACATTTCAGTGTGTTACTGAGTAAATACAGGTCAAGAAAGTCTCCATTTAGATTCTTGGCCGGAGCTGAGTTATCCAAATTTAACCAAATGATAGTTTTGCTTTTACAGTTCACCTCAGTTCCACAAAAAAAGAGAGAGGAAAAATCAGCTAAAGCTCCTGGCTCTAGATCTAGACAAACCTTGCTGAAAAGCGCATGCATTGTTAAGGGACTAGCAGGATTAGGCTCAAATGCGATGGCCTCCACGGTCGGATATCCTACTGATACTCATTGCTCATGCGAAAGGTCAGTTGCCTGGGGTACTGCAGGATAACCAGACCAACAGAACCATATCCAAGCAACAATCAGTGCTATTAGGAAAAAAGGGAAGGAAATTGTGGGTGAGAAATGGATTTAAAATGAAGAAAAGCAAAATAGTTAATGAATTACACCAAGATAATTACTTCATGAGGATTGGACTACTGTGATCTACAGGGTAGACTGTCCCTGATAAAAAGATAATAAAAAAAGTCAGAAATAATATAGGAAAATAGAAATATAGAGGGATGATGATGAAACCCTCAGATAGTTACTAAGCTTTTATTTTCTGATGAATTATATTGTTCCAGTGTATTTAAGAAGAATAAACTCAGAAAATCTCTTGTTTCTTCTATCTCTTGTCACTGCAAGCTGCTAATCTGAATGAGGTGGAAAAAGGTCAGTCGCAGTCTGTTTCTCCCCTTTTATCTTCCCCACGAGCTGTTCGACTCAGATCATTTTTTCTTGTTCCTGTCACCTGCTTGTTCCTTGGAAATGAGGTGCATGATTTCCACCCCCACCTCCTGACACGACTGTCATTTCCCCCTCTTATTTTGAAATCATTATGGTGAGGTAGGTAAGGATATCAAGTCAAGCAGCTCTTTAGCAAATCTTCAGCTTTGAGAGATAACTGGATCTCATCCTCATGACGTGCCAAAAATCATCTGCTGTTCAAAAATTGCATCCCTTCTACCTTGCACAGAAGCATAATTCTGCTTTATCATAGTCGCACCGGCCCCAATTCAACTAGATCTTTCCTATATGCTGTCTGTTGCATCAGCTGGATAGATGAATATGATTCAATTGTGATATATCAGCTGCATTGACATGTGGTATTTGTTATTGAGGTAGCTAGTTTCATTCCTTATGCCATAATTATTGCGGGTGATGCTGCTTAATGGAGCCTGTTTGCGCTCGATCCTGTGTTGCTTGCTGATCGTTTTGATGTAGATTATTACGCCTCACCTCTGGCAAAACAAACTGTAACCAAGTAAGACAAATATGCAATTATCTGATGTTCACCAGGAACTAGACAAGAGTACAATGTATAACATATTAGCCATCCAGAATAAAATAACAAAACAAACAAGATATATGACATAATTACGGCATCCAGAGTAGAAATGAAGTAAAACAGCAATAAGTAGCACAAAATGTGTCTCGAGGGTAAACAGCTTTAATATGCATGATATCCCTAATATTAGAGAGCTGAATCCAAATCCGTAAATAAATATCTTTGAACAGAAGAATAAAGAACAAAGAAAAGTACAGTACAGGAACAGGTCCTTCGGCCCTCCAAGCCCATGCCAACCATGCTGCCCGACTAAACTACAATCTTCTACACTTCCTGGGTCCGTATCCCTCTATTTCCATCCTATTCATTTATTTGTCAAGATGCCCCTTAAATGTCACTATCATTCCTGCTTCCACCACCTCCTCCGGCAGCGAGTTCCAGGCACCCACTACCCTCTGTGTAAAAAACCTTGCCTCGTACATCAACTCTAAACCTTGCCCCTCGCACCTTAAACCTATGCCCCCTAGTAATTGACCCTTCTACCCTGGGGAAAAGCCTCTGACTATCCACTCTGTCTATGCCCCTCATAATTTTGTAGACCCCTCTATCAGGTTGCCCCTCAACCTCCGTCGTTCCAGTGAGAACAAACCAAGTTTATTCAACCGCTCCTCATAGCTAATGCCCTCCACACCAGGCAACATCCTGGTAAATCTCTTCGGCACCCTCCCTAATGCCTCCACATCCTTCTGGTAGTGTGGCGACCAGAATTGAACACTATACTCCAAGTGTGGCCTAACTAAGGTTCTATACAGCTGCAACATGACTTGCCAATTCTTATACTCAATGCCCCGGCCAATGACTACCTTCTGCACCTGTGTTGCCCCTTTCAGTGACCTGTGGACCTGTACACCTAGATCTCTCTGACTTTCAATACTTTTGAGGGTTCTACCATTCACTGTATATTCCCTTCCTGCATTAGACCTTCCAAAATGCATTACCTCACATTTGTCCGGATTAAACTCCATCTGCGATCTCTCTGCCCAAGTATCCAAACGATCTAAATCCTGCTGTATCCTCTGACAGTCCTCATCGCTATCCGCAATTCCACCAACCTTTGTGTCGTCTGCAAACTTACCAATCAGACCAGTTACATTTTCCTCCAAATGATTTATATATACTATGAACAGCAAAGGTCCCAGCATTTATCCCTGTGGAACACCACTAGTCACAGCCCTCCAATTAGAAAAGCACCCTTCCATTGCTACTCTCTGCCTGCAAAGACCTAGCCAGTCCTGTATCTACCTTGCTAGCTCACCCCTGACCCCGTGTGACTTCCCCATTTGTACCAGTCTACGATGAGGGACTTGTCAAACACCTTGCTGAAGTCCACATAGACAACATCCACTGCCCTACCTGCATCAATCATCTTTGTGACCTCTTCAAAAAACTCTAACAAGTCAGTGAGACACGACCTCCCCTTCACAAAACCATGCTGCCTCTCACTAATACGTCCATTTGCTTCAAAATGGGAGTAGATCCTGTCTCGAAGAATTCTCTCCAGTAATTTCCCTACCACTGACGTAAGGCTCACCGGCCTGTAGTTCCATGGATTATCCTTGCTACCCTTCTTAAACAAAGGAACAACATTGGCTATTCTCCAGTCCTCCGGGACATCATCTGAAGACAGTGAAGATCCAAAGATTTCTGTCAAGGCCTCAGCAATTTGCTCTCTAGCCTCCTTCAGTATTCTGGGGTAGATCCCATCAGACCCTGGGGACTTATCTACCTTAATATTTTTCAAGACGCCCAACACCTCGTCTTTTTGGATCTCAATGTAACCCAGGGTATCTACACACCCTTCTCCAGTCTCAACATCCACCAATTCCTTCTCTTTGGTGAATACTGATGCAAAGTGTTCATTTAGTATCTCACCCATTTCCTCTGGCTCCACACATAGATTCCCTTGCCTCTCCTTCAGTGGGCCAACCCTTTCCCTGGCTACCCTCTTGCTTTTTATGTACGTGTAAAAAGCCTTGGGATTTTCCTTAACCCTATTTGCCAATTACTTTTCGTGACCCCTTCTAGCCCTCCTGACTCCTTGCTTAAGTTCCTTCCTACTTTCCTTATATTCTACATAGGCTTCATCTGTTCCCAGCCTTCTAGCCCTGACAAATGCCTCTTTTTTTCTTTTTGACGAGGCCTACAATATCTCTCGTTTACCAAGGTTCCTGAAATTTGCCGTATTTATCCTTCTTCCTCACAGAAACATGCCAGTCCTGAATTCCTTTCAACTGACACTTGAAAGCCTCCCACATGTCAGATGTTGATTTCCCCTCAAACATCCGCCCCCAATCTAGGTTTTTCAGTTCCCGCCTAATATTGTTATAATTAGCCTTCCTCCAATTTAGCACATTCACCCTAGGACCACTCTTATCCACTCTTATGTGACACCACATTATTGTGGAGCTCATAATCTGTGCATTGGGTTCAATCCATAAGACCATAAGACCATAAGACATAGGAGCGGAAGTAAGGCCATTCGGCCCATCGAGTCCACTCCACCATTCAATCATGGTTGATTTCAACTCCATTTACCCGCTCTCTCCCCATAGCCCTTAATTCCTCGAGAAATCAAGAATTTATCAATTTCTGTCTTAAAGACACTCAATGTCCCGGCCTCCACCGCCCTCTGTGGCAATGAATTCCACAGACCTACCACTCTCTGGCTGAAGAAATTTCTCCTCATCTCTGTTCTAAAGTGACTCCCTTTTATTCTAAGGCTGTGCCCCCGCGTCCTAGTCTCCCCTGCTAATGGAAACAACTTCCCTACGTCCATCCTATCCAAGCCATTCATTATCTTGTAAGTTTCTATTAGATCTCCCCTCAACCTCCTAAACTCCAATCCCACGATCCTCAGACGTTCATCGTATGTTAGGCCTACCATTCCTGGGATCATCCGTGTGAATCTCCGCTGGACCCGCTCCAGTGCCAGTATGTCCTTCCTGAGGTGTGGGGCCCAAAATTGCTCACAGTATTCTAAATGGGGCCTAACTAGTGCTTTATAAAGCCTCAGAAGTACATCCCTGCTTTTATATTCCAAGCCTCTTGAGATAAATGACAACATTACATTTGCTTTCTTAATTACGGACTCAACCTGCAAGTTTACCTTTAGAGAATCCTGGACTAGGACTCCCAAGTCCCTTTGCACTTTAGCATTATGAATTTTGTCACCGTTTAGAAAATAGTCCATGCCTCTATTCTTTTTTCCAAAGTGCAAGACCTCGCGCTTGCCCATGTTGAATTTCATCAGCCACTTCTTGGACCATTCTCCTAAACTGTCTAAATCTTTCTGCAGCCTCCCCACCTCCTCAATCCTCCACCTATCTTTGTATCATCGGCAAACTTGGCCAGAATGCCCCCAGTCCCGTCATCTAGATCGTTAATATATAAAGAGAACAGCTGTGGCCCCAACACTGAACCCTGCGGGACACCACTTGTCACCGGTTGCCATTCCGAAAAAGAATCTTTTATCCCAACTCTCTGCCTTCTGTCTGACAGCCAATCGTCAATCCATGTTAGTACCTTGCCTCGAATACCATGGGCCCTTATTTTACTCAGCAGTCTCCCGTGAGGCACCTTGTCAAAGGCCTTTTGGAAGTCAAGATAGATAACATCCATTGGCTCTCCTTGGTCTAACCTATTTGTTATCTCTTCAAAGAACTCTAACAGGTTTGTCAGGCATGACCACCCCTTACTAAATCCATGCTGACTTGTCCTAATCCGACCCTGCACTTCCAAGAATTTAGAAATCTCATCCTTAACGATGGATTCTAGAATTTTGCCAACAACCGAGGTTAGGCTAATTGGCCTATAATTTTCCATCTTTTTTCTTGTTCCCTTCTTGAACAGGGGGGTTACAACAGCGATTTTCCAATCCTCTGGGACTTTCCCTGATTCCAGTGACTTTTGAAAGATCATAACTAACGCCTCCACTATTTCTTCAGCTATCTCCTTTAGAACTCTAGGATGTAGCCCATCTGGGCCTGGAGATTTATCAATTTTCAGACCTTTTAGTTTCTCTAGCACCTTCTCCTTTGTGATGGCAACCATATTCAACTCTGCCCCCTGACTTTCCTGAATTGTTGGGATATTATTCATGTCTTCTACTGTGAAGACTGACGCAAAGTACTTATTAAGTTCCTCAGCTATTTCCTTGTCTCCCATCACTAGATTACCAGCGTCATTTTGGAGCGGCCCAATGTCTACTTTTGCCTCCCGTTTGTTTTTAATGTATTTAAAGAAACTTTTACTATCATTCCTAATGTTACTGGCTAGCCTACCTTCATATTTGATCCTCTCCTTCCTTATTTCTCTCTTTGTTATCCTCTGTTTGTTTTTGTAGCCTTCCCAATCTTCTGACTTCCCACTACTCTTTGCCACATTATTGCCACAAATCCTCTGCATTTATCCTAACAATAGACAGAGCAAGCAGATAAAATAAAAACAATCTGTCCTCTCATACAGGTAGAATGGGATCATCAACACCCACATGTGCAGAAAACATGCTAACCTTCCCCTCAAATTTCCTAGTTGTTCCCTTTGCAGGTTAACCCAATGCCTCTGGTTAAGAGCTGTGCTCCTTATGTTCAGCACATTGCCTGTCTTCAATATGATGTGCTAAATTGGGATGCCATAGGTCAGATTCTGTTTCAAAAGCAGTTTTCAGTAACTGCATACAGATTAATTTTCAGTGTGGTGTACCCTATATGGCAAGCCTAGGAATCATTTAAATAAATTCAGTATATGGTTCCAATTCTATTCAATATTTAATGAATTGTAATTGTACATTGCATGATGCTGTTTGAGCACTACAGTAATCTGCACCTGATGGATGGTCGTCACCTGCATGAACCTTGCTGTTATTTTCCTGAGTTGCATGCAACAATATTTCCCCACTTACAGAAAATTTGAGCAGGAGATAAACATTCGGCATAATTTCTCCTGACTGCGCTATCTTCTCCAACATCTTTTAACTGATTAATTTATCATTTTTTGAGTAATCATTTTATGCTAATAAAAGGGAATGATGGTTATTAGTGCTGGGAATTGGAGCCCGGAATCAGCCTCAGAGCTTCCCAACCTTTCTGCAAAAGGTGCGTTAACCCCAATCTCAGAAGAAGTTGCTCGACTGCACCATAGTGAATTTCTCTACTTTGCACCCTGGATCGTCTATTGAGTGAGAAACATCTGGATTGTGGGCAGTTTAGGAGATGGGTGCGAATGCTCCAACTCATTCCACTTAGGATCTTTCTCATCTTAAGTCAGAGAGGGGTGACTGAATCAAAACTTGATTATTTGTATGATGTGGGTGGTCTCGTTTCATCAACTTAACAGTGAGTAAAAACTGCACGGAAGAATGTTAGGCCACAAAAGTCATTGTTTGGAACTACATCCTTGATTGTGGAGTGGGGAATATGCCAGCACAAAACCCTGGCAGCAACAGGTGAAATACTCCACAGTGGATTTGCATTAAAATTAGTGTAATTAGACAGTGACTAGCAGCTTCAGGGGAAACATTTCTGAATCATTTTACTTCAGATTGTGCACACAACGGATTTCCCATTTTATGCACATGCTGACTTCCTGCCTCAAATTAGCATCAAGAGAAATGTCACTCTTTTACCTTCTGACTTTAAAGCATATCAACACTGCAGAGCTTAATAAGGTTCCATTGGTGGTTCAGGAAAATAGTGAAGCATGTTTTTAACTTTTGGTCATTTTTTCTTCATATTGAAGCATAGAAAAATGACGATTTTAAATTATGTGTCAGCGGTATACTAGATGTACCTTGCTGGTTACATAAAAAATACATCTGTTTGTGTTGTTCATAAACCTTTAGGTATGGGTAGGTATAGATTAGAAATTCTTCATATGTCAGTGTTTCCGCTGCGAGTTATTTTCCACGTCTCACTGGTAAGATTAAGAGTGAACTGTGCTATAGATTTTGCAACAATGTGACTAGCGTGTGCAGCAGCAGCCCGTTAGTATCTCTCACAGGAATAAGATACCTTTGAAATCTGGAAAAAAGATCAGGGCCCAAATCAATCTGTGGACCAGTGATCTTGAAACTTACATCAGGATCATGCCCCAGTGGAGTATGCCAGGTTGGGGGGAGGTCACCTAATTTGAATATCCTGGCAGTTGCCTGCATCTAGAAGCCTGAATAAAACTCCAGTCTTGTTCAAAAGGTGGCAAATTGTGATGTTGGAATCTAGGTACTGGCTAGCAGAGAGGGAGGTGTCAGGCTTCTTCCTCATGAACATTTCTTCATTTTACTGCAGTGCTGCAATCTGAGAGCTGCTCTGAACAAAATCCTTAAATACATCTGTTTGATTCTGACCTGTACCCCCGGATGAACCCACTTCCACCATAGAGGTCACTGATGTCCAATGGGCATCCTTGCCTTATATTAGACCCTATATCAGGGCTGAGGTCATGAGAACACCTGATGAGTCTCTTTGCTACAATTCTACCATTCTATCAGTCTGGCTTGGGCAGAATAGCTATTCATAAAGGTGATTGCCAATGGTCTCAGTTATTGTCACCAAGCCAGCAAAATCGAGTCTTTTTAATACCATGCTCTATCCATAGGGCAGAATTCTCCCATCGTGACAATGGTGTATTTGGAGGCGGGCAGGGATGGTAAATCCAGAGGGAGCCGAAAAGCCACTAACCACTAGCGTAAAAGCACTTTTCAATTCTCTAAGTGGTGGGTCTGTACGACCGCTGGTGGCATGAACACCATTTGCATTCATTTGCGTCTTATGACTGCTCAGTAAACTAACTGATCGCCAAAATCTCGTCAGGCCTTCCAATCTTGTGTCAAATCAGCAGGAAATCATGTTGGTGTCAAACCCATTTGAAAGAGTGACATGCAAAAGGCAGATCTCAGTTCATTTGAGACCTCAAGGTGAGTGCAGCATATCCTACCTGCCATAGCGCTGGACCACTCTTTTTGGACTGAACACCACTTTTCTGGGGCAGACTGGGTTGCGCCCTACAGCTCTATGCTGAGTTGGAGTTTATGGACAGCATTGTGCTGCAGGACTCTTGGACCCTCCACTCCAATGGTGTGAACTTTGACCAGAGGGGGGGGTCTGAGGTAAGGGCAGGGGTGGGTGGGTGCTGACAAAGACATGGGGTGGGGGGGGGGGGGGGCAGTGTGGAAGAAGGGCTATGGAAGGGGAGGGATGGAATTGCATGAGGGCACAATGGCATATTGAGGTGTTAGGAGGTGGAAGAAGATGACAGCAATGGAAGGCAGAGGGAAGACCGAAGAGCGGAAAGCTGGATCCTGACAAAGCTGCATGAAAAGTTCACAAACATAGGGCTCAAAAGGATATCACATAGTTTACTGGAAGGTGATGCATGAAGACTCCTGATGTGGTGGGTAGAGGTCCAAGTGGGGCATTACGCTCCACAGGTAATGGGTTCGGGGAGAGGGTGACTGAATCGAGGAACAGACTTCTCCTTGAGGCTGCTATCCTTTGCCCTCTGGGTTGCTGAGATCCTTAATTGTCTGTTGAAGATCGGTGGGCTGGAGAGAGTGATCTGCATCTTCTGGACTGGTGTTTAAATATGGCACCTGGAGCTTTGCACACGGCAGCTCCCGGAACGCCATGAGATTTGGAGGGGAACTCTCCTGTGCGTAGTTATTGAGATTCCAAGCACAGAATCTGGCGTGGGACACCACCATTCCAGCCAGTGGGAAAGGTGCCTCCGGATCTACCTGTGATTGCTCTTAATCTCAAAAATGGAGAATTCTGCCCATAACATGTGCTTGAAGTTTATCCCTAAATATAAGACTGTGCATATGTGAGGGAGTGGTTGGGGTCTTCTCAGTCTGTTGTCTTGTCTCAGAAAGTTTTTAATTCATAGTCACTAGTGAAGGGAAATGCTTAATAAGGCATGCAGAGAATAATCACTCTTAACATTCCTTTAACTGTGATCATCATAGATCATCTAAGCATGACCTGGGTAAACAGAATATGGATATAACATGCAACATCAAATAAGGGGTTGTTGGATAAATTTGGAGGAGTTTAGCAGGCTTTCTCTGGAAAATCAATTCAGTAGCATCAGTACATAGATTGTGTCAAGAGAATGGCAAAATGCGTGTGTGTGTATGTACGTGTGTTTTAGTTGATCAAACTGAATCTATAGTGTTCCGGCCAGGGGAGCAACAGTTCAAACTGCACTGATTTCCTCTTCCCACCTTTCCATAAGCATAAAGTGTTTTGAATTAATATTTTAAAACTAATAAGTGGTTACATGTGTTCTGAATTCCTTGTATTTTTGGGATCCAATTGTACTAATAATCCACAGCAAACCCGAGTTAGGATTAACTCCAAATGTTAATAATAATAAACTTTATTATTGTCACAATACATTAGCAATGAAGTGACTGTGAAAGTCCCTAGTCACCACACTCCAGTGCCTGTTCGGGTACACAGAGGGAGAATATAGAATGGCCAGTTAACCTAAGAGACACGTCTTTCGGTACTTGTGGGAGGGAATCGGAACTCCCCGAGGAAACCCACGCAGCCACAGGGAGAAAGTGCAGACTCCACACAGACAGTGACCCAAGCTGTGAATCAAACGTGGCACTGTGAAGCAACAGTGCTAACCACTGTGCTACTGTGCTGCTCAGTTTATTTTACACAGTCAAAACCTGAAGGAAAACAGGAGGGTTTGTCACTTCCCAAACTGTACATTCACATAGTAAAAGGGAGGGTCGAGAAAAGTATTTTTACATTATAAAGACCGCAGAAAAATGAATATTAGTTTATGTGAGTTCCAGAATCCAGTTCGAGACATGAGGGTGTTTTGTTCACTCTAGGGTTCCCTTCAAATGAGTTTTTGGTTGTCTAAACAATATGAAAATCCTTGAAACAAATTATGCTGCTGCACGATGGACTTTTGTATGTTTTGACAATTTGGCAGGTGTTGATCAGAGACTTTTTAAAAATCAAAAAGATGTTGAGACTGTTTACCTAGTCTGGCTGCTGGAGTTATGTCCATTTGATGGTAAAACAGCAGTTTCACTGAGAAGGCCAACAATGGGGGGCTGGATTCTCTGGTTCGGGAGACTAAGTCCCCATGCCTGTGTGAAAACAGTGTTTTTTTACGCAAGGAAAACTGGCACAAACCGACCACCGCTTCCCTGCGTGGGGGTTGGGGGGGAGCTAGCAGCCAGGTAGCGTGGAGATCCCAGCTCCAGCTGCCGATACAGCCCGGAGCATTTCCGGGTCCAGGGCCACACACGTGCACGGTGGTAGCCTGCAGTGGCCGTGCCGTGCTTTGTGGCAGACGCAGCCCACGGATCCGGCCAGCAAAAATAGACCCCCCTTCGGCCAGCTCGCGTGCCCCGGACCGCACCTCCACAGTGCACCCAGCCTCACAATGACTTCAAATGGGATGTTTTTCCAAAATCTGTAGATGGCTTTGGTTTCTGGACTGATTGGGTGGGATTCTCCCATACCCGGTGGGACGGAGTGGCGTGAACCACTCCGGCATCAGGCCGCTCCAAAGATTCGGAATCCTCCGCACATTCAAGGGCTAGGCCGGCGCCGGAGTGGTTTGCGCCCCACTGGCCGGCGTGGAAGGCCTTTGGCACTGCGCCAGCCAGGGCCGAAGGGACTCCGCCGGCCAGCGCGAGTCCACGCATGTGCGGGAGCGTTGGTGGCCGCTGAAATCATCCCCGCACATGCGCAGGGGGGGTTCACCTACGCGTCGGCCATGGGGAGGCTTACATGGCCGGCGCATAGGAAAAGAGTGCCCCCACGGCACAGGCTTGCCCTCGGATCAGTGGGCCCCGATCATGGGCTAGGCCACCGTGGGGGCACCCCCCGGGGCCAGATCACCCCCAGGACCCCGGGCCTCCAGGTCCCGCCATGAGGGACCTAGTTCAATTTACGCCGGCAGGACAGGCATAGAACCAGCAGGACTTTGGCACATCGCGGGTCGGAGAATCGGTTGGGGGGGGGGGGGGGGGATAGCGAGCGGCCACCGACCGGCGCAACGCGATTCACGCCCCCGCCGAATCTCCGGTGCCGGAGAATCCGGCAGCCACGGGGGCGGGTTTCACGCCGACCTGGCGGTGGGTCGGAGAATCGCGCCCATTATGTTTCAGTTATTAGTTGTTGAAAGTGGCACAATCTATGTTGAGTGTCTGACATTTGAGAAGCCATTGTCCCAGCAGGCTCACTGACTCCACTAACAAGGTTGATTATCAAATACAAATGACATCCCTGTACCTCCCTTTCAAATTGATCTGAACAGTACCAGTTCTGATGTGAGTCTTGTAGTATCTCTCTTGGCATAACAATGTGTGACATTCCAGAAACTGAAAAATATTTTTTTGTCCTTTAAACTCTTGGGGACAGCGCTCAGACTGAGGGTTAACCCCGTGATCAGGTGACTTGTAGCAGCCATCTTGATTTTCTTTGTTCATCAGAAAATTACCAATTTTAAAAATAAATAGCAATAAGGATAACATTTTAAAATATATAGTGGTGGCTGCTTTCCTTATCGTAAGAACCCAACAGTAGCTTTGTGGTAAATGTATGTATCTAGAATGAAAGTCAACAAGATGGTGATAACACTAAAATAAACAGAAACTTATATTGTCAAATGTTGTATTTATCAACCATTCAGATTTAAAGGTCCAAAGAAATAGGCCTGTACTAGTAGATAAACATACTTAGTAACTCAAATGTGTTTTGTGTCTCAATCCCATCGATCAGGAGTTACAGATTTTTCTGGTTTTGGTGCAGTCCATCCTTTCCACAGGATTGACTAACACAGTACTTTCAGGAAGCACCTAGGGAAGATCAACGAAGAGAAACATTCACTATTTAGCTCTGTGTAATGAAATCATTCATCACATTAACTCCATCAGCAGCTTTTAAGGATGATGGAGAATGTCTCAGCAATTTTTCTCTTACAATTTAGACCTCAGAGTTTCCAAGCAATAATTCAGGCCCCTCTTCCATTATTTTGCCGTTCAGGTCAAGTCTCATTGCTGCAACAGGGGATAAATGTAGCCTTTTCTTATTCTGTCATAGGTGAGCTATGCGAAGAGAAACTGGACTTCTGTGCCCCGGAGCTGAATGCCTGTCAACATGACTCCAAATGTATCATGACTGTCAAGGGATTCAAGTATGTGGAATGATAATTTGCTGGATGATTAATTTGTCATTTTTTGGTCACCATGTAATTCTTCTGTTAACTCGAGCATAAATGAATAATTTAGAAATTGTAGTTACATCCTTGATTCTGAGAAAGAGAGAGAGATTGAGATACCTTGGGGTGGAATTTGGCCAGACTTCGTTTCATTGACAACTACTGGGGTCGCTGTGTAACCCTGAGTGGAGACGATTAGTTGCTCCAGTTTTGTTCATCCCAAACAATTTTGGGAAGGGACTCTAAGGTAGGCATCAGATTCTTTTTTACACACAGACAGACTATCTTATCTGTTTATGAGGCGTTTGGGGGTTCCTAAAATAATCGCCTTGCTCAATTTAGCAGCGACTCCAATTGTCCCATGCTAAATTTTTAAATTGTTACACCATGTTTTAAGCCCAGAAAATGGGCAAAATGCTTAATAATTTCTACCCCCAAGGGTTTCTGATTCTTTCAAATATTTATAACCAATTCATGGAGCCTTACTCTATTTTGTTGCCTTTTATACGTTGCATATAATTTTAAAGATCAGGCAAACTCGATGAGTCTCTTCCTACATTGCATCGTCTCACCCTATCAACAAAGTATCCTCTTTCTTTCTGCCTCATTTACTTATGTGACTTCTCATTAAATGTATCTATGCTATTGTTCACACTTCATATGGTAGTAAGTTCCACATTCTCACCACTCTCTGAATGAAGAGGTTTCATTTGAATTCCTGGTTGGATTTATTAGTGACTATCTTGCGTTTATGGCTCTGATTCTTGAATTCCCTTGAAGAGTATAGGGCTTATCGGAGTAGAGTTAATTAAGGAATCAGGAGGGCAAAAAGGGGACATGAGATTGTCTTGGCAGATAACCCAAAGGAAAATCCAAAGAGCTTTTTCAGATACATAAAGGGTAAAAAGGTGACTAGGGAGAGGGTAGGGCCTCTTAAGGATAAACAAGGTCATCTATGTGCAGACCACAAGAGATGCGAGAGGTCCTAAATGAATATCTCTCGTCAGTATTTACTGTTGAGATAGGCACGAATGTTAGGGAATTGGGGAAATAAAAAGTGATGTCTTGAGGTGTGTACATATTACAGAGGAAGTGGTCTGGAGGCATTAAAGCGCATCAAGATGGATAAATCTCCGGAACCTGCTGAAGTGTATCCCAGGATGTTGTGGGAGGCTAGGAAGAAAATTGCCGGCCCCCTAGCTGAGATATTTGAATCATCGACAGCCGCAGGAGAGCTGCCTGAGGATTGGAGGATAGCAAATGTTGTGCCCTTGTTTAAGAAGCGCTGTAGGGCTATGCCTGGGAACTACAGGCCAGTTAGCCTTACTTCTGCAGTCGGTAAATTGTTAGAAGGTATTCTGAGGGACAGGATCTACAGGTATTTAGACAGGCAAGGGCTAATTAGGAAAAGTCAGCAGGGTTTTGTAAAGGGAAAATCATGTCTCACCAATTTGCTTTGAGTTTTTTGAAGGGGTAACCAAGAAGGTAGATGAGGGCACTGTAGTCGGTGTTGTCTACATGGACTTTAGCAAGGCCTTTGACAAGGCACCGTATGGTAGGTTGTTACAAAAGGTTAAATCTCAAGGAATCCAATTGGATTCAAAATTGGCTTGGCGACCGAAGCCAAAGGATGGTAATGGAGGACTGTTTTTCAAACTGGAGGCCTGTGACCAGCGGTGTGACTCAGGGATCAGTGCACCGTTATTTGTTATATATATATAAATGATTTAGATGAGAATGTAGGAAGCATGATTAGGAAGTTTGCAGATGACTCCAAGATTGGTGGCATAGTGGATACTGAAGAAGGTTATATAAGATTGCAACAGGATCTTGACCAATTGGGCCAGTGGGCCGATGAACGACACATGGAGTTTAATTTGGATAAATATGAGGTGATGCATTTTGGTACAAATCAGGGCAGGACCTACTCAGTTAATGGTAGCCATGATGTGGAGATGCCGGCATTGGACTGGGGTGAGCACAGTAAGAAGTCTTACAACACCAGGTTAAAGTCCAACAGGTTTGTTTCAAACACGAGCTTTCGGAGCACTGCTCCTTCCTCAGACCTGAGGAAACCTGTTGGACTTTAACCTGGTGTTGTAAGACTTCTTACTGTACTCAGTTAATGGTAGGGAGTTGGGGAGAGTTACAGAACAAAGAGATCTAGGGGTACGAGTTCATAGCTCCTTGAAGGTGGAGTTGCAGGTGGACAGGGTAGTGAAGACAGCATTCAGCATGCCAGGTTTTATTGGTCAGATTATTGAATACAGGAGTTGGGACATCTTGTTGAAGTTGTACAAGCCCTTGGTACGACCACACATGGAATACCGTGTTCAGTTTTGGTCACCCTATTTTAGGAAGGATATTGTTAAACTATAAAGCGTGCAGAAGATATTCATGAGGATGCTACCGGGACTTGATGGTCTGAGCTATAAGGAGAGGCTGGATAGGCTGGGGCTTTTGTCCCTGGAGCGTAGGAGGCGTAGGGGTGAACTTATAGAGGTCTATAAAATAATGAGGAGCATAGAAAAGGTAGATAGTCAACATCTTTTCCCAAAGGTAGAGGAGTCTAGAACTAGAGGGCATAGGTTTGAGGTGCAAGGGGAGAGATACAAAAGAGACCAGAGGGGAAATTTCTTCTCACAGAGGGTGGTGAGCATCTGGAACGAGCTGCCAGAGCAGTGGTAGAGGCGGGTACAATTTTATCTTTTAAAATAAGTTAGACCAGTTACATGGGCAGGGTGGGTATAGGGGTGTATGGGCAAATGGGGGCAAGTGAGACTAACTTAGTGATAGAAACTGGGTGGCATGGACAAGCTGGGCCAAAGGGCCTGTTTCCATGCTGTCAACATCTATGACTCTACGACTCTAAATGGAAACAATGGGTTGGATTAAATTCAACCCACTGCAGCAAAAGCTATGACGGTGGGCTCACTTAATTATGAGAGAGTCCGTACGCCAATGTCCCAGCAGCATGAAGCATCTCCATTGAGTTGGATAGCAGAGGAGCTGATACGGCACTCCCAGTCACTTGGGGCGGGATGTAAGTTGGGTTTATTAATGAGACAACTGACACCCATGTCCTAGACGAAAATGCAGTTTAGTGGTGGATTCAATGGAGGTCACAAGGCTTTCCCGCACCTTCAGGTTTGCCAGCAACCTCCCCGGGTGTCATTGGCTAACAGGTACACCATGCCTGATCAAGTAACCTGGCATTGGGCAATTGGTGGCCGCTGAAAACCAATGCTTGCCTTTAACTGCCTCACCCCTTACCCTCACCCCACAACCCCTGTCCTGCCTTCACTCACCTTGATCTGGGAGCCCACAACGAACCTGAACCTCTGGTGGTAGCATCGCAGCTAGCCGCCACCGCTGGCGGAAGAGAAGCTACCAGCCTCTGATTGGCCAGAAGCTCTCAGCGGCTGAGAATTTCTGCCACCAGGGCCATAAATTACAAGGAGGCCTGATGCAGCCCTGTTTATTCCATCGGGCATTCCCATTGGAACTGATGTGTGGTCCCCACCAATTCTCTGTCCGGTGGGCAAAACATTCCTTGGCTTGATAAAATCCCAGACATCAGCTCCATGGCCACCCTATTGAAACCCTTCATCAAATTAAAGATGCCTGTTCGGTCACCTCTCTCTGTCTTCTCTTTTCTAGAGAGCCCTCTTTGATCTGATTTTATCTTTATCAATGTTTGGATACCCTCCCCGTTGCTTCCATGTCCTTTTTGCAATATGATCTAGAAAGCTGCGCACTATTCTCTACGTATGGCTAACCCAGGGTTTTTCAAACTGTGGGTCAAACCCCCGGGTGGATCATGGACGGGTGTTGGGACGGTCGCATAACCATCAGCTTTTGAATAGAAAGATGCAAATTTCCTGCCAGAAGCAGCGGGAGAGAACAGGTCATGCACCCGGCACATACACTGAAGTCATGGCCCCTGTACATCCGAGTTTTGGGCGCAAAATCATGGAGGAGAGATTCCTCCACTTTGTAGCTGTGAGCAAGCAAGTCGACAGGACTGTGAAGAACTGAAGATGATCATTTTGTTATAAGGAAGAGAGGGCCAGAGACACAAGCAGGCTAGGATCGCAACTGAATCTGCTGGAGAGAACTGAACAGGAGAGTCCACGGCAAGACAAAGCAGTGCTGGCGTGGGCTAGATACAGAGCTACAGGGTCTCTGGTGAACAACTTACTAAGAAGAAACTGAAATTGGGATCAAATCAGGATAAAGATGATTTCTTGAATTATGGCTTTGTTAATTGTGCTAATGCAAATCAGTGTGCAAAGCCCATGTGTGCGAAATGCAGAGAAGTACTGGAAAATGAGAGTTTAAAACCCTCAAAACATCAAATGCATTTGAAGATTAAGCTCGGCAAATTCGAGGATAAACCACTTGATTTTTTTTTTCAAAGGGTGCAACGAGAACTTAAATCTTCAGCTGAAGTCCTTATCAGAAATGTAATATTTAATGACAAAGCAAGTGAGATTGTGAAGGCCAAGTAGGCTCACCTGTCGCATTAAAGGTATGTGAAAATGGTGAAATGGTGTGTCACGAAGGTCGGCCGCCATGGGTCACAAAAATCGGCCGGTGTGGGCTACGATGGTCAGCCGGTTAGTAAAAGTGGGTCCCGGGAAAAAAAGTTTGAAAAACGCTGGTCTAACCAAAGCTCTGTATAAAGGCTTAACATAAATTCTTGGCTTTGAATTTTGAATGCTGGAACTAGAGAGCTGCCATCCATCTGCCAAGTCCTCGGGCAGTTAATTGCCTGTGGAATGGAAAATTCAGTCAGAGCTTCTACGACTGATGGTGATAGAGGGTGGGATTCTCCAGTCGGCGATGCCGAAATTGCGTTCAGCGATCGGCCGTAGAATACCCATATACACTGCTTTGATGATGCTCCGCCCCCTCCAGGCATACTATGCCGTGCGCCGTATCAACGGCCTCAGGACATTGTCTGAGGCACACCCCCCGATGCTCCGCCCCCGACAGGCGAAGTTCCCAACGGCATCAGTCGCGTGTGGTATCATCCGTCGGGAACTCAGCGTGACGGCTGCAGACTCAGTCCAGTGCCGTCACAGTCGGGGGAAGGCCGATCCGCGAGCAGGGGAGACTTTGTCAAGGGCTGAGGATACTGCTGGGGGGGTGGTTTGGAATTTGCGAGCCGGCCAAAAGGGGGGGGGGCACTAATTTGCAGTCCGGGTCCGCGAGCGGCCAGCGTCATGTTGCACTGTGCAGCCGCTGCCGTGCGCATGTGCGGTCACAGACCTGGCAATTCTCCGGGCCGTATCGGCAGCTATAGCTGGGTGCTCTATGCTGCTCGGCTGCTAGCCCCCAGCCAAACAGAGGATCGGTGGCTGTTTTACTACAAATTTTCGGTTGTAAAATCCCACCGTTCCCACGCCAGCGTGGAGACATTGTATCAAAATCGGAGAATCCAGCCCAGGGTTATTTCCAACCTTCCTGCCAGTAGCTGCCATCGCTGTGTAAATTCTTGGCCAGTGCATGACGTTATTACATACATGAGATTCATGGACAAAGCAACTTTTCTTTTTCAACTCATTGGCTGGAAATTTCCTCTCACATAAGTTCTGTGGAGGGAGCGGGAACTGGAGTGGCCTGTTAAACACAATTGTGTACACCCTGCTGGTTATTCATGAAGACCCGCCTTTTCAACCTTGCCCCTCGTCTGAGGTGTGATGATCCTCAGGTTAAATCACCAACAGCCAAGGGGAAAGCAGCCGATGATCATCTGGGACTATGGCGGCTTTTACTCACTGCTAGATTAATTATGCATGCATGGTTCGCGATGCATCACATGCTGGAGTGGGATGGAAGTGGCATGCCCTGCTGTCATGACTGCGCGTCATATTTAAAAGGTACCCGGACAGCTGGTAATTCAGCATGCAGGAATTTCCGAGCACTGAGGTGAGCTCGAGGAAGCATCAAGCACTGGGCCCACACTTCAGCGATGCCTCCCTGAAATCTGTCCTCCAAGCCCGGGAGGATGGGAGAGACTTCCTGTTTCCAGACCCACCCAACTCGGCACAGCAGCCTGGGAGGAGGTCACCAGGATTATCAGTGCCACAAGGATCAGCGGACAAGGGCCATCCTGCAGTTCAGGAAACTGCTGAATTCATTAATTTGCATCCCCGTGATAAGTGAACCTTCTACTATCTCTACTTACCTCACAATTTTCTGAATCTTTGTGGGCTGTGGACATCAATGGCAAAGCACCATCTGTGTCAACTATCCCTGGAATACTTGCAACGATACAGGGGGTTTTGCCTCAAAGCACCACTTCATGTGGTTTGCTGGTAGGGGGGCAACTACGGGCTGCTGACCCAGCCATACTGAAGGCACAGCCAGTAGAAGGAAACTTGCAGATGCTGCTGATGCCATGCCTCTGTTGACCTTTTCCTTCTAGCTGCCACATCTCATGGGTCTAGAGGGAGCTGCAAAGTAGCCTTTAGGACTATCAGCAGTGTATCCTTTACACAGCACACACGGCGGTCACTATGGGTCGATGGTGGAGGACCTGAATGTTGAGGGTGCTTTGTGGGGCACCAGTGAAGTGGTCCACTTGGTTCTCGATGGTGTCCAGCTTCCTGAGAGCTGTTGGAGCTACAATTATCCAGGCAAGTGGACAGTATTGCCTCAAATCCCTCACTTGAGCAAGGAGATCAGATATCAGTCACAAAATTAGCATCATGTGACCTGCTCCTGACAAATTAAGTTCTTTACCCGTCAGTCTGGCCTCAATAAAACTTGAGAGGGATTTGTAGGTATAGTATTATTTATTTTTAAACAACTTGCAGGGCTGACCCGCTCTATAGAGATTCAGAACACATGCAGTCTTCTGAAGCCCCAGGAACGAGTTAAGTCGGAGACAAAGAGAACTCTGCACATATCATTCAAATGGCATCAAGTTTCACATACAAGATTCCCATAGGTCATCCTATACACCTCCTGACCTAGCCATATATGCTGATTGGCTCACTTCGCATTCCTCAACCCTGGGCCTCTTGTTACCCAGCATCCTTTCCACCACCCTGCACGAGGCTCCCTCTCCCCCCCCCCCCCCCCCCCCCATGCTTTGCTGAATCCCTTTGTTCTTTGTCTGTGAGCTCACTACCATCAGACTGGCTCACATCTACATTATTCTAACTAATAATCCTATTTTATATCACATTCGTTTGTTCAATTCCTCACTCCTGTATCAGAAGTGCTCACAATCCATCAAACTATCTTTGTGCAGGAGAAGACAGTGCAAAGCAGAGAAAAGATGGAGAAGACAGCAGAGGGGGATGGCTTGAGACCTACCTCTCACACAATTTGAACAGCAGGCTGCTGTGCTCTCATGCGGAGGACCGTGTCTGTGCTGAGGGCGAGGTCAGCATCCCCCAAGCATCTAGTGAGGAAGCAGGCGTAATCCAAACAACAACCTTGGCAAACCAAGGTTATTGAGTGCCAATTTTAAGCCAGTCTAGGCAGTCACTCATTCTCTCCTCTCTCCATTCTGATTGCCAGCAGGAAGAGGGTGAGGCCAATCAGTCTGGTCCACAGGAGACTTCGGAAAAGGATGTCTTCTCACCTGGTACAATCGTCACAGCATTCATCTGCACCCTCTACCAGCCCAGAGGCACACACTGCACTGGATCATAGATCTAGTTTAGGTTGGGCTCACACTTCGGTGGTCAGCACACAGATACATGCCCAAAGCAGGAGGAGGTAGTGACAGTCAATGTCTCTGGCACTTGAAGGACTGCTGGAGAAGAGCCTTCTGCTAAGTCTGAGTCAGATGATGAGCCTATGGAATTGGTCATGGAGAAGACACTGGAACATTTGTGAGGTGGCACGGAACATCAGGCAGAGGTGTCAGAGGCCCTTGCCAGAGTGGCACTTGCAATGGAGGACTGCATTCACATGCTCTTTGATGACATGGCTCCAACACGTAACATATTAACATCCCTGTGAGGAGGATGAAGATCCAATCCAGCAAAACATCCATTTCTGCCAGAGATGTGCTCAGATGTACACTCTACCATTGATTTATGGTGCCGAGCAAGGCCAACCTCATGGGTTCAATTCCCGTACATTCTGAGGTTATTCATGAAGACTCACCTTCTCAACCTTGCCCCTCACCTGAGGTATGGTGATCCTCAGGTTAAATCACCATCAGTCAGCTCTCCCAGGGGAGTCTGTGGTCATCTGGGACTGTGACGACTTTACTTAACACTGTAACTAGGGGTGAGTTTCGTAGGTGCTATGTGAGAGGTGGATAAAGCACCTCTAGTTGACTCTTTTCCTCTTGAGGCACCCAAAGGGAGGAGGAGCATCAGGCAGACAACCCTGGGACTTCCAGCCAGGACTCTCCAATGGTGTCCATGTATTATAAGTCCCTTCAGGCAGTGATCCCATCAGCTCCAGTCTCTGTGACTACAAGTATGAATCTGCCCCAGAGCACGAGACCCAAAGAAGGCTGGGACCCTCGAGGTCTCGGCCCTTGATAGGACACCCACCAAACTCATTGCAGACTAGAAGAAACAGAAGTCAGCAGGCTGCTCCACCTCTGCTGCGATGTCGGGGTATCACCTCGACACAGTGGTAGGATATGAAAAATTAAGATGTATTAAGTTCCTAGATAGAATGGACGCAGAGAGGATGTTTCCACTAATAGGAAAAACTAGAACCCAAGGCCACAGCCTAAGACTGAAGGGATGATCCTTTAAAACTGAGATGAGGAGGAATTCCTTCAGCCAGAGGGTGGTCAATCTGTGGAACTCTTGGCTGCAGAAGGCTGTGGAGACCAAATCACTGAGTGTCTTGACAGAGATAGATAGGTTCTTGATAAATAAGGGGATCAGGGGTTATGGGAAGAAGGCAGGAGAATGGGGATGAGAAACATATCAGCCATGATTGAACGGCAGAGCAGATTCAATGGGCCGAATGGCCTAATTCTGCTCCTATGTCTTATGGCCTAACACTGGTGGCACAAGTATACGATCATTGTATAAAGTTTTAGCACTTTTATAAGTCAGTGAATCATTTCACTTCATGGAGGCCTCCTGGGTTTTTCTTGCTGCGGTTTGTGTTATTGCCTGTATGCACTCTCCTATTCTCCTCCTCCTCCTTCTGTCTCCCCCAACCCCCCGCCCCCCCCTCCTCCTCTCCCCCCCCCCCCCCCCCCCCCCCGCCCCCAATCCCCACCTTACAGGGAACAACCAAAGTCGGGTCTATGTCCCCCTGAATCATGTCTGCACCTGGAGGCATTGCTCTTTGCCAAGATTCATACAAGCCAGTGTGCGAGAAGCCTCCCATTCACATCATTCTCCTTCCCTCCATTGCCCTCTAGATCCTCGAGAGAGAGACTTTTGCCAGGAAAGATATCAGGGTTCTCCTTCAGTTGTCCAGTTGAGCTGACCTTCAGCTCCACGCACCCAATGACCGTCCTCCCAGCGAGAAATGTTTCTGTTGAACATTGAGGGCGTCAACATTCTGATCTGGATGGTGTGTGCCACCTTTCAGACAATGTCAAACACCTTTTACCCACCCTGTATCCCCCATAATCATCCACCCTCTCCCTCCCCGGTGTTACCATCACCCACCCATCGGTTACCCTTAAACTTCCCCCGTCACACTAGAACTCATTACCTTCACCTTTCAAATGCCTTCGCTCCACAATGCGCCCGCAATCGCTATATGCACTGTGATCCCGCCCACTCTCAAGATCTGTGTGACATTCCTCTCAGTGACTCCCTTTCAGCCCTTTGGTTATTTCCTTGGCGTGCACCAGGGGCTGTTTAGCACAGGGCTAAATCGCTGGCTTTGAAAGCAGACCAAGCAGGCCAGCAGCACGGTTCGATTCCCGTAACAGCCTCCCCGAACAGGCGCCGGAATGTGGCGACTAGGGGCTTTTCACAGTAACTTCATTTGAAGCCTACTCGTGACAATAAGCGATTTCATTTCATTTCAACTGAACCTTGTTTGGTTTTAAGTCTGCATGGTTCCACTTGAAATATTGCCAGCCAAACAATTCTCTCCTGAAGGTACCTTTACGTATGAGTAGGGCAACCAGGGCTAATTATAAAAATAATAGTAAAAAGGGAGCTCAATAAGTAATTAAGTTGGTAACTGTACCATAATGAACAGTGGGATTTCACATTTCCATCTCCAAGCTGTACAGAATTGTCTGACCTCCCCAGAAACAGTAATCGTAAATTATCAACCCTGAGAAAAACAATCCAGGGTTGACTGCAGCAAGGTAGCACAGTGGTTAGCACAGTTGCTTCACAGGTTTGATTCCTGGCTTGGGTCACTGTCTGTGTGGAGTCTGCACGTTCTCCCCGTGTGTGCGTGGGTTTCCTCCAGGTACTCCGGTTTCCTCCCACAGTCCAAAGATGCTCAGATTAGGTGGATCGGCCATGCTAAATTGTCCTTAGTGTCCAAAAACGGTTGAGTGGGGTTACGGGGATAAAGGGGATCGGGTTGAGACATGGTGCTTAAGTAGGATGCTCTTTCCAAGGACCGGTGCAGACTCGATGGGCTGAATGGCCCCCTTCTGCACTGTAAATTCTATGATTCTATGACTGGTATGTGCTGACCGCTGCAGGAAAATATACATTCATGAATGTTGGTAAAGACGGATTAGGGTTCAGCTATGATGCCCTCTGTGGTGAATTTGTCTACTGACACTGCATAGGTTTATATATGTGGGAAGCTGCTCGCTGTGGAATAAAACATTCTGCATATTCAAGAGAGAGGGGAGGAATATTCGACTGAAAATGAGACGTATCAATGTGTATCAAAATGGAAGCCTGTGTGAAAGTAAGAGTTTTCTACAGTTTTAATTGAACTTTTGATTTGGGACAGGGGGTGTTGGGGGGGGATCTCTCCAGGAAACCCCAGTGCCTTTGACGACTTTTGCTATATTAATAAATAAGTTGCATATCTTCTCCACTGTGCTCATAATTATAGAAAACAACAGTTGTATGTTGAACTTGGACATCATCCAGCTGTAAGCAGGTGCTGCCATAGCACTTCCTATCTGCCTACAGGTACAGAATAGTACTTGCACGCCTACACATGAAGTCCTTTTGTGCCACGGTGTGCGTACTGTGCACTCTGCCAGCAGCATTGCATGTGCTGTCTTGGCTGTCTGGGCCAGTCCGAATTCTAAGCAGTCACTGTTAGCCTTCCAATGAAGGAGACTGAAATTTCAAGAAGAACCTACAGATTTTTTGATGATATTGCATTAACAGAGTATGTAACACATGTTAATGAGATCCCAGCACTTGAAACGTAAGACTTCAACAAAACCGGAATCCTTTTTTAAAAATTTAAATACCAGTTATATTTTCCCTCCAAACCGATGGCTTTAGGAGATGGGCCTTTTTCTCACTGGTGCTCAAATGGCATTGACAGCATCAAGTGCTGTAAGTCACATTTCCTATAACCTCGCGACACTTGGAAAACAACCAAAATGTATCTGACACCATGCAAGAAGAATTAATTCAGGGAAACATCTTTTGTAAAGAAAACATGATTTTTGAAGTGCTGTACTGATGGATGTTTTACCTGACCTTTAGAGATTACTCTCTGTTTTACAGATGTGAGTGCACACCTGGATATGTTGGTGAACACTGTGACATTGACTATGATGACTGCCAAGAGAACAAGTGTAAAAACAGTGCTCAGTGTATTGATGCAGTGAATGGGTATACATGCATCTGCCCAGAAGGTTACAGGTAGGTTTGAGTTGGAGAGACACTGGGAATGTAAAATATTTTGGCAAAGCACAGCACTTGAGGAACACGTTAATCTGCGATTTGCTGTCAATGTTGTTTCTCATCAACTGGTTCCATCTCAGCCTTTTCCTGTGTTTGCAGTATGCAGGTAAAGTCAGTGATTGGCTTATGTCAGCTGTAACAGTGAGTGCAGTACTGTGTGACTGTAAAAACAACAAAGTTACCCACAAAATTGTTGTCAAAACTGGAATCAGGGAATGGCCACCACCTGCAAGTTATTGTTACTGGTCGGTATTATAACCACCCTCCACAGATGATTTAGTCAACATCTGAGCAAGTCACAAGACACTGATGTTATGCCAGAATGTTCAGCAGATGTATAATCGGACCAGTTAATGCCCTGTGCTTTGTACATGGTTAATGGGAGAATGTGGTCACTTTTTTACACGCTTTTGCCACCTTTGCATTGCTGCTCCTCTCCAGGCTGACTGTTCTCTCTTGGTCATTGTAATTTCAGTCAGCTGATGTGAACCGCAGACAGACAGATAAGCTTGGTTTCTGCTGATCTAACTTTGATGTTGCAGACGGGAAATTTTTAGGACAGCAGAGTCTTAGTCCCCGCCACCTGGAAAGACAGTGGGGAACACACCCCCATCAACTACAGCAGCCCCAGTGCTATATCACCGTTTAATGAACATTAATTGGCATAAGGTGAGACTTCCACCCGTCACTCATGAGGAAATCCTGGGCTGGATTCTCCATTCTGGAGATTAAGTGCTGATGCCAGCATGGAATGTGTCAACTTTCACAACAGGAAATTCACCGCCGACTCCTCACCGATTCCGTGAGGGGCTAGCACCGGCACCGAGTGAAAGTCCCACAGATCGTACTGAAAATGGCCGGGTCCCGGGCTGGGCATGCGCATGGCTGACAACCTGCACCGATCGCGCTGTACAACATAGCACTGGCTGTGCACTAAACCTAGCCCGCCAACTGCAACCACACAGCCTACCCCCTGGCTACCCCCACCAGTCCCCCCCAGCCCTAGCAGAAGCCCTCCCCGGTCAACAGCAAGGATCCCAGCTGAGTGTGGCAACGCTGGACACAGTCTGCAGCCATCAAGTCGGTTCATACCACACGGATCCTGTGCCATCGGGAGTGGGCCAGCCAATGATGTGCCAACGCTGCTGAACTGGCATGCGGCGTGCGTCACAATGACACCATTTTGGAGGGAGCCGGAGCATGGTGGACTGGCGTCAAACCGGCACGGCCCCAATTTCGGCATTGGAGTCCATTCTCCGCAGAATCGCCGATCACGATTATGGCGCCAGGCTATGGAGACTCCCGCCCCCTATCGTTCAGAGATGCGGAGGTGGACTGCCTTCCACATGGAGTTCAGGTCAAATTCCATCTGCATCCTTTTCCTCTCCACCAGCAGTTCCACGGTTGGGGCCATAGAGTATTGACGATCTGCCTCCAGTATGGAGTCAATCAGCCACTGCTTGGTTGCCCTTTCCTGTCCCTCAGGGGCCTGTAGGCTGTGATATCCCCCGTGACCACCACCTTCAGTGCCTCCCCGAACGTAGCGGGTGAGACCTCCCTCTTCAGGTTGCAGAAATCATAACCAATGATGGCTTGGGATATTTTTGTGCAGGGAGTGCTCTGTCCAGCCTCCATGGGGGGGCAATGGGCCCATCCCTTCTCCAACCTCACGTCTATGTATTGTGGCGCGTGGCCGGAGATTTCCCCCTTTGTTCCTCCTGGAAGCACCATTTCCCGACGACAAAAAAAAATCTATGCGTGTGTCGGCCTTTTGCACGTGAGTTAAGAAGGAGAATTCTTTTTCTCTTGGGTGGTTAAACCTCCATGGGTCTACCCCCCATCTGCTCCATGAAGACATCCAGTTGTCATGCCAGATATGACATGTTACCTGCCCTGGGATTGGATTTTTATATTGTTAGGTCTTGTGCACAGTTAAAGTCCCCTCTCTGCCATGATGAGTCGGTGGGTGCCTAGGTCCTGGATTTTGGCCCAAAATTCTTTGACAAATTCAGCATCGTCTCAGTTTGGGCATATATGTTTACAAAGACTATAGGAGCCCCTTCCAGGGTCCCGCTGACCATAACGTATCGCTCCCCTGCGTCCGTCACCGTGCACGTCACTGTGAATGATACACCCCGACTAATTAGTATGGCCACCCCCTTGTCCTGGTGTTGAAACATGAACAAAATGTTTGTCCCACCCAGCCCTTACTCTCAGTCAATTTCTCTTTCTTATGTGTGTCTCTTGTAGGACGGCTACGTCCACCCTCAGACTCATGAGATGGGCGCACATTTTGGATCTCTTCACCGACCCGTTAAAGCCCCTCACATTCCAAGTTACTATCTGGAACCCCCCCCCCACTTCCTGTGGGGTCAACCATACTCACCCTGTGGGCCTGGCCCTGTTCGTCCGGGCTTACCCTTGCTTATGGGACATTCAAGATGGCCGTCACCGACTTCCTCTTTTTCGCCTTTTCCACATGTTGTCTACTGCAACCAGCACTCTACCCCCTCTTCACTTCCCCTGACTACCCTCTTATTGTCCTTTGTTTTTCCTGAATTTCTGTTTTTTCCGTTCTCCTCTACCAGGCTCTCCTATGAGGTGCGCCATGACTTCCTCCTTCGCTGTACTCCCGGACACCAGCCTACTCGCTGGTGTAGTGGCTCTCCTTCTAATCAGGTTCCTCTATTTAACCTGCAGTCTACCTCCCTTCCCCCCCCCCCCCCCCCCCCCCCATTTTCTCTGCACTTCCGCCTGTTTTCGCCCCGCCTTCTTAATCATTTGGCAGCCCATGCTCTGGATATTGCCCTCTATCTTTGTTTGCCCGTACCATTCTGCTGGGCAAACTTGTTGGCTTCCACTGGGGTGTCAAAGTAGTGTTCCTAGCCCTGCTATGTCACCCATAGCTTGGCAAGGTAAAGCATGCCAAACCACACCCCACGTTTGTACAGGGTGGATTTGGCACTGTTGAATTCAGCCCAGCACTTGGCCAGGTTAGCACCAATGTCCTGGAACAAGCAGATGGAATGTCCTTCTCACCTGCACCCTCTTGTGCAATTCAAATCCCACCGCAGGATTCGCTCTTTGTCCTGATATCTGTGGAGCTTCACCATTATTATCTGCGGTGGCTCCCCCGCCTTGGGCTTCTGCCGAAGCGACCTATGAGCGCGGTCTACCTCTGGGGGTTTGGCAAAGCCCTTCTCACTGACTAGCTTCCCGAGCATCGCTGCTACGTAGTCAGTGGGATTTCTCCCCTCCGTTCCTTGTGAAAGCCCTACGATTCTCAAATTCTGCGCTGGGAGCTCTGTGGAGTCAGTCCTCCCCGGTTCCGTGCCTCCACATGTGGCTGCCGGTCCGAGGCTGAGGTTTCCCTCACCTTGTCTCAGCTGGCTTTTTGGCTTGGCGGCCAAGCTCGTGTGACCGTCCAGCTCATGGCCGCCACTGGAAGTCCCCACTGAAATTCCTGACATCTCGCTATCTTTCTTCTTCAGCTTCTCCTCTCTCTTTCACTTCTATGTTGTTTCTTTTGTATTATCTTTTCTTTCTCCTTTTTTCTCATCTGTCTTCACTTTTAAGTGGTAATTGTGGTATGCTTTGGCAGGAACAGGAACACCAATGGCTACAGGCTACACTGAAGAAAATGTAGCCCTCAGTGCGTCCTTCTCTATTCCTTTCCTCAAACATTCTTGCTTCCCCCATTCCTTTGCTGTGATCACACCCCTGATCTTCTCTGTGCCCATTACCTTTAATAGCTCTCGCTCACAATCATCACTATCCCACTTCTTCCCTTTGGAACTATCTACTGAGCCACTTTCACTACAAGGCTTTCCTTTCAAAATTCAACTTCTCTGTTTTTCCGTTCTTCTCTTCCCCTCCTTCATCGCATGGATTTTAAATGGATGTTAGAGAGTATAATTTATGGTGTCATCCAATAGCAATATTAGGTGGAGATAAACATTTGGGTTCAAAATTCAATTGCAATTGTCTGTGTTTGGAAGTTGAACTAACATTAAACCAATGCAGACTCGATAGGCCGAATGGCCTCCTTCTACACTGTAAAGAATCTAAGGTTCTCTATGAAAATTAGACAACGAAAGATGCGCACGCATTGGCTCTCCTATTTTGCAGCACGTTTTAAACAAAAAAAAAACCAAGTGACAGTGAATGTACAAGTAGAACAAGGTCTTCTCTCTCCCATGCCTCAATGTACACAATCACTCTGTCTTATAAAATGAAAGCATTCAATTCTTGCCATGATTAGCAACTCCTCATCACATCAAAAGCAGCTAAGTGAAAAAGAAATGAAACCAGAAAGCTGCTTTTGATGTGAGGAGCTGTCAATCATAGCAAGACTGTTTATAAACATTCTGGTTAGCATCAAAGCAGGGTAATAGAGATGTATTCAAGCGTATGAAGGGAAAGATAAATAAATAATCCACCAAGCCCCTGTGCCTGGACCAATAAAACTATCAATCACTGGCGAGTGAAATGTATTGCTGTGCAAAATTTGAATTTCAAAGGCTGTCAATGGATTTGAATCCCTTTCATGTGTACTTGGCTTTGGAGGAAGCCTCTAACACTTGCAACAGCTGTTTTTTTCTGAGGCAGCAAATGTTAGCAAAAGCGTAAGTGAAAATACAGTGATTTTCCACCGTATTACCTGGACTGCGCTTCAGCTTTCAGACGGGTAGACTGGTGGAAGTTTTCTGATATGGGTCTCTAGTGGAGGGGTGTGATGGGGAGACTGAAGGGTGGGCTGGAAAGGGGGCACAACACTCTGCAGCCTGGCAGCAGCAGAGGGGCATTTCATCAATGTCTTGACCCCCTCTCAGGCTTCACCGCGGAAGGGCTGCACTTGGCCAACCTCGCACGAAAGCCCGCCTGGTGGAGGCCCCAAGAGTGGATCGGAGCATCACATGTGGGGTGGGGGTGGGGGGGGGGGGGGGGGGGGGGGGTGGGGGGCGAGGCGTGAGACTCGGGCTTCAAGCCTTCAAGTCTTTTAATTGCATGCATATGCATACTTACATGTTCCCATCGGCGCAAAACGTGTAGCTCGTTACCACCACAGCGGGAGATGGGAGCACAACAAAGGCTTTAGTGTCTATTTATCGGGGGACACTTCATTTTCCTTCCGATCGGGATTCCTGATCGCAGTGGAGGTTAATGGAGTGTGAGAGTCCATGGATTTTGAGTTTTAGTAAATACATGGACAACTGGAGGTGTAAATTTCACCTGCGGTTTTGTCTCCAGCAAGCCTATTCAAGGGAGGGCATCGTAATCATGGTCATTTAAGTGAGTGTTTTCTGGAGACGTGAGGAAGTCTGAATCTGTGAAGAAATAACAAAAATCACCTGAATCTTGGCAGTTATCTTTGCAGTTATTGCTTTAGACTTTTAAAACTTGGTCATTTTCAGTCTGTACATAAAGTCACTTTCAACATAAACCACACCTTCACAACACTATAAAGTGCTTGAACCTTAAAGAACAATATCCCATCAGCTGATTGAACAGGTGCATCCTGGAAAACAGGTGTTCTTCTGCCAACCAGTGAATCTGGGTCCAAGAACTTGCAAAATCCCATTCTCCCCACCTTTGCTGATGGCGGGGCAGCACGGTGGCCTAGTGGTTAGCACAACCGCCTCACGGCGCTGAGGTCCCAGGTTCGATCCCGGCTCTGGGTCACTGTCCATGTGGAGTTTGCACAGTCTCCCCATGTCTGCGTGGGTTTCGCCCCCACAACCCAAAAATGTGCAGAGTAGGTGGATTGGCCATGCTAAATTGCCCCTTAATTGGAAAAAATAATTGGGTAATCTAAATTTATTTTAAAAAACCTTTGCTGATGGCCATGTTTGGGGCACAGAGAGGTCTCATTACTAATATAGAATCTACAAATTTAAAGACATTTCATGGAATTTTCAATGACAATCCAGCAGTTTTTATAGTCTATTTCTCGTGTACTGCACACAAATGCTGGCTTGCTGATCAAGTACTTTAACCAATGCTCGACCATATCGTTGATTAACATGAGTATTATTTGTTCACAGCCACCACCTAAAGTTCCAATTTTCAACAGACTGTATTAACTGATTAAATTTCTCTAATCTGTGTATTCCATAAATTAAATTCTACCTGCTAATGTAATCCCAGTCTAGTATATCCTTTTCGACTCTTGGGCATTTTGCTTGTTGAAAATATTTCTAGATTCCCTATTTTGTAAATGTGAGGATCACTTCACTGGGTGAAGATATTATGTAAGACCGTTTGATACGCAGCATGTTTGTGCAGGCTTTATTACACATCATTTTCCAAAAACACTAAACGGTTTTCTTTTTAATTGTCTTTTCAGTGGCCTGTTTTGTGAGCTGACTCCCCCAATGGTTTTGCCTCGCACCAGCCCCTGTGACCATTTTGAATGTCAGAATGGAGCCCAGTGTATTGAGATTGGAAATGAGCCTGTTTGTCAGTGTTTGGCTGGTTATGAGGGTGACAAGTGCGAAAAATTGGTTAGTGTAAACTTCGTGAACAGAGACTCCTACCTACAGATTCCCTCACCAAACATACAGCTTCAGCCCAATATCTCTCTCCAGGTAAGGAAAATGTTACAATTAGTCATCTTAGATTCATATCTTTATCAAAGATTCTTATGTCAATGCAGCCACCAAAAGTTTTGACAAAGAGTCATCGGACTCGAAACGTTAGCTCTTTTCTCTCCCTACAGATGCTGCCAGACTTGCTGAGATTTTCCAGCATTTTCCCTTTCGCACCAAAAGTTACTGTTCTTTGAGAAGTCTAGTCAAAATATGTATTCAGGCCTCTAGTCATTTTTAATGCAGACAAAACATGCCTTCATTTCAGATTTAACATGAGTAAAACTCCTATCTGAACCAAAAAATGATAATCAGGGACATTTGTCATTCTCCTGCACCATAATGTCATCTATGCTTCAATAGAGACTATGCTGGGAACAATTGTGAAACAAACATTGAGAGATTTACCATATAGTTTCTTGTAATTGTCAGTAATGCCTTTTTACCTGAAATAGAGACAAAGAGACCTTGATCTCCGAGACTTTTGTTTCGAAGAAACCCTTGCAGTGGAACTGAATACCAAGCATTCCGTATTTGGGGTGGCTGGTCCAGTATCGCCCATTGTGTACCACTGCAAGAGATTAATTTCTACCCTAACCTCTCCATGAAGATCTGATTAGCTGACCTTTCCATTTGATATTCCTCAGGTTGCTACAGATGAAGACAATGGGATTTTACTGTACAAAGGGGACAGTGATCACATAGCTGTGGAGCTTTTCCGTGGGCGTGTACGTGTCAGCTATGACACGGGTACCTATCCAGCATCAGCCATTTACAGGTGAGGAAAATGTGGACTCTGTCTCCGTTATAAAAGTGTGTCCTCTTGCAAATAACGTCTGAAGCGGCTTGGCTAATGAAGACTGAATATGTGATAAAGAGAGGAGACATGTTAAAGAAGGTTTATTTTTCTTCATGTAATACGAGGGAATTGGGCTCCTCAGCACCACTGGTTTTGGCATCACCGGAAAAAGATTTTTTTAAATATAAATTTAGAGTACTCAATTCATTTTTTCCAATTAAGGGGCAATTTAGCATGGCCAATCCGCCTAGCCTGCACATCTTTGGGTTGCGGGGGCGAAACCCATGCAAATACAGGGAGAATGTGCAAACTCCACACGGACAGTGACCCAGAGCCGGGATCGAACGTGGGACCTGGCGCCATGAGGCAGCAGTGCTACCCACTGCGCCACCGTGCTGCCCTCAATGGGCTATAATTGACAATAGATAGGCCACCAGTCACTTTCAACGTAACCCACGTCATTTGCCATCTTTGGGCAGCACGGCGGCACGGGCAGCACAGTGACACAGGGGCAACATGGTGGCACAGTTGTTAGCACATCTGCCTCACAGCTCCAGAGACCCAGGTTCAATTCTGGCCTCGGGTGACTGTGTGGAGTTTGCACTTTCTCCCGTGACTGCGTGGGTTTCCTCCGGGTTCTCCGGTTTCCTCCCACAGTCCAAAGATGTGCAGGTTAGGTGGATTGGCCATGATAAATTGCCCTTAGTGACCAAAAATGTTAGGAGGGGTTACAGGGGTTGGATGGAGACGTGGGTTTAAGTAGGGTGCTCTTTCCAAGGGTCGGTGCAGACTCAACGGGCTGAACGGCCTCCTTCTGCACTGTAGGGATTCTATGAATTCTATTAAAATGCAATATAATGCAGGCTTGCTGTGCAGGTGCTGGATGCATGAAGAGTGGCAGATCGGGACATTAGTCAGCGTCTAATTCTAATATATTGCCAGACCTTACAGGGCCTGTTAGAAACCTATCTTAAATGTGCTCGGTTGACCGTGTGTTTAGCTACATGAGATCCCCCACTCATGTTATTTGAAGTCATCAGCATATGATTTTCAGGCGAGGTGAATTTGATTTTCTAGCACAGTAGTTAGCATTGTTGCTTCACAGCGGCAGGGTCCCAGGTTTGATTCCCACTTGGGTCACTGTGCAGAATGTGCATGTTCTCCCCGTGTCTGCGTGGGTTTCCTTCCTGTGCTCCGGTTTCCTCACACAAGTCCCGAAAGACAGGCTTGTTGGGTAATTTGGACATTCTGAATTCTCCCTCAGTGTACCTGAACAGGTGCCGGAATGTGGCGACTAGGGGCTTTTCACAGTAACATCATTGGAGTGTTAATGTAAGCCTACTTGTGACAGTAATAAAGATTATTATTATTTTCCTGCTACAGAACGATCTTCACTCTGAGCTACACAAGTTGCCCCTGTAGGTGTTGCCTGTGCTCAGTGATGCAAGATTATTTAAAGGGTCCGCACACCTAAATGAATAGCCTGCACAAAACAAGATTAAAGTTAGAGTTGCCTGCAGGTTGCTGCAATTAGTGGAAGTCAGTGAGGTTTGAAGCCCTCGAGCAGAAAATCTGCTCTCATTCGTTAACTGTAAAGGAGATTGTCGCATTCCCAAGGCAGAAAGGATAGACTCCAAGTTCTATGTGAAGCTATGTGGTAAGTTGGAGCCGGACTCCTCCCTGCTCCTTGATGATAACAACTGTAATGTAAATGGCCAACAGATGAGATATGCTGATGCATGACATTGATGATGATGTACCACTGACACTAGGCAGCCTTGTTACACTCTCAAGAGTGGTTGGAATCATACCTAAGAGCTACATGTCTACTCTGTAACCTGTGTAGAAGTGCTATTAATAAACAAGTGGTAAGCAGATACCAGAATATGCCTGAGAATCAAATCTCATGCCTAGAATCCAAGGTAAAAGGATCCTATCTCAGCCCATGGTGGCAGTTCAGATCAATTACAGACAATTTTTGCAGGCCTGCCAGTGTACCAAGAATTTCTGGGTGCACGTCTACCAACTGTTTCCTGTACTCCAAAGCCCTCACCTTTCTCTGCAGCAGAGCTCTTCCACAACCTCACCCTCAGGGAAGCTGGCACACGTGCAATTCCCGAACAATCCCCATATCCCAACACTCTTCTTCATCTGGCTGAACTTGTCCTCTCACTGAAAAATGTCTCCTTTAACATGTCTCGTTTCCTCCAAACCAAATGTGTGGCTATGGGTACTCGCATGGGTTCCAGTTTAGCCCGTCTCTTTATGGGGTATGTGGACATTCCTTGTTGCAGTCCTACTCCCTTTTCATCTCTCCCAGAACCAGGATAGCGTCCCCCTTGTCCTCACTTTTCACCCCACAAGCCCCACATTTAAAGATCCTCCGCCAGTTCCGCCAACTCCAGCAAGGTTCCACCACCAAACACTTCTCCCCCTCACACCCCCTGTCAGCATTTTGCAGGAACCGTTCCTTCCGGGATACACTCCTCCATTGTCCCCAACTACTCAACTGCTTCCCACGGCCCCTTCCGGTGCAATCGCCGAAGGATTAACACCTGCCCCATTACCTCCCCCTGTGCACCTTCTCTTGCCCTAAACACTCTATTCAAGTGAAGCACCCAGTCTGTCCATCCCGACATCCACTCTGTCCATTCTCGACATCCACTCTGTCCATCCCAACATCCAGTCTGTCCATCCCAACATCCAGTCTGTCCATCCCAACATCCAGTCTGTCCATCCCCCACATCCAGTCTGTCCATCCCAACATCCAGTCTGTCCATTCCCGACATCCAGTCTGTCCATCCCCGACATCCAGTCTGTCCATCCCAACATCCAGTCTGTCCATTCCAACATCCAGTCTGTCCATCCCCCACATCCAGTCTGTCCATCCCCGACATCCAGTCTGTCCATCCCCACATCCAGTCTGTCCATCCCCCACATCCAGTCTGTCCATTCCCGACATCCAGTCTGTCCATCCCCGACATCCAGTCTGTCCATCCCAACATCCAGCCTGTCCATCCCCCACATCCAGTCTGTCCATCCCCGACATCCAGTCTGTCCATCCCAACATCCAGTCTGTCCATTCCCGACATCCAGTCTGTCCATCCCCGACATCCAGTCTGTCCATCCCCGACATCCAGTCTGTCCATCCCCACATCCAGTCTGCCCTTCCCGACATCCAGTCTGTCCATCCCGACATCCAGTCTGTACATTCCGACATCCAGTCTGTCCATCCCGACATCGAGTCTGTCCATCCCAACATGCACTCTGTCCATCCCGACATCCAGTCTGTCCATCCCAACATCCAGTCTGCCCTTCCCGACATCCAGTCTGTCCATCCCGACATCCAGTCTGTACATTCCGACATCCAGTCTGTCCATCCCGACATCCAGTCTGTCCATCCCGACATCCAGTCTGTACATTCCGACATCCAGTCTGTCCATCCCGACATCCAGTCTGTCCACCCTGACATCCAGTCTGTCCATCCCCGACATCCAGTCTGTCCATTCCCGACATCCAGTCTATCCATGCCGACATCCAGTCTGTCTATTCCCGACATCCAGTCTGTCCATCCCGACATCCAGTCTGTCCATTCCCAACATCCACTCTGTCCATCCCCGACATCCAGTCTGTCCATCCCAACATCCAGTCTGTCCATCCCAACATCCAGTCTGTCCATCCCCGACATCCAGTCTGTCCATCCCAACATCCAGTCTGTCCATTCCAACATCCAGTCTGTCCATCCCCCACATCCAGTCTGTCCATCCCCGACATCCAGTCTGTCCATTCCCGACATCCAGTCTGTCCATCCCCACATCCAGTCTGTCCATTCCCGACATCCAGTCTGTCCATCCCGACATCCAGTCTGTCCATCCCAACATCCACTCTGTCCATTCCCGACATCCACTCTGTCCATCCCCGACATCTACTCTGTCCATCCCCGACATCCAGTCTGTCCATCCCAACATCCAGTCTGCCCTTCCCGACATCCAGTCTGTCCATCCCGACATCCAGTCTGTATATTCCGACATCCAGTCTGTCCATCCCGACATCCAGTCTGTCCATCCCGACATCCAGTCTGTACATTCCGACATCCAGTCTGTCCATCCCGACATCCAGTCTGTCCACCCTGACATCCAGTCTGTCCATCCCCGACATCCAGTCTGTCCATTCCCGACATCCAGTCTATCCATGCCGACATCCAGTCTGTCTATTCCCGACATCGAGTCTGTCCATCCCGACATCCAGTCTGTCCATCCCGACATCCAGTCTGTCCATTCCCGACATCCAGTCTGTCCATCCCGACATCCAGTCTGTCCATCCCGACATTCATTCTGTCCATCCCGTCATCCAGTCTATCCATCCCGACATCCAGTCTATCCATCCCGACATCCAGTCTGTCCATTCCCGACATCCAGTCTGTCCATTCCCGACATCCAGTCTGTCCATCCCGACATCCAGTCTGTCCATCCCCCACATCCAGTCTGTCCATCCCCACATCCAGTCTGTCCATTCCCGACATTCAGTCTGTTGTTGCTCGTTCTGGGTGAGTGTGCTTAACACTCAATTTGGCTCTGTTTCGTTACTTAGCTTTGGAGTCGCCAGGTATCATTAAGGTACTGCCACAAGTTTCAAGGTCAAGTTCAAAGCAATAAAACTATACACCAATTAGTAAGTTCAAACAAGACACGTTTATTATATTACAGTAATCTACTAATCATACATATAAGACTATAAGACTAGGCTAATCCTACCACTACTAGGCCAATACTTATCTAGATAAGGGGACTGCCGATTCAGGGAACAACGGCCTCTAGCTTTGTCCTGGGTCCGCAGGCTTCCAGTGGTTATGGTCTAAAGGGGTCAGGAGTGTAAAGGGGAGCAGGGTAGCATGGTGGTTAGCATAAATGCTTCACAGCTCCAGGGTCCCAGGTTCGATTCCCGGCTGGGTCACTGTCTGCGTGGAGTCTGCACGTCCTCCCCCTGTGTGCGTGGGTTTCCTCCGGGTGCTCCGGTTTCCTCCCACAGTCCAAAGATGTGCGGGTTAGGTGGATTGGACATGCTAAATTGCCCGTAGTGTCCTAATAAAAAAGTAAGGTTAAGGGGGGGGGTTGTTGGGTTACAGGTATAGGGTGGATACGTGGGTTTGAGTAGGGTGATCATGGCTCGGCACAACATTGAGGGCCGAAGGGCCTGTTCTGTGCTGTACTGTTCTGTGTTCTCTGAGTGTCTATTCCCATAGCGTGCGTTGTGACTTACTTGCTGGCGGCTTCTGTCCAGACCTCTCCTGCTCAAGGTTCTTCTGCTGCAACGGTGTTCTGCTGGGAGGGCTAGCTGGTCAAGGAGAGGCTGACAGAGAGAGCGAGCTGGGGTCGGGGTCTCTGGCTTATACTCCACTCCGGGTCTTGCGCCTACCTGGGCGGACGTTCTATACTCTCGCAATCGATTGGGTCTCTTCCCAATCGATTGATTTGAATTCCCCAATAGCAGGGCAGTTGCTCGATCACTGGGGCGGTTCTTGGGACTTATTGTTTTGGGCTTCTTTGGCGCCAAAACGTCTGGCCTTCCATTCAATGTATCGATTAGTGTTAACTTGTTTCTTTTGTGCCTGGGGATCGCCCGGTATCGCCTAATTAATATGCTAACTGTTTCTTTTCATAGTGTTGTCTGGTTTCAGCAACAGCCAAACTGGTTTCTGTAGCAGTCCAAATATACAAGCACTCTGCAAGCTGCTTGCTTTTTACAACATGTCCATTTTCCCTGCATTCCTTGCAATCTTCCATTTTGTGTTTGGGCAGTGGTCACCCCAGGTGGCTACACTGTCCATCCCCCACATCCAGTCTCTCCATCCCGACATTCATTCTGTCCATTCCCGACATCCAGTCTCTCCATCCCAACATTCATTCTGTCCATCCCCCACATCCAGTCTCTCCATCCCGACATTCATTCTGTCCATCCCCCACATCCAGTCTCTCCATCCCGACATTCATTCTGTCCATTCCCGACATCCAGTCTCTCCATCCCGACATCCAGTCTGTCCATCCCCCACATCCAGTCTCTCCATCCCGACATTCATTCTGTCCATTCCCGACATCCAGTCTGTCCATCCCGACACCCAGTCTGTCCATTCCCGACATCCAGTCTGTCCATCCCCCACATCCAGTCTGTCCATTCCCGACATCCAGTCTGTCCATTCCCGACATCCAGTCTGTCCATTCCCGACATCCAGTCTGTCCATCCCCCACATCCAGTCTGTCCATCCAGTCTCTCCATTCCCGACATCCAGTCTGTCCATTCCCGACATCCAGTCTGTCCATTCCCGACATCCAGTCTGTCCATCCCCCACATCCAGTCTGTCCATCCAGTCTCTCCATTCCCGACATCCAGTCTGTCCATCCCCCACATCCAGTCTGTCCATCCCCCACATCCAGTCTGTCCATCCAAGACATCCAGTCTGTCCATTCCCGACATCCAGTCTGTCCATTCCCGACATCCAGTCTGTCCACCCCCCACATTCAGTCTGTCCATTCCCGACATCCAGTCTGTCCATCCCCCACATCCAGCCTGTCCATCCCGACATCCAGTCTGTCCATCCCCCACATCCAGCCTGTCCATCCCGACATCCAGTCTGTCCATCCCCCACATCCAGTCTGTCCATCCCCCACATCCAGTCTGTCCATTCCCGACATCCAGTCTGTCCATCCCCCACATCCAGCCTGTCCATCCCGACATCCAGCCTGTCCATCCCGACATCCAGCCTGTCCATCCCGACATCTAGTCTGTCCATCCAAGACATCCAGCTGTGTGCGGACGCTTATTCCATCGGTGTGGTTAGAGATGTGGTTCATCTCCACTTGTGGCTTTGGGAAGCACAACACTCAGTTGACAGTATTATATGTCTTGCAACTCTTTCTTGGTACGCATGCACCAGTGGCTCCAAAGTTCCTGAAATGACTCCTGTGATGCTTGATGAGAGGAAGTCATTTCAGGTTGTTTATTTTCCCCTTGTTTTCTACTCTCTTTTCCTCTCCTGAAAGATGGTTTACTATAGGATTTGTGTCCATGATTAGCAACAGCACTCCACTCCCCTGCCCAAGTAGTTAAGTCTCCATCCATGTGCTTGCCAATTTATTCAACTATCAGAATGCACGGGTGGGATCATGCCTGAATCTGACACCATATTCACATGATGTTCAGCCAAAAATACTTCTCCAGCAAGAGAATCAATTCAATGTATTTTTTAAAAATAATTTACAGGATATGGCATCGCATTTTGGCCAGCATTTGTTGCTCATCCCTAATTGAGCTTCATAAGGTGGTGGTGAATTGCCTTCTTGAACTGAGGCAGTCCTTGAGGCACACCCGCTGTGCTAGAGAGAGAGAGGGAGTTAAACATAGAAGCATAAAAAATAGGTGCAGGAGTAGGCCATTCGGCTTTTCGAGCCTGCACCAGTATTCAATATGATCATGGCTGATCATGCAAATTCAGTATCCCACCCCCACTTTCTCTCCATACCCCTTGATCCCTTAAGCCACAAGGGCCCCATTCATCGCCCTCTTGAATCTATCCAACAAACTGGTCCGAGCAACTTTCTGTGGTAGAGAATTCCACAAGTTCAGAACTCTCTGAGAGAAGAAGTTCTTCCTCATCTCGGTCCTGAATGGCTTACTCCTTATTCTTAGGCTGTGACCCCTTGTTCTGGATGTCCCCATCATCGGGGAATTCTTGCTGCATCAAGCCTGTCCTATGCCATCATGATTTTATACGCTTCTATGAGATCCCCTCTCATTCTTCTAAACTCCAGTGAGTACAAGCCCAGTCAATCCAGCCTTACTTCATATGTCAGTCCTGTCATCCCGTTAATTAGTCTGTTGAACCTTCGCTGGCCACCCTCAATAGCAAGAATGTCCTTCCTCAAACTAGGAGACCAAAACTGCACACAATACCCAAGGTATGGTCTCACCAAGGTCCTGTATAACTGCAGCAAGACATCCTTACTCCTGTACTCAAATCCTCTCTCTATGAAGGCCAGCATGCCGTTAGCTTTCCTCACTGCCTGCTCTACCTGCATGCCAACCTTCAGTGACTGTTCCACCAAGACACCCAGGTCTCATTACACTTCCTCTTTTCCTGAACTGTCACCATTCAGATAATAATCTGCCTTCCTGTTTTGCCACCAAAGTGGACAACCTCACATTTACCCACATAATATTGCATTTGCCAAATATTTGCCTACACAGCCAGCCTGTCTGTCACCCTGTAGAATCTTCGCCTCCTCATCACAGCACACACTGCCACCCAGCTTAGTGTCATTTGCAAATTTGAAGATACTGCATGCAATTCCTTCTTCCAAATCATTAATGTATATTGTGAACAGCATGGGTCCACTAGTCACTGCCTGCCACTCTGAAAAGTACCCGTTCATTCCCACTCTCTCCTTCCTGTCTGTCAACCAGTTCTCTATCCACATTAATACATTACCCCTAATACCATGAGCTTTAATTTTGCTCACTAATCTCATGTGTGGGACTTGTCAAAAGCCCTTTAAAAGTCCAGATGCACAACATCCACAGGTTCACTCTTGTCCACTCTACTGGTCACATGCTCAAAATTTTTGCGAAGATTTGTCAAGCATGATTTCCCATTAGTGAATCCATGCTGACTTGGACTGATCCTGTCCCCACTTTCCAAATGCTCAGTTATTTCATCCTCAATAATTGGCTCCAATATTTTCCCCACCACCAATGTCAGGTTAACCGGTCTATAATTTCCTGACTAATGACAATTTACTTCAGTTCCTCCTTCATGCTGGACCCTCTGTTCTCTAGCATTTCCGAAAGGTTATTTGTGTCTTCCTTAGTCAAGATAGATCCAAAGTATTTGTTTAACTGGCTTGCCATCTCTTTGTCGTCCATTATGAATTCATCTGTTTCGAACTGTAAGGGACCTACATTTGTCTTCACCAGTCTTTTTCTCTTCACATATCTACTGAAGCATTTGAAGTCCTTTTTTATGTTTTCTGCCAGCTTCCTCTCATCATCTATTTTCCCCTTCCAAATTAAACTCTTTGTCCTCCTCTGCTGAATTTTACATTTCTCCCGGTACTCAGTCTTGCTGCTTCTTTTCCTGGCCAATTTATATGCTGCCTCTTTGGCTTCAACATATCCCTGATTTCCCTTGTTAGCCATGGTTGAACCACCTTCCCTGTCTTACTCTTGCGCCAGACACGGATGTTAAATTGTTGAAGTTCATCCATGTATTCTTTAAATGTCTACCATTGCCTATCCACTGTCAACCCCTTAAGTATCCTTTGTCAGCATATCTTAGCTAATGCATGTCTCATACTATCAAAATTAGCTTTCTTTAAGTTTTTTGGCATTTACCGCCCTTTTAGAATTATGATGTAATGCGGCCCTTTTTGAATTTTGTCTGTGGTTTCGCTGCCTTCCACTTTTCCTTTTACTGCCTTTTGTTTATGTCCCCACCTTACTTCCTTCTGACTTCCTATATCAGTTCCCATCCCCCTTCCACATTGGTTTAAACCCTCCTCAAAAGCACGAGAAAACACTCCCCCTAGGACATTGGATCTAGTCCTGCCCAGGGGCAGACCATCCAACTTGTACTGGTCCCACCTCCCCCAGAACTGATTCCAATGTCCCAGGAATTTGAATCCCTCCCTCTTGCACCATCCCATAAGCCACATATTCATCTTAGCTATCCTGCCATTCCTAATCTGTCTAGCACGTGGCAGTGGTAGCAATCCTGAGATTACTACCTTTTGAGCTCCTGCTTTTTAGTTTAACTCCTAACTCCCTAAATTTAGCTTGTAGGACCTCATTCCATATTTTACCTATATCATTGGTGCCTATATGCACCACAACAGCTGGCTGTTCACCCTCCTCCTCCAGAATGCCTTGAAGTCGCTCCAAGACATCCTTGACCCTTGCACCAAGGAGGCAACACACCATCCTGGAGTCTTGTTTGCGGCCGCAAATATGCCTGTCTATTCCCCTTACAATTGAATCCCCTATCCCTGCCCTCCTAGGCAGCAGAACCAGACATGGTGCCTTGAACCTGGCTGCTGCCACCTTCCCCTGGTGAGCCATCTCCCCCAACAGTATCCAAATGGTATATTGGTCTTGGAGGGAGATGACCCCAGTGGACATCTGTACTGCTTTCCTACTCTTCCTCTGTCTGGTGGTCACCCATTCTCTATTTTCCTCAGTAATGTTTATCTGCAGTGTGACCAATTTACTGAACATGCTATCCACAATTTCCTCAATATCGCGAATGCTCTGAAGTAAATAGACCTGCAGCTCTAGAGCTGTCAAGCGGTCTAACAGGAGCTGCAATTGGACACGCTTCTTGCACGTGAAGGAGTCAGGGACACCAAAGGGTCCCGAAGGGTTCCTGAATTTCCATTGCACAGGAGGAACATGACACGGGTCTGGGATCTCCTGCCATGACTCAACCTTCAAGTTAACTTTACAACAATGCCAAGAGAGAATAAGAGAAAAGAAAAGTTCCAGAATGTTGCCCCAGTGACAGTGAAGAAATGGCGACATATTTCCAAGTCATGTTGGTGAGTGACTTGGAGGGGAACCACCAGGTGGTGGGGTGCCCAGGTACCTGCTGCTTTTGTCCTTCTAGATGTCAGTGGTCATGTATTTGGAAGGTGATGCCTTCGGAACCTTGATGAGTTACTGCACTGCATCTTGGACATGCTCACACCAGCTCCAAGTAGTATTGCTCATCTCAGACTCGCCTGAAACCTTTATAAAACCAGGGGAATGGGAAGAAATTAGAGGATCGCACCCCAATTACAAAAGTAAAAATGTTGAAAGATTTTAATGTTTTAAGGGAAAAAATGAATTTTGACAATTCATTGTGAAATTAATCTGCAGCAATGTTCTTTCTAAAGGAACAGGCTGCAAGCAAAATGCTTGAAACTAGCTGATTCCCAGTGATTCATCCAAACTCGTCCAACCAAACAAGACTGGCGATGTCAGAATTAATTGCAGAGTCACAAAAGAGGGGAAAAGAGAAATGTTGTGCTATAAGGCATTAATTAGCCAATTTTTCACTCATATACGGAATAGTGACAGGCCCTTCTGGCAATATGTGGGCTTGCATAACACACAGATCCTGCTAATAATTAACTCAACTCAATTAGAATGCCTTGACAAGCCGGCGATTCTTTACATTTAGCATTCATTACGACAACTTCAGTCAATGGCGACATTATGGTGGGTTTTCAATACAGCTGTCACACAGCAGTAGTATGGTATAACACTCATGTGGGTAATTATGGATAAGTACTTACACATGCATGGTGGATCTAGTTTGATTAAAATAAATAGCATGATACTGCACATGCTGGACATTTGAAAAAAAAAACAAATGCTAGAAACAGTCAGTGGATTAGGTAGCATTTGTGGACAGAACAGACACATTATACCAAAGGTCTATTTCTGATGAATAGCCAAGATCAAATGTTAATATTTGTCTGTACCTACCACAACTGCTGCTTGGTGTAATGATCATTTCCAACATTTTCTGGTTTGTTTTACCATTATTCAAGCTTGAATATTCTTCCAAAAGCTGCAAATCAGTCCTTTTGTCGTCAGCCCTGGATCATTCTGCCATGAAAATGATGACATGTTTAAACGATATGCTAAGACTTTAATCTCACAAATGAAGCTGTCATCCTGCTAATAGAAATGGCACATCAACAAGCTGTGCCACTAATCAGTAAAGTCAGAATAAGGTTGACAGTGAGGTACTGGGTTAGCACTTTGCATAGTGCTTGTCAGTCATATGTGAATTGTTGCTGTGACAATGGTCTTCCATTAAGTCCGAGTGAGATAGAAAACATCCATCTCCCTGAGGCACTGCCACATAATTAAGCACCCCATTCTAATGCTTTTCACACTTCCACTGATCAGCAGCTAGCAAAGGCAATACAGATATGTTTGCATGTCATCTCTAAAAGAGGCTAATATTCTTCTACATACATCAGATAAGTGGTCATTTGTATACTCAACAGCTCATTTCTGCAGAAGAATAGACGTGAAAGCCAATCATTGCTATGTATGCACATCTTTAATAAATGAGCATTCTCACAAACATTTAGTTCCTCATTGTCCACATTTACAATGTGACATTAGTTATTGTCACCTGAACACTACACAGAAACCCTGGAAACCATTTATGGAAATATCACAGGAACGGGAGTCTCTCTGATCTGTTGCTTGATTCTATTATATGTTGGCTAATCTGTGCCTCAGCTCCATTTACTCATATTCCTCAACACCTTTATTAAGTAAAAATCTCTTCATCTACGTCTGAAACATTTCAGCTGTTCCAGTGTCCGTAGCTGTTTGAGTTCCAGGTTTCAACTGTCTTATGTGAATTCACCCTCTGATTTCAAACTACCCTAAGCCCATTTGCCAAAGGAAATAGTTTTCTGCATCTGCACTCTTCCCACATTTTAAACTTCTATACACCTTAATTAAAACACCTTTAACCCTTCGAACCTCAAGTGAGTGGAAGCCACATTTATGCAACTAGTTCTCACAATCTAACTCTCAGTGTCATTCTGTGAGTCTGCATTAGTAATCCTCATTTTGCGTTCTTTGGTCAAAGGCATGTCTGACCCACAGTGCCATGACCTTCACCACAGCTAGGGGCAAGGACGCAGTTCTCAGATCCACCTCGGCTGGAATAGGGATCAAACCCCATCTATCTGATCCACTCCAATCATCCAGCCAGCTGAGTCAACTGCTCCAACCCCCCCCGCCTCCGCCCCCATGAGTCTGAGATGCTGTGGAAACATACCACCTTTACATCTATATATCTATATTATCACCTCAAACTTTTACGATGAATGTAAGAAATTGGATATATTACATTTGATATCTGTTGCAGTGATATTTTTAAAAGCTTACGTTCAGATATAGATAACTATTGCAGTAATATTAGTAAAGAGTCTAAGTTAAGGTTCCCAGGCACTGTGGCTGCAGAAATTGCAATTAAGATGTTGTAAAAGTAAGATTGACATTCATTCCACCCATGTATATTGTTTACCTATCCAAGGCCCACGGAATTGTGTTTATAAAAAGGTTTCCTTGGGTTTAGATACTTGAAGGGTTGTGGTTAGCATTAGTAAGATGGTCATAACCCAGTTAATGTGCTAAGATGATGTAATTAATGGGAGGAGCCAGGTCTGCAGCAGGCAGTTTCACTATTAGTTTTTGCTAGGCTGCCAGGTTAAGCTGTAGTCGCCAAAGGACAGCAGGACCTGCAGCTGGTGCCTGAAAGGGTATCTCTCTCTCTCTTCAAGCAGTCTTTTCCAAGCAATCTTGATCAAGATATCCCTGTGTTTGTTAACTTTATTTATAAGAGGAGTGGCAGGGTGATTAGCACTGCTGCCTCACACCAACGAGGACCCGGGTTCGATCCCGGACCTGGGCCACTGTCAATGTGGAGTTTGCACATTCTCCCAGTGTCTGCATGAGTCTCACCCCCACAATCCAAAAATGTGCAGGCTAAGTGGATTGGCCATGCTAAATTGCTGCTTAATTAAGGTTGGGGGGGGGGGGGGGGGGCAGTAATTGTGTACTCTAAATTTATTTGAAAAAATATGTATTCCTAAGTGACTTTTGACCTGTGATGGGCTTTGCTTAATTGAAGATGGAGAAAGTATCAGTTAGGAGTTAAAGTGTATCCTTTAATTGTTAAGAATTGTTTAACTGTTAATTGTAAACTATTTTGTGTGATGTTAATATGTTTAATCCTGTGTTAAGAATTACGTTTGTTTTAATATAAACAATACCCATAGGTCAGGGGAATCACTCCTGGAGCAAAGTATCCTTTCCTCACCGTTTTGAAACTTTTAATAAATGTTTGGAGTTCTTGTCAGGTATCCTAACAAATATTCGAATCTGTTCCGGATCTTAACCCGATGGGCAGTCATGGAAGAGCCTCAAGTTGTTTCCCATAACATCCCTACCTGAAGAAGTTGACATTTTTGCATTCGGTGCACTCAAAAACGACCAGCAATAACTTGGCATCAAGTGTTCAAATTTGGAATGAGTTTGATCGCAATCAGTAAATTGCAAAAGACACTCAAATCTGTCCAGTGAGCTCAATGCTGTCCAGTGGGCTCAATGCTGTCCAGTGGGCTCAGCAACCTGCATTGAAGAATACGACAAAATTAGCTATTAAAATATCTGAATTTATTCAGTGTTTATTTTAGTCAAAAAAAATGTTCCATTATACAGATCATGTTATAGAGCACCCACAAGATCCCTGTCAGCTCTTAATTTACACACTAAAGTTTCTGCAAACCCCGCCCCGGTTCAAGTGCCAAAACTTAAATTCTTCACCCACCCCAGTCCCAGGATCTAAACATTCTTCCTCTGTCTCGCCCTTCCTCTTCACCCCACAGTTCTCAGGGTCTAAACACTCTGACCCCTCACCTCTAATCTGAAGGTCTAACTAAACTCTCCACTCCCAATCTCAACTCCCTCGTCCTCCAGTCCCCAGGCTTTGGGCCTGACTAATACATCAGGGCCCACCAATGCCATCCAACTACAGATCCTACTAACATCCCTCGGCCCCCTCCAACATTTCACGGCTCAATTCAGGGGCAGCACGGTAGCGTAGTGGTTAGCACAATTGCTTCACAGCTCCAGGGTCCCAGGTTCGATTCCCGGCTGGGTCACTGTCTGTGGTGAGTCTGAACATTCTCACGTTGTCTGCGTGGGTTTCCTCCGGTTGCTCTGGTTTCCTCCCACAGTCCAAAGATGTGCGGGTTAGGTGGATTGGCCATGTTTAATTGCCCTTAGTGTCCACAAAATGTTAAGTGGGGGTTACTGGTCTACAGGGATAGGGTAGATATGTGGGCTACAGTAGGATGCTCTTTGTAGGGGCATGTGCAGACTCAATGGGCTGAATGGCTTCGTTCTGCACGTTAAATTCTATGATTCTATGAATTCTAACTTTGTCCAACTCCTGACCACTCTTGACGACCCTGCTTTCTATTGACACATCCATCTCTCTCAACACCCTCCCTTCTCTTGACCCTGCCAACCTCTCTTGACCCTCTTTAGACCTCTCATCCCCTTGACCTCTCTGAATCCCCTGACATCTCTTGCCCCCCCCTCACCTCCTGACTCCCTAAAGGCTGTCTTCCATCTGCAAGGCACAGATCAGGAGTGTGATGGAATACTCTCCACTTACCTGTATGAGTGACGCTCCAACAACACTCAAGAAGCTCTACGTCATCCAGGAAAAATCAGCCCACTTGATCAGCAGCCATCCACAGACATTCATTCCCTCCAACACCGGCACACAAGAGCAGCAATGTTTACCATCAACAAGAAGCACTGCAGGAACTCACCAGGGCTCCTTAAACAGCACCTTTCAAACCCGTGACCACTACTATTAGAAGGACAGGGCAGCAGACACATGTGAACACCACAGCGTGAAAGTTGCCCTCCAAGTCACTCACCATCCTGACTTGGAAATATAGCACCATTCTTCCACTGTAACTGGGTCAAATTCCTGGATCCCACTCCCTAACAGCACTACTCCACATGGACTGCAGCAGTTCAAGAAGGCAGCTCACTACCACTTTCTTGGGGACAATGAGGGATGGGCAATTAATCCCCGAGCCAGTGATGTCCACATCCCATGAATAAAGAAAACAAACTGTTGTAATCCTGTGCAGGGAGTGGGTGGACAGAGTGGGGGTTGGGAGGCAGGGTTGTGCAGCCAAGCTATGAAGAAAAACATTTTAAAAACTCATCAAAACAGAGCCTGATTTTTCGAAAGTTTGATTTGCTTCATAATATGTGAAGTAATCAAAATTGAGAAATATGGAAAATAAACTGCATGATCGTTTTTGGTGTTTGAATGCTTAAGTGATGTTGCGAATCATAAATGTTTGAGCACTATGGTTTGGGGCAGTTGATGACATTGATATCCTTATGTTACTTGTCATGTTAAATGAAAGCTAAATGATTAGTTTTGAGCGCAACTGATGTTAAGTGATAGCTTTTGAGTGCGAATGATATCAAATGAGCGCAAATTATATCAAGTTTTTCAGGTAAGGATGGCTCACAAGGGATCTCTCCAACTCTTAACGCCTGATATTGTCAAATGTTGGAAGGATTTATAAGTTGACACCTGTTCAGCTGCATTATAAGTGTCCGTTCCTTGCCCATCAAGTCTTGAAGTGGGCCTTCAACCTGGAGCTTCTGATTCAGAGGCAAGGACATAACCCGCCTCTAATGAGACTATCTTACCCAGTATCTCAAAGGGAAAAAGTACCTTTAAAAAATTTAAATTCAAAGTTGAATTGGTCACTAAAATAATGTTTTCTGGATCTTAATTTGTTTCTTACTTTGTGTTTTACCATTTTCATTTGCAATTCCAGTCTGTTCAGCATTCTCCTTTGGCTGCTTCTGTTTCTCAAGTCTTTTTGCTACTTCAGTTTACTTTGTTTCTGCTTTTTTTCCCTGCCGACTTTAGAATGATTTACTTTTAAATAAATAGTCTTTGGTTTGTGCAAACACAAAGGCCATATAAAATTGCAACATAACTCCTTCCCTTTCATGCCACAATGCATTCTGGCGTAATGAGAATTGGGCATTCATCCTAGGCTGTCCATGGAGGTGGAGTTCATGGACAGCATCGGTGGTGACAAGGATTAATACTAATGTCAGCTTTTGCCAATGGATTAAGGGAATAATTCCTCTGAAGTGATCACATATTTTATGTTAGGCAATAGTATATATCTCGGCATGAATTCTCTGGCCATTGTGATTCTCTTTCCTGCTGGCAGCGCACTCCCGCCCATGGGTTTCCTGGCGGCATGGGGTGGCTTCAATGGGACATCCCATTGACAAGAGGCGGGAAGAGAGAATTCCACTGCCAGCGAACTGCACGCTGCCGAGAAACACGTCGCTGGGGGATCGGAGAATCCCTCCCTCATCTTTAGGAAAATATACATTCAATATGTGATTGAGTGCAAATATTTATTATGTTCTGGATAGCCATTTACATAAATACCTCTGATTTTAATACAATGTAAAGTATCCATTAGCCAGGTAACTTACTGCTCTTGTTCTTTCTGCAGTGTGGAAACAATCAATGATGGTAACTTTCACAGTCTGGAGCTGGTAGCAGCTGATCAGATGTTGAGCTTGGTGATAGATGGAGGAAATCCAAAGATCATCAACAACTTAGCCAGACAATCCACACTCAACATTGACTCCCCTCTCTATGTTGGAGGTATTGTGAATTTTCAGTAAATTACTCACATTTACACTGATGAGAGATTTCCTTCCAATGACTGTTTTGTGTAATCCTTCACGGTTCTGGCCAAAGAGCAAACTGGCAAGATGCACAATAAGCAAAATCCTGTTAGATATCAGGGTATTTCAGCTCATTTTGTTAAACTCAAAAATATGTTTATAATGAAACAACAATTAAAATGTTATAAATTGGCGATTGGAGAGATGTGTTTAATCAATAAAGCAGAACCTTTTGCATGATAATTTTCTTGCTAAGGGCTACTGATGGATCAACAGATTTGCATGCAGAGGCAACATTTACCAAAGCAATTGCACAAAATAATGCTGCCTTACCTAGGGCACTGTTTTAGTGATTACACTTGCCTCCTTTATAGATAGTTTAAGCGATACTCTCAAGGGCTGCTCTCCAGAACACCTACTCACTGTGCCTTGGAGTGGTGTGATTCATGTGATTCACGCTTCTGCCTGTGATTCTCCAATTTAAAATGTTTTTATCATAATGGATACTGCTCACATGTCGTCTTGACTGTAGGGTTAGATTGACAGATTATTGTTAATGGGATCTAAGATAGAAAATAATTGGAAATGTAAGCTGAAAAGGAGAGTTGCAAGATATTTTTAATAAGTATTTAATCATTTGAGGAAATTAACTGCAAGAAGTATTTTCACATCTATGGTACATGCTTGATTATTGCTGCGTGATTTTAGTAATAACTCAAAAGTATATTTGCTGCCCCAGATTATTCATTATAACGTTGCTACTTTTTAGGTATGCCCACCAAGACAAACTTTGCAGCTTTGCGCCAAGGACCCGGCCAGAATGGCACCAGTTTCCATGGCTGCATTCGTAACTTGTATATCAACAATGAACTGCAGGACTTCAAGAAAGTTCCCATGCAGATTGGCATTCTGCCAGGCTGTGAAGCCTGTCAGAAGAAGATGTGTCAGCATGGCACCTGTCACTCTATTGGCCAGTCCAGCTTCACCTGTGAGTGTGAGGGAGGTTGGACAGGGACACTTTGTGATCAGCAAACCAACGACCCATGTCAGGGCAATAAGTAAGTAATTGTGGAACCTGCTATTTGTTTATTTTTTTATTGGTTAAATTCTCATTGTTTGCACTTAGGAAAATGGGAATATTTTCCAATTTTTGGACTCCAGTGGAAACATCGAGTGCTTCCAGCCAGAAAAAGGCTAGGACCTTTGTTGATAAAAATTCCCTTTAATTTTCTCAACCAGTATATTTTCAATCTCAGATCAGCTACTTTTACTTTGACCAGGTGACGACTTTGAAAACATTTGAACATTTGGCACGATCTAATGGGGAAAAAAAAGAGTCCCTTTCTAAGCATAATTAGTGCTGGGATGAACCCTGTTATCGAATAGCACTCTATTATTCTTCGGGCATAGGCGAGGAATACCCGCCAAGGTTGCACTCAGTTGCCTTTCCTCCACAGAGGAGCTCTGCTGACCAGTACAGGAAGAGATCGAATGCCATTTTTAAATGGTGCCCCGATCTCTCGACAACCAGTGCCACTCTGCCAAGCGACCGACCACCCAGCAGCCTCCGATTTCCTGGAAGAAACCCCCCCATTCCATCCCACCTGGTCGCCCATTTGTGGGCATAGGCATAGTTAAGTGAGCTGTTCACTTAACAATGCAAGTCTGGATCCCACCCATTGTGGGCGGGATCCATAACACGACACCTCTTATAATCTTGTTAGATCTCGCCGGGCGTAACGACCATCGGGAATCCAGACGAGGCCTCTTGCAGGATTTAATGGACACGTTCCATCCTAATTCTGGCAGGACATGTCAGTAAATCGCACCCATTGACCTTTATAGCCCAGTCTATAGAAATGTCAGCCTGTGAATGCCAACTTGTCATCTAAATAACAGGAAATTTTTTAAGCTTTTCACTGATTTGAGACTTTTTCACCCTCGTCTTGATTGCTTTTGATGTTGAATGCACTGGAGATTGTCCTAAGTCTATTTATGCATCATTAATGACTTTAGCTCTGAAGGGTTTCACTAAATCTTAACCAAAATTCATAAGTGATTTCATGCAAGGAGACATTCTGGGTTGTGCTCACTGACCTACATTGGGTGATGGCTCACCAAAATTTCTATTTTGAAATTCTGGTTTCATCTAGGGTCTCTTCCTTCCCCCACCTCTGTAACCTCCTGCAGCCAGCCAACCCTTTGAGAATACTGCACTCTTTCAATGCTGGCCGCTTGTAGACCCCCCACCAACTTAATCTCACTATTGGCAGCCATGCCTTCAGCTGCTTTGGAATTCCCCCTCCAACCTCTCTACCTTTCTATCTCACTCCTCCTGTAAAATGCTCCTTAGAATCAACTTTTAACCAACTTTTGGTCACCTGTCCTAATATCACTTCCTTTGATTCAATGACGGTGTTTGTCTGATTACATTTCTGTGAAGCTCACAGGATGTTTCACTGCGTTAAAGAAATGGAAGTTGGTGTTCTTAACTTCCTTTTCATGTAATTTTCAATGCAATTGTTAATATAGTCACATATGTTTGTAATCCCTTTGTTTTAAGCACATTAGCAACTAATTAAAATAACTGAGGCAAGATTATATGTGTTCTTGATAACTGCTAATCATAACAAATAGGGAAACTTAAACCCACAGATACTTATAACCTTGTCCATGCACTACTATTAACCGAACATTTAAAACATGCTAATTTTGCACATGTCAAACATTTCCAAATGCTGTTAGTAGGACATCACACATAGAAGTCATGTTTAACATAGCTTGTCGAAAAACACTGTAAAGACATTTTCATACACCGTTGGGAGTGGAATATATTGATCTTAAAATACAAAGCATCCTGTGTATTTCCTTTTCATCATTATTTGACTCTTTTTAATAACACCGATAATCTCCTGCAGCATCTGGGGGGCGATTTACCGGCTTTATCCCTCTGGAATCGGGATGGGATGCAGCCGGTAGATCCCACGAGAGACCTCTTCCAGGATCTCCAACGGTCATTGCATCTGACAAGATCTAATGAGATCTCGCGATCTGTATCCCACCCACATAGTTAAGCTCACGTAACTATGCTGATGCCAGATCAATTCGGCTCCCAGGATTCACTGGTCTTGCCTAGGTGACCCCAGCCAAGCGCCGTTTGGCACTTGGGGGTATCTCCCAGGTAATCAGAGGCCCCCGAGTGGTTGGTATCTGATCAGGGTGGCACTCTGGCATTACTGATGCCACCTGGGTACCTTGACACTGTCAGCCTGGCACTCTGGAAGTGCTTGCTGGCACCTTGGCAGTGCCACCTGAATGCCGGCCTGGCACTGCTCTGGTGTACAGGGTGCACTGACAGGCTGACGGGGCACTGCCAGGGTGCCAGACTGGCAGTGCCATGGTGCCCAGGAGGCATTTTACCCAAGCCGGGGATCGGGCCTGGATTGCCCTGGCCATATGAGGTGGGGTGCAGGGGGATCGAGGACCTTCCAACAGGTAAGTGTTTTCATTGGGGGGGGGGGGGGGCTTCTGGGGTCGAGTCAGGGGTGGGGGGAGTCAAGAGATCCGGGTGCCATTTTCTGATCTTTTCCTGCACTGAGGAGCTCTGCTCGTCGGAGTTCCTCAGTGCTGGAAATGCCACTGAGTGCAGATTGGGCGGGGCGCTCCCTGCTGAAGCCCGAAAAAAACAGTGTCATTAGATAGCGGGGTTGTTCCTGGCACTTGTAGCCAGGAATGACCCCTCTAATCCTGGCGAACAGACTTTTATTTTTGTTAGCTTCCGCTCTTGCTCTTGTTTTAAATTTTGCTTTGTAAACTATACAATTGCTTTGTAATTTCCCAGTACAATTGTCCTGTCCTTCAGCTTGGGCAGATGTGGGTTTAGATATTTGCACATGGCAGATTCACTCCATGATCTGTCAGCCAGGTGGCCGCAGGAAGCTGAAATCTGTGCCAATCGGTGGGCTTCCCACTCCAAGCTGGAGAAATCTGTTGCCAAATGCTTCATTTAGTGTCCAAAATCAATGATGGTTGTCTTCGGCCAAGACATTTGCCACAACAGAGAGCCTCTCCACCATGGCGAGCTTGGAAATCCTAACCTGGCACTTCCTATGGGAGTGGGACTAGAGTCATAGAGAACATAGAGAAATACAGCACAGAACAAGCCCTTCGGCCCACGATGTTGTGCCGAACTTTTGTCCTAGGTTAATCATAGATTATCATAGCATTTTGGACACTAAGGGCAATTTATCATGGCCAATCCACCCAACCTGCACATCTTTTGACTGTGGGAGGAAACCGGAGCACCCGGAGGAAACCCACGCACACACGGGGAATTTGTGCAGACTCCACACAGACAGAGACCCAAGCCGGAATCGAACCTGGGACCCTGGAGCTGTGAAGCAATTGTGCTATCCACAATGCTACCGTGCTGCCCACGCCAGTATTCAAGCCTGTTCGGAGGCAGCTGCTCTACTGAATTGGAATTTTGGTAGACCGGGGGCTGGATTCTCCGCTCCCCGGTACTGAAATCGCTTTCGGCGATGGGGTGGAGAATCCATTTTGGTACCAAAATCGGGAAGCGGCAGGGGTTTCTAAATTCTCCACGTCCTGAAAATCGGCGTACTTGTGGAGTACAACGCGTCGAGTATCCACCTCCTGAGGCTCGCCCCGCAAAACTCCGTCTCCGACCGGCCGAATTCCAGATGGCGTGGGTCTCTCATGGTCCCTCCATCCGGGACCCTTGCATGGCAGTTGCGGAATCAGTCCGGGGCCGCCACAATCGGGGAGGGCCGATCGACGTGCAGGGAGGGGGGGCTTCATTTGGGGCTGGGGGAAATGTGTGCGGGCGGTCCGGGGCATGCGAGCGTCCGATGCGGGGCACTATTTTGCTGGCCCAGGTCCACGGGCTGAGGCCGCCGTCATGCAGATGCGTGCCCTTGACCCGGAGTGCTAGAGGCCGTATTGAAAGCTAGCGCTGCGAGCTCTATGATGGCTGCCAGCTAGCCCCCAGCAAACTGGGGAATCTGTGGCCTTTGACGCCAGTTTTCCTGTGGTAAAAGACCACAGTTTTCACGGTCTGGGTTTTAGTCCCAAAAACGGAGAATCCAGCCCCGGGAGTGTGCAGATTAAACCAGTTAAGAGGAGGTCTGAACTTGGTGGATTTGTTTGGATAGCTATGGTACCTCTTTAGAGAGGTAAGGTACCCCTTTGAACAGGGCTTCAGGCCACCTTTGGAGGAAGTTGGGAACCCTTTAGGATGAGTAAAGCACCCTTTGGGATAGGTGAGGTATCTTTTGGGATTGTTAAAAGTAAAAATGATGGTGCATAAAAAGCGCATAAACCCATTGGAACAGTTAAAACTATCAAAGAACTGCCATGGATATCAAAGGTCACAAGGTGAGTTGGCATGGAAGTAGGAAGGGCCAAGAGTGTTATGTAGAGGGCATGAGTTGGCATAGGGAGTATGAGGAGGCATGTTGAATGGGAGTGGGTAGGGTAATGAAGTAGCATAGGTTGGCATACATGTGAAATGTGTGTATGTTGGGGGGGTCTGGGTTGAGGCCTGGATGACCTTGTTTCATTTTTTAAAAATTAATTCAACAAGGTGCTGGAGCACAGAGGCAGGTTCGCCGCTCATCCCACCTCCACAACCAGCAGTATCTGAACCCATTCAGGGCTACTTGTAATCCCATCTCTTCTCCACACTCCCCCAAACCATCTGAACCGGGAAATTGGAACTGTGGGCAGCCATTTCTAAAGATTGGGCTTGCGGAGCAAGGAATTCTCACGATTTGAAGTTGAGGTGTGATCTTCCGGCCACGCTGCAGTGGAAAAGCAGCTCGCCGCGGCGCAGCATGGCCGGTGAAATCCGGGAGACCCTGATCCTGGGATTTACCCAGCTCGTACGCCTCGCAAGATTCAACACAATCTTGCGAGACATTGCAAGGGGAATCCGCCCACAATGGGCGGGATCAGTTTTTTTGCCAAATCTGCATATTAGAGCGAGGCAGTAAGCCTTACTCTAATGTGCAGATTCTCAAGGTACCTGAGGCTTTGGAATTCAACCTCTTTCCTTGGAGACCTCAGGTGAGTGCTGTTTGGTACTGCTCCCCACAAATGGGGACCAGACGGAACAGCACTCATGGGGGCCCCCAGTTGCATGCCCTTTGGGCAGGGTGGTGCCCTAGCACTGCTGATGCCATCTGCAGTGCCAAGGTGCCCAGGTGCCCAGGTGATGCTGGCAGGGGTACTGCCAGGTTGGCACTGCCAAGGTGCCAAGCTGCATTTTTGCGTGTCTGTGATCGGGCCAGGGTTGCCTGCCATGGGTGTTCCGAAGGTGGTGAGGGAGCCGGAGGATCTCCCATGTTGCGTTCAGGCTGGGGGGAGGTTGGGGATTTAAAACTGGCGTCCCAGTCTCTCGATACAACGGGGCGTTCCAGCGAGCGGAGCTCCCCATTGTAAAAAAGGGGATTATGTGGGGCCTCGGCCGTGCGTTTCCCGTTTAGGCCCCTTATTCAAAGTGAGTCGCGTTGAATGGCCACATGTTTCTCGACACTGTGAGTGCCGGGAAACACGCGGCTAAATGCGGTCGCTCGGGAAATTTGTTCCCTTTTGGTCTCATTGAAATAGAAGTCCAGTGTTGTGTTTTTAATCTAAATGCGGACCTTTACAACACTCCTATAAGATTACATATAAGAAACAAATCATACTTTATATTTCCTATTTCTGTACACTAGGAAAATGATTCATGTTTTCTTTATGCTGCTGTGAAAGTAGAAATTAAATATAATTATACGCTGAATTAACTATATAATAGTGAAGAAGAAGGAGGACATCATAGTAAAATGCAGAGATTTTGAGATGACTAGAAAGCAAGGCTAATTAACAGCAATTAATCATCATTATAGTTCATTATCGCTACTGTGAAATTCCCTGCAAAACTGAAACTCAACAGTCAAACCTATAGTGAATGCTCTAAAGTTAATAATATTCTCAGAATGCAACTATGGTACTAAATGCATTTGAAAATGATCAGGAAATAAGTAATATACCGTAGGTTTTCACAAAGTTTATTATTAAGATGATTTGGTGTGGACTTTTCTCTAGTGTTTCATTTAGGCCTGATTGTCAAGTATAGCTGATGCTAATTGTTCCTTTGAGACATATTGGAAACATAATCAAGAAATCCAAACAAATAATTTACCTGATTAGTACACTCTAATGAGGAATTTGAAGCACTTCAAGCAGGAAGTTTGGAATTATCATGCCTCACTTTTCCTCTGAGCACATATACGTTATTAATACTGACAGAAAAAAAAGACAATAGTTTTGAATTGCAACCAGGTGCAATAAAGCTCCCATACTACATTTACAGCTTTGCTTGTTCCTCAAAAGCACATTTTTACTGAGGTTTTTTGAATGCACCCAATCTTGGAATTAATATTTTAAATGATTTTCTGCATCTAATAAGCAAGTTATACTGTAAAAATTAACTGCTAGATTTCAGGTCGGTTATTTTAATTGGAACACTGCAAATAGTATTACTGTGATTTTTGGATTTTGGAAGCATTGATCCAGAATGAAACTAAACTTGTTTGAATGAAGCAGTTGGTTTTGGCTGGAAAGATCTGTGTGGGTGCTGCGACATAAAGACTCATTAATTACATGCAAATGGTATTAATGATGACATTATGAAAAAGGAGAAGAATTATTATACATTCCTCACAACTGTCATTAATGAATAAAGAGATAAGGTATAATTTTGCAGCACTCAGACTCAGTAATGAGAATTTACATCAGATAAAAAACCTCACTGTTAAATTTGTGCCCAACTAATGCTATTCTGTCAGCAATGTGGCCTTTGCTGTTCTGTTAGTCACCGCGAACAGGTATACAGGAGGGAGCTTCTGATTTATGTGGAACAGTACCTCACCTGGAGGTTTAATTTTCATTAACAATGCACTACTTCATGCATTTTGCAAAATTGCTCCATGCATAATTCAAATGAAACAATGACTGTGATAAAATAGGACATAAAAGCATGGCGCAAGGAAATTAAACCCCCAAGGGCCTTCAGCCAACTGATGGCCTGACTTCTATTGAGAATTTGGTATTGCAGAACTGTGGGTAGGGATTCATGTTGTACTATGGCACATCATACTGGTGGTACCTCACCTCTAGACCATTCAAACAGGTGAGCAGATAAAGAAAGTTAGCAGTAGATGAAAATATGACCTGAATTTTGTTCACTCCCACACGGTCTTCAGTTCAAGGCAGTTGCTCAAATTTCTCCACCTCAGTTGTGTTCCTTCACAATCCACTACAGGATGGATTAAGATATGGGAGTGAGACATTCTATCTGGGCAACTAATATTGCTTGCCCGCTCTTTGAGTAGCAGAAAGTAGTATTATGAAACACGGCAGGAAGGAGAGAAAATAAAGTGGGAACTGTAAGAGAAAAAGCAATGATTAAATTTGCTGATTATTTAAGTGCATTTTAATCTGTTTCCAGGTGTGTACATGGTATTTGTGTGCCCATCAATGCCTTCTCATACAGCTGTAAATGCCAGACGGGTTTCAAAAATGTACTGTGTGATGAGGAAGAAGAACTGTTTAACCCCTGTCAGAACATCAGGTGTAAGCATGGAAAATGTAGGCTTTCAGCTGTCAACAGGCCTTATTGCGAATGTAATAGTGGATACACTGGAGAGAACTGTGATAAAGGTAGGGGAAGTTCATTTTAAGTAACTTTTTGAATATAGATTTTATTGTTTGCCTGCTTGTTTAACCAAAGCACATTTTCTGAAATGTTGTAATTTCAATCCACCATTAATTTTGAACTACTCTACCATTTGCTTTCCTTATACTTAAGCATTTCCAAGATTGTGAAAGCAACCAGTGCAGAAATAATTTACTTCCATTGTTTGTGTACTTTTGTGACTGATTTAATTCCTCTGTCCAGAAATAATGCCTACATTGTATGTTATACACAATAAAGCAATTTGACGAACATCAATACAGAATAATATACTTTTTCAAAATTAATGACAAGGCTGTGACAGAAATGTTTATCATTCACTGTATTCCACCCCTCCACAAGTTGAAGTCTGATGGCTCATTCAGAAGTAGTTATTCTTTGCTCTGTGAGAAAGAGTGTCTACAAATTGTATTTTCTTCCCTCCTTTTGAATATTGACAGATCACTCTGTAAACCTTCAAGCTGAATGGTACCGAATGCTAATAAGGGCATGTTTGTATCCTACATCACACTTTCAAATACTATTGTTTGCGTCAATGTATGCCTCAGTTTAATTCGGTTTTCGTATTATGAGCTTTAATTAAATGAATTCAAAAGCCCTCATTTAAATAGGTTTCATTTATCAGCTTTAACCTCACTGCTGTTTATCTCACTTTTAACATTTCTATATCTTCCTGGACTGAGCAGCCAAATCCAATGATTCCGCATTTAACCCTAGTACAAACTCTACCTCTGACCTCACAGCTTCAACTGACCAATCACAGCACCTCTTGCAGGTGAGACGAATGGGAAAAGGGGTGAATCGTTTCTTTTTCTCTCTCTCTTCCTGCTAGTTACCCTTTCTAAAAATCCTTTCCTTTCTTATTCACGTGTTTGAATCCAATAAAATCTATTTACCCCCCGTGATCCTGGCTCAGAGCTTTACCCTGCCCTTTTACCTTGTAGAGTTTGGTTTTCTTATTCTGTTGTTGTAAGTGTTAAAGCATGCAGTCAGTGATAGTTATTTCCATGTCTTGTTGGTTCATGTTTCCGTATTAGACGGCTAAAGGCATAGTCAATCAATAAATGTGTAACGTGTTGCAAAAATCAATCCTTTTGTATCCATAACAACTCATGGAAAGATTGAAGTGCGAAGGGAGCTTGTGCTCATCGTTCATGATGTACATATGAAGCTGCAATATTTTACTGAAAAGCACAATGTTTGCGGTCTCTGATTAGAATAACATTTAACATCGTAATGGCTCATCCAAAATATATTTAACAGAACTAGCCTTAAAAGAGTATTTGTCAACAGTCACTACCCAGTTTTGTTCCGCAAGTGAAAAAGAGTTTAGAAGTCACAAAGTTGTGACGCTCTCCCTCATAAGTGCCAAAACTGGGTATAACCTCAATTCCACTGGGTGGTTTGTTTCTATAATTAAGTGCGAGGATAAATTTGTTTCCCATTTGACAGTATTTTCAAAGAACTTGTCACAAAATCTCTACATTGCAGGAGGAGACCATTCTGCCCATTGAGTCCACATCGACCCTCCCAAAGAGCACTCTACCACGGCCCACTTCCCCACCCTATCCTTGTAACCTCACCTAACCTGAACATCAGGGCAATTTATCATGGCCAATCCACCTAACCCAAGCTTTGGACTGTGAAAGGAACCTGTAGGAAACCCATGCAGACACAGGGAGAATGTGCAGACTCCACAGACAGTCATCCACGGCTGGAATTGAGCCTGGGTCCCTGGTGTTGTGAGGCAGCTGTGCTAACCAGTGTGTCGCTTAACAAATATTTCACGTATAGATGGTACATTAATACTTCCAATTATTTAACTGGCCACTAACAGAACAATTCTTGAAGCACTGAAATCTTGAATTTTTGGGGTATCCCAGGTTCCAAAATTACTTTACTTAAGTAATCAGTCGCAGGGTTTGTATGAATAATCAATTTCCTAATTTTATGAGGTTTTTTTAATGCTTTCATGAAATGCGAGCACCACTGGTAAGGCCAGCAGTTTTTGTCCATCCTTAATTATTCTTGAGAAAGTGGTGGTGAGCTGCCTTTTTGAACTATACTAACAACCTCCCTTTGCGGTCGGTTTGGCTCCAGCCAGTGGAGAGTTTTTCTCCAATTCTCCTTGATACCAATTTTGCAAGGCTACCATGGTGCCATACTTGGTCAAATACTGCCTTGATTTCAAGGTCAGTCATTCCTACCTCACCTTTGGAATTCAGATCTTTTTTCCACGTTTGGACAAGGGCCGAAATGAAGTCTGGACCTGAGTCGTGATAGTAACATCCAAACTAAGCATTGGCAAGCAGGCTATTGCTGCATAGATGCCATTTGATAGCAGTGTTGACGATACCTTCCATCACTTTGCTGACGATTGGGAGTGGACTGATGGAGTGATAATTTGCCAGATTGGATGTGTCCTGCTTTTTACGGACAGGACGCATGGTGGGCAATTCTCCACATTTTCAGGTAGATGCCTGTGTTGCAGCTTGACTGGAACAGCTTAGCTTAGGGCACAGCTAATTCTAGAACACAGGTTTTCAGCACCACAGCTACAAGATTAGATTGTCAGGATCCATAACCTTTGCTGTGTCAAGTGTGCTCAACCTTTGCTTGATATCACATGGCGGGAATTGAATTGTCTGAAGGTTGACATCTGTGATACTGGGGACCTCAGGAGGAGGCTGAGATACAGAATCCAGCCAACACTTCTAGTTGAAGATGGTTGCAAAAGTCTTACCTTTTTTACTGATGTTCTGAGCTCAGTCATTGAGGATGGGAATATTTAAAGAGCCTCCTCTTCTGGTTAGTTGATAAAGTGTCCACCATCATCCACAACTGGGTGTGGCAACAAAGCAGAGCTTAAATCTGATCCACTGGTGAGATTGTTTAGCTCTGTCCTCAGCAGGGTGCTTAATGCCTACAGTCCTGTGTTTTAGGTATGCTTGCTGCTGCTCCTTGCATGCTCTCCTGCATTCCTCAATGAATCAAGATTGGTCCCTTGGCTTGATGGTAATGGTAGAGTGAAGGATATGCTGGACCATGAGATTACACATTATGACTGAATACAATTCTGCCACTCCTGATGGGCCATAGTGCCTCATGGATGCCCAGTTTTGAGCTGCTGGATCTGTTCTGAATCCATCACATTTGGAATATTGGTAGTCCCACACAACTCAATAGACGGTTTCCTCGGTGTGAACGGGGCACTCCACCTTTACAAGGACTGTGCCGTGTACATTCCTACCAATGTTGCCACAGGCAGGTCCATCAATGACAATGATTGGTGAGGGCAAGGTCAAGTAGGTTTTCCCTCTGGATGGTTCCCTCCCCATTTGCCAAAGGCCAGGTCTGGCAGACCAGGTAAGAGGGGCAGATTTCCTTCCTTAAAGGGCACTAGTGAACCTAATCTATTTTTACAACATCACCATTGCTAAAAGTTGCTTTTGATTCCAGATTTATTAACCAATTGAATTTAAATTCCACCAGCAGCTATGGTGGGATTTGAGTCCATGTCCCAGAGCGTTAACCTGGCTGTCTGAAGTATTAGTCCAATGACAATACCATCGTACCACCATTCCCAATAAATGATATTGAAATAAACTTTACTCATGTTCCTTTCATTCTGCAGTCAGTTATAAATCTTCCACTTTAACCATATAACTGCCAAATGCAGCAGACTTGAGTGCAAAATCACATTTATCACCTATCATTGCCTGTGCTGATAACTGCTATGATTGCAAGAGCATTTAGGATCATTTTGCAAATCACCAGATTAATTGCATTTGATTTCCAAGATTCCCCAAACTGGGAACTTATAACTTACAGTTTACCAGTCCAGTAGTATATATTTTCTATATGATGAGACATGCAGACTTCGAAAGGTAATGGTTGGTGCTGAAGCATGCCTTCCATAGCTAACAGCAGCCTAGATAGGGGAGTTTCTATTTTCCATTCTAAGTATGCAAATATCTTGTCCCGTTTTGGCAACTGATACTTGCACAAGTGGCTAAACCATTTAGACAGAAGCTAATTGATCCTGTTGATTTAAGACCATGAATAGCCTAAGAAGCTAAATACATCACTTAGATGGTGTCATCACTAGAAGCAAATAATGGTCCTTTCATTCTCACTTACAGAAATCTCCTGTCGAGGGGAACGAATCCGAGATTACTACCAGAAGCAGCAAGGCTATGCCGCTTGCCAGACAACCAAAAAGGTCTCGCGGTTAGAGTGCCGAGGTGGATGTGACAACAGACAGTGCTGTGGACCTCTGAGAAGCAAGCGACGGAAATACAGTTTTCAATGCACTGACGGCTCTTCGTTTGTGGAGGAGGTGGAAAAAGTCGTGAAATGCGGCTGCTCACGATGTTCTTTGTAAAAGCTTCAAACGCTCGCCCTTTTTCAAAACTATGTGCACCTGGTGACTGTGTGGGACGTATTTTGCTTCCGTGGTGGAGATATTTGAATTATATTGTAAAATACAGAACAGACTTATTTTTATTATCAGAAAATGACTATTTTCTTCATTTACAAAAATGTTTCAAGTCCTTTTGACTGAAAGTTGTTGCAAAATGCATACAGGTGTCTGTCAGATGCCAAACCGCTTTGGACTGGATTTCGACTTTTCCTGACTTGGCATAAAGGAAGCTCTCCATATTTTGACATCCAGTGGAGAGGAAAAGCGAAATGGAAAGGAGGACTGTACCACTGAAAGTGGGCGATGTCCGCTTGAAGAAGATGACAAGCTGCCAGTCATGTCAGTTCATCTTTGAAACAGGAATATAGATTTAACTGTGCTTTAAGGAACTGAAATCAAGAGTGTGCATCGATGAAGAAGCCTGGAACCTCCGCTGTCATTTCATATCTTGATTATGTGAACAGTCATTTTCTTTTCCCCAGTATAATGTGTACAATAGCGTATACGAGCTTACAAAGTGTTTTAGCAAGCCTTGTTTCCAGTATTAATTCTTTGTAATATAATTATAAATGGGGGACTATACAACCAATAGAGAATTGATGTATGGATTACTTAGTTGGATAAAGTTTTGTGGTTTTCTTTTTGAAATGAGTTTACGCAGTATTCAAGATATCATTACGAAGTATTTATTGTATCAAAAAACGTGTACCTAACTTTGCTAGATCTTCTCTTTCACTCCATTTTGAATCTTTAATATATATTAATTTATATTTCGTCCTCATATTTTTGTATGTTAAAAACATTTAAAAAAAAGATTGCAGTTTTTTTTATTTTTTTTTGGGGGGGGGGAATAGAGTAACTAACAACCTAGCATGTCCTCTGGGGTGAATTGTCTTGTTATCTTTTTGATCAGTTGTGTTTCCTGTACTTTTGACCAATGACATTGTTTTGGTTTACAAAGCCTGGGAAATAACCTCAGCCTAACCATGTCAGGTATAACAAACCAGTGTATATTTTGTGAATTCTGCTCAATTTGAACCTGCCTGGACAAACTAGACTTTTTGTTATAGAAGTGATTTGTTACAACCACCAACTCCCCCCAATCCCCTGAAATTTAGTCAAAGTGAAAATTAAAACACATGTCATTTCCCTTAAAGATGGACAAGTTTTTACATATCAGGATATTGTTTGGAGTTCCTCAGCTTCCTGACTGACTGTAAAGTTCAGAATTGTCTCCTTTTCTTACTATTGAAACTACATGTCAGCCCTTTGTTCTCCTCCAGTAACTTGTTGCTGCTAAACCACAGATTTAGAATTGATAAATTTAAGTAGTTGGGCTGTGCTCTTTACAAATTAAAGTCGGGGAACGCCTGTGTAAATACAACTTGGTTTCCTTTGATTTCTTTCTTTTTACAACTGGTTAGATGTACATGTTGACTGATATCGGTAATGTTACTGATGTTTGTAAATTAAATCAGATATTAACTTCAATTGGATTGACCCTTGCATTTATTGACTGGTTATGTAGTACCTTGCGTGTTGGTTAAAAAGTAAGAGCCAACACACTTTTTGAATCATTCTATCGTTTTGCTGACTAGATTACTAGTTTAACAGCTTGATAGAAGAAGCATGGGGGGGGGGGGGGGGGGGGGGGGAGAAATTAAATTTAGTTCACCCATCTTTTGAGCATTAAATCAGCATTAAGGTCAAAAATTTCAGTTTGTGGTTTCCTATGCCCAATCTCCCTGGAAGGGTTCTGACCACATTGGATCAGACAAATTTTAATTGTCCTGGGTAGCTGCCAGTAAGCAGTGTTCTCATTAAATCATTAAAATTAGGGTCCTACAACAGTATTAAACCTTTTATGCCAAACTGAACTTTTGTCATGTGGAATTCATTGATTCTTAAGACTCCAACTTAAGACCCCCGCAGATGCTCTTGTCACCAACAGTAGCTTAATACACCACCTGTGGTAATTAAAGGGATTTCTGTCTCCATTCAGTTACATTTCTTGCTAGGCTTTCTAGGCTGCCACTGGACCTTTGTCTTTTTATCTGGATAAAATTTTGGAAAGTTAATTTTTGGAGGCACAAGATTCATTCTGTGAAGGGACTTCAGCGCACGGTAGCATTGCAGGTAGCACAATTGCTTCACAGCTCCAGGGTCCCAGGTTCGATTCCGGCTTGGGTCACTGTCTGTGCGGAGTCTGCATATCCTCCCCGTGTGTGCGTGGGTTTCCTCCGGATGCTCCGGTTTCCTCCCACAGTCCAAAGATGTGTAGGGTAGGTGGATTGGCCATGATAAATAGCCCTTAGTGTCCAAAAAAATTTGCCCTTAGTGTTGGGTGGGGTTACTGGGTTATGGGGATAGAGTGGAGGTGTTGACCTTGGGTAGAGTGCTCTTTCCAAGAGCTGGTGCAGACTCGATGGGCCGAGTGGCCTCCTTCTGCTCTGTAAATTCTATGAAATTGGAGGGATGCTGCCAAAAGCTGATGGCAGAAGAGAGTGAAACAGGAAAGGGTACAGCAGGCTTATATCACATGGGTCTTTCAAAGATAGGCATCCTACCTCAGTGTAACTGAAAATCCATGTTTCGGGCAGCTCTGCTTCACCAGAGATTCTGTGATAGAGACATGTCACCTTTTGCAGCACCAACTACCATCCAAAGGTACATGCATTTCTGACAGTGGTTGTAAAGCTAACCTCAGCCCCTAATTGCTACACAAAGGGTCACTCCAGGCTGCAATTGGTAACATTAGTAACACAAGTCTATTTGCCGTCCACTGTTGTATCAGGTGCCCTCCTCACTGAGCAGCACAAATTTATCAGGTTCCCCTGGTGGCAGCAAACCAAGGAGTAAGAGCTTTGAGTTTTACCATAATTGGAGGCTGCCCATAAATGCAAGGTCAAATGACAGTACTCGCATTTCTTTTGCATAATCCATACAAAGAGCCCAGTATCTTCATTGACAGAAAGGGTTCCACTCTTTCAATGTGCAACTATGATAGGAGAATAGGTAGTTCATCATGCAGAACTGTTCCTGGTTTCTTTGCAGTAGTCATGATGCATTTATCGATTGCCAGCATGCAGTTCATCTTCACATCAACACAGATTATCAAGAAACAAGCTAACTGCTCGAGGGCAAAGGGTATCCCATAAATTCATGGATCATGGCACTTCTAATAGCCTGAGTACAGTCTCAGAAAATAAGGAGCAACATAATCAGTCACAACTGCACTACAGTTCTAATTGAACAGACAATTGGCAAGAGGTTACATTACCCGGATAGGTCAGGAGTCATCCTTCTGTCTGAGAGTCTCCCCATTCAGGTAAGCCGTCTGCAAAATAATTTCAAACTTTTAAATAGCACAACCATGGAATCAGCTAAGGAAGACATGGAGGTGCAACAGCAGGAGGATTACAGTGAATCTGAGAAAGAAGAGCTAAATATGCCAACAACTTCCATGATTCCAAGGCAACAAAGAATAGGCATTTGTTGAATTGTAAATGGATACCCATTGAAGTGATTGTACCTGTACTCGTACTTGAAGCGGGGGAAAGATGGATGCTGCACTCTCTGACTGTCTGGTCCAAAGAGAAATTCTGAGGAGCTTTATTGGTGGGTTCTTCATGGCCCACTGATGTGGTTAGGAAGAGAGATCCGGGGCTGGATTCTCCGATTCTGACTCAATACTGACGCCGGTGTGGGAGCGGTGGCGTTTTATAACCGGAAAAATAGACACCGATCCTCCGTTTGCTGAGGGGCTAGCAAGCACGCAGCGTAGAGCACTCGGCTCTAGCTGCGGATACAGCCGGAGAATTGGCGGGTCCGTGGCCGCACATGTGCACGGCGGCAGCCTACAGCGGCCGCGCCATGCAACATGGCACCGGCCGCGCGCGGGCCCGGCCTGCCAAATAGTGACCCATTTGTCCAGAATCACCAACCCCAGACCACCCCCCAACATTGCGCCCAGCCCCTGTCAAACCCCCCCCCCCCCCCCCCCCCCCGCTCACTGATTGGCTCCCCCTCGATTGTGGCAGCGCTGGACGTAGTCCGCAGCCGCCAAGCCGGATCCCTGAAAATAAATACCACACGCGATCGACGCCATCGGGAACTCAGTCCATCAGGGGAGGGCCTCAGGTAACATCCTGAGGCTATCCCGATGGCGTGGAGTACACTGTTTTAGAGGGGATAGAGCATCGCAAAAGCGGTGCCGATTTCGGTGCTGATGTGGATTCTCCGGCTGATCGCCGAAGGCGACTTTGGCATTGGAGACCGGAGAATCGTGCCCACGGGATTTTGATCCCATGACAGTGAAGGATGATGTGTGACATAGAGAAGAGCTTTCAGGCAGTGGTGTTCCCAAACACCTGCTGCCTTGTCCTTCCAGGTGGTAGAGTTTACGGGTTTGGAAAGTGCTACCAAAGGAGACCTTATGAGTTGCTGAGAGTTAAGAATGCAATTGAAAGTTTGAAAATGCTTTTTGTTCCTTTTTTTAAAGCTCCTGTAGATGGTGAGTGTTTTTTTTTAAACCTAAAGTTTATTTCTGTTAAGTTATTTAATGATATAATAAATAGAGTTTTAGAAGTGCACCTCATTCCTGTGGAATATACATCCTGTTCCATTTAGGAGCTCCTGAATCGTCTTGTGTCTTGACAACTAAATATGCTGGAAGCATCATCAGTGAAAGGAGCTCCAGCTCCAGCTCTCCATGCTTGTGCAGTAGCTGACATCACTGTGGAGCATCCGTGAGGACAAGAGCTACATGGAGAGCATGTTCCTGGAGGTGGTTGTCCTGAAAATTAAGTAGGGGCACGAAAGAAATGGGTAACCAGTGAAGGAGGAGCAGGCAGATAGTGCTAAAGTTCCCTCATTAGCTGCAGGTATTCAGTCCCAAAAACTAGTGAAAGTGATGGTTCCTCTGGGGAATCCATGACACCAAAGCTGGCACAGCTAAACAGTAGGAGGAGGAAAGTTGAGAAATAAAGAGGCGGGGGTGGGGGGGGGGGGGGGGGGGGGGTATTTGAAAGTTAGGATAAGATGAGGGGGGCTGCAAAAGTGACTCCAGGATGGTACTTTGCATCCCTGGCGGTAGAGTCAGGATATAACTGAATGGCTCCTACAGCCGAAGACTAAAGAACCAGGGGTCATGGTCCGTTTCTGTACCAATTACATTGGTAGAAAGAGGGATGAGGACCTGCAGGCAGATCTCAGTCAGCTAACAAGCTGGATTTCAAAGTTAGTGGACTTAAGGTTATTTCTGGTGCCAGGAGCTAGTGAATATCAAAATAGTAGGATAGAACACAAGAATGCATGGCTGGGGAGTCAGGAGGGAAGCCTTTACATTACTGGGACATTGCGACTGGTTCTGGAGGAGTTGAAATCTGTGCAGCCCAGCTGAATTGTAGTTCAGCTGGACCAACATCTCATTGGGCAGCTTGTTAGTGCTGTTGGAGAGGATTTACACTAACTTGGCTGTGGGTGGGAGCCAGGATGTAACGTTAGAAAGGAGAAACAAAAGGTGTACAAAGATTGGAAGAGACAGATAGCAACAGAGCCAGGTAGGTAAGGTCAGACAAAGAAGGAATAGGGTGGAAGTTAGGTTTATAGTGCGTGTAAGTAAATGCAATAGGCGTGATAACTATGTTGATGAGTTACAGGCACAGATAAGCACATCAGCATTTGATGTTATCACTATGACAGAGGCCAGGCTCAAAAGAAGGGCAGGACAGGGTACCCAGGAAAGTGTGAGTTACGGACTAACAAGGCAAAGGATTACACTACGAATGGTAGGAAAGTACTGAAGGTCAAAGGGCCCTCTGAGTGCATATCCACAGATCCCTGAAGGTGGCAGGGCAAGTAGATAAGGCAGTTAGGAAGACATATGGGATACTTGCCTTTATTAGCCAAGGCACAGAATACAAAAACAGAGGACATGCTGGAACTGGGGCTGGTTTAGCTCACAAGGCTAATCGCTGGCTTTTAAAGCAGACCAACCAGGCCAGCAGCATGGTTCGATTCCCGTACCAGCCTCCCCGGACAGGCGCCGGAATGTGGCGACTAGGGGCTTTTCACAGTAACTTCATTGAAGCCTACTCGTGACAATAAGCGATTTTCATTTCATTTCATTTCAACTGTACAAAACACTGGTCAGGCCACAACTGGAACACTGCATGCAATTCTGGTCACCACATTATAGGAAAGATGTGATTGCACCAGAGAGGGTGCAGAAGCAATTTACCAGGATGTTGCCTGAGCTGGAGGATCTGAGCTATGAGGACAAATTGGACAAGCTGAGGCTGTTTTCCTGGAAGTAGCGAATGTTGAGAGGGGACTTTAAACATTTTTTTTTACAGGATGTGGGCTTCGCTGGCTAGGCCAGCATTTGTTGCCCATCCTTAATTGCCCTTGAGAAGGTGAGCTGCCACCTTGAACCGCTGCAGTCCATGTGGTGTAGGATCACCCCACTGTGCTATTAGGAAGGGGATACCTTCCCCTTCCTATATTGCCAAGTCAGGATGTGGAGTGACTTAGAGGGAAGCTTCCAGGTGATGGGGTTTCCAGGTATCCGCTGCTCTTGTCCTTCTAGGTTGTGGTTTGGAAAATGCTGCCAAAAGAACCTGATGAGTTCCTGCAGTGCATCTTGTAGATAGTACACACTGTTCACTTGCGGTGGAGGGATTGAATGTTTGTGGAAATGGTGCCAATCAAGCGGGCTGCTATAACCTGGACAGCATTGAGCTTCTTGAGTGTCGTTGGAGCTGCACTCATCCAGGCAAGTGGAGCATTTTCCATTAACTTGTGACTTGTGCCTTGTAGGTGGTGGACAGGCTTTGGGAAGTCAGGCGAATTGCTCACCGAGCTGCTCTTTTAGCCACAATATTTATATGACTAGTCCAATTCAGTTTCTGGTCAATGGTAACCCCCAGGATGTTGATAGTGGGAGATTCATCCCCACTTCTGATCTTCACATTGGAAAGGAGGTCATTGATGAAGAAGCTGAAGGTGATTGAGCTGAGGACACTATCCTGAATACTAGCAGTGATGTCCCAGGGCTGAGATGACTGACCTCCAACAACCATAACCACCTTCCTTTGTGCTACATATGGCTCCAACCAGTGGTGAGTTTCCCCCCTAATTCCCATTGATTCCAATTTTGCTAGGGCTCCTTGATTACATACTCAATCAAATGCTGCCTTGATGTCAAGTCAGTCACTCTCACCTCACCTCTGGAGTTCAGCATTTTGTCCATGTTTGAACCAAGGCTGTAATCAGATCAGGAGATGAGTGACCCTGGCGAAACCCAAACTGAGTATCAGTGAGCAAGTTATTGCTAAGTCCCGCTTGATAGCACTGTTGATGGCCCCTTCCATCACTTGGCTGATGATTGAGAGTAGACTGATAGGGTGGTAATTGGCTGGGTCGAATTTGTCCTACTTTTTCTGTACAGCATATGACTGGGCAATTTTTAATATTGCCAGGTAGATGCCAGTATTGTAGTTGTACTGGAACAGCTTGGCTAACGGCATGGCAAGTTCTGGAGCATACGTCTTCAGTGCTATTGTCGATATATTGTCATGGCCAATAGACTTTGCAGTAGCCAGTACCTTCAGCCATTTCTTGATATCACATGGAGTGAATCGAATTGGCTGAAGACTCGCACCTTTGTTGCTGGGGATCTCCGGAGGAGACCGAGGCAAATCATCCACTCGGTACTTCTGTAAGAAGTCTGACAACACTAGGTTACATAGATACATAGAAGATAGGAGCAGGAGGAGACCTTTTGGCCCTTCAAGCCTGCTCCGCCATTCCTCATGATCATGGCTAATCATCCAACTCAATAGCCTAATCCTGCTTTCTCCCCATAGCCTTTGATCCCATTCTCCCCCAGAGCTATATCCAGCCGCCTCTTGAATATATTCAAAATTTACTTCCTGTGGTAATGAATTCCACAGGCACACCACTCTTTGTGTGAAATGTCTCCTTATCTCTGTCCGAAATGGTTTACTCTGAATCCTCAGGCTGTGACCCCTGGTTTTGGACACACCCATCATTGGTAACATCTTCCCTGCATCTACCCTGTCTAGTCCTGTTAGAATTTTATAAGTCTCTATGAGATTCCCCCCTCATTCTTCGGAACTCCAGCGAGAACAATCCCAACCTCGTCAATTTTCTTCATATGACAGTCCCGCCATCCCTGGAATCAGTCTGGTAAACCTCAGCTGCACTCCCTCGAGAGGAAGACCATCCTTCCTCAGAGAAGGAGCCCAAAACTGCACACAATACTCCCAAGTGTGGCCTCACCAAGGCCCTGTACAATTGTAGCAACACATTCCTGCTTCTATACTCGAAACCTCTTGCAATGAAGGCCAACATACCATTAGCCTTCTTTACCACCTGCTGCATCTGCATGCTCACCTTCAGCGAATGGTGCAAAAGACACCCAGGTCCCACTGCACACTCCCCTCTCCCAATTTACAACCATTCAGGTAGTAATCTGCCTTCCTGTTTTTGCTTCCAAAATGAATAACCTCACACTTATCCAGATTATACTGCATCTGCCATCGCCCAACCTGTCCAGATCTTGCTGTAGGATCCCTGCATCCTCGTCACAATTCACCCTCCCACCTAATTTAGTATCATCTGCAAACTTTGAGATGTTACCATCTCGTACCAGCCTCCCCGAACAGGCGCCGGAATGTGGCGACTCGGGGCTTTTCAACAGGCACAACACGATGGTTAAATCACGCCTTCAACCTTCAGTTCCACTGACTTCCGTACAAGCTAATATTAGACCAATGTATTTGCATCTGATCCATGTCCAATGTCACTCTAGACTAGTGTTTCTTGTTACTGTTTTGTTAATTATATTGTTAAGATTCACAGATGACGGGCTTTGTTTAATTAAGTACTCTGAGCACTTATAAATAGGGGATTATGATTTGTTTTTGTTTTATGCAGTGTGCCTTTAAGGAGCTCCTCTCTTGATTTGTCCCTTAGTTTGCAATAAGCAATTTTCATTTCATTACATTTTGTACCTCATCCAAATCATTAGTCATGAATCTACCTCTTCATTCACCTGAGGAAGGAGCAGTGCTCCGAAAGTTAGTGATTTGGAACAAACCTGTTGGACTTTAACCTGGTGTTGTAAGACTTCTTACTGTGCTCACCCCAGTCCAATGGCAGCATCTCCACATCATTGGTACTTCTGGATGAAGATTATTGCAAATGGTTCAGCCTTGATGTTTGCACAGATGTGCTGGGCTCCTCCATCATTGAGGATGGGCATATTTATGGAGCATCCTCCTCCAATAAGTTATTTAACTGTACATCACCATTCATGACAGAATGTGGCACGTCTGCGGAGCTTAGATCTGATCCGTTGGTTGTAGGATCGCATAGATTTGTCTGTCACTTGTTGCTCATGTTGTTTGGCACTCAAGTAGTCCTGTGTTGTAGCTTCACCAAGTTGACACATCGTTTTTTGGTCTGCCTGATGCTGCCACTGGCATGCTCTCCTGCACTCTTCATTTAATCAAGGATGACCTTCTGGCTTGATGCTATTGGTAGAATGGGTGATATGTTATAGATTGTGGATGAGCACAATTCTGCTGCTACTGATGGCTCACATCACATTATGGATGTCCAATCTCGAATTGCTAGATCTGTTCTGAATCTATACCATTTAGCACAATGGTAGTGCCACACAACACAATGGAGTGTATCCTCAATGTAACAACAGGACTTTGTCTCTCCAAGGTCTGTGTCATGGTCACTCCTACCAATATTGTCATGACAAATGCATCTGCGGCAGACAGGCTGGTGAGGATGAGGTCTAGTATGTTTTTCATTGGACATTGAAATCCCCCACCAGAGTACATTCTATGCTCTAGCTACCCTCAGTGCTACCTCCAAGTGGTGTTCAACATGGAGGAGTACTGATGGCTGGTACGTGGTAATCAGCAAGAGGTTTCTTTGCCCATATTTAATCGGAAGCCATGAGACTTCATGGGGTCCAGAGTCAATGTTGAGGACTCCCAGGGCAACTCCCTCCTGACTGTCTCCCACTGTGCAGGTGGGACAGGATATACCCAGTGATGGTGTAGTGGTGTCTGGAACGTTATTTGTAAGATATAATTCCATGATCATGACTATTGCAGACTGTTGCTTGAATAGTCTGTGAGACAGCTCTCCTGATTTTGGCACAAGCCCCCAGATGTTAGTAAGGAGGTCTTTGCATGATTGGGTTTGCATTTGTTGTTTCCAATGTCTAGGTCAATGCCGGATTGCCCGTCTGGTTTATTTCCTTTTTTACTGACTTTGTAGAGATTTCATACAACTGAGTGGCTTGCTGGACCATTTTGGAGGGCATTTAAGAGTCAACATTGCTGTGGCTGGAATCACATAAAGGCCAGACTTTTGTCATGTGGAATTCACTGATTCTCAAACCCACCAAAACGTTCTTTTCTCCCACAATAGTTTGTACACCACACTAGTGTTATTCAAAGGGACTGCAGATTTCTCTTCCCTAAAAGGCATTCAGGTTTTTGCGACAATCGATAATGGTTTCATGGCCATCGTTAGACTTCTTTTAAATTCCAAGGGCTGGATTCTCCAGTGAAAAAACGCTGGCGTTGCACTCCCCACTTTCCTCCGCAAAATAAAAGGTGATTCTCTTACCTGTAGGGAGCTAGCAGGGATCCTTCGTGAAGCTCACAGCTTTGGCTGTGGATACGGGACTCTGCACTTCTGGGTCCGAGTCCACGCATGTGCACGGAGGCGGCCTCCAGCGGCCGCGCCGAGTGCCATGGCAGACTCGGATCACGGACCAACTCAGACAATGTAGGCCCCCCCCACAATTTGCTACGCGCTGCTGCATCGGACCGGCCCGATCGCTGCCCTGGCCGCATATAAGGCTGGTGCTCGATCCCCCCATCAGGGCAGCCGCGGATGAAGACGCAGCCACCGGGCGAGAGTCCCGACCGGCCATACCACATTAGTTCCACGCCGTCAGGAACTCGGCTGGTCAGGAGCGGAGTAACGCTAGGAGGGCCTTTGGCAATGGACCCCCCAGCCGCGCGGCGTAATTCACGGGTGAGCGATTCTCCAGGGCCCTCGGTTGGGAACTTCGATTTTCCGCTAACACACCAACATGATTTTGGAGCGGGGCTGCGGAGAATCCAGCCCCAGATATTTATTGGATTCAATTTCCATCTGCCAATTCAAGAATCGAAACCGGATCCCCAGGGCTACCCCAGGGTTACGCTGGCGTTTCACTCTGGACATTCCTTAAGAAAGCCCTGAGCGGTTCTCCAACCTGCAGGGGGCGGGTAGGGCTCTGGCTGCGGTTATGGGGCCCCGCACCTCCCGTCGGAGCACCATCAAAATTATAGGCCCCTCCGAGATTGCACATGCCCGTGGGTCCGTGATGCCTGATCGCTCCCCTGGCCATCCAGAGGTCACCCCCAATCCCCCTGGTGATCGAACCCCCTGCCCTCCACCAGGTCGGCCACGGACTGCGTCCCCACACACCGCGCAAGAGTCCCGATGGCCGATAGGTGGTTAGAACCACGCCGTTGGGAACACGGCCAGTTTTGCGCGGAGAATCATGGGATTCTCTGCCCCCTACCTGCACCGCATAGTTCGCGGCCTGAGAATCGCGGGAGTGGCGCCGGTCCCGATTTCCAGGTAAATGGACATTCTCCGCTCCCATGCTGAACGCGATTTTGGCATGGAGGCTCGGAGAATCCAGCCCTATATGTTTAGAACGTTAAAAAATAAGGTTATGAGGGGCATGGATAGGATGGATAGGAAGGCACTTTTTCCATTTGTAGAAGGGTCAACAACCATCGGGCATAGATTGAAAGTAGGAGGTAGAAGGCTGTGAGGGAAGTTGAGGACAAAACATTTCCCCAGAGGTTAGTGGAGCCTGGAACTCACTGCTTGAAAGGGTGGTTGAGTCAGTCAGAAACTCTCATAACATTTAAGAAATATTTGGATATTTATTTGCACTGCCGTAACCTCTGGGCTATGTGCCAAGCGCTGGAAAATGGGATGAGTTTAGTCAGATCTTTGTTGATTGGCATGGACACGATGGGCTGGAGCGCCTCATTCTGTACTGTAAACACCCGTGAATCTATAAACATTCTGGTTTCTAAGTGTCCAAGAAAGATAAAGAAGGGAAGAAAAGAAAGGAGGAGTGACACTATTAATTTTGAACATAAGAAATAAGAGCAGGAGATGGCCATTCAACCCCTCAAGCCATACTGTTATGATTTTTCTTGTAGCCACAAAAAAATGAATTATAGGTGGTACACATCGAGTTTGTATAACATAGTGAAAGGGGTTTATTTACAAAATGCTGCTCAAACAGGGTACAATGGTGAACTCCACAAAGCTTGCAAAATGCTCCAATGATGTAATTGCATAACACGTGACATTACACCAGCCAATGGTGCTACTCTAATAAATAACAGCCCTCCCTCTTCACTCCTTTAGTGTCCCCGGCATTTTTACTTAACTAAACACTTTTACACAGATCCAACACATTATGTTATGTTACGGATACATATGTCCATTAATTAATAATGACGGTCTTTTGGGTGGACATCTGTCTTGTTTTGGCAGAACACAATGTTCAGGAACTTGGCTCTTCGCGGTACGAGGAGTGTCTTCCTCTACACTGGTCAGTTTTACATCTGGCGAAACCAACTCAGGAACTGTCTGTGCTTATGTGGATAATTCTGTCGGAACAGATTTTGTCATTTCGGCAGTTGTAGTGCTCAAATTAGGCATATCGCTATTTGTACTCTGTGGTGAAAACATCTGATACAGATTCTGTACTGTCACTGTTTGCAGACATTAATTAGTCAGCGTGCCGATGCCAAATTTATTCATCAGTTCGCACCCGTTTTGGCTAATACAATTGTTGGAGTCCATTTATCGCCTGAGGTGTAATTTCTCACAAGAACACGTTCCCCACGGTCAAAGAATCTGCTTTTGGAATGTTGTTACCTTCGAGCCACTTGGGTCTGATGCTTACCTGACTATCTCTGAAGTTGAAGGGGGAAGTCAAAAAGTTGAACTGTGGGCATAGTTTCCTTTTGAACATCAGTGTAGCCAGTGAACATTGTGTTGTTGAATGCACAGTGTTCCTGTATGCCGTTAGAAAGCTATTGACATGTTTAGGTAGAGAACCTTTATTCCTCGAAACCGTCACTGCAAACAAAATGTTGAGCTCAGCCGTTGGTAGCTGGATGGTTGGGGGCAGATTTGATATGGCAGATGCCACATCCCTTTAGGTAGTCCTTTAATTTGGCTGATGGGAACTGAGTACCGTTATCAACCACAGGTTGTTCAGGTCACCTCAATCTTTTTTTGTTTAGAAAATATTTTATTGAAGCATTTGTAATTTTCACAATTTAACATGTTGACAATCCTAAAACAACCATGCAGGTCGACGCACAAAATGCACCCTAAAAGAACAACAAACAATAAACCACGTACCTCACTTCTGCCCTGAACCCAATTACCCGTATACTAAATTCCCTGTCCTTATTTAACATTACCATGCCTCCTATTTTCCCCTATCCCCCCCCCCCCCTTTCCCTTTCCCCTTTTACCGCTGACATTCAATTTTTGTTAAAGAAATCGATGAACGGCTGCCAACTCCGGGCGAATTCCTGTCTTAGAGCGAATTTGATTTTCTCCAGACTGAGAAACCCTACCATATTGCTGACCCACACTCCTGATTTCGGGGGCTCCGTGTCCCTCCATCTCAGCAAGATCCATCTCCGGGCCACCAGGGAGTAGAAGGCCAGAATATCGACCTCCCTCCCCCTCTTTGCCCCCGGATCCTCTGACACCCCAAATAGTGCCAAATCTGGACTCGGAGTTACCCTACCTCCTAGGACATCTGACATAATATCTGCAAATCCCTGCCAGAATTCCCTCAGTTTTGGACATGCCCAAAACATATGAACATGGTTGGCCGGGCTACCCCCTCACCGTCCTCACCTGTCCTCCACCTCCTTGAAGAACCTACTCATCTGAGCTACCGTCATGTGGGCCCTGTGGACTACCTTAAACTGAATCAAGCTAAGTCTAGCACAGGACGAGGATGCATTTACCCTTTTCAAGGCTTTTTCCCACAGTTCAGTTTCCAGCTCCCCACCTAGCTCCTCTTTCCACTTCCTCTTCACCTCTCTGATAGGGGCCCCTTCCCACACTAACAATTCCCTGTATATCACCGAAACCTTCCCACCTCCAACCCCTGTTTTTGACAGCACTTTATCCTGTAGTCCCCTCAGGGGGAGGCGAGGAAAGTTTGGGACGTGTCTCCATACAAAGTCCCGCACTTGAAGGTACCGAAACCTGTTCCCACCTGGCAAATCAAACTCCTCCTCTAATGTCTCCAATGTCGGAAAGCCCTCCTGGATAAATAGATCCCCAAATCTCTCAATCCCTGCCCGCTGCTATACCTTAAAGACTCCACTCTCGGGGTTTTACCCGCCCATATAAACCTTGATATTGCCGCATTCATACTTCTGAAAAAACTGTTGGGACAAAAATCAGGAGACACTGAAAAAAGAAAAGCAGTCTCGGAAGGACAGTCATCTTCACCGCCTGAACCCTCCCCGCCAGCGTCAGCGGGAGCATGTCCCATCTACGAAAATCCCTTCTCATTTGATCCACTGCTTTGCCCAAATTTAACTCATGAAGCTGCCCCAAATCCTTGGCCACTTGAATCCCCAGATACCTAAAACTCTTCCCAACCACTTTAAAAGGTAGCTCCTTCAGCCTCCTTTCCGGTCCCCTTGCCTGAATCACGAACATCTCGCTCTTTCCCATATTTAACATAGCCTGATAATCGCCCAAATTCTCCTAATACCTCCTTCATTCCAGTCATCCCCCCACCCTGACATAAAGCAGCAAATCGTCCGCAAAGAGAGAGACCCTCCTGTGTTCCACCGCCACCCCCCTGACTATACCCCGCTGGGCATTCGCTGCTCTCAGAGCCATTGCTAAGGGTTCTATGGCCAGGGCAAATAGTAATGGGGAGAGTGGGCATCCCTGCCTTGTTCCCCGACATAGACTAACGTATTCCGACCGAACTCGGTTAGTTCTTACGTTTGCCACCGGGGCCCGATACAATAACCGGACCCACTCCACAAATCCCTGCCCAAACCCAAACTTGCCTAAAATATCCCATAGATACTTCCAATCCACCCGGTCGAAAGCCTTCTCCGCGCCTATAGTGACTACCACCTCAGCCTCGCGCCCCTCTGCTGGCATCATAATTACATTAAGAAGCCGTCTAATGTTGGATGTCAGGTCCCTGCCCTTTACAAATCCCATCTGATCCTCCCCAATTATCTATGGGACCCAATCCTCTATTCGAGTGGCCAGGATCTTTGCCAATAATTTGGCATCTACATTCAAGAGGGAAATTGGTCTGTACGATCCCCAGCTCTTCGGATCCTTGTCTCGCTTCAGGATGAAAGAAATCGATGCCTGTGATAACGTTGGGGGGAGGAGTACTCCCAGCTCCTTGGACTCGTTAAAAGCCTTAACCAGGAGCGGCCCCAGTAACCCAGAGAACCCCTTACAAAATTGCACTGGGAATCCATCAGGTGCCGGGGCTTTACCCGATTGCATCGCCCCCAGTCCATCTATCACCTCCCCAAGCCCAATCGGACCCCCAGGGCCTCCACGGGCTCCTCATTTACCTTTGGGAACTCTAGTCTCCCCAGGAATTGATTCAAGCCCTCCTCCCCAACCGGGGGTTCCGACTCGTATAGCTGACTATAAAATACCCGCAACACTTCATGCACTGCCCCCGGGTCCGTCACCATCTTCCCCCTCATATCCTTTATTTTCCCTATTTCTTTCGCCGCTTCCTGTTTCCTCAGCTGATGCACCAGCATCCTGCTGGCTTTCTCCCCATGCTCTTGTGTTGACCCTTTTACCCGCCTCAGCTGACCCTCCGCCTTGCCAGTGGAAAGGAGGCCAAATTCCATTTGAAGTCTCTGACGCTCCTTCAGGAGCTCCTCATTTGGAGACTCCAAATATCTCCTGTCCACCTGTAAGATTTCTCCTATCAACCTGCTGTCCAGCTCCGACCGCTCAGTTTTAAGATTTTTTTTAGTAGTACCCAATTCATTTTTTCCAATTAAGGGGCAATTTAGCGTGGCCAATCCACCTAGTTTGTACATTTTTGGGTTGTGGGGGCGAAACCCACGCAAACATGGGGAGAATGTGCAAAATCCACACGGACAGTCACCCAGAGCCGGGATTGAACCTGGGACCTCAGCGCCTTGAGGCCGCAGTGCTAACCCACTGCGCCACCGACCGCTCAGTTTTATCCCTGTGGGCTCGAATCGAAATGCATTCCCCTCTAATAACCGTTATCAGTGCCTCCCAGACCACCCGAGCCACAATTTCTCCTGTGTCATTGATCTTTATGTACCCCCGAATGGCCTCTCTTACTCGCTCACAGATCTCCTCATCCACTAATACCCCTGTACCTAGTCTCCACTGTGGGCGCTGGGGCATTCCCATGCCTGCCCGTAGGTCTATCAAGTGTGGTGAGTGATCTGAAACCACAATTGCTGAGTACTCAGTGACCTCAACCCCTGCTAACAGTTTTTTATCTAGCATGAAGAAATCTATCCTGGAGTACGCCTTATGTACATGGGAGTAGAATGAATATTCCCTGCTCCTTGGCTTCTCAAATCTCCAGGATCTACCACTCCCATGCGCTCCATGAACCCCCACAGTTCCTTTGCCAATGCTGATAGTTCCCCCGACCTAGCACTCGACCGGTCCAATCTTGGGTCCAGGACCATATTAATGTCACCACCCATGATCAGCCGTGCGAGTCAAGGTCTGGGATCTTTCCCAGCACCTTCCTGACAAACGTGACATCATCCCAGTTTGGGGCATATATATTCACCAGCACCACTGCCATTCCCTCCAGCTTCCCACTAACCATAAAAATCTGCGTCTCGGGTCTGCCTCTATCTTCCCTACCTCAAATGTCTCCCTTTTGTTAATCAGGATAGCCAACCACCTTGTTTTAAAGTCCAGTCCTGAATGAAACACTTGCCCGACCCATCCCTTCTTTAATCTAATTTGGTTTCCCAGCTTCAGATGTCTCTCCTGTAACATGGCCACGTCCGCTTTTACCTGTCTCAGGTGTGCGAACACACAGGCTCTCTTAACCAGCCCGTTCAGTCCACGAACATTCCATGTAACCAGTCTGGTCAGTATGGGGGAGAGGCCTTGCCCCCCTCCCCTGTTGATCAGCCATGATCTTTCCTAGGCCAGCCCCTCACTTGATCTGTCCCTTGGCGAAGACTAACATCTGATCTCCATCTCCAGTCTCTTAGCTGTCCCTTACCCGTCAGCATTCCCCCCCCCCCCCCCGCACCCTCCCCACTTTGTCTTTCCTCAGCTCTCACCCCACTTTGCTCCCGTGAACTAGCTGTCCAGCTAGACCATCAGCTACCACCCTCTGCCGTCAAAAAACCTGCCATCTGCCAGATCCTATCCCCCCTAAACATAGCACAAGCACTCAACATGGTAACAACAATCCCCATAAGCAAACACACCATCCCCCAACGCGCAGGCAACAGGGCCCTCCCCCTTTAACCGATTCTCATCAGTCTCATCACCTTCAAACAGAATCAAGCACAATAGAAGAAGCTTCAGGTAGCTTAAGCAAAATTATGCATGCAAGAATCAACCATCTTTCTCACAGAAACCCCTCCCCCCCAGCCCCGTCGCAATTAAAAGTTTTTCCCTTTGTAATCAAGTACATAAAGCAATAAATCAAAATCAAATTGCACAAGAGAAAAACACCCCCCCTTTTCTTCCCGAACATCGCGACTTAGCTCACAGAATTAGAAAGATAAAACAAAACACAGAACTATTTAGGTCACCTAAATCTTGCAGGTAACTTGTGGTCCGTTCCTTTGTTTTCAATTTCAAGGTGGTAATCTCTGGCCACTTTGAATGCGCATCAACCATGAACACAAACAGTGGACGGGATTCTCTAAAAGTGCGGCTAAGTGTTGCTGCCAGTGGAAACACCGTAGCGGGAGCGCCAGCGTGTGCTGGCATCAACCCAGCACATGCGCCAACTCGTGCCGGCCGGCGGAGGCCCTTTGGCACCAGCTGGCAAGGTGCCAACCCTGCTGGCGCCAGCCTAGCCCCTGAAGGTGCGGAGGATTCCGTATCTTCCAGGCGGCCCGACGCCGGAGTGGTTCACGCCACTCCTCAACACTGGTACGGCCTGCCCCGCTGGGTAGGGGAGAATCCCGCCCTTCATCAGCAAATGTGTGGACGACTGCGTGCCAAAGAAAGCAGTACATATGTTCCCCAATCGGAAACCATGGCTCAATCACAAGATTGACTCCCTGCTGAAGGACAGGTCTGAGGCGTTCAAGTCAGACGACCCTGACCTATACAAGAAATCCAGGTACGACCTCCGCAAAGCCTTCCGAGATGCCAAGAGAGAATATCAAACTAAGCTAGAGTCACAGACAGATTCTCAGCGATTGTGGTAAGGACAAAACAACATAACGGGCTACAAAGCGAAGCCGAGCAGCATCTCGAACAACACGCCCCTCCCCGATGAACTCAATGCATTCTATGTTCGGTTCGAGCAGGTAACCAGCAATCCGCTGTCGAGTGCCCCAGCAGCCCATAACTCACCCATACCCACCATCACAGCTTCCGAAGTCAGATCGGCCTTCCTGAAAGTGAACCCTCAGAAGGCGAAAGACCCAGACGGGATCCCTGGTCGTGCACTCAGAGACTGCGCGGACCAGCTGGCAGAGGTGTTTGCGGCCACATTTAACCTGTCCCTACTCCACTCCAAGTTCCCGTCCTGCTTCAAGAAGACCACCACCATGCCGCTGCCAATGAAGAACCAGTCAACGTGCCTCAATGACTACCGTCCGGTGGTCCTGACTTCAGTCGTAATGAGGTGCTTCGAGAGGTTGATCATGCAGCGCTTCACCTCCATACTCCCAGAACGCCTTGATCCACTGCAATTTGCACACCGTCACAACCGGTCCACAGCAGACGCCAATTCCCTGGCCCTACACTCATCCTGAGAGCATCTCGACAACAAGGACTCCTACATCAGACTCCTATTTATTGACTACAGCTTCGCCTTCAACACCATAATCCCAGCCAAGCTCATATCAAAGCTCCAAAACCTAGGACTTGGCTCCCCACTCTGCAACTGGATCCTCGATTTTCTGACCAACAAACCACAATCAGTAAGAATGAACAACAACACCTCCTCCACAATAGTCCTCAATACCGCGCCTCCACTAGGCTGCGTACTTAGCCCATGCTCTACTCCCTGTGCACACACGACTGCGTGGCAAAATTTGGTTCCAACTCCACCTACAAGCTTGCTGACGATACGACCATAGTGGGCCGGATCTCGAATAGCGACGAGTCAGAATACAGGAGGGAGATAGAGAACCTAGTGGAGTTGTGCAGCGACAACAATCTTTCCCTCAATGCCAGCAAAACTAAAGAGCTGGTCATTGACTTCAGGAAGCAAAGTACTGTACACACCCCAGTCAGCATCCATGGGGCCGAGGTGCAGATGGTTAGCAGTTTCAAATTCCTTGGGGTGCACATCTCCAAAAATCTGTCCTGGTCCACCCACATCGACGCTACCACCAAGACAGCACAACAGCACCTATACTTCCTCAGGAAACGAAAGAAATTCGGCATGTCCATATTAACTCTTATCAACTTTTACAGATGCACCATAGAAAGCATCCTATCTGGCTGCATCACAGCCTGGTATGGCAACTGCTCGGCCCAGGACCGCAAGAAACTTCAGAGAATCGTGAACACAGCCCAGTCCGTCACACAAACCTGCCTTCCATCCATTGAATACATCTACACCTCCCGTTGCCTGGGGAAAGCGGGCAGCATAATCAAGGATCCCTCCCACCCGGCTTACTATTATTATTATTATTATTATTTACTCACTCTTCCAACTTCTTCCAATGGGCAGGAGATACACAAGTCTGAGAACACGCACAAACAGGCTCAAAAACAGTTTCTTCTCTGCTGTTACCAGACTCCTAAATGACCATCTTACGGACTGACCTCATTGACACTACATCCTGTATGCTTCATCCGATGCCAATGCTTATGTAGTTACATTGTGTACCTTGTGTTGCCCTGTTATGTATTCACTTTTATTCCCTTTTCTTCCCATGTACTTAATGATCTGTTGAGCTGCTCGCAGAAAAATACTTTTCACTGTACCTCGGTACACGTGACGATGAACAAATCCAAATCCAAATCCAAATCCTGAAGGCTCTCTGTTGTCTGCACCATGATGTTGCCACCCTCAGCAATGGTCCTCAGTGACTTGGACACATTCTGGAGTGGCTCAACAATATCCACCTGCATCTGGGACATGCCACTAATTGACTAGGACATGATGTTTAAGCCCTCAGCCATGGTCGTCACAGACTGAGCCATGCCTTGGCCACCACCATTCATCATGCTCAAGGTTTTCCACTGCGTCGCCACCCTAGCAGTGTTGCCCTGGGTGCCACACATTGCCGGTACCGTCTCCTGCACCTGATGCTCTGGCGCACCTCCAATCCGCTTTGCAGTCACTAGAATATCGTTGACCCCCCTTCCTGAATCTCATGGCTGTGTCCTATAATCTGCATCAGCATGGGCAAGGGGGGAGGGGGGGGGGGGGGGGGCCTAGTCCAGAGGCTCGGCTCAGTCCTGGGATCCAGCAGACTTTTAACTGCTGTCTCTCTTGCAAGTTCCTGTCTCCACCTGATGTCCATCAGCAACTGTGTGGAGCTCACTAGATAGTTCCCCAGAAGCCTATCCAGTCACGTCGCCCACCGAGGTGTGTGTCTGTGCGCTGGGGAAAGGTGGGAATGATAGCTGTGATGCATCGCTTGTGAGCTCTCCTTCAACGTATTCTCTTGGGTGGCAGGTGAGACATGACTCCGGATGGCCCGGCCTCATGAGATGGACATGTGGTCAGTGAGAGGGAAGAATAATTGTGTGGGACATTAACAACTGACTTGGGACAGGTCATCTGGATGAAGGGGCAGTAGATCCTCACCTCTCTGGTGCAAGCCAACCTCATTATCGGTGACTGCTCTCTTCTCGGGCAACGAGCTCACAGAACGAACTCACAATAAAGCAACTACTCCAAATTTGAGACAACGAGCTTTATTAAGGCACAAGGAACAACACAGTCAGGACGGTCACCAAAGACTGCCAGGTCCGCGCAGAGTGCAAACCGCACTTCTACCGGCCAGACCGAACGCACCTGGTGAAGGCCTCCCGTCCCTTTGAACGCCTCAGCATGGATTTCAAAGGGCCCCTCCCCTCCTCTGACTGAAACACACACTTCCTGAATGTGGTTGATGAATACTCCAGATTCCCCTTCGCCATCCCATGCCCCGATATGACGTCTGCCACATTCATCAAAGCCCTTAATAGCATCTTCCCTCTGTTCGGTTTCCCCGCTTACGTCCACAGCGACCGGGTATCCTCCTTTATGAGTGATAAGCTGCCTCAGTTCCTGCTCAGCAAGGGCATTGCCTCGAGCAGGATGACCAGTTACAATCCCCAGGGAAAACGGGCAGGTGGAGTGGGAGAACGGGACGGTCTGGAAAGCCATCCTGCTGGCCCTACGGTCTAAAAATCTCCTGGTCTTCTGCTGGCAGGAAGTCCTCCCCGACGCGCTCCACTCCATCCGATTACTACTTTGCACTGCGACTTATGAATCCACTACTGTCAGAAGATATGGGCATGGTACTTCTTGACAAGACTGTGAGAGCAAACCCAGAGCTGAAGCTATATGTTACTTGAAGACTCAAACTATCCATACAGGTTGGTTGTCTCCTCTGGGGAATAAGGGTCATCATTCCACCGTTATTAAGGAAACGTGCCCTAAACCAACTTCATGAAGGTCATTGTGGGATAGTAAGGATAAAGGAGATAGCCATAAGCTATTTTTGATGGCCAGGGCTCGATAGTGAAATTGAGGAGAGGGCAGGCATGTGTTCAGCTTGTACAAAGGTTCGAAACCTGTCACTCACGCCATTACACCCATTGGAATGGCCAGAAAGGCCATGGCAAAGAGTTTATATAGATTATACCAGACTACTCAAAAGAGGAATGTTTTTCATTGTGAAACTCGAAATGGCTTGAAGTCTTTGGAGAGAACAATAGAAAGACTGGGTGAGATTTTTGCAAGATTCAGTTACCCTGAACAACTTGTTAGCGACAATGGGTTCATTTCATAAGAATTTACAAATTATCTAAAGGAGAACGGATTCCAACACATCCATTTGCTTCTCATCATCCTGCTACAAATGGGCTGGCTAAATGGTTTGTTCAAACAATGAAGCGTTCTTTGAAGATGACTGATGAGCAAGGATCATTGTCGACAACTAAGCTAATTCCTGATGACAACACACTCGGCAATCCAAAGTTCTCCAGCATTACTCATGGTAAAACGTCAGTTACACACAGCGTTGATTTGCTGAAGCCGCCAAAGACAAGAGAAATGGTTGAGAGAAAACAGCAAAGTCAGGTTTTCCGACATGAGAACAGGGCTTTTTAGAAAGATCAGGAAGTATTGGCAAGGGACTATAGCATCAGTGAGAAGTGGATGCCTGCCATCATATTAACACAGACAGAACCGGCTTCTTACACCATTCATAATCAGGATGATGTTGTGTGGAGAATTCAAGCTGATCAACTTTTAGCAACTAGAACTAGTTTCCAGGGACAAAGTCAACTGATGGTCCGTAAAATCTGTGCCAAGTAAAGACCTAGACATTTTTGAGAACCTGGCAATACCAGAAACAACTGTGGAAGACAGGTGAGGACACTTCAACACCGAGTCAACCTCCGAACACTAAGTCGACTCCGATTGAGACAACTACAGACAGTGTCCAAACTGAACAAAAACACCGGAGGTTACAGTCAATATATAAAAGCTGACACCTGAAGTTCGCCAACAACCGCACGATGTCAAAGTCCTCCCAAACGTTTAACATATTGGTGTTACGTTTATTAATTGTTCATATTGGAAATTCTGATTATTAATGTTATATTGTGTTTCATTGCAGACACCCCTCATGTAAAGAGGGAGGAAAGTGCTGTGTATTCATGTTTGCTTCTAGATGGAACAAGGTCACTTTATGAGCCCAATCTTGTGACGAATTGATAACATCATCGAGCAAATGGGTAGTCTATCCCAACGCCTGTGGATTAAACACCTATCCAATAAAGCTCTTGTTTGTTTGTATCTTTATGGTCTGCAAGACTATCCTTTAAAAATATCACAAACGTTTTAAATACTTATTGCATGAAATTTCCACAAATTGCTGCAAGTGTTAAAGGCAAAAAGAAGCATTTTCTTCTGCCTCTTCAGGGAATTTCCACTCACCAAATTCTGAATTTCCCATTTTATTCATGATCCACTAAGCTGGGTAGTGGAACATTCTTCCACGTATGCTGTGGCATTCTGCATCAGCGGTATCCTCCACTTCGCCGGCAGTGCACCCACACCCGCGGGTTTACTGAGGGCATGGGGATGGCTTCAATGGGAAGCCAAATTGTCCGGCTGTGGGAACGGAGAATTCCGCTGCTGGTGGGGATGCGCGTACTGGAAAACGGGGCTCGTGTGATGGAGAATTCCGCCCATGGTGTTTATAATCCTGGTAAGGTATATTTAGAAGCAATTTAAAACCTGCTTTACAATCTTACAGTGATATATTTTAACCTCAGTCATTAAGCTGTGAGGGCCCAACCAATGTGGCGTTTCCATTTTCCAATCTAGCTACCCAAGTGGGATAGCCAATTTACTACCATTTAATACTGAATGTCTAGCCTCTGCTTTGAACCCGCACTGGCTGTGAACTGAATTGATATTGAAAAAAGAATTATTACAGACAAGAAAAGGAGGTTTTAACTCCATCAGTGTGAGCTCTGCTCAAGTCTGCTCCAACAGCACAGAATATGAATTAATGTATCACTCATTTATCCAGGTGTTGGGATTTTACTGCAGAAAGGTGCATGAAAACTTCTGGTGATCAATTGAACGTCTTTTGAAATATTATACTCACTATCAAGTGTAATCAAGGATGAATATTACATTTCTTTGTTAGAACAGACTGAAATAACAAAACACTGGAGTATGATAAACACAGAGGGATTATAAACTGGGTGGATGCAATTAGTTGGTAAGAAGATATACATCATCATAGCTTGGGATAGGTGGAAACAATACCCATGTGTGCGAACGTGGCATGTAGAAATGTTTCAGTTACATCTACATGAGTCAGAGAACGGAAAAAGAAGAATTGCTTTTGAATTCTCCTTGTGCCTGCATGCATGAAACGGCAACAGAAGGCAAATGCAAATTTATCATCATCATCAAATTGATTGGATGTTACATTTAGACAAGCCATCCCATCCATTAATTAGTATAAAATGGCATAACTCACAGAGCACTCATCATAGTATTGGGGAATTCTGTAAAAATGCATCAGGATGTAGTTTTGTTTATTTAAAGTCACTTGTTTTCATCTCTTTCTGACAGGCAATTTGCCCAGACTGAACTGCTGTTACAGCCTGATGGTGTTTATCAAGAAATAAAGATAATTTGTTAGTTACATGACAGGCTATCTGCATGATGAAAAATATCCTTTACAGTTAAGTCACCAAGTTTTATTTTACCGACTTGAACAAATAAGCCCTTCTCTCTTCCTTCCATAGTGCATGCCAAAAGATAAAGTGAATCAGGATGATTCATTTGGGCTAAATTGCAATACTCTAAGGAAACAAAGACCAAATTCACCTTCCGCAGAAGACATGTTTCTGACCAATCTGGACTTGTTAATTGTTACCTACAGATTATTAAACATCACCATTCATCAGTTTTGAATATTAGAGCAGTTAATAATGATTCAGACAGTCAAAAAACTATTTAATCGCATTGGCCCCAAAATTGCTGGGAAAATAGTGTAGAGTCCATGATGTCCATCACTATGAGTTCATTAGGAACCCCAACTATTTGTGATGAAGAATAGATATCCCATGAATTTCACATGGCGAAGAATCGGTTTTGACGCCCAGATCGTGGTGGGCGCCGGTTTCATGTCATATCGCAATTCTCCGGTGCCTCGGCAGCAGCGACACTGCATTCCACTCCGCACGTACAGTAAACACCTTCGGCATATCATTAGTGGGCCTGACCCGGTATTCTCCGGGACATGCTCGATTCTCCACCTCTACTGCGGCGAATTTCCGATAGCGAGGTTCACTTGTGCTTTTAAAAATCGTGAAACAGGCGCCATGGCTGCTGAGAGAGAGAGAGGAGGTACGGAAAGTGCCCAACATCACCATAATTTGCTGACAGTCATGCCGCTGGCCGGAGGTTGGGGGGGGGGGGGGGGGCGCAGGGTCTCTCGAGGGCCGGGGAGAGTAGTGGGGGTTGGCCGGTAGATGGGCTGTGGGGTTGAGGTGGAAGGGCATGGAACAACATTGTCACAGCCTGCGAGCCAGCCATACAGCTGCGCATGCCGCTAACTGCCCATTGTGAACCTAGGGCCACAGGCCGTATAGGTGTCCTCCCAGGCCACTACCCCAGGTGCCCTCTGAACCCAGGCAATCCAACAGTGGGATGGGCATGCTCCAGCACAGGCAGTGCCATCTTGTTGGCTGGGATGATGTGTGTGGGGAGCTTGTCAGCCTCCTGAGAGTCAATCCCGAATCCGGTGAAACCGGTGAATCCGGCACCATTTCTCATTGGAATTGATTGGATTCCACATGCCGCTGGTGCTAACCCATTAACAGTTGTTGAAGCAGTCCAGGTGCGGTGCCAGTTTTGCTGTCGTGGATGTCCACAAATTATGCCTCGACGCCAACACTCAGGAACGGAGAATCCCGCTGCTTATATTTAAGCTGTGCCACCTAGTTGTGGAATCCTCAATGAGGGAAACCATCCATCCAGCATCTATCCCGTTAAGCCCCTCACAATCTTATATGTTTCAAGAAAATCACCTCTCAGTCTTCTGAACTCCAATGAGTATAAGCCCAACCTGCTCAACCTTTCCTCATACGACCATTCCAGGAAGCAGCTGAATGAATCTTCTTTGAACTGCCCCCAATGCAAGTATATACCAGTCTTAAGTAATGGGAACAAAACTGAACACAATACCATAGGTGTGGACTCACCAATTCCCTGTACGGTTGTGGCAAGACTTCCCTTCTTTTATACTCCATTCCCCTTGTTTTCTTAATGACTTGCTGTTCGTAATTCATTTAAAAGGATGTTCAGGTTCCTCTATACTGCAACATTCTCTATTCTCTATCCATTTAAAGTATTTTGCTTTTTTACTCTTCCTGTCAAAGTGGACAACCCCACTTGATACTCAATCTGCCAATTTTTTATCCACTCACTTAACCAATCTATATCCCTTGCCAGAATCTGTATTCTCCTCACAACTTGCATTCATACCTATTGTTATAGACAGGAGAGGAGAGATAAACTGAAAGCCCCAAATTCTCAGGGGGTTCTGTGTGGTGGGGGTCTGTGTGTGTGTGTGTGTGGGGGGGGGGGGGGGTGATCTGTGAAGGGGGTTCCTTTAGACAGGGATCCCTGTGGGGGGCCCCCCACTATAGAGGGGTCGCTCTGGGGATTGGGGGGGAGGGGTGTGGGGGGGGGTGTTTCACCTATTACACGTGTCCTTGAGGGGTCCTTCTTGAGGGGGGAGATCAGGTCACCCCCTGTACTTGGTGGTGGAGGTCACCCAGGCAATCCGGGGTAGGGGGCTGCTGTACGGTGGAGGGGGTGTTGGGGCAGACGTGCGGTTGGGGGGGGGGGGGTGTTGGCTGTTACCTTGACCAAGCGGCTCAATAGCGAGGTCTAGCGGCCGGGAATCCCTCATATTTATGCATGGCATGGAATATTGAATTGCATCCTCCTTTACGACCGCAAGGGGATCGTAAAACTGATGCAATCCAACTCCAGCGGGAGAACAAAGGGCTGAATTCTCCTTTATTGGGACTATATCCCCACGCCGACATCAAAACGGTGGTTTCACGTCAGAACAACTGGCATCAAAGGGCCACAAATTCCTAGCCCTGCAAGGGGCTAGCAGGGACTCGGCGTAGATCTCGTAGCTTTTGCTACAGATAAAAAATGGGCAGATTGAGTATCAAGTGGGGCTGTCCACTCCGGGTCGGAGGCCGTGCATGCACACGGGGGTGTCGTCCAGTGGTCGCGCTGTGCTCCATGGTGGACTCAGACCGCAGAGCTGGACCCTAAAATTAAACCCCTCAAACGGCCGCCCGCCCAATCCTCAACACCCGCACAAACATTTCCTGGCCGCCTATAAGGCCTCCCCTGTTCTCCAATCGGCCCACCCCGACCAGGGTGGCCGCGGACTGAGTCCTCAGCCGCCACGCGAGTATCCTGACCGGCTGGACCACATTAGATCCACGCCATCAGGACTTCGGCCAGTGTGGGGTGGAAAATGGTGGAGCGGGTCTCTGGCAATGGCCCCAGGTAGGTCCTATGCAGCGCGGCGTACTCCCCGTGTATGCCGCTTTTTGGGGCTTGCAGAATCTGGGAACGGCCGCCAGATGCGATTCCGTGCAGGAAAGTGGATTCTCCGCCCCGCGTCGGCCGCAATTTCGGCATCAAGATGGGGAGAATCCAGCCCCTGGTATCAAGCTGGGGGCTTTTTGGAAAGACCTTTAAACTTCTCGGTGCTTAAAAGGTAACACAGCCTTTCTCTGCAGCTGTTGTCTTGTCGGTATTATTCTGCCCAAGCATTTAACAGCTAACAGACTTTTCTAAGCTAACCTGTAAAAGTCAGCCCAGCTTTCCACAGTGGGAAGGGTGCACTCAAAACTCTGTGTGAAGCCCTGTGCCAGTTGGAGCTGGTTTTTTTTTAATGTTCCTTGACATTGACAGGAGACTGTCTGGCGGAGTTGTCATTGAATCAAGCATTTCTGTGGGCATGCCCAACTATTTTCTATACACTGCCTCATCAAAGTGCTCAGCTGAGTCCTCTGCAGCAGAACTCACGTTTGATCCTGCCCCCCGGGGAACTGGCACCTGTGCTATCCTTTCTCGCTGGCCTGACTGTCACCCCCTAGTGCCCAATGACTCATCAATTGCCGATCTCATCTCTCTGCTACTTTCTAAATTAAACACAGTGCCAGTGTCTGAGTTGGTGGCTGCGAGTGTCATCTTAAGAGACGGTGTAAGATTGCTTTTTATCTTTCAACCGGTTGCATTGTTCAGAAGGAAGTTCTTGGGCACTTGTAAGCACAAAAGCAGAAGGGGAGGGTTCGGGTGAGCATTGGCTGTTTGTGCGGATAAAAGTACTAACTTTTGCTTCCACTTCTTGCCACATGGATGAGGGTGATGACAGAGTTGAGAAGTTGGGGCGGGGGGGGGGGGGGGGGGGAAGACGGCCATTTAACATCATCCTGGGTGGTCTGTGGACACCGTTGCCTCTGTTGCTGCCAGCTCCATGATTCACAGCACTCGCTCCACAAGGGGCTTCAGTGTTTGCAGTTGTGCTGACCATCCCACACAACCTCCCCTAGCCATGCCTGCCACTGCTGCTTCTCTGTGCCTCCCTACTGGAGGGATGATCTTTCCCTGCAGCATCATTGGAAGATGTCTGTGGGCAAGGCGCAGTACCTGAATGTTAGGTGTGAACTCAGTGCTCAGGGCTTCTGCTGGGTGAGTAATGGGGGTGTTGTACACTAAGCAGTGTGAGAGGTTTATGATATGATGTGTAGGATATGTCATTTGAGAATACACTCACTAATCTCGACCAGGTATGTGAAGTAATTAAACTTCTTGTAGCACCACTGTCAGACTCCATGCACTCCCTTCAAAGATTGCTGTAAGAGGGCCTTGTGGCTCCCTGAGGAAAGATGGCCTGCTTCCTGAGTCACTAGTGCCTCCAACGCAGTGTCACTCATTGTTGGAATCTTCTCCGTCTTTTTCTGGTGCGTCGATTTACTTGACCTTCGGTGTTCTAAAACCACTTTCTGTCCGCTTTCAGCACAATAGTGCAGTTTTCCTTTGAGGGGGGCAGTCTACCTTTAAGGACTGGAGGCTAGCGCCGACATGCTATTGAACCCCTGAATTCTGTGCAGCCAGACAGCCAGCAGTGGGCCAGTTGCTCAGCCTCACACTACAATCATGCTAATGAGATGCCAGCACAGAATTAGCAACTTGAATGGAACGGGCACAGGCATATCACGAGTCACCGCCCCACACCCAAAAAACAGGGTAAAATCATTTTTAACTCCAGGTCTGTTCTCAATAAATAGGCTGGGGAACAAGAGTGGCAATGATACAAGTTCAAAGTCCAATTACACAATAAAGCTTAATAAAATCTATCTCTTTCCACAGCCCATAAATTGAGAAATATCCTACGTTCAAGAGAAAAACCCCTAATAATTCTCCGCTGGGGTTTGGAAATCTATCCGAGCAGTTACATTCTGACAAATTGGTTCTGTTTGATAGCATATGGATTGCATCATTTATATCCAGGGCTACCAGTCACTGGTTTGCTGTCTGATTCTTATTACTTTGTGTGCATACGCATTGCATTGTGACAGCAATGTAGCACTGATCTGTGAAAAACAGATGAAAACTGCTACTTCACCTCATGGTTCGCTGCAAAATTACAATTTACCTCTCACAAAAGAGATTAGGTTTTCTTACGAGCAAGAAAAATATGCACCAAAATTGACATGTTATACATGCTGAGCGAAACTCTGTTCCTCTGTCTAAGAGCGCCCATCAGCAGAGAATTGGCACTGATCCCCGCTGGTGCTAGGAGCGTTGCTATTCACATACCTTTGCCATGCAAATTTATGCATGGCAGCAAGCGCACGAGTTTCCCTTCCTGGTATCGGGCCGCCATTTTGAACGGGCGCACCACTCCCAACATCCAGCATTAGGCCCCACTCGCACCCACAATGTAAATGTTGACCGCCCCTCCCCTGCTGACAAAGGGAGCACCCCCAACCCCTCAGCAAGATTGGGTATTCTATCTCCCCCACCACAGGAATAATGGGACAACTCGGCACACCACACATGCATGAGGGTGAGCTGATCCCCTTACTCTCCCCCCCTCTACCCTCCCCTTCAGCCACCACCCTTCTCCAGCCACCCCTCCCCAGGGCACCCCCACAGGCCGTCCCTTCCGTCACCACCCCCTGGCATTGTAAGCAGTGCACTACCCAGGGCCGGCCCAAGGCACCGGCAACTCGGGCAGTCGCCCGGAGCGCCATGTGCTAGGGGACGCCAGAGACTCGGGTCCCGCGCATGCGCAGTTGGGCCGGTGCCAACCAGCGCATGCGCGGTGGCCGCCCTCCCCCAGGGCGGCCCCCTCCGCCCCCCTCCGTCCGCCTCCCCCTCGGCCCCGCCCCTCGGCCCCCCCGCCTCGGGCCTGCCCCCTCCCGCCTCGGGCCCACCCCCCCTGCCTCGGGCCCGCCCCCCCCGCCTCCGGCCCACCCCCCCCGCCTCTGGCCCGCCCCCCCGCCGCCTCAGCCCCCCCCCCGCCTCAGCCCCGCCCTCCTCGGGCCCGCCCCCCCGCCCCCCCCCCCCCCCAAAGGGCGCCGAAGTTCAGCTTGCCGGGGCGCCAGCAACCCTAGGGCCGGCGCTGGCACTACCCCATGGCACGATGGCATTGACACACTGGTGGTGACACCATAGCCTGGTATGATGGACACCGAATGAGGTCAAGGAGGTGAGCTCATTGCTCCCTTGCCACTGCCAGGTTCCTGGTGATTTAGTGGGCTCGGGTGCGGTTCAAAAAAAGGAAATGAAATCACTTCCTTGCTTTGATGTGGTCAGGGGCTGTCAATCATAACAAAAATGTTGACAAGCATCAGGATTAGAATCAATGGGAGTATTTCAGTTGAGCGTTAAGGTAATGATCAATAAATAAACCTTCTGCAGCTCTGTTTAAACCTTTAAACTGTCAATCAAAGGCGAGTGAAAGGTACTGCTAGGTGAAATTAAATGAATGCTGATCATTTCAAAGAATCTCTGGTGGTTTTAAGCCTTTTGTCGATTTTTAAGCCTATTGTGGGTTTTCTAGGAAGACTCTGACACTTCAAAAAGCAGCAGTTTTAAAAGCTTTGGGCTGAGGGAGCAGATTAGAGGAAAAGGGAAGTCTTCCTGGTTTCAATCTTCAACGGACTGTCCGAACGTTTCTACAGCTGTCAGGCAGAGCAGCTCAGAGCGAGAAGGCCACTTCGAAGTTTAAAGAGGTCAAACCAGGATGATGCTTTTGAGGGCTGCCTGGGATCAACATGCCAAGAATGATCTTCAGGTTTCACAGTGCTGGTCCAAGGGTCAGTCCAGACCCAGGACCCCCATCCTGGGGTGGGTCCCGGTGTCTACACCCTACCCATTGCCTGAGCCCACCCAACTCAGGATCATTGGGAGACCCACCCTGTGCAGCCTGGCAGTGGAGGAGGGGCATATAAGCAATGGGCTAATTCCCTTGACCCACTGGGGCTCATTGCACTATAATAACCTTTATTAGTGCCACAAGCAGGCTTACATTAACACTACAATGAAGTTACTGTGAAAAGCCCCTAGTCACTACACCCCGGCGCCTGCTCAGGTACACGGAGGGAGAATTGAGAATATCCAAATTACCTAACAGCACGTCTTTCGAGATTGTAGGAGGAAACCGGAGCACCCGGAGGAAACCATACAGACACGAGGAGAATGTGCAAACTCCTGGGTCTCGAACCCGGGTCTCTGACACTGTGAAGCAACAGTGCTCACCACTGTGCTACTGTGCCGCCATCAGGACTGCGCTTTGCCAAACCAAACCCTGCCCAGTGGAGTTCCAGCTGGAGGGAGGGGTCAGAGCAGAAACGGAGGACCGAAGATTCGGGCTTCCAGCCCATTAATTGTATTGTGATCCATGCAAATCATTTGTTTTCACTTTCCTGCTGGCTCGGGATGAGAAGACCGCTTCGGCCGGTGGGGCAGGAGTGGAGACTGAGGATGGGACTGTGCCTGCTGCTGATGCTGTTTTTGTCCTGACGCAGGAGTCGCTGCCCGATCTTAGTGGCGGGGAATGCCGAATCCCGTCTTATGTTTAATTTGCTGCCAAAGCTTTGAATGCATAAATTAGGATTATGTTATAACAATTGGAAAAAAAATAGATTATCCTTCATTCTTTGGAATAATAACATCACTGGGGAAATTACTTTGGGGCAGTTATTGAGCCTGACAGTGTCAGGAACTTAATTAATATCAGTGCAAACAGGGCATGTTTACCAGAAATGTGCCCTTCCCATCAGCACAGAATGTGCAAGTGATGGCAAGAAGGGCTGAAATTTTGTCAACAGCGTGTCATTCTTGATGTTGTAACTGGACAAAAGATTATAATTAAAATTCTACGCGGCAAACACATGGGCCGGGATTCTCCGAGCCCTCGCCCGGTCGGAGAATCGCCGGGGGTGCGGGAAATTCCTGCCACGCCGCTCCAACGCCGGGCTGCCGATTCTCCGGTCGCCGCGGCGCCGGTTGGGGGCGATTCTCCGCGGGCAATGGGCCGAACTCCCGCCGGCGTGGTTTACATCTGATACCACCCGGCGGGAACTCGGACCCATGGCCGTGGTGGCGGTCCTGGTTGGGGGCCTCAGCGGTGGCCACCGATCAGCGGGCCATCGCGATATGGGGGTGAGCTACCTTCCTCCGCACAGGCCTGCTGTGTGGACAGCAGAGCCCCCGCCAGCAGCCAGAGCTGCGGGACACACGCTCCCTGGAAAATGGAAAATCACCCGGACTTTCGAGGAAAAAGTCCAGAGTGATTCTCACCCATTTTCCAGTGGGCATGGGGACTTAGTCCCCAAAAGGGAGAATCCCAGCCCTGTGATTTAGCGGCGGGTCAAGTATTTAATTGGCGAAAACCATTGTCAGCTGACAATGCTGCATATCTAGGTGGACTAGTGAGCTTCCTTGTCAAACAGGGACGCTCTGCACCAATGCCACAGCTTTCCTGCCCAACTACATTGCTATTAACAGAAGAATTGCGAGTACAAAGGATGTATTTCAAAATTAAATTTCACTTGTATATATTTCACATTACATTGGTTTCACTTTATTTACATGTGCATCATGTGCATTATTGGTTGAGATTGGCTTAGTCAGAGCTCAATGTACTGACAACGTTCACAGTTGGCACACATGGAATCTTTTTAGGTTATCATGCGGAATTCACTCAATGCATCTTCGAATGACTAACTTCAGCCAAGGTAGAGGTCCCTCACACAATTGGTTAAATATTCCCAACTCCATGGATACAAGTTTGGAGGGCAGGACAATAGGTGGAAACTGCATTGAGGTGGCTCCCTGGTGCCTTCCCACTTCTGAGGAAATTTCCTAGGCTGGGAACAAAGATGGCTGCTCTTTTCCTTCACATTCTCGCTGACCATTGTTGATTTCTGGCTAACTCTGTTCCCACAGAGGCCTAGATAGAATGGACGTGGAGAGGATGATTCAACGAGCAGGAGAAACTAAAACCCGAGGGCACAGCCTCAGACTGAAGGGACAATCCTTTAAAACAGAGATGAGGAGGAAGTTCTTCAATCAGAGGGTGGTGAATCTGTGGAACTCACTGCCGCAGAAGGCTGTGGAAGCCAAATCACTGAGTGTCTTTAAAACAGAGATAAATAGGTTCTTGATTAATAAGGGGATCAGGGGTTATGGAGAGAAGGCAGGAGAATGGGGATGAGAAACAGCTTCCATGATTGAATGGCAGAGCAGTCTCGATGTGCCAAATGGCCCAATTCTGCTCCATTACGATCTCAGACCAGATATAAATGATAGAAAAGCAGGGATGTCACTTAAGTTCCTGACAAATGGGGCAGCATGGTGGCACAGTGGATAGCATTGCTGTCTACGGCGCTGAGGACCCGGGTTCGAATCCCGGCCCTGGGTCACTGTCCGTGAGGAGTTTGCACATTCTCCCCATGTCTGTGTGGGTTTCACCCCCACAACCTAAAGATGTGCAGGATAGGTGGATTGGCCACGCTGAATTGCCCCTTAATTGGAAAAATAATTGGGTACTCTAAATTTATTTTAAAAAAGAAAAAGAAAAAAGTTCCTGACAAATTTCCCTTGTCTGCTTGTGTTACTGCCCTTCCTGGGTCATCGTTGGGAAGATGGCGGTTAACTCTAATATCCTCTAAAGAAAAGTTCCTTGTTGCAGCCTCGTCTGCTTCTGTTCCACCCCCAAGCACCTGCCTGCCTGCAGATAAGTCAAGGTCTTCAATGGAATATATATTCCATCTTTAAACTCTCTCGCTGGCACCATTCTTTTAAAAAAAAAATTTTTTATTGAAAAATTTTGAATTTATACAACATCAAACCATACTAAAATACCAACAATAACAATAATGACAACAATCATAAACCTTCGCCCATCCTCAATGAACAACCCAACATATTAACAACAACTCAAATTAATACAATGTTAAGTTACATAACACTTGCCCCCCCCCCCCCCCCCCCACCCTCCCCCACCCCCGCCAGGTTGCTGCTGCTATTGACCAAGATACCTATCTTTGAGCCAGAAAGTCCAGAAAAGGCTGCCACCGTTTATAGAACCCTTGTACTGATCCTCTCAGGGCAAATTTGACCCTTTCCAACTTTATAAATCCCGCCATGTCATTGAACCAGGTCTCCACACTTGGGGGCCTTGCATCCTTCCATTGTAGCAGAATCCTTCGACGGGCTACTAGGGACGCAAAGGCCAGGACACCGGCCTCTTTCGCCTCCTGCACTCCCGGCTCCACCGCAACTCCGAAAATCGCGAGACCCCACCCTGGTTTGACCCTGGATCCAACCACCCTCGACACCGTCCCCGCCACCCCCTTCCTGAATTCTTCCAGTGCTGGGCATGCCCAGAACATATGGGCATGATTCGCTGGACTCCCCGAACATCTGGTGCACCTATCCTCACCCCCAAAGAACCTACTCATCCTAGTCCCGGACATGTGGGCCCAGTGCAGCACCTTAAATTGGATGAGACTAAGCCTCGCACATGAAGAGGAAGAGTTGACTCTTTCCAAGGCATCCGTCCAAGTCCCGTCCTCTATCTGCTCCCCGAGTTCCCCCTCCCATTTAGCCTTCAGCTCCACTGACGACTCCTCCACCTCCTGCATTACCTTATAGACGTCAGACACCTTCCCCTCTCTGACCCACACCCCCGAAAGCACTCTGTCCATCGCCCCCCCGCGAGGGCAGCAAAGGGAACTCCTCTACCTGTCGCCTAGCAAACGCCTTTACCTGCAAGTATCTGAACATGCTCCCTTGGGGAAGCCCAAATTTATCTTCCAGTTCCCCCAGGCCTGCAAACCTCCCGCCAATAAACAGGTCCCTCAATTACTGATGCCCACCCTTTGCCACCCCCTAAATCCCCCATCCTTGTTCCCCAGGATGAACCGATGATTGCCACCCAATGCAGCCTCCATCGAGCCCCCTGTTTCCCCCCTATGCCGTCTCCATTGTCCCCAGATTCTTAGGGTCGCCGCCACCACCGTGCTCATGGTAAACCTCTTAGGGGAGAGCGGCAACGGCACCGTTACCATGGCACCCAGGCTCGTACTTCTACACGGCGCCATCTCCATTCTTTTCCACGCCGCCCCTCCCCCCTCCATCACCCATTTACGCACCATTGACACATTGGCCGCCCAATAGTACCCCAAAAGGTTGGGCAACGCCAGCCCGCTTCTATCCCTCCCTCGTTCCAGGAAATCCCTCTTCACTCTCGGAGTCCCATGTGCCCACACAAAGCTCAAGATACTCTAGTCACTCTCCTAAAGAAGGCCCTGGGGATAAAGATGGGCAGTCACTGAAAGAGGAACAAGAACCTCGGAAGCACCGTCATTTTGACGACTGCACCTTCCCCGCCAACGACAATGGCAGCATGTCCCACCTCTTGAACTCCTCCTCCATCTGATCTACAAGCCTGGTGAAATTATGTTTGTGAAGAGTCCCCCAGTCCCTGGCCACCTGCACCCCCAGGTACCTAAAACTCTCCCCTGCCCGCCTAAGCGGGAGCCCACCAACTCCCTCCTCCTGGTCTCCAGGGTGCACCACAAACACCTCACTCTTGCCTAAATTTAGTTTATAACCTGAAAAGGTCCCAAACTCAGCTAGCAGCTCCATCACCCCCGGCATCCACCCACCGGGTCCGCCACATAACAGTAACAGGTCATCGGCATACAACGACACCCTATGTTCCTCCCCACCTCGCACCAAACCTCTCCACCTCTCTGAATCTCGCTGGCACCATTGAGATTCTAGTCTTCGAACAATTGACTTCCTCTTGGCAGCTGTAATTCTGACCCAAGGAAATGGATCAAGATTTAACCTGATTCAACGAGATAGAATGATGCCCCACTCTGCCGGAGCTCTGCCATGAAGTGGAAATTTCCAGAATTCTCGTTTCTTCTGCCATCTTTAGTCCCATGATTAAATTGAACCTTTAAATGTTGGTTCCCCCTTTCACTCAGTTTGGATCCTAGAATGCAAGTGTCCAATGAGGGTGATTTTGTTCCCCTTGTGAGCCTTCAGTAAGAACAGTGACATGGGTGGCAAGTTCGCAGAGAATCGGAAAATGCGATTCTCTCTGGCGAGATCGGTTTTGCAGGCCCCTTGATCTAGAATAGCTGTATGATACTGAGGACCTGGCAACCTTATCTCCGAAGGGGTATCAAAGGTCAGCGCTCAGGTCGCCAATGCCATACCAGTCGCAGAGTGGGCAGCAGAGAATACGCAGGGGACCCAGATAAGGGCAACGTGGGGCTGGGGGTTGTGAGGGGTGGGGGTTCAATATTGGCTCAAGGGGCGAGGCCACTCACAGGCCTTAGCAGCCTTTCATGGCTGTGAGTTTCTAGGTTGACAGGGGTATGGTTGTTGGTTTGTCGGCATTGCTTCTAATGTTCTGCTTTCTGAGCTTGTAACTATATCACTGCTGAGGGATTGCCCTTCCAGAGCGGCAGCAGTAAAGTGGGTGGCAGGATGTGAATCCACAGGTTCAGCACTGGCAATGACTGTGAGGTCCCTAGGTGTGGTCCTATGCGATGCCTGGCTGCATGGGCAGAGTGGGGGATTCGAAGAAAGACCTCTTGAGGCCTGAAGACCCTCACATAGGGGGGAGGATGACTGCAGTGAGAATGAATTCACACTCAGGCAGCAGTGTGAAGCCAGAGGGCATGAGACGTCAGAAGGATCAAGGTCCAGTACTGGTTATGGAGGCCAGATAGTTAGGGATTAGTGCGTGGGTGGCTGGCCGTTCCAGCTGGAAGGTTTGTTTAATTGCAGTCTGAACATGTATCAAGTGTGACTCTTCTGAGGAAATCAGTCAACTGATCAGCTCTTTGACCCTTCCTTGATGAGTCAATTGTGCCAATTAAGTCAGCATTGTCACTGAATGGCGCCCAATTCATTACCTTTTGGAGGCATTGCCCCAAGGCTCCTACTCACATCTACATAACAGAGAGATGACATACATATTGCCCACAATGCAAGGCATTATGGTGAATCTGCTTATCATTCCTCCGTTCAAGACAATGACAGGAGGCATCGTCTTGATTTCCCATGAGGGTAGAATGCTGGTCCATTGAATGTGCTCAACTTCCCTAATACCACATGCCTGAGGGGGGAGCGGTTAGGGATCGCTGAAACTCTCAAGAATCATTCAGCTGGAGTTGAGTAGAACAACTGTGGGGAAATGGTTATTGTGTGACGGGGGGGGGGGGGGGGGGGGGCGGCGTGGGGGGGGGGGGGGGGCGTGGGGGGGGGGGGGCGTGGGGGGGGGGGGCAGGGGGGGGAGTGAGGCTTAGTTGAAAGGCACATAAAAAGGGGGAAGCACACGAGTGGGTGTGACGGATAAGTCGCAGGGCACTGTCAGGAATCCTCATCGCTCTTGTGATGTTCTTTTCCTTCAGTTTATGATTCTGGAGAATCAGGGTGCCAGTCAATTTGGTTACTCTATTGATAGCAACCAACCAGCAGCAGCAACGTCGATGTGTCACTGCATGTGGCCAGGAACAGCACCCTACAGAGGAGGGGAAGGCTGGGTCCATTGCACTTCGTGAGCAGGGCCACAGATAGTGGTGTATCGGAGGAGACACTAGCAACCATGAGTCTTCCAATGTTGAACTTCCTATTTCCTGATGTCAGAGCACCAGTGCTGGAGACGACTGCATCTGTCCCGCTGGACAGTGCAACACCTGTGCCAGATGATGCAAGAAGTGACACCACATCACCTGGCCAAGTTACTGCTGCGCTGAACTTGTATCTAAGTGGCTTGCTTCAGGGCTGCATGGGTGACATTTGTGGGATACCCCAGTCAATCATGCACAAGTGCTTAAGGGAGATCACCGATGCAAGAATCCACATATACATCAACCTGAACTGGGACCAGGCAAGCCAGGACAACATGGTCATTGGATTCACCCACATAGAGAAGGAAAACTGCCAGCCTTAGCTGGTGTGGTCTACATGTGATCTACAGCAATGTGGCTGACTCTTAAATGCCTTCTGAAATGGCCTAACAAGGCCACTCAGTTGTATTAAACTGCTACAAAGTCAATAAAAAGGAAAGAAACCGGACGGACCACTCAGCATCGACCTAGGCATTGGAAACAAAAATGGCAAACCCAGCCCTGTCGACCCTGCAAAGTCCACTTTATTAACATCTGGAGGCTTGTGGCAAAATTGGGAGAGCTGTCTTGCAGACTGGTCAAGCAACAGCCCCACATAATCATACGTACCTTGCATACAGGGCTGGATTCTCTGCTTTCGCGGCTATGTCCGGAGGAAGCACCTGGCCGTATGACCAAAAAGGCAGTATCGCCCCTGCACCGATGCTCCGCCCAGTGTGGGGCTAGCAGCTGTGCCACAAAAAGCCCACCTGCAGATATGGACGGAGAATGGCCGGGTGAATGGCCGGGCATGCACATGGCGACAATCTGCGGCGGCTACACCGTACAACTTGACGCCAGCCGCGCGTGGACCCAGCCGCCCTGCCAGATGGCGTTCTCCTGTAATCTCCTTCGCCACCCCCTGACCAACCCACACCAGTCCCCCCAGCCCCTCCAAAACCGCCCAGTCAGTGAAACGGCTCCCCCCCCCCCACACTCCGCCAACTGTGGCAGCTCTGGACACAGTACGCAGCCACCACACGAGGTCCTCGAAAACTGAGAGGACACGCGACCAATGCCATTGGGAAATCAGGCCATCAGGGGCGGAACATCGGGGAGGGCCTCAGGTGACGTCTTGAGGCCGTTCCAACGTTGTACGGCGTACTCAGTGATTTTGCATTTTTGACGGGGTGGAGCGTTCGAAAAACGGCACCGCCCCCAATTTGGACCTAGAAACGGATTCTCCGGCCAATCACCAAACGCGATCGATTTCGGCATCGGCAATCAGAGAATCCCACCCACAATGTCCCAGTCACCACTGTCACCATCCCTGTCTACTGGCAGGACAGATCCAGCGGAGGTGATGGCACAGTGGTATACATTTAGGAGGGAATTATCCTGGGAGACCTCAACATTGACTCTGGATCCCATGAAGGCATGGATATGGAAACTGTTATGGGCCAGGGTTTAGAACACTCCAAAGTATATCTTGGAATTCACCTGACCTCCAACTGTTTATTTATTTTGGTTACAATGAGCACAAGGGCCTGCCTTTCAGGTGTTATTCAACAGAGGCCTTTAGCATGTTTAATCAAAAACAAAGTTTATTCTACGAATTAAGTTAACATTTTTATAAACACACACAGTAAGTATTTTTATCATCTACCAACATAAATACCCCACACAGCTACAGTACTCTATATATAACCCTTAATAAATTTCCCCCTTAAGCTGTTCCACTTAAATAACAAGATGCCATAAGCCAGAAAACCCTTTTCAAAAGTGTGGCCCAGCACACGGCACTCAAGACCTGGTTTGGATGCTCTTGTGTCCTTTCCAAAACAGCAGCTTTGAATTTCTTCCAGAAAACAATTATTTCTTTTCAAGTTATCAAGCAGTCTGGAAACAACTTTTAAAATGCAGATAGAGGAAAAAAAACCTTCTTTCAAACTGTACAGAACAAAACCAGTTCAAACTCAAAACGAAAGTAAAACCCCAGCGCCACAGCCCGGCTCCACCCACACAATGACATCACTAAAGTCATGTGATAAGACAAAAACATTTCTTAAAGGGACACTCCCATGACAAAACCTCCTTATGATTACTATGTACCGTCCACGCTCAACTGATGAATATGTACGCCTCCATGTTGAAAACCATTTGTCAGAAGCACTGAGTGTAGCAAGGGTGCAGAATGTAGTCTGGGTTGGGGACTTCAATGTCCTCACCAAGAGTGGCACGGTAGCACCACTACCGACCAAGGTGCCGAGGCCTAAAGGACATAACTGCTGAACTAGGCCTATGACAGGTGGTGAGGGAACCAACAAGAGGGAAAACATACTTAACCTCATCCTCACCAACCTGCCTGCTGCAAATGCATATGTCCATGAGACTATCGGTAAGAGTAACCACCGCACAGTCCTTGTGGAGATGAAGTCCCATCTTCCTATTGAGGATAACGTCCATTGTGTTGTGTGGCACTGCCATCATGTGAAATGGGTTAGAATCAAGAGGATCTTGCAGCTCAAGACTGTGCATCCATGAGGCGCTGTGGGTCATCAGCAACAGCAGAATTGTACTCAGTCACAAACTGTTACCTCATGGCCCAGCATATCCCCGACTCCACCATTACCACCAAGCCAGTGGATCAACTCTGGTTCAGTGAAGAGTGCAGGAGGGCATAGTAGGCATAATGAAAAATGAGGTGACTACCTGATAAAGCTACAACACAGCAGTAAGCAATAGACAAATCTAAGCGATCCCACGACCATCGGATCAGATTTGCAGTCCTGCCATATTCGGCCGTGAATAATGGTGGACAATTAAACAACTCACTGAAGGAGGATGTTCCATAAATATCCCCATCCACAATGATGGAGGAGCCTAGCACATTAGTGCAAAGAACAAGGCTGAGGCATTCGCAACAATCTTCAGCCGGAAGTGCCGAATGAATGATCCATCTCGGTCTCCTCCAGAGTTTCCAGAATCACAGATACTAGTCTTCAGCCAATTTGATTCATCCCACGTAATATCAAGAAATGGCTGAAGGCACTGGATAGTGCAAAGGTTATGGGCCCTAATAATATCCTGGCAATAATACTAAAGACTTGCGCTCCGGAACTTGCCATGCCCCTAGCCAAGCTGCTCCAGTACAGCTGCAATACTGGCATCCAACCGGCAATTTGGAAAATTGCCCTCTTATGTTCTGCACACAAAAAACAGGACAAATCCAGCTCAGCCAATTACCGCCCTATCAGTTTAGTCTCAATCATCAGTAAAGTGATGGAAGGCTCAACAACAGTGCTATCAAGTGACACTTATTTGGTTATAACCTGCTCACTGATGCTTAGATCCACCAGGGTCACTCAGCTCCTGATCTCATTACAGCCTTGGTTCAAACATGGATAAAGGAGCTGAATGTCAGATGTGAGGTGAGAGTGACTGCCCTGACATCAAGGAATATTTAATCACGCCAGGCGCAGATCCCAGTTTTGGTCTCTCCTGCAATCTAACCAGCTCACATGGATCTACGCCAAGTACAACATGGTAGTTAGATCATGCCCACTATTTCTTTCAGAGTAGATCTAAATCTTCCTGCAGGTCTTGAAGACAGATTAGGTCTGTAAAACTATCATGATGTGAAGATATTTAAACCGCTAGCCCTTTAAAAATAGAAAACTTACTACCTGTGTCAATGGGAGTTGACAAATTTCTAGCAATTAACTGCTTAATGAAACAACTGAAACAAATACCCAGAGATTCGAGGCAGGCCTTTGAACCAGCTTGACTGTTTGTTGACACTTCCCCAAAAGAATCATTATCTCATTACTATTGCTTGTCTGCATCTCTCAAGTTATAATTGTCACAGCAGGGAGTCCTAAATTCACAGTTTAAAGAAAATTTCAAAGAGGCTATTAAAATTGTCTTTGATGTGGGTTATGAATAAAGGTGTTTGTTTTATAAGGGATGAGGCAATTGAGGGGGTTTAAAAGTTTTGGATGGGCTTTCATGAATTGGAATTTTAAAACATATATTGAAGGCTGTAATAGACATTTAGAACTTTGCTATATTTCATCCCAACATGTTTTAGAGCAAAGAGGAAGCAGAGATTGGCATAAATGGGTCTTTTTCAGGTTAGCAAGGTGTAACGAGTGGTATGCCACAGGGATCAATGCTGGGACCTCAACTGTTTACAATTTATAAAATGACTTAAATAAGGAGATTGCAGGGACTGTTGCAAAATTAGTTAAATACACAAAGATAGGTAAGAAAGTAAGTTGTGAAGAGGACATAAGGAGGCTACAAAAATATATATTTATATTGAATGGGCAAAAATCTGGCAAATGGAGTATAATGTGGAAAAATGTGAAACTGTTCTTCATGGCAAGAAAAAAAAAAGCACATTATCTAAATGGAGAGAAATAGCAGAGCTCTAAAATGTAGAGGGATCTGGTATCCTAGTGCATGAGCACAAAAGACTAGTATACAGGTGCAGAAAGTAATAGGAAAAGCAAATAGAATGTTATTATTGTGAGGGGTTTTCCACTGTGGGCAGGAAATCTCCGAGTGTGGGGCCGCTGCCAGCGCAATGGAGAATCCCGACAGTGAAGAATTCAACCCCAGTTCTTTTTATAGAAAATTGTGAATAGTTGTTTTCTAAGTAATTCTACACATGCCATTGTTGCTTAGGGTTCATTGAGTCTGTAGGGAGCATACACTACATGAACAGGCATGCAACTTCAATGAGCTGGCATGGAAAGTATGAGGGGCTCTGAGATGGGTGGGGTGCATGTGTTGGTATGGATGGTATGAGGCACCAGAGGGGTTGGGTGGGGGAGCATGAGTTGGCTTGAAGCATATGAGGGCCATTGGGGGTAGGCATGGGCATGTGGGTTATGAGGGGCTATGTGGGTGGGTGGAGAGCCTGAGTTGGCATGGAGAAGGCATGGTTAAGAACTTTTGACCTAACCTTACTTCAGGAAAACTGTTGAGCTAGAAGGTGCCTTCCCCTGATGGAATAATGGAGCCAGTCAGGTTGAGTATTTAGTGTGCAGGTACATCACCCTTATTCCACACCAATAAAAATTGAGTGTGCAGGAAATTGGGACGGGAATGCTGGTGTATTTCCCATGATTTTCACTGGGCAGAATTTTCTATTTTTGAAAGTAAGTGCTGTGGTGGACAGGTTCTGTGGCGTATTTCCCGTTGGTTGAAGTGGCGGGAACTTGCATCTGATTTCACGGTCAGAAATTAATTAATTATGCATAGGTGAGTATCTTTCCAAATCAAATCATCGGTTGAGACCTACCATTACCTAATGGGGTTGAAGGTCAAGGTGCCACATTTAAACATCACCTAAACACACATATCCACTCTCTGCAGCCCAGCTGTCTTCAGGAACCGTTTCGAGATGGCTGCATCAGCAAACTAATCTGTGCTTTATCCACAATGCCCTCAAGCTGCCTGCCAACAGTGAGATGTCCTCTATTCCAGGGATAACTCTAGGAAGCCCACCAATCTGACCTTGCCAGCTGAGGAGACTTGCCAGGGAGGTTACATCGTTGGGTACCTGCCCAGAAACGCCAACCAGTGTGGGAAAAATAAGAATGATTTCATCCACTCTGCCAAGCTATGTCAATCTTCAGCTCACTCCAATCTCACACTCTCGTCATGGCCTCATGCTCTCAAAGGGCTACACGGCAAAGTGATATCATACAATATCAGTGGGAGACACATCAGCACTTTCATATCATCGGGATCTCATCTATCATGCAAGCAGTAACTCCATCCTCAGCCCTTGCTGGGTAGGGCTTACCACACACAGGAGGCATGCATGCTTCCCAACCTGTCCTCCATCCCTTCCCATCACATTGCATCCATTTGTTTTCATGTGGAGGAGGGATGGCCAACATCAAGCTCACAAGCTTGAGGATGCTATCACCAATCTGGCAGGGGAGGACAGGAATCGTTCCTGCCGGGGAGGAGAGAGCAGCTTCTCCTACATAGTGCAGGTGAGCCCTCCATGAGCTTATCATATCCTGAAATTCAAAGTTAGTAACTTGCGATTTTGTATTCAGTTTGTTCATCAACTCAATCTATCTTCTCTCTCTTACAGGCACCAAAAGGTCCAGGCATGTCAACATCAGCCCATCCCCCAACCCACCTCTGGAGGAAGTTGAGGAGCCAGCTGAAGCAGACCTGTCATTGCACCCTCCACCAGCATAGAGATACACACCTCAGTGCCTCATAGTTCTAGATTAGGCTCGTGGTTACTTGCTGGAGTACACCTCACTGAAATGTCTCCACGGCAGTCAGAGGCAGTGCCAGCCCACCACCCTGGCATTTGAAGGGCTGCTGGAGAACAAGCACCTACTGAGTGTGAGTCAGGTGATCAGCCTCTGCAAGTTGCTGCCAAAGGAATACTAGTGATGCAACAACAGTTGGGGGAACATCAGGTAGAGTAGCGAGAGGCTGTTAACAGACTGGACCAATGGATGGAGGAGTCAATCCATGCTCTGACTGATGTTGTGGCTCCCAGGTCACCATGGCAAGGGTGGCAGTCGCTTGAAGACATTGGACCTGCACTCCATCATTATAGGTATTGGCAGGATCCATCAGTGGCTAGGCAATGGGGAGGTGGGGCATCTTGACCTCCCTCCAGGTGGTTTCAAGGAGTCAGGGAGGGGCTGTTGGGCGTCAACAGAGATGAGCATCTGTTGGACACCGCAGAGGCTTTCGCACAAGACATTCCAAGGGTGTCCTCACTGAATCTCCTCTGCCTTTGCACCTGAGCAGGGAGGGGACCCTTATCATGCTAGGGCCCTTGAGGCGTCGGACATCCGCAGGATGCTCACCAAGGTCATCTCAGATAATAGGGCATAGCAGTCAGTAGGTTGCCTTCACCTGTTTTGTATGGGTGTTGGGGCTGCAACCTGGTGGAGCAGTAGGGAAGAAGAAAAAATGTTGACATTACTTCTGGATCACAGATGTTCAATCATTATATATCTCACGCACATTTATAACTACTTTAGAAATTCATGAGAATGGTCTTGTTATTGGAAATCATCATCCATATGTATCTATGTGTGTTCCCATTGTGGGAGTGGTGATGTCTGCATCAAATTCATCTGCGCTGTTGTGCCATTTTCTCTTCAATGACCGTAGGGGCACAATTTTCACCATTGACCCTTCCAAAGCTTAGGGCATGTTGAAAAGTGAAGGCTAAAGGTGCCAGTCCGAATGCTGAACATACTCAGTGTTACTGGTTGTAAAGACCTTTCAGTTCACTGGTACGGTGCTAAGGAAAAGGAGGAATGTGGCTGTCTCCCATTGCCTGCACCTTATTCCTCCTGGAATCTTGTGGCTATCAATATGGCATGTGCACACCTTCCACATTGTGCTTCTTCGATGGCATTGTCACGCGGAAACTAACTGTTATATATGTGGGTTAATATTGTTGTGAGGGGCGGCATGGTGGTGCAGTGGTTAGCACTGTTGCCTCACAGTGCCGAGGATCCTGGGTCACTGTTTGTGTGGAGGTTGCACATTGTCCTCGTATCTGTGTGGGTCTCACCCCCACAACCCAAGGATGTGCAAGGTAGGTGGATTGGCCACACTAAATTGACCCTTAATTGGAAAATTGGTTTGAAAAGATATTGTTGTGCAGTTGCATGGTCTCATTAAGAATTGAGTCCATAGTGTCATTGGCTACTTTGAGGGTTTATAGTTAGTCTAAACTTTGCCTTAGCACACTTAACAATCATCTAGTAATCCTCTGTTGATTATTGTGTTCAACTCAAGTGCTTGAGCATTTCATTTCATTTATCTTCCAAGCACAGTACACAACACAAAAAATTAAACTGACAACAAGGAACAGGTCAGGAATAAAAATATTTTTCAAAGTGAAAAATTGAGGCAGATCAACAGTGGGTCAGCAATCGCACCTCTCACATAGCTGCCTGCACCAGACATCAGAACCGGTAAGGTTTTGGGCATAAATTCAACAGAAAGGCCGATTCTGAATTTAATCTAGCATCCAAGGAGTTCAGGCTGCAGAGCTCATCACATGCAATAGAGTAAAACACAAAGGTAGGGAGGGCAAATAAAGAAAAAAAATTCAGGCATTGCGAGATGATACAATTGGCTTTTTACTGTAGTTAAAATAGGCCATTGATATAAGAGAAGTTGCAATAGCATTCCGATATCGCTGAAAAATGGTGGGAAAAGTTTGCAACATGGGTCCATTTGATGAAGACCCATAAAACTGGAAATCATATGCAGAGAGATTCCACTATTATATTCTGACCAGTAACATTTCAGAAGGTATTCAGATCCCTGCTTTTCTTCATACAATTGGAAGCAAAACTTTTAATTTGCTCACGCGTTTGGTCCAACCTGAGAAAACCGGTGACAAACCTAATACGAATTGGTCAAAATATTAGAAGACCAATATGCACCAAAGCCATTAATTATTATGGAGATGTTTTAATTTTACTGATGGAGTCAGCTAGAGCGGGAAAGCATTGACTTTGTTGTTAACCTTAAGCACCTTGTGGGGTTTTGTAAATTTGCTAACTCACTTGATGATACCATTTGAGATCGCTTGATTTGTGGGTTGAGAAATGAGGCCATTCGGAGAAGATTATTAACGGAATAAAATCTAAATTTATAAAACAGCATTAGGTATTGCCATTGCAATGGAGCTTGTTGCTATAAATGCTTCTCAGCTTGGAGCTAGCACGAGGATCCATAATCTGGCTGTTGTCCAGAAAACATCTAAGAAGCAACAGGCAAGTCATCAATATGCAAAAACAGACCATTCACAGGCTGATTGCTGGAGCAAGGATAGCCATTGCAAAAATTGTGGCAGAAAAGGCCACACAGCAAGAGCTTGCTGGAGTAAAATAACTTCTCCAAAGAAGAACGTACAAGGCAAAACACAGAACATTTCTGAAAGAAGAAGCAAAATTAATTCAACTAAGAAAATTCACGATACAGAAGAAAATAAGAAATACAACAACAAAAATACAGCACATGGTTCTGATGAGGAACTGACGTTGAATGTATTGTCTGTACAAGGTGAATTACATCGGTTTTGGGTAAATCCAAAACTAAATGGACAACCTGTAAAAATGGAAGTTGATACAGGGGCTATCATCTCCTTAATTCCTGAGACCATTTCATAGAACGCCTACAGTGCAGAAGGAGGCCATTTGGCACATCAAGCCTGCACCAGTCCTCTGAAAGAGCACCCTACCTAGGCCACTCCCCCGCCCTATCCCCGTAACCCCACCTAAACTTTGGACACTAAGGCGCAATTTAGCATGGCCAATCCACCTAACCTGCACATCTTTGGACTGTGGGAGGAAACCGGAGCACCCAGAGGAAACCCACGCAGACACTGGAAGAATGTACAAACTCCTAGTCAGTCCCCCGAGATCGGAATCGAACCCAGATCTCTGGCACAGTGAGGTAGCAGTGCTAACCACAGTGCCATCGTGCCACCCATTTTATGAGCAGAAATTGAATCACCTATCATTGAAGCCAGCAGATATCATCCTGAGGACCTGTACTGATGAAATAGTGCCACTACGTGGGTGAATCCCAAACAAAGTAGAGTTAAGTGGGCAAACTGTGGAGCTGCCTCTTCATGTGGTCTGAGGAGGTTTTCCAGCTCCCTTTGGCCGCTCTTGGCTGGAAAAAAAACAAATTAAACTGGATTTCAGCAAATGACTTAGTTGATTCAAAAACAGATTTACAGACCATCCTAGAAATATATTGCAGAGCATTTGAGGATACACTGGGTTTCATGAAAGGAATAAAAATGTCATTAAAGATCAAGCAAAATAACCAGTCAAAATATCTCAAAGTTAAAGCACAACCCAACGCTATACGTCCAGAGGGAGAATCTGAACTAATGAGACTTCTGGATGCAGGAGTCTCAGAACCCATCACAACCAGTGATTGGGCAACAGCTATTGTGCCTGTAAGGAAGCAAGATGGAACAATTCGCATCAGCAGAGATTTCAAAACAACCATCAATCCGATTCTCGGCGCAGATCAATACCTGTTACCATTGATTGAAGGATTTGTTTGTCGGCCTCGCAGGAAAACTGACGTTCCGCAAGATTGATCTATCACAGGCCTATCTACAAATTGATATTGCAGCTGAATCTCAACACCTGCTCACCATTATTACACATAAAGGCCTTTTCCACTATAAGAGGGAAACTAAAAAAGTAATAAAACCAGCTCGGATAAATTACAAAAGGAACCTACCGCAAAATATCAAAAAGGATAGCGAAAGCTTCTGTAAGTATATAAAAGGGAAGAGAGTCGCTAAGGGAAGAGAGTCGCTAATGTGAATGGTGGACACTTAAAATGTGAAACTGGAGAGCGGTTGCCCAATCACTGGTTGTGATGGGTTCTGAGATTCCTGTATCCAGAAGTCTCATTAGTTCAGATTCTAGCTCTGGACGTATAGCGTAGGGTTGTAGGGAACACAGAAATGGCAAAGATGCTAAATTATTACTTTGCCTCAGTTTTCACGGTGGAGGACGAGTGCCATTTGTTTTTTAAAAAATGTATTTTATTCCAAACATGTGTAAAAAACAGCAACATACACAAAAACACACTCCACAAACTCACAGCTTGTACAATTCTTCCCCTTTTCGCCCCTCTCCTCCCCCTCCCCTCCTCCACACTGAACACCCACAATCAACAGTTCCTCAAACATTATCGTGAACAACCCGTACTGCGTCTCAAAGCTCTCCGCTGACCCCCTCAACTCAAATTTAATCATTTCCAACCAGAGAAAATCATACAGGTCCCCAAGCCAGACCACAACCCCTGGCGGCGCATCCAGCCTGCAATTTAGCAAAATCCTTCACCGGGCAATTAGACAGGCGAAGGCCGCAATAACAGCCCCTTCTCCTCCAGCAGCTCCGGCACTTCCAACACCCCAAACATCACCACCATTGGATCTGGTCTGACCTCCGCCCCCACAATCTTAGATAACGTCCCAAACACCCCTTCCCAGCATCTCTCCAGCTTCTCGCAACCCCGGAACATATGCGCATGATTAACCAGCCCTCGCCCACACTTCTCACACTCATTCGCCACCACTTGGAGGAATCCACTCATCCTCTCATGGGTCACATGAACCCTGTGCACCAACTTGAACGGAATCAAGCCCATCCTCGCACAGGAGGAGGTTGAATTCACCCTGTGCATCACTTTGCACCACAGTCCCCAGCCTACTTCCACTCCAACTCCTCTTCCCATTTGTTCTTGATCCTCACCACCTGCATCTCTCCCACTGCTCCCCCAACCACCCGTATATATCCCCAATCCTACCATCTCCCAACTCTGCCAGGAGCAGCAATTGCTCCAATAAGGTGTATCCCAGCAACCTGGGAAATGCCCTCCACTGCTTTCACGCAAAGTCCCTCACTATATATCTAAATTCACTCCACCTCTGTCAAATCAAAGCTCTCCCTTACCTCATCCAGACCTGTAGACCTCCCTTCCAAGTACAAGTCCGTCGCCCTCACTAGCCACACCTCCCTCCACTTCCCATACATCCCATCCATCTCCCGCAGCTTAAACCTATAGTTCCTGTTCACTGGTGTCAACACCGACATCCCCTCCAACTTAAAATATGTCTATAGCTGATTCCATACCCTGCCCGTCGACTGTACCACAGGGCTCTCCGTATACTTCCTGGGAGCTAGTGGAAACGGAGCTGTCACCATAATCCCCAGACTGGAACTCCTACTCCCACCTGGACTACTTCCCCCCACCCCCTGAACATCACCTCACCTTCTCCACATCTGCCGCCAATAATAGTGTAGCAGGTTCGGGAACACCAACCCTCCTTTCTGTCTCTGCCTCTGTAACAGGGCCTTCTTTACCTTCGGCAATTTCCCTGCCCATATCATTTCCCGTACCAGCCTCCCCGGACAGGCGCCGGAATGTGGCGACTAGGGGCTTTTCATAGTAACTTCATTGAAGCCTACTCGTGACAATAAGCGATTTTCATTTCATTTCATATAAACTCCTAAATCACTGTCTCCAATTTCCAGAGAAGGCCTTAGGGAGAGAGATCGTGAGGGTCTGGAAAACAAACAGAAACCTTGGCAGCACATTCATCTTTACCACCTGCACCCTCCCTGCAAGTGGCAGGTGTGATGTAACCCATCTCTTAAAATCACCCCTAATTTCCTCCACCAATGTAGTCAAATTCCACCTGTGCATCGTAGCCCATTTCCCCGTCACCTGAATCCCTAATAACTAAACCTAGTTACCTTAAAGGGAAACACCCCCAAGTTGGACCCCCACCCCGCCGTATTCATTGGAAACACCTCACTCTTCCCAACATTTAATTAATACCCAGAGAAGGCTCCAAACATCTTCAATATTCCATAATCCTGTTGTGATATGGTGCTTCAGATAACACAGGCTGCTACTCGATGCAGTCTTAACTGAAAGATGCTCCAGACTCTGAAATGAGTTCAACGTGTTTATTGAACTATTCACACAGTTCTCAAATGAGTTTGACTCTCTGCAAATCTAACTGTAGTAACTCAGTCTAACTGTACCAGCTTGCTCTAAGCCACGTGCTGGGGTGTGATGCTGCTGATCAACCCTGTCTAACTCTCGAGCAAATGCCTGTCTGTGGAAAGAGGCAGGATGTCAGTGTCTCATCCCTTTCAAGTGGTGATGCTACCTCCGAGTGTCCTGACTGCCCATTGGTTGTTTCCTATTATGTGTGTTCATTGGTTGCATGTTTGCACATCATGACATCTCCCCCATTTTTTGTTGTTTTTTTTAGATGTACATACATGAGAATGTGTCTGTCTAATGTGACTGACTGAGGAATACAGAACAGAACAAACAAAACAAATGCTCAGAAGTCCAATCTCTGAAGCTTGCGCCTGATCCTCGTCGACTGCCGGAGAGGTGGTGGAGGGGATGACGGTGTCTTGACAGGTGAGTGGGAGGCACGACTGGTGGCCTCGTGGTTCGAGGTGTCTGGAGGTGGCAATTCAACATGAGGAAATGGAGGGGAAAGTGGTTGTGAGCAAGCAACTTTTCGGAGTATCCTTCGATTCTGTCGCAGAATGGAGCTATCAGTCATACGTATGACATAGGATCTGAGCGTGGCCTGTTGAACAACGACAGCCGGAGCAGACCACCCACCATCCGCTGTCTTGATCCTGACCGTGTCTGCCGGGGATAGCACATCCAGATCGGTGGCATGTACATCATAGCCCTGCTTCTGGCTGTCGCAAAGCTGCTGCATCTTCTGCAGCACCGGGAGGTGATCAAGGTTGGGCAGGTGTATGGCTGGAAGCGTCGTCCACAGGTCCCTGTTCATTAGCAGTTGAGCTGACAAGGGAGTCGCCTGGTATGCAAGTAGTGCAAGGTCTATGTTGGAAGCGGAGTCCGAGGCCTTGCGGCTGAGCTGCTTAACAATGTGCACCCCTTTTTTGACTTTGCCATTGGAATACGGATAGTGCGGACTGGAGGTGACATGTCTGAAACTGTAGCTCTTGGCAAACGTGGACCATTCTCGACTGTGGAAGCACGGGCCATTGTCACCCATGACGGTGTTCCAGATGCCATGCCACGAGAATGTCTCTTTACATGCTTTGATGACGGTCCGTGAGGTGAGGTCTGGCAGATTCAGCACCTCAGAATAGTTTGAAAAGTAATCGATGATTAAGATATAGTCGCGACCATTCGCGTGGAATAGGTCAATGCCAACCTTGGACCACAGAGAGGTTTCTAGGTCATGTGGTTGGAGCGTCTCCTTGCTCTGCGCTGGTTGGAACCTCTAACAGGTTTTGCAGTTCAGTACCATGTCCGTGATGTCCTGGTTGATGCCGGGCCAGTAGACAGTTTGCCGGGCCCTGCGACTGCACATCTCTACGCCCAGGTGTCCCTCATGAATCTGCCGCAGCACCATGCTCTGGAGATATAGCAGGATGACTATCCTGTCCAGCCTCAGCAGGATGCTGTCGATCAGCATCAGATTGTCCTTGACATTGTAGAATTGAGGGCATTGCCCTCTCTGCCAGCCATTGCTGAGGTTGTGGATGATTCGCTGCAACAGGGGGTGTTTGGCCGTCTCTTCTCGGATGAGAACAATCTTCTCATCTGTTGCTGGGAGAGTGCTTGAACACAGTTGTAATGTGCTGGATGATCTCCAGTGGTTCACTGGGTGAGGTGACAGAGCAGGACAATGCACGGCGATGATGAGCTCCTTGCCAGGTGTGTACACCAAATTGAAATCAAACCTCCGGAGTTTGAGCAGAATTTTCTGCAAACGAGGTGTCGTGTCGTTCATGTCCTTTTGGATGATGTGGACCAGAGGCCTATGATCCGTCTCAATAGTAAATGTTGGCAAGCCGCAGACATAATCATGAAATTTGAGGATGCCGGTGAGAAGACCTAAACGCTCCTTCCCAATCTGCGCATATCTTGTCTCAGTGGGTGTCGTTGCCCGCGACGTGTATGCTACTGGTACCCAGGATGACGTGTCATCTCTTTGAAGCAACACCGCCCCAATGCCATCCTGACTCGCATCTGTGGATATCTTGGTCTCTCGGTCTGGGTCAGAGAATGCAAGGACGGGTGCAGTGGTGAGCTTGGCTTTCAGCTCCAGCCATTCTATCGGTGCTCCGCCTTCCACTCAAAGGCGGTTGATTTTTTTACCAGGTTGCGTAGGGCCGTGGTGTGTGTGGCCAAATTCAGGATGAACTTGCCAAGGAAATTGACCATTCCCAGGAAGCGGAGTACCGCCTTCTTGTCCTTGGGGACTTTCATTGCCTCGATGGCTTTAATTTTGTCTGTGTCCGGGCGCACACCGTGTTGCGAAATCTGATCACCCAGGAACCTCAGCGTGGATGTCCCAAAACAGCACTTGGACCTGTTTAGCTTGAGGCCATGTTCATGTATGCGGCGGAATACTTTCTTGAGTCGCAACACATATTCCTCTGGGGTTGTGGACCACATTATGATATTGTCAACATAGACACGAACCCCTTCTATTCCCTCCATCATCTGTTCCATGATGCAATGGCAAATCTCTGATGCTGAGATGATGCCAAATGGCATTTGGTTGTAGCAGAATCTGCCAAAGACGTGTTGAAGGAGCAGAGCCTTCTGCTGGATTCTTCAAGTTGGATTTGCCAAAATCCTTGGGATGCGTCCAATTTTGTGAAGAAGCGCGTGTGCCATCTCACTCGTGATTTCTTCGCTCTTTGGGATGGGGTAATGTTCCCGCATAATGTTTTTGTTTAGATCTTTGGGGTCAATGCAGATGCGTAGGTATCCCGAAGGCTTCTTTACGCACACCATCGGGCTGACCCAGTCGGTTGGTTCAGTGACCTTGGAGATGATGCCTTTTTGTTGTAGATTCATGAGCTCCGCCTTCAGACGCTCTCTCAGTGGAGCAGGGAATCGTCGTGGTGCGTGGACCATTGGCGTGGCATCAGACCACAGTAGAATCTTGTACTCGTACAGCAGCGTGCCCATCCCGCTAAATACATCTGGGTACTGGGTTAGGATGTCGTCAATGCTGGCCTGAAGATCTGAATGGGATGATGTCATGGTGTAGACCCTTTGAACGAGGTTCAGTTGCTTGCAGGCGTGCGAACCTAGCAGGGACGCCCTGTCTGGTTTAACAATCTCGAAGCGTAAGCTTGCCTGTGTGTGTCGGCTGGATACCTGCAGATGGCAGGACCCCAGTGCCTTGATTGTGTTTCCACTATAGTCCAGGAGTTTGCAGGCAGCTGGAAGGATTGTGGGGGGCTTATTGATTCTCTTGAAGTCCACCTGCAAAATCAGGTTGGCAGAGGCACCTGTGTCCAGTTTGAACTGGATGGGGCAGTGGTTGACCTTCATCACTGCATGCCATTCGTCCTCGGAATCCATGGCCCAGAATTGATTGGACTTGCGATGTGTCCGGTGTGGCGTATTCACACTTCGTAATAACGCCCACTCGGTAAGTGTTGTCCAGGTACTCATCATCTGGATCTATCGCACTGCCTGGATCAGGGTCATGCATTCAGTGTTGCACACTTCTGATGCGCTGCTGTCGGAATTGGGAGCGCTGCCTCCTGATTGGTGTTGCAGATCTGCACAGGGCTGCATAGTGGTTTGGTTTCCCACAGTTTAAACAACATTTGCCTCTTGCAGGGCAGTTTTTTAAAAAATGGGCGGTGCCACAGTTCGCACACGTCATGACGTCGGCGTCATGACGCTCAGTGTGGCGTTAGAATATAGAACATAGAACAGTACAGCACAGAACAGGCCCTTCGGCCCTCGATGTTGTGCCGAGCCATGATCACCCTACTCAAACCCACCCTATACCCGTAACCCAACAACCCCCCCCCCCCTTAACCTTGCGCATGCGCGGTGCGGTTCTTGGACGTCTGCACCTGCGCAGTGTAGTTTCCGGCCACTTTGTGTTCCCAATCGCATTGCGCATGCGTCGGGTCCTGGGAAAAGCGTGCAAAATGGCCACTTTCATCAATGTGGAGGCGCTGCATCCGGGAGGTGGCCTGAACACTCTCCACCTTGTGGGAGGCTTGTTTTTTACTTTCTGCCATTTTGTACTGTGAATAGCGATTTTTAGAGTGCTCATGCACAGTACACATTTCAATCGCGACTGGCAGGGTCATGTGCTTGGTTTTCAACAATTGCTCTCGCAGAGGATCAGAATGGACTCCAAAAACGATTTGGTCTCTGATCATGGAGTCAGTGATATCACCAAAGTTACAGGATCGCGCTAGCAGTCTGAGGTTAGTTAGATAGGAGGTGAAGGATTCGTCTTTACCTTGCATCCTCTGCTTGAAGATGTAGCGCTCGAATATTTCATTGGTGTCCATCTCGCAGTGGCTGTCGAATTTGTCCAGGATGGTTTGGTGCTTCGTTTTGTCCTGCCCTTCGGAAAAGTGAAAGGAGTTGAAGATCTTTATCGCATGGTCACCCGCAGTGGTGAGTAGAAGAGCTCTCTTCCAAGCATCGGTCGCGCCTTTGAGATCGAATGCTTCCAAGTATAGTTGAAATTTCTGCTTGAATGATTGCCAGTTGGCACTAAGATTGCAGGTGGTCCTGAGCTGATGAGGAGCCTGAACCTTGTCCATTGTGCCTGTATGCAGTAGCTGGTTGTCACAATCTTGCTGAGTTGAACTAAATATATTGAACAGTCACTCCTGGTATCATGTTGTGTTACGCTGCTTCAGATAACACAGGCTGCTACTTGATGCAATCTTAATTAAAGGATACTCCAGACTCTGAAAGGAGATCAACGTGTTTATTGAACTATTAACACAGTTCTCAAATGAGTTCGACTCTCTGCTAATCTAACTGTAGTAACTCAGTCTAACTGTGCCAGCTTGCTCTGAGCCATGTGCTGGGGTGTGATGCTGCTGATCAACCCTGTCTAACTCTATAGATGTCTGTCTGTGGAAAGAGGCAGGGTGAGAGTGCCTCATCCCTTTTATAGTGTTTATGTCATGCCCCCTTGTGGTGATGCCACCTCTGAGTGTCCTGACTGCACATTGGTTGTGTCCTATTCTGAGTGTTCATTGGTTGCATGTTTGCATATCATGACAAATCCTACCAAAATTTGGTCCGATACAATCAGCAACAGGTCATCCACGACATTGACATCTGGTGCTCCCTGCTCCCCCTCACAATCCCCTACCACTCCACAGACCCCAAAGGGCCATTGCCAAGGGCTCCATCGCCAACCTGAACATCAACAGCAACAGTGGACCCCTATCTTATTCCCCTATGCAGTCCAAAATTCTGTGAGCTCATCTCATTTCTACATACACTTGCCACTGGGGCTACACACAACAGATGCAGCGAGGCCACAAACTTCTGCCAAACCCAAACCTACCCTAGATTTTAAATAAATATCACTACACCCGATCAAAAGCCTTCTCTGCATCCATAGAAACAATAACCACCGAAGCCCACCTCCCTGATGGAGTCATCACCACATTAAACAGCTTCCTGATGGTACTAGAGAGCGGCCTGCCCTATACAAAACCCATTTAATCCTCAGTGACCACCCCTGGCACACATCCCTCCATCCTCCCGTCACTAACTTAGCCAGCACTTCCACATCTGTGTTCAACAATGAAATGGGCCTGTACGACCCACACTCCAACGGATCCTTCCCCTTCTTCAGGATTAGTGTGATCGGCACCTGTGTCAGTGTCACTGGCAGCTCCCCCTTCTCCAACGCCTCACTCAACATCCTCAACAGATGCAGTGCCAACTCTGCTCAAACACCTGATTAAACTCTGCTGGAAAACTGTCCGCCCTGTAGCCTTCCTCAACTTCAGTTCCCTAATGCTTTCAATCACCTCTCTCAGCCCCAGTGGCTCCTCCAACGACTGCCTCCTCTCTTGCTGCAAGCTTGGAAACGCCAGCCCATCCAAAAATCATCCCATATCCTTTTCCTCTCCACCCGGTTAAGCTCTGTACAGTTTCTCATGGTACCCCCTGAACACCTCGTTTATCCTCCCTCTTCTCTGTTCGCACCCTTAAAATGTCCCTGGTCACAGCCTGCCTCTGCAGCTGGTGGGTCAGCATACCGCTCGCTTTCTCCCCATATTCATATTGCACCTCCCTCACCCTCCGCTGCTTCCCTACTGCCCTTCCCATCATCAACCTATCAAATTGCCCCTCTTCCTCTCCGCCAACTGCTCTTTAGTAGGGCCCCCTGAGCTGCCCTGTCTACCTGGGCTATCGCGTCCACTTGCCTCCCTCCTCCTTCTATCCCTGTGCGCCTTGAAAGAGATAATCTCCCCTCAGACCACTGCCTTCAACGCCTCCCAGAACGTGGCCGCTGACACCTCCCCATTCTGATTAAGCTCCACGTAATCCCCAAGATGTAACTAGTGGGGTTCCACAAGGTTTGGCTCTTGGACTGCACCATTTTACAATCTATATTAATGACTTTGATACAGGGTCAGAAGATTTTATAGCCAAATTTGCAGATGACACAAAAATAGGTGAGGTAGTAAGTTACAATGAAGAAATAAAAACCTTGCAAATGGATTTAGATAAGTTAGGAAAGTGGGCCAAAATGTGACAGATGGAGTTTAACATGGATAAGTGTGAAGTCATGCATATTGGTCAGAAAAATAGGAAGGCAACTTATCTAAATGGAGAGTGAGTTTGGGGTACTCTGTTGCAGAGGGATCCAGACATCCTCATTCATGAGTTGCAGGAAACTAGAAAGCAAATGAAATGTTGGCATTTACAGCTAAAGGAATAGAGTATAAAATCCGGGAAGTGTTGTTGCAACTATAATGAATGAAAAAATGAAAATTGTTTATTGTCACGAGTAGGCTTCAATGAAGTTACTGTGAAAAGCCCCTAGTCGCCACATTCTAGTGCTTGTCCGGGGAGGCTGGTACGGGAATCGAACCATGCTGCTGGCCTGCTTGGCCTGCTTTAAAAGCCAGAGATTTAGCCCAGTGAGCTAAACCAGCCCCTAAAGCCCCTATACAAGACATTGGTGTCATGTGAGCGTACCCTTTAAGAAATGGGTGTTTTAAAAATGTACCTTTAAGAAATGGAGCTGCTTATCTTCCTGGAGTGATGTCAGAGTGTGGGTGGAGCTGAGCTCTACTCCTGCTTTTTAGTTTCTGTTTGAGAAAAAGCTTGGGTGTGTCTGTGTTTTTCAGTGAGCTGCATCTGAAGAGACAAAGCAGATGTACTGCCGTTCTCTGCCATCCAAAGACTATCTATAGATCATTTGGTGAACCCAGAATTGTAAAAGGTATCAGTATTGAATGTAAAACCTAATGTGCTCCTGTTTGAAGTTTTGTTAAGTCTTTTGGATGTTAAAAGAACAGTTTAAAAGGGTTACCTAGTGTTGTAGTCTTTGGTGTCGTATTTGAATTAATGGTTGCTAAGATAGTCACTGTTTGTTTTAAAAAGGTTAACTTGAGTTCATAGAATAAACATTGTTTTGTTTTCAAAAATAATCGTCCATTTCTGCTGCACCATACCTGTAGAGTGAGCCGTGTGCTCCCCATACCACAATCTATTAAAAGTTGTGGGTCAGGTGAACTCCATGATACACTTTGGGATTCCCTAAACCCTGGCTCATAACATTGGTTAGACCACACCTCGAATATTGTGCACAGTTTTGGTCCTTTTATTTGAGGAAAGATGTAGTGGCATTGGAGGCATTTCAGAGGAGGTTCACTAGATTGATTCCAGAGATGAGGGCTTGTCATATGAAGAGAGATTGAACAGTTTAGGCCTATACTCTCTTGGGTTTAGAAGAATGAGAGGAGATCAAATTGAGGTATGCAAGATGCCAAAAGGTATGGATTAAGTAGTCATGGAGCTGATGCTTCCTATTGTGGGGCATTCGTCTTCGGATAAGATGTAGCAAATTTAAAATGGAGTAAAGGAGAAACGACTTCTTCGAAAGGGTTATGAATCAGTGGAATTCTCTACCCCAGAGTACGGTGGGTGCTGGGACAGTGAGTAAATTTAAGGAGGAGTTAAACAGATTTTTAATTGGTAATGGGTTGAAGGGCTATGGAGAATAGACAGGATGGTGGGGTTGAGGCCAGGATTATATCACCCATGATCGAATGAAGGAGCAGACACGATGGGCCGGAATGCCTATTTCTGCTGCTATCTCTTATGAATGTATGTCCTTTGAACGGGAGGAAAGCAAGTCCATTCTATAACATGACCAAATGGGAGAAATAAATGGAGACTATCCATTCTGCAGTGTAACAGCTCCCTCTTTTGGAAGCACAGAGAAAACAAATTAGAGACTATTCACAAATATCTGTTTGATTATAAAATGTCTGATAGTGTGCTATTTAACAAGGTTTAGACCCATCTCTAATCATTCACAACATGATGTTGAAACATTTCTGCCATTGATTGAAGCAAATTTGGCAATTCTGCTGAGGTTTCCACTCGGGAGGTGATAGAACCCCTTTATGGTAGGACATCAAGAAAACCACTGAGAGAGCCTCAGTTTTGTCAATGCGCATAACTGGTCACCATCTGTCACCATCTGGCAGTAAATTTGAAGTTAAAAGCATGGAATGTTGGGGAACCAGATATACAAACTTGTACCCTAGGTTATTGGTCAGATTTTATAGCAGTCCAGAATTAATTAGTTGTTGTTTTGTTATCTTGAAAATTTCCAGCACAAATGTGAAGTGAAACATTCAATGTCTAACAGTAGGATAGAAGGTTGATGCATTACTTGTTTGTTACAAAGCTAATTTAAATTTACAGGATGCCAGTGTCTGCCTCCCCCCATCACGGCCCACTCGCCGCAAAAGTAATTTGCAAAATGAGATCAAGTTTATTTTTTCCAGATTTGCTATCTGGCAGTAAAACCTTTCTACTCATTCAGCTTCACAGAGCTCAGTGCAGAGTGCTGTTTGGAGATGCAGTCTTTTATTGTGCACAGAAGGACTTCCAGTGAACTGAGATATAGGGATGTAGCAGTGACATTGCAGTTCCCATGTTATTTAATTATTACAGCATACTCATAGAATATACAGTGCAGAAGGAGACCATTTGTCCCATCGAGCCTGCATCGGCCCTTGGAAAGAGCACCCTACTTAAGCCCCCGCCTCCACCCTATCCCCGTAACCCAGTAACCCCACCTAACCTTTTTCAACACTAAGGGGTAATTTAGCACGGCCAATCCACCTAACCTAATCCACCGAACCTGCAATCTTTGGACTGGGGAGGAAATCGGAAAACCCGGAGTAAACCCACACAGGCACCACAGACACGGGGAGAATGTGCAAACTCCACACAGACAGTGACCCAAGGCTGGAATTGAACCCGGGACACTGGAGCTGTATTAAAAAGCAGTCAGAAATTTAAACAGGTTAAGAAAACAAGATCCGCCATAAGATTGTGGAGAAAGTGATGTCTTTAGAGGCAACTGGGAAAAAAAGCTTTTGTCTTGGAACCATGGATGTCAGGTGAATCAAACTACAATTTCATTCCTCACCTGGGCGGTATCCTGGCAGAACAGATTGCCCAACTTTTAGAGAACCCGTCTATAACAATCTATTAAATTCCAAAGCACTGAATTACTGATCAGGCTAAAAGACAATCTTACTGCTGAGCATATCTTAGTACACTGGGGGCAATTCTCCGAGCCCCGTGCCGGGCTGGAGAATAGGAGCAACCGCGCCACGACGCCACGATGCCGACGCGCGATTCTCCGAGGTGCGGAGAATCGCCGCCACTTGCGGCGGCTTGTTTGGCATGTGCCGCCGATTCTACGGCCCGGATGGGCCGAGCGGCCGCTCTGACACGACAGAGTCCCGCTGGCACCGTTCACCCCTGGTCGCTGCCGGCGGGAACCCTACGGGAACTCTCAGGGGGCGGCCTGTGGGGGGAGAGGTGCTCCCTCACCTGGGGGGGGGGGGCTCCGATGGTGTCTGGCCCGCGATCGGGGCCCACCAATCGGCGGGCCGGCCTCTCTGTCAGCGGACCTCCTTTCTTCCGCCATCAATATTATATCCCTGCGCCATTTTTGTGCAGGCCGGCCTGGGGGAGGACGGCCACTGTGCATGCGTTAGTTGGCGCCTGGCCAACTGCGCATGCGTCGGACCCAAGGTGCCGGGTCTCCGATGCCGTGCCAAGGCCCCGCCCCTGCAAATCATGCCATGCCCCTGCCAGCCCCACGGAGGCCCCAGAATGGGGTCTGGGAATGGGCGCCAATGCCGGAGTAAAACACTCCAGTTTTTACTCCGGCGTCAGCACTTAGACTCCCATTGGGAGAATCCCGCCCACTGTATCCCAAACTGGGTTTCGCGGAACCATTGGGTTCCATTGGAGGCATCCAGGGGTTCTGCAGTAGATCTGTGCATTGTAAATTGAGTAAGGTTGTCCTTCCAACTATTCAATTTGGAGGAGGTTTTAACTTGTGTTGGCGACAGTTATGCACACTGGTCAGCCTATCAGGTGCCAATGCACTTAAAAGCTGGCCTCCGATTGGGCGAGCTGAAAATAGAAGCAAAGCCAGTATTCAAAATTCCAGACAAGGGCAAGAGTGAAGTCGAGCGGCCGGCAGAACGGGAGGCGGAGCGAGGTAGGAAACAGCCATAGAGGGTGGGAGGGAAAAGGCCACGGAGTGCAGGAGATTGAGATGAGAGTGTGAGTATGAGAGAGGGAGAGAGGTGAGAATGTTTGTGTATGTGTGTGTGAGAGAGAGGGAGAGGTAAGAGTATAAGTTAGAGAGAAAGGTGTAAGAGTGTGTATGAGAGAGGGAGAGCATGAGTATGTGTGTCAGAGTGGGAGAGGGGGAGTGAGAGGTGTGTATGTGAGGGAAGAAGAGATTAGAGTGTGACTGTGTACGTGTGAGCGAAGTATAGATTTCATAGATAACATAGAATTTACTGTGCAGAAGGAGGCCATTCAGCCCATCGAGTCTGCACCGGCCCTTGGAAAGAGCACCCTACTTAAGCCCTATCCTCGTAACCCAGGAACCCCACCCAACATTTGGGACACTAAGGGGCATTTTAGCATGGCCAGTTAAACTAACCTGCACATCTTTGGACTTGGGGAGGAAACCGGAGCGCCTGGAGGAAACCCACACAGACACAGGGAGAACGTGCAGACTCCACACAGACAGTGACCCAGCCAGGAATCGAACCTGGGACCCAAGAGCTGTGAAGCAATAGTGCTAACCAATGTGCAGCCATGCCACCCACTTTTTTCGTCACCCCCGGTGCCTCTGCCAGGTGAGAGTCTGAATGTATGTATGTGAGAAAGGGTGAGGTGAGAGTGTTAGTTTGTCTGTGAGAGAGGGGGAGGTGAGAGTGTGTGTGAGAGAGAGAGAGAGGCAAGAGTGTGTGTATGTATGAGAGAGAGAGGTTAGTATATGTCCCTGAGAGAGGAGAGGTGAAAGTGTGAGTGTGTCTGTGTGAGAGAGGTGAATGTATGTGTATGTATGAGAGAGAGAGATTAGTATGTGTGTGTGTGACAGAGAGAGAGGTGACTGTGAGTGAGAGGTGAAAGTGTGTGTGTGAGAGAGAAGTAAGAGGTGAGAGTATGAGGGCCTGTGTGAGGGGGGGGGGGTGGGGGGTGCATGAGAGAGAGGCAAGAGTGTATGTGTGTGTGAGAAAGAGGTTAATGTGTATGTCTGAGAGAGAGAGGCATGTGTGTCTGTGAGAGAGGGAGAGGTGACACTGAATGTGTGAGTGAGAGAGATGAAAATGTGTGTTAGAGGAAGAGCGTGTGTGTATGCGTGTATGTGTATGTGAGAATGTGAGTGTCTTTGTGAGAGAGAGAGGTGAGAGTGTGTGTGAGACAGAAAGGTGAGAATGTGTGTGTGATGAATGTTATCGGTAGCTGATATAATGGTACCTTACCTTTAATGCATTGGCCATTTAAGACCGGGCTTGGAACCCTGGGGGACTCTGCCTCTGGCTCCGCCCCAGGAAACGGTATATAAGGTGAGGCTCACTCAGGCAACATGTGATGAGCACACTTCTCAGCTGCTGTACAGTTCTAAGATGATTAAAGCCTTTGAATCATCTATCTTCTCTCCTGTGTCGTGATTGAGGGTATCTCAATTTAATCATCTGATACATCAAGATGGACAGCGCTCTAAAGCCGGAGAAACTCAACCTGGACGCTCGGTCTCCAGAAGCCCCGGAAATTTTTAAATATTGGCTCCGGTGTTTTGAGGACTATATTGACTCCTCAGCGACTGAGGTCGACGGCGCTCGCAAGCTGTGTTTACTACATGCCCGGGTGGGCCACCGACTCTCCTCCGCGATCGGGAACGTGGAAAATTACGAAGCTGCGGTCGAGATACTGACGAAACGCTTCGTGAAGCCGATTAATGAGGTACACGCCAGACATTTGCTCTCAACCTGTAGCCAGCGTTCCGGGGAAACTCTAGATGAGTACGTGGAGAGACTCACTGTGCTCGCGAGGAACTGCAACCATAAAGCAGTGACGGCAGAAACCCACATGAACTTGCATATTCGCGATGCCTTTGTGTCCGGTATCAGGTCCTCGTACATCCGACAGCGGCTCCTAGAAGACAGGGCAAAGGATCTGCAAGGCACGGTAGCGCTCGCCTCTTCCCTAGAAACAGCCCACCGTAACCTCCGTACTTACTCCACGGACCTTGCAAACCCTTCTCGATCCCCCCCAGACTCGGCCACACTACAGGCCTGCGCCGCGCAGCGATCTGCTCACTCCGGGGGTTCCCCATGCTATTTCTGTGGGCAAGGTCAGCACCCACGGCAACGTTGCCCGGCCCGCTCTGCGATTTGGAACGACTGCAGGAAGAAAGGGCACTTCGCTAAAGTCTGTCTGGCTGGCCCCAAAGGCCACAAACAAAATCCTCACCAGGCCCAGAAATTAAGCTCCCGGTCTCACAGGCCCCGCAACGCGGCTGCACGGCGGCCGGACATGCCCAATTCCGACGTGTCATCGACCTTGTGCGAGTCATGGGAGCGGCCATCTTGGCGGTGGCCATCTTCGAACCCCGACACATGCGACCGATGGCGGTGGCCATTTTGTGACTCCAGTCGGCCATTTTGTGAGTCCAACTTAACCGAGGACTCTGACTGCCCGCAACTAGGAGCGATCACGCTCGATCAATCGCGGCCGAAACACCTGCGTAACTCGATGATGCGGGTGCAAATCAACGGCTACAACATTCCCTGCCTATTCGACTTTATCCATCCAGACACGGTAAGACGCTGCTCCCTGCACACCCAACCTGCCTCCCAAACTATCGCCCTCGCCTCTGGATCCCATTCGGTCCAAATCACGGAGTATTGTGTCGCTGACCTCGCAATTCAAGGCGCTGAATACTCCCGTTTTAAACTCTACATCCTCCCTCAACTCTGCGCTCCCCTGCTGCTCGGTCTGGACTTTCAGTGCAGCAACCGGAGCCTGACACTGAAGTTCGGCGGACCCCTGCCCCCACTCACGGTATGCAGCCTGGCGATACTCAAAGTTGCGCCACCCCCCCTCTTCGCAAACCTCACTCACGACTGTAAGCCCGTCGCCGGTACAGTACCCAAGACATGACTTTTATCAAGTCAGAGGTTCAGCGGCTACTAAAAGAGGGGGTTATAGAGGCCAGCAACAGCCCTTGGAGGGCTCAAGTATTGGTAGTCCACTCCGGGGAAAAGCAACGAATGGTAGTGGATTATAGCCAGACCATAAACCGCTTTACGCAACTCGATGCTTACCCACTCCCCCGCATAGCAGAAATGGTGACTTACATCGCCCAGTATCGGGTATTCTCCACGGTTGACCTAAAATCGGCCTATCATCAACTCCATATCCGCCCAGAGGACCGCCCCTACACGGCGTTTGAAGCAGCCGGTCGGCTGTTTCACTTCCTCAGGGTCCCTTTTGGTGTTACAAACGGAGTTTCCGTTTTCCAGAGGGTGATGGATCAAATGGCGGACCAGTACGACTTACGGGCTACTTTCCCGTAATTGGACAACGTCACCATCTGCGGCCATGATCAGCAGGACCACGACGCAAACCTGAGGAAGTTCCTCCAGACTGCCCGGACCCTCAACCTCACGTACAACAAAGAGAAATGCGTGTTCCACACAACCCGGCTAGCCATCCTCGGCTACGTCGTGGAGAACGGGGTCCTAGGCCCAGACCCCGACCGTATGCGTCCCCTTAAGGAACTCCCCCTCCCCCGTAGCCTCAAGGCACTCAAACGGTGCTTGGGGCTTTTCTCCTATTACGCCCAGTGGGTCCCCAGATATGCGGACAAAGCCCGGCCACTCATTAAGACCACGGTTTTTTCCCTGACGGCTGAGGCCCAGTTGGCTTTCAACCGTATCAAGGCCGCCATCATCAAGGCCGCCATGCACGCGGTGGATGAAGCCATTCCCTTCCAAGTAGAAAGCGACGCATCAGACGTCGCCCTGGCTGCTACCCTCAACCAGGCGGGCAGACCAGTAGCGTTCTTCTCCCGAACCCTCACCGCTTCGGAAATTCTGCAGTCGAGAAGGAGGCACAAGTATAGTGGAGGCCGTGTGGCACTGGAGGCACTACCTAGCCGGTAGGAGGTTCACCCTCGTCACCAACCAACGGTCGGTCGCCTTTATGTTTGATAACGCACAACAGGGCAAAATAAAGAATGACAAAATTCTGAGGTGGAGGATTGAGCTCTCCACCTACACGTACGATATTAAATATCGCCCAGGGAAGGTCAACGAGCCCCCAGATGCCCTGTCCCGCGGCACATGCGCCAACGCGCACAAAGACCGCCTGAGAGCCATCCACGATGACCTCTGCCACCCGGGGTCACCCGGCTTGCCCACTTCATCAAGTCCCGCAACCTTCCCTACTCCACAGAGGAGGTCAAGGCCATGACTAAGGCATGCCAGATCTGTGCGGAATGCAAACCGCAATTCTATCGTCCAGACAGGGCCCGCCTGATAAAGGTCTCTGGGCCCTTTGAGCGACTAAGTGTGGACTTCAAAGGGCCCCTCCCGTCCACCAACCGCAACATCTATTTCCTCACCATGATCGATGAGTTCTCCCGCTTCCCTTTTGCTGTCCCCTGTCCCAATATGACCTTGGCCTCCATGATCAAGGCACTGCACAGCATCTTCACACTGTTTGGTTTCTCCGCTTATATCCACAGCGACTGGGGCACATCGTTCATGAGCGATGAGCTGCATCGATATCTGCTCAGCAAGGGCATCGCCTCGAGCAAAACGACGAGCTATAACCCGCGGGGAAACGGGCAAGTGGAGAGGGAGAACGCGACAGTTTGGAAGGCTGTCCTTCTAGCCCTACGGTCAAGGAGTCTTCCAATCGCCCGCTGGCAGGGGGTCCTACCCGATGCCCTACTTTCCATTATGTCGCTCCTCTATACGGCCACGAACGAGACCCCCCACAATCGTTTGTTTGTCTTCCCCAGGATGTCCACCTCTGGGGTCTTGCTTCCACGTTGGCTGACGACTCCGGGACCAGTTCTACTCCGGAGGCAAGTGATGAGCCATAAATCAGATCCCATAGTCGAGAGGGTCCAACTGCTACACGCAAACCCTCAATACGCCTACGTCGAGCACCCCGACGGCAGGCAGGACACCGTCTCCCTGCGAGACCTGGCACCCGCTGGCTCTCCCACCGACCCCGCTGGCTCGCCCACCAACCCCGACGCAATCCCCACCGACCCCCCCCCCTACCGATGCTCCCCTCCCCGCACCGGCTGCCGACCCCGACAGTGCCCCCCCAAAGCGCCCCCTGCCCCCCAGCCGGCACCGATCACCCTAGTCATCCCGTTTACCCCCCCCCCTCCAAGGCGGGCAAAGGCTCAGTCAACCGTGCTCCCTGAAATACCACCATCAATACCGACCGTATCCACGGCACCACCACCGGAGCAGAGAAAGTCAGCACGGATGGTCAAACCACCCGCAAGACTGAATTGTTACTCCACTTTACCCCCGACGGACTATGTGTTTTATTTTAAACAGGGGGTGAATGTGATGAATGTTATCAGTAGCTGATATAATGGTACCTTACCTTTAATGCATTGGCCCTTTAAGACCGGGATTGGAACCCTGGGGAACTCTGCCTCTGGCTCCGCCCCCAGGAAACGGTATATAAGATAAGGCTCACTCAGGCAACATGTGATGAGCACACTTCTCGGCTGCTGTATAGTTCTCAGATGATTAAAGCCTTTGAATCACCTATCTTCTCTCCTATGTCGTGATTGAGGGTATCTCAATGTGTCTGTGTGTATGAGAGAGAGGTAAGACTATGAGTGTATGTGTAAAAGAATGGTGAGTGTGAGTTAGAGAGACAGAGAGAGGTGTGAGTGTATGTGATTGTGAGAGAGAGAGAGATGTGAGAGTGTGAATATGTGAGAGAGAGACATGAGTGTGTAAGAGACAGGTGCAAATGCAAATGTGTGAGAGATGTATGAGTGTGTGTGTGAGAGAGTACCGAGTGTGAGTGTATGAGAGAGGGAAAGTTGAAATTATGAGTGCACGTGAGAGAGAGAGAAAGGTGAGAGTGTGAGTGTATGTGAGAGAATGAGGTGACAGTGTATGTGTGTGCATATGTGTGTGGGAGGTGAAAGTGCAGTGTGTGTAGAAGAGAGAAGTAAGAGTGTGAGTGTGTGTGTGAGAGAGACGTGAATGTGTATGTGAGAGAGGTGAGTGTATGTCAGAGGTGAGAGTATGTGTGTGTGTGAGGGAGAGGTGTGTGAGTGCGTATGTGTGTGTGAGAAAATTGAGAATGTGAGTATGCTTGTGAGAGGGCTAAATGTGTGTATGGGAGGTAGGAAGAGATGCGAGTGTGAATATGCACGTGAGACAGAGAGGTGAGTGTATGCATGAGAGAGGTGAGAGTCTGAGTGTGTGTGTATGAGAGGGAGGTGAGATTGAGCCTGCCTGTGTGAGATAGGAGGAGTGAGTGTATGTCAGAGAGGGAGAGAGACAAGATTGTGTGTATGTGTCTGTGAGAGAGGGTGAGGTGAATGTGTATGTCTGAGAGAAGTGAGTATGTGTGTATAAAAGAGAGGGAGTGGTGCGAGTGTGAGTGTGTGGTTGTGAGAGAGAGAGAGGTGAGATTGTGACTGTGTGATTGTGAGACTGCTGAGAGTGAGTGTGTGCTTGAGAATGAGAGAGGTGAGAGTGTGAGTGTGTGTATATGTGAGAGAGAGAGTTGTGTGTGTATGTCTGAGAGAGAGAGAGAGGTGAGTGCGTGTGAGAGAGATGTGCAAATGTGAATGTATGTGCATGAGTGAGGAGAGGTCAGTGTGTGTGAGAGAGATGTGCACGTGTGAATATATGTATCAGAGAGAGTTGAGAGTGAGTATCTGAATGAGAGAGGGAGATGTGAGTGCGAGTGTGAGAGAGAAAAAGGTGAGTGTGTGTATTGTCTATAAGAGAGAAGTGAGAGTGTGATGTCTGTATGAGAGAGGAAGAGTGGGATTTGAGAGAGAGAGAGAGGTTAGAATTTGTATGTGAGAGACAGGTGAGAGGATCTGTGTGAGGGAGAGGGAAAGTCTGTGTGTGAGAGAGAAGTATAAATGTGAGTGCCTGTGTGAGAGGGAGTGGTATGTGTGTAAGACAGCGAGAAGTTGGATTGTGAATGTGTGTGTATGTGAGATAGAGGGGCAGTGTATGTATGAGAGAGAGAGAGAGAGTTGAGTTGTATGTATGTGTGTGAGAGACAGATGTGAGTGTGTGCGTGCGAGAGGTGAGTGTGTGACTATGTGTGCATGAGTGAGAGGGAGGATAATGTGTATGTGAGGGAGAGGTGAGTGTGTGTATGAGAGAGGGAGACAGGTGAGAATGTGAGTGTGCATGTGAAAGAGAGGTCAGTGTGTGCATAATTATATGTAGAATATCATTTGTGTCTATAACATAATAACCAAACTATATATAAACATTAGTGCCTGCATGCATAGATTATAATTCCAGCATCCGACCACAGGTGGTGTGGCTACAGGAGTAGGTTACTGGAAGACAACCATGTGGGAGACAGGACGTATTCTAGTATCGGACCACAGGTGGCATGGCAACAGGCGAAGGTCACTGGAAGACACCCACATGGCACACAGAACCTGGCCAGCACAGTCTGCAGTCACAGATTGAGCAGCTCCTGAGTCAACATTAATTAATAATAGTTAATTATAGTTGTTTGTATTTAGCCGTCGTATCCAACTGTAATCTTAGTAAACATCATAGAAACCCTTTAATGTTTTAGTTAATTAATAAACAGTTTTATTCATTTACAAAGCCGTATGTTCTCTGATCACTTCAACTACAAGACCTCGCCATCCGTGCATCCAGAGAACATTACCGTGTGTATTTGACAGAGAGAGGTGGAAGTGTGAGCATGTGCATATGAGAGAGAGAGAGAGGGAGAGGTGAGGGTGTGTGTGAGAGAGGAGAGTGTATGTGGAGTGACAGAGGTGTGTGAACATGTGTGTGTGAGCGAGAATGAGGTGAGTGGATATGTGTGCGTGTAAGAGTGAGAGGGAGAGGTGAGAGTTTGTGTGTGAGAAAGTGAGTGTGTTTATGAGGTGAGAGCATGGGAGAGAGGTGAGTGTACATTAGAGAGGTGTGAGTGTGTGTGTATAGAGGGAGGTGAAAGTGTGAGTAGCTGTGTGAGAGAGGGAGGAGTGAGTGTGAGAGAGAGAGAGATGAGATATATGTGTGTATGAGAGAGAGGTGAATGGGTGTGTGAGAGATACTAAGAGGTGCGAGTTTGAATGAGCATGCTGAGAGTGAAGTGTGTGCATGTGAGTGTCTTTGGGAGAGAGGGAGAGATGAGTGTGTGTGAGAGGGAGAGGGGTAAATATGTCTGTGAGAGAGAGGTGAGTGTGTGTATGTGAGGGAGGGGGAGACATGACAGTGTGAGTGTGTGTGGGAGAGAGAAAGAGTTGAGTGTATGAGTGTGTTTGTATGTGTGAGAAGAGTGAGGTCAGTGTGCGTGTGAGAGAGATGTACAAATGTGAGTGTGTGTATGAGAGAGGAAGAGGTGAGGGTGTGAGTGTGTGTGAGAGAGAGGTGAGTGTGTGTGCATGAGAGAGATGAAAGTATAGTGCGTGTGTGTGTGAGAGAGGTGAATATGTGTGTGAGATAGGAAGAGGTGCGAGTGTGAATGAGCATGAGAGAGAGAAGTGTGACCTTGCATGACAGAGGTGAGAGTGTGAGTGCGTGTTTGTATGTGAGGGAGGTGAGAGTGAGAGTGTCTTTGTGAAGGAGGGAGAGGTGATAGTGTGAGTGTGTGTCAGAGAGATGAGAGTGTGGGTGTGTGTGTATGAGAGAAGCAAAAGTGTGAGTGTGTGTGAGAAGTGAAAATGTGAGAGGGAGAGGTCAGTGTGTCAATGTGAGAGAGAGAGATGAAAGTGCGAGCCTGTGTGAATGAGAGGTAAGAGTGTGTATGAGAGAAATGAGATTGTAAGTGTGTGAGTGACAGAGGTGTGAGTGTGTATGTGAGAGAGAGGTGAGTGTGTGTGTGTAAGAGAGGGAGAGGTGAGAGTGTGTGTGTGTGTGATGGAGAGTAGGAGAGGTGTGAGTGTGTTTACTGGTGACAGAAGTGAGAGAGTGAGTGTGCGTGTGTGAGTAACAGAGGTGTGAATATGTGTGTGAGAGAGAGGTGAGCATGTATGTGTGAGAGGGAGAGGTTAGTGTGTGTGTGAGAGAGAGCTGAGAGTGTGTATGTGTGTGCGACAGACTTGAGAATGTGAGTGTGTGTGAGAGAGGTGAGAGTGTGTGTGAGAGAGGTGAGAGTGTGTGTGTGTGAGGTGAGAATATGAATGTGCGTGAGAGGTGAGAGTGTGTGTGAGAGGTGAGAGTGTGTGTGTGTGAATGGTGAGAGGGAGAGGTGAGAGTTCGTGTGTGTTTGTGTGAGAGAGAGAGAGAGAGGTGATTGCATATGTGTGAGAGGAAGAGAGAGGGAGGTGAGAGGGTGAGTATGTGTGTGTGTGAGAGATGGAAGGAAGTGTTTGAATGTGTGTATATATGCATGAATATGATGGATGTGTGTGTGAGAGAGAGGTGAGAGAAAGGGACAGGTTATAGTGTGTGTGTGAGAGAGAGAGACGTGAGAGTGTAAGTGTGCAAGAGAGTGTGAGGTGAGTGTTTGTGTATCTGAGAGAGAGGTGAGCGTGTGTGAGAGAGAGATGTGATAGTGAGTGCGTGCGTGAGAGAGTTGTGAAAATTTGAGTGTGTATGTATGTGATTGTGTGTGAGAGGAGAAGTGACAATGTTTGTGAGAGTATGTAGAGAGAGAGAACAAGAGTATGTGTGTGTGTCTGAATGGGAATCCAGTTCTCCAGCAGCTCTCCTAATATTAAACTAATTTGTGAGCAAAAGAAGCAGCCACAAATCCTCCCTTACAAATGACAAAAGGTAAGCCTTAAGTATTTTGTTGAATAAGATAACTTTTTAATGATAATAAATAAATAAAATAAATAAATAAATAATCTTTATTGTCATAAGTTGACACTGCAATGAAGTTACTGTGAAAAGCCTCTAGTCGGCACATTCCGGCGCCTGTTCGGGTACACAGAGGGAGAATTCTCAGCTGGTACGGGAATTGAACCCGTGCTGCTGGCCGTGTTCTGCATCGCAAACCAGCTGTCTAGCCCACTGAGCTTAACCATTATGTATGCATAATAAGAAATAGAAAAGATTTTTATAAATTTGATTTGTATGTTTGTACTTATTTTTCCTTAGGTGTTCTGTCAGGGTTCTGCGGCTGGAAACATTTGGGAAACCCTGGCTGGAATTCTCCGGCTGTTAGGATTTTCCTTTCCAGCAGGCAGCACAGACCCTCCCAACTTGTTTTCCAGCTGTGAGGGGCGGCTTCAATGGGAAACCTCATTGTCAAGCAGCAAGAGTAGAGAATCCCACCACCAGCGAATGGCGACCATGAAGAAACATGTGGCTATGGGGCCAGAGAATCCAGCTCCCTGCCTTACTATATCAACTGTTTAAGACTTCTTCAAGTTAGAATGTTAATAGGTTTCTATTTCGTCAATGGCGTGTAGTTAATACCTAATGTGAAATTACATATAATATGAAATACAGAAACAGGTCAAGCAGTCCAATTGGTCCTTCAGGTGAACAATTCCTCACCCTTCTCATCTCACCCTAGTAGCATATCTCACAATTCCTTTCTCCTTAACATGTTTATCGTGTCGCGTCTTTTCGTCCGACGTCACTTCGTCCAATGCCACTTCGTCCACGTCTTTAGGTCCAACGTCTTTTTGTCCGCACGTCTTTTGGTCCAACGTCTTTTTGTCCAATTATCCAATTACAAATTTAGCTGGACTTACCTGGTGATTTTTCTTAACTAGAAATAACTGCAAATTATCTTCGATGTAGTGCAGTAACACAGACAATATGGAAAACATTGCAAACATTGTTAGAAATACTTGTTTAGAGTTCGAATGCTCTTATTTGACTGTTAAGTGCATGAAACTAGAAAGTATTTCTGAACGATAAATGTCAGCTACGACCAATCCATTTAAATTAGTAACTACGAAGCACATTCCTAAATCTAAACCCGGTGACAAAAACTTACTTTTCGTTTTATACATGTTTGTGCTGGGGATTGAATTGTTTTCGCTTTTGGCATCCGGTGTCAGCATCAAACACTTCCAGGTCGGAATTAAAGCTTATTTCTATTTTGTCCCAACAGCGTGTGCTGCTGCGCGAAGATTATTAGTTTCTCCATTTCCCACACTAAAATTCATGGCTTCTCGGAATGAGCTGCCAATTAGTGCCCAATTAGAGACAGTTTTGTGGTACACGTCCGTGCCAACTGGATACTGAATGGAGACTGCCCAAACTCTCTTTAGCCTGGCCCCTTACAAGCTCATTACATCTGACAGCACTGGGGTTGCGTTTAGGTGAAAGGCCAATGTCTGATCAACGGGACCAACCCTTTCCCACAAAACTTCATAAAATGTAGCCGATTGAATTTATTTTTAAAAATCTGCGAGGGACATGCAGAGCGTTGTCACCTCACGCCTGTGAACTTCTGTTAAATGAACGTTTGATAGTTCATTAAGGGGGGCATATGCAGGGTGACACCGAAATGTCAATTCCGGTGATTGACATTTTAAAATATATCCATCATTTGGGGCACTGGCGCCTGGCATATTTTAATGCAAAGGTCTTTGCAAAATGTGAAATGACAGCTTTGCGTTTCGCAGATATTAAACTGATTGTCGGAAGGAACTTGGTTCCCGTAAGTACACTAACACAGCAAAATCTGAATCAATCCGTACATGATCAGAATATACATTATTCAATATAAGATTTCAACCCTCTGCTAGGTAAAGTGCAAACACCCTTCTTGTGGAAAACACATACGAAAGGTGTATCACAAGGAATGGCGTGATTATGACAAATTGCAGCATCGGTTTTCAGTGATGTCCCCACTGCTAGTTACAGAGCCGGATCAAATTTAGACTGAGTAAATGTTCTGTTTATATAATCCCTATTTCAATAATCCATGCAGAGATCAACTCTGGCAATATAAGTCAAGTTACAAAAAGTCTGACAAAAAAAATCATCCAACAAAAAAACGTAACAAGTCACAAAAAGTCTTTGACGAAAAAAATCATCGGACAAAATGACGTTGGACCAAAAGACGTGCGGACAAAAAGACGTTGGACCAAAAGACGTGGACGAAGTGTCGTTGGACGAAATGACGTCGGACGAAAAGACATAGCACCCATGTTTATTTAACATCCCTTTAAATGTATCTGTGCTGTTAGCCTAAGGTACTTCTGTGGGTGGCACAGTGACACAGTGGTTAGCACTGCTGCCTCACAGCTCCAGGGACCCGGGTTCAATTTGGCCTCAGGTGACTGTGGAGTTTTCACTTTCTCCCCACGTCTGCGTGGGTTTCCTCCGGGTGCTCCGACTTCCTTCCATAGCCAAAGATGTGCAGGTTAGGTGGATTGTCCATGCTCAATTGCCCCTTAGTGTCCAAAAAAGATTAGGCTGGGTTACGTGGAGCTGTGGGCTTTTTAGTGTGCTCTTTCCAAGAGCTGGTGCAGACTCAAAAGGCCTCTTTCTGCACTGTAGGGATTCCATGATTCTATATTCTAACCATTATCTTGGTAAAGAAGCTTCATCTGAAATCCCTATTGATTTGTTTGGTTACTATCTTATGCTGACAGGTCTATGAGGTACTGTCAAAGAAGACATGGTGAGTTGTTGCAGGCCAACTTATATTTGACACACACAGCAGATACAGTGGACTGGTGATGGAGGGATTGAATGTTTGAAGTGTAGGATGGGGTGTCAATTAAACAGGTTATATTCCTAATTACATACCCATTCTGAATGTTTATTTATATTTTAGTCCTCCGTATTATCTAGATCCCCTAACTTTGCATTGTTCACGGACTGATATATTATTCTTCTGAATCCCAAGTCCAAATCATTATATAAATAGTTAACAGCTGGCAACCCAGCACAGACCCTTGTGGAGCCTACCTTTTGTCAGATATGTAATTTCCTTTGCAAACTGCGGTCTGTTTTCTGTTTTGTCACTTGCTATCCATTCCTCTACTGATCCTGTCATTCTGATTTTCAGTAGGACAAATAAACATTTGACTGCTAGGGGGTACCATGTTCTCACACGGCACAGATATCCGGATCTAATTTCGAATTCTTTCTTGTCAATCCTCTCTTCCACATGTGAATCATTGGCTACTGCAAAATGCTACAGAGGATTAAAAAAAAGATAATTCATTTAACTCCGAGTTACCTTGATGTATCAACGAGAAAACAAAGTCTGTTACTCACAGATGTTGAGCGAGCAGGCTTGTGCAGTCTATCAAATATGATGGATTGTCCAACCAATGACCTTCTTGCTTCAGGCAGTGATGTCTCACTTAACGTTTCAATACAAATAGGATTGCAGCTTTTTTGCTATTTGTAATAGCATGATCATTATAATAATCACTTGGCAGTACAGAACTTGAGTATTGCTGAAAAAAGAGACAAGCAGGTTTTCGCCTTGCAATCACCAGGACAGGTGCAAGATTGCCAAATTTGAAAGGGAACAACAATTTATACTGCATGAGTAAAGGCTGATTGGTTGGCAAGTTGACAACCAAATGATCACGACATTGCCATGGTGAATGCACCAGGAGCCTATTGCCACCATGCTCGCCAACCCATGCTTTTTTTATATCTGGTACACAAACAACCAATTTAAGATTGGCAGTTAGGTTTGCAAAGTAGTTGACTTACACTTAGAAGTTACATATTTTCATATGCAGGGATCTGTCCTCCGCAGGCAAAATTAATATGCCCAGACATTGCACCCTTTTTGAATAAATAAAAACATGGGAGACAATATCTCCCTGATGCATCAGTCATGACAACAGTTTGACAAATCAGAGCAAATGGGCGGCATGGTAGCACAGTGATGAGCAGGGTCCCAAATTCGATTCCCAGCTTAGGTCACTGTCTGTGCGGAGTCTGTATGTTCTCCCTGTGTCAGCGTGGGTTTGCTCCGGTTTACTCCCAGAAGTCCCCAAAGACATGCAGTTAGGTGAATTGGACATTCTGAATTCTCCCTCAGTGTACCCGAACATGCGCCAGAATGTGGCGACGAGGTTCTTTTTTACAGTAACTTCATTGCAGTGTTACTGTAAGCCTACGTGTGACAATAATAATAAAGATTATGGGCGGGATTCTCCGACCCCCCGCCGGGTGAGAGAATCGCCGGGGGTCGGCGTGAATCCCGGCCCCGCCGTCCTCCCAATTCTCCCGTCCCCCAAAAAACGGCTCGGTGTGAGTTGCGCCTCCCACCTCGGAGAATGGCGGGGTCCGGCGTGACTCAATGGCCGCCGGGGCCGCCCGAATTCTCCGGCCCGCGATGGGACGAAGTCCCGCCTGTCTGTAGCAATCCCGCTGGCGTAAATCAGAGTAGGTCCGTTACCAGCCGGACCTAACGACGCGGGTGGGCTCCGGGGTTCTGGGGGGTCGCGGGGGCATCTGGCCCCAGGAGGTGTCCCCGCGGTCGGGGCCCATCGATCCGTGGGTGGGCCTGTGTTGTGGGGGCACTCTATTTCTCCACATCGGCCGCTGTGGTCCTCCGTTATGGCCGATGCGGAGATGAACCCTCCCGTGCATGCACGGGGATGACGCCAGCACGCGCTGGCGCTCCCGCACATGCACCAACTCCCGCCGACCGACGAAGGCCCTTCAGCACCGGTTGGCATGGCGCCAAGCCCCTATCCTGCCGGCCAGTGGGGCGCAAACCACTCCGGGACGGGCCGAGCCCCTGAAGGTGTGGAGGATTCTGTACCTTTGGGGCAACCCGACGCCGGACTCCCCGCCCCGCCGGGTACGAGAGAATCCCGCCTATATGTATTACCAAGTCACCACTTTTCTCATGTTGTTCCCTTTGAACTTTGGCATTCTTGCGTCTGTCCTCATGAGTGCAAGACAAAAAACAGCAACAGCATGTCTCTTTTATTCAAAAATAATGAATATCTAATGTAAGTTGCAATTTACACAATTTGTATTCTGGTTACACCACGCTTTTCAGTTTGGCCACAAACGAGTGATTTTTCTTTGCAGGGGTGAGAGGATCATTAGGATTATTTTGTTCCTACTAAAAGTAAAAGTTTCCTTAATCATCAGAATAAATTTGAAGGCCAAAAATCCTTTTTTGTTAAATATCAATCTTTTTATTTCATTTGATTATCAAAATTTGCTAGTAAGGTTGATTTTTGTAAATAATTATTATGAACCCAAACCAAACCCCAACAGTGGCTAGGATACAGGACAGAAACCCAAATTTTTATTTTTATTTTGCAAGACTGTGAGGAAAGAATACCTCGCTGTAGGAGTGATTTCATGCAAAATGGGGATATGGTATATTAAAGCAAACTTTACTACTAACACAGTATTAAAATATCTTTAACATCACACAAGAAAAATAGTTTACAATTACCCATTAAACAATGTTAATCAATACACTAACACAATTATTCTTAACTGATATATTTATTTATTTCCACTCAAACAACAAAACCATCTCAGCTCTTAATCCACTTTCAAATACAGTTAGCAATCAGAAATACCTGCTATACAGAGATGTTTGGATACTCTACTTTGAGAAAGAGAGATCTTTTGACCCTGCTTTAAAGAAAAGGCCTGAATCCTGTCAGAACCACACAGAAACTCTGACTGTATTTCTTCAGCAGCTGCTTCTCAGCTTGTTTTAGCTCACCTTCCAGCCACACAACTCTGAGCTGCTTGGAAATAAACTGCTAACCTGTCTACAGACATACCTTTACGTGAACTGCAGTGGGAGCCAATGTGTGATCACTGCTCACATTCTAATCTAAAACTCAACTAAACTACTTTTTTACAAAATGCCTGATACCTTAGCTCCTCCCATTGAATACATCAATTTACCAAGCTGAAACACAATGGGCGGGATTCTCCGGCCGCATCTGCCCAGTGACCGGAGAATCCTGCCCATGTCAATGGATTTCTCCATTGTCGGCGTCTTGCCCGTAGCATACTTGCGGCAGGTGGGGTGGGAGAATCCAGCCCAATGTATCTAATTAACTCCTCAGAGAATCTCCATAATCCAAACAAAACTCCATTAGCCCAAGCTTTTATGATGCCTTAATTATACCTCTGCCTCCCAAAATCTTTGAAACCAGGATTTTAAAAAAATATACTGTAGCAGTCATATATACACTAACCCAGACTTTTAGCCCTTACTGCAACAAATACATACAATACAATATATCTGAAATGCCTACATTCATCACAATGATAAATGGTAAATGATACTGTTATACCAAGTACGATCAAAGTAGAATTATAAATGTATTTTAAAACAATTGGCACAAATTTCATCGCTGTAGTCTAGGGAAATGTACTGCTGCATTTTAGGTGCATAGTGTACTGCATGGTTCACGCAGGAGTACCCTCCTGAGAATGGTGTATTGTTTGCCTCCCCTATCATCAAGTGATAGTCCACCAAAAGGTTGCAACAGGTATGGAAGCAGCAGTGACAGAACCTCTGGACAACAGGGAGACGGAGTAGAGGCTATGGACAGAGCAACTCCGCACAATACACTCTATCAACTTGGAGCTGGGGTCCTCCACACTCTTTAACAATGAGAGGCTGGCTGGCAGGTCAGCCAATTCACACAGCATCTCCAACACAAAAGCAAAATACTGCAGATCATGAAAATCTAAAATTTAAAAAATGCTGAACCTGCTCAGCAAGTCTGCATTCATAGCATTGTCAAACATGTTCATTGTTGGCCTGCAGACCTTCCCTTCCACTAGAGATTTCTGGTTAGCCATACTGCAGAAGGCAGTGGCAAACCAATACTGTGCCTTGCCTGCAGAATGATGAACCAATCCAATGGAAATCCATGATTGCCAATGCCCTTTGAGGGAATGGTACCTGAAGGAGGTGACGGAGGACTCAGCAAATCACGCAGCACTTGTGGAGAGAAAAACAAACTCAATATTTCATGTCTGTCACCTTACATTGGGCAGGCATAGAGGAGGAGGACAGTTAATGGGGCACAAGGGTGCCGGAAGTAAAACCTGCCATCTTGCCAACTTTGCCCAAATAATGCCCAGTTACGTGGGTCTCATTCAGCTGCCACTGCTGTTCAACCAGCAACAAGCTGTGGAGTTGCCATGCAAGGAGCCAGAAAAGCAGTTGCAGGATATGATGTGAGGGAGGGGAGGTCATTTGTTCAAAGGCACTCAGTGCTACATCAAGGGAGCTGGCATTGGGAATGATGAAGGGGCCTGCTCAGAGCCACACACACTCCCTTGCTTTTAACCCCCTCCTGCATGCGCCAATGACCCCAACACCTGGCCCCATCCCAGTCTCACCCATCTGTGGTCCAGGTACCCTTGTTGATTCCAGGCCTCTTTTGAGTGCATTGCCGGCAGCAGCCACCATTCCTAGTGGTGGTGATGGGCAATTGAAAACTGCTGGACTCTGATTGACTGGAAACTCTCGGGAGTCGGGATTTCTGGCCCTGGCATCCTAAGTCTGGGAGAAGGATGAATGCTGACCAGTTAAGGACATGATGAGCACTTAATTCTGACATGCCTTCCAGGAGGGAGGTGATGAGGGGGTTTCTGCAATTCTTCTAGCCAATGGGCAAGATCGCCCTTGCCAATATTAAGTTCTGCCTGTTAACTCTGCAGATACTTACTGAGCTGTGAAGATTTCCAGCATTTTATTTTGTTATTGCACCCAGCATCTTGGTACGTATGTACATTTTTTTATTTGTCCATGGGACATGGGCGTCTCAGGCTGTGCCAGCATTTATTACCCATCCCTAATTGCCATTGAGAGGGCAGTTAAGAGTCAACCACATTGCTGTAGGTCTGGAGTCACATGTAGGCCCAGGCCAGGTAAGGATGGCAGATTTCCTTCCCTAAAGGACATTAGTGAGCCAGATGGGTTTTTACGACGATAGAGAATGGTTTCATGGTCATCACTAGACTTTTGATTCCAGACTTTTATTGAATTCAAATTTCACCATCTGCTTTGAACCTGAGACCCCAGAGCACTCTGGGTCTCTGGATTACTAGTCCAGTGCCTCCCCTCAACATTTTCATAGAATTATAGAATTCCTACAGGGCAGATGGAGGCCATTTGGCCCATCAAGTCTGCACCGCCCATTTCAAAGACCTCCTACACAGACCCAATCCCCGCCCTATCTCTGTATCCCTACCTAACCTTTGGTCACTTAGGGACAATTTATTATTATTAATAATAATAATAATAATAATAACAATCGCTTATTGTCACAAGTAGGCTTCAATGAAGTTACTGAGAAAAGCTCCTAGTCGCCACATTTCAGCGCCTGTTCGGGGAGGCTGGTACAGGAATTGAACCCGCACTGCTGGCCTTGTTCTGCAGTATAAGCCAGCTGTTTAGTCCACTGTGTTAAACCAGTCCCTAAACCAGCATGGCCAATCCACCTAACCTGTACATCTTTTGACTGTGGGAGGAAACCGGAGCACGCGGAGGAAACCCACGCACACACGGCGAGAACGTGCAAACTCCACACTGACAATCATCTGAGGTCAGAATCGAACCCCGTAGGTGGCATGTGTACAGTGGTTAGCACTGGGACTGCAGCGCTGAGAACCCGGGTTCGAATCCCAGCCCTGGGTCACTGTCCATGTGGAGTTTGATGTGGGGATACCGGCATTGGACTGGGGTGAGCACAGTAAGAAGTCTTACAACACCAGGTTAAAGTCCAACAGGTTTGTTTCAAACACGAGCTTTCGGAGCACTGCTCCTTCTTCAGGTGAATGGAGAGGTATGTTCCAGAAACATTTATATAGACAAAGTCAGAGATGCTGGACAATGCTTGGAATGCGAACATTTGCAGGTAATCAAATCATTACAGATCCAGAGAGAGGGATAATCACAGGTTAAAGAGATGTGGATGGTCTCAAGCCAGAACAGTTGGTAGGATTTTGCAAGTCCAGGCCAGATGGTGGGGGGTGGATGTAATGCGACATGAATCCAAGATCCCGGTTGAGGCCGCACTCATGCGTGCGGAACTTAGCTATAAGTTTCTGCTCGGCGATTCTGCGTTGTCGCGTGTCCTGAAGACCGCCTTGGAGAACGCTTACCCGGAGATCAGAGGCTGAATGCCCCTGACTGCTGAAGTACTCCCCGACTGGAAGGGAACATTCCTGCCTGATGATTGTCGCACGATGCCCATTCATTCGTTGTCGCAGTGTCTGCATGGTCTCGCCAATGTACCACGCTGCGGGACATCCTTTCCTGCAGCGCATGAGGTAGACTACATTGGTCGAGTCGCTCGAGTATGTGCCGCGTACCTGGTGGGTGGTGTTTCCACGTGTAATGATGGTATCAAGTCGATGATCTGGCATGTCTTGCAGAGATTGCCCTGGCAGGGTTGTGTGGTGTCGTGGTCGCTGTTCTGAAGGCTGGGTAATTTGCTGCAAACAATGGTTTGTTTGAGGTTGCGCGGTTGTTTGAAGGCCAGTAGTGGGGGTGTGGGGATGACCTTGGCAAGATGTTCATCTTCATTGATGATGTATTGAAGGCTGCGAAGAAGATGTTGTAGTTTCTCCGCCCCAGGAAAGTACTGGACGATGAAGGGTACTCTGTCAGTGATGTCCCGTGTTTGTCTTCGGAGGAGGTCGGTGCGGTTTTTTGCAGCAATGCCGTCATCATGGGGGATGCTGGTGTAGAGTGCCGAGACATCCATTGTGACGAGGAATGTTCCTGGTTCAACTGGTTCAACGGAGCAGAGCTCCGAAAGCTCGTGTTTGAAACAAACCTGTTGGACTTTAACCTGGTGTTGTAAGACTTCTTACCATGTGGAGGTTGCACATTCTCCCCATGTCCGCATGGGTTTCATCCCCCAACCCTAAAGATCTGCAGGTTAGGTGGATTGGCCATGCAAAATTGCCCCTTAATTGGAAAAGAAAAATAATTGGCCACTCTAAATTTCAAAAAAAGAATGGAACCCGAGTCCCTGGTGCTGTGAGGCAGCAGTGCTAACCACTGTGCCACCGTGCTACCCCATCAATGTCCTTACCTGAGCCCTCTTCAGTTGTCTGTGATCTCACCCTTTGATAAGCTACCAGATGGCCTACCATTGACCACTTGCCTTGCCATATGCTAATTTCAACTCCATACTAGCTTCCAAGATATGTGTAGTGTCCGTATCTGAGTCGGTGGCTACAAGTGTCAGATTGATTTAATGCAGTGCTGTTGCTCTCATTTTTCCTCTTCGGACTGTTTTTGCAGGATGCCCTTGGGCAGTAAATCAGATGGAGAAGATGGGGTGCGGGAGTAGTTTGAGGTGTGAACTATGGTCACACCATCAGCAGATTTTCGTTATGGCAGGATGAGGGGGAAGTGAAAGTTTAATAGGGACATAAGGCAGGAACATATCATCTGCAACGTTCTCAATATCAACAGATACGAGAGGTTCTGTTGCTCCTAGCCCCATAATGCTGAGATCCAGCTCCTCCAAAGGCTCAGGAAATGCAGGAGTTCATGTTCTCCAATGGTTCTGCTCTTCTCCCTTCCACTGTGTGCTATCTTGCTCTGTAAGAGGGAGGGAAGAATGTCAGAAACCATGTAGTGCTGTGTTTGAGAGACATGTCTGCCACAGCTGAATGACTGGAGATATGTAGAGGTAGTGAGAGGTGGATGTGAGGCGTGCAATCAAGTAAAGCTGAAGTGGAGTATTTGGATGGGAGGTGTGAGTCCTGAGTATTAGGGAGTGTTGCTGGGTGACTGATGAGATTTGGTGCATTGAACAATGTGAATGATTGGTGGAAGGGTGGGTAGGAAATATATGAAGATGCATTCACTGACCTTGACTACTCATGAGCTCATTAGACTTTCTGCGTCACAGTTGCCAGGCTCTCAGAGCCTGTCTCTGGAAGTTAACCTTCCTGGCCACCTGCTCCCATTTCCTTCTGAGGGTGGTCCTTGGCCATCTCCTGGCCCTCGAGGAACAATTACATTACTCCTTCTTCTCATTTCTACTATTAATGCTTCCAGCACTGCATCGATCCCTCTGGAAGCCTCCTCCTGCCCTTGTGTTCCACTATCCATGTTTTAAATTCAAGGATTATTCAGTTTCATTTTCCTTTCAGAGTGATAGCTGGCTACACAATGTGCTCTCAGCACAATGCTGCTTGTCCCCCTGCTGAGTGCAGAAGCAGGCAGCAGTGGCTCAGAGTCAGCAAGCAACAGAACCACTTGGCCGCCTGTTACAACCATGGTAATGAAGTGGCTACACCAAGTCTGCGTGCTGCACCTCCAACGGAACCATACAAGGGTGTTGCAAATCGTGAACCCTGCACCCTGCCAAAAAAAACAGGGTCAGTGAATTTGTAGCTCAATTTATTTTATTTTTTGAAGTAAATGGATGCTGAATACTGAAGCTGAATCAGTGTGCAAAATGATGGAAGCATTCTGTAATCTAAAATAAACAACGTGCACTGAAATGCAGTGGTCTGAGCGCCATCATGTGGAATGGTTAGTATAAAGCCCATGGAATGATAAATTACAAAAGCAACGTATGTTTGACAAACATTGCTATAGTATTACCATGGTATACCGATGAATATTGCTATATTTTTGCCATAGTGTCAGATGAACATTGATGTAGTATTACCATGGTATCTGATGAATTTTGCCACAGTATTAACATGTAAAGACTAAATTTTTAAAAAAGATTTTAAATTTGACTTCAATTATTTTCCCTCTTCACAATGCATTGAGGTTGCGTGACATGATAATGTGAGCCAGCTCTTCTTTATTATCGCTACCATTCTTCAGGAGATTACTTCACCAAGTTGCAAGCTGTAGGGCAATTTAATAATAGAATTAAACTCCATTTTCAACACAACGCGAATGAGACAAACACGACCAAAATAAATATTGTGGCAAGTATTTTGAAGAACTGCTGAGAACTTTTTGAAATATGTGTTGTTGCTGAAAGAAAAACACAACAAATCACATACCATCCCCCTCAGATATCTCCCTTTGTTAAATCAATGTTATTAGATCAAATTCCTGCAAGTCATTATCTAACACCATCATGGGAGCAATATCATCACATCGACTGCACCTATGCAAGGTTAAGACCCATCATCACGTTATCGAGACAAGGAACAAAGAAAATTACAGCACAGGAACAGGCCCTTCAGCCCTGGGATGGACGATAAATATGGGCTTGCCACTGTTGCCATTCCCATTCATGGGTGGCACGGCAGCAAAGTAGTTAGTACTGTTGCTTCACAGCGCCAGGGTCCCACGTTCAATTCCCACTTGGGTCATCGTCTGTACGGAGTCTGCATGTTCTCCCTGTGTCTGCGGGGGTTTTCTTCTGGGTCCTCCGGTTTCTTCCCACAAGTCCCGAAACACATGAGGCGGGATTCATCCGACCTCCCACCGGGTCGGAGAATTGCCGGGGAGGTGGCCTGAATCCCGCCCCCGCCGGCTGCCGAATTCTCCGGCTCTGGGGATTTGGCAGGGGCAGGAATCGCGCCATGCCGGTCGGCGGCTGCTGGCAGCGCCCCCCCCCCCCCCCCCCCCCGGCGATTCTCCGGCCCGCTATGGGACGAGTTGCCGCCCATTTTTGGCCAGTCCCACCGGCGTATGTTACACCAGGTATTTGCCGGCGGGACCTGGCTGCACGGGCGGCTTCCGAGGTACTCGGGGGGTCATGTGGGGATCTGGCCCCAGGGAGGTGTCCCCACAGTGGCCTGGCCTGCGATGGGGGCCCACCGATCCGCGGGCGGGCCTGTGCCGTGGGGGCACTCTATTCTTCCGCACCGGCAGCTGTACCGGTCCACCATTGCCGGTGCGGAGACGAACCCCTCTGCGCATGCGCTGGGATGACGCTAGCACACGCTGGTGCTCCCGCGCATGCGCCGGCCGGCGGAAGCCCTTCGGCACCAGTTAGTGTGGCGCCAAGTCCCTTCCCCACCAGCCGGCGCGGCGCAAACTTCTCCGGGGCCGGCCTAGCCCCTGAAGGTGCTGAGGATTCCGCACCTTTGGGGCGGCCCGACGCTAGAGTGGTTCACACCACTCCTCAGCGCCAGGATCCCCCCGCCCCGCCGGGTAGGGGAGAATCCCGCCCAGGCTGTTCGGTGAATTGGACATTCCGAATTCTTCCTCTGTGTACCCAAACTGGCAGCGTAGTATGGCGACTGGGGGATTTTCACAGTAACTTCATTCCAATGTTCATGTCAGCCTACTTGTGACAATAATAAAGATTTAAAAATGTCTTCAGTGGTTCACTGATTTCGAGTGACAGTGGCAATCCCAACCAGCCTCTATCAGCTGATGAATCCATAGTCCTCCATGTTGAACACCACTTGGAGGAAGCACTGAGGGTGACAAGGGTGCAGAATATGCTCTGGGTGGGAACTTCCATGTCCATCACCAAGAGTGGCTCAGTAGTACCAGAACGGACCGAGCTGGTCATTCCGACGTGATATCAAGAAACACCTGAAGGCACTGGATATTGCAAAGGCTATGGGTCCTGACAATATTTCAGCGATAGTACTGAAGACTTGTGTCCAGAACTTGCCGCACCCCTAGCCAAGCTGTTCCAGTACAGCTACAAACTGCCATCAACCCGGCAATATGGAAAATTGCCCAGGTGTATCATGTACACAGGAAACAGGACAAATCCAACCCATCCAATTACCAACCTATCAGTCTACTCTCCATCATTAGCAAAGTGATGGAATGAATCATCAACAGTGCTACCAAGCGGCACTTACTCAGCAATAACCTGCTCATGGATACTCAGTTTGGGTTCTGCCAGGGTCACTCAACTCAGCTCCTGACCTCATTGTAGACTTGGTTCAAACATGGGCAAAAGAGCTGAATGCCAGAGGTGGTGAGAGTGACTGCCCTTGACATCACGGCAGTAGTTGACCGAGTATGGCATCTAGGACCCCCAGCAAACTCACCAAGGCTCCTTAGGCAGCACCTTCTAAACCCACTACACTACCATCTAGAAAGACAAGGGCAGCAGTTACTTGGAAACCCCACCACCTGGAGATTCCCCTCCAAGTCTCTCACCATCTTGACTTGGGAATGTATCACCGTTCTTTCACCGTCAGTGGGTCAAAATCCTGGAAGTCCCTCCCTAACAGCACTGTGAGTGTGCCTACACCTCAGGGACTGCAGTAGTTAAAGAAAATCGCTCACCACCACCTTCTGAAGGGCAGCTACGGATGGGCGATAAATGCTGGTCTAGCCAGCAACGGCCACATCCCATAAATCAATTTAAGAAAAGAATCGCTACTGGTCTGTGCTGAGGCTGGGCGTAGGGCTTAGTATACGAATCTCTGTCCTTCACCATGATAATTTATGCATATGTGGGAGAGCTCTTCACATTCCATCAGAATCCCTGTATAAGGCTGTAATTTTGAGCAGTGGGCTCAATAACAATTTCTAATAGCAGGCCCCCCTCCCCACAACAGAAGTCCTGTGCCCCTATGGAAAATAGGAGCATCCTCCCCTCCCCCACCATGGAAATAACGGGTCACCACCCACAACACGCATACATGAGGGTGACCCAATCTGCCCCCATGACATCCTCAAAACCCCATCAGCAACCTCTAACATACCTCCCAACAGAGAACACCCCAGAGCCTTCCCCAACAGAGATCTCCATCAGAGACCCCCGTCAGAGACCTCCATAAGACCCCCATCAGAGACCTCCATCAGAGACCCCCAACAGATATCTCCATCAGAGACCCCCGTCAGAGACCTCCATCAGAGACCCCCAACAGAGATCTCCATCAGAGACCCCAACAGAGACCCCGTCAGTGATCACCATCAGAGTCCTCCATCAGAGACCTCCATCAGAGACCCCCATCAGAGGCCCCTGTCAGAGACCTCCATCAGAGACCCCTACAGAGACCTCCATCAGAGACCCCTGTCAGAGACCTCCATCAGAGACCCCCAACAGAGATCTCCATCAGAGACCCCGTCAGAGACCTCCATCAGAGAACTCCATCAGAGACCCCCATCAGAGACCCCTGTCAGAGACCTCCATCAGAGACCCCCATCAGAGACCCTCGTCAGAGACCTCCATCAGAGACCTCCATGAGAGACCTCCATCAGAGACCCCTGTCAGACAACTCCATCAGAGACTCCTATCAGAGACCTGCATCAGAGACTCCGCTCAGAGACCCTCGTCAGAGACCTCCATCAGAGATCCTTGTCAGAGACCTCCATCAGAGACCCCCCTCAGAGACCCTCGTCGGAGACTCTCGTCAGAGACCCCCATCACAGATCTCCATCAGAGACCCCTGTAAGAGACCTCCATCAGATACCCCCTCAGAGACCTCCATCAGAGACCCCATCAGAGACCCCATCAGAGACCCCCGTCACAGATCTCCATCAGAGACCCCTGTCAGAGACCTCCATCAGATACCCCCTCAGAGACCTCCATCAGAGACCCCCAACAGAGATCTCCATCAGAGACCCCAACAGAAACCCAATCAGTGATCACCATCAGAGACCTCCATCAGAGATCTCCATCAGAGACCCCTGTCAGAGACCTCCATCAGATACCCCCTCAGAGACCTCCATCAGAGACAACCGTCACAGATCGCTATCAGAGACCCCTGTCAGAGACCTCCATCAGATACCCCCTCAGAGACCTCCATCAGAGACCCCCAACAGAGACCTCCATCAGAGACCCCATCAGAGACCCCTGTCAGAGACCTCCATCAGAGACCCCTATCAGAGACCCCTGTCAGAGACCTCCATCAGAGACCCCCAACAGAGACCTCCATCAGAGACCCCTGTCAGAGACCTCCATCAGAGACCCCCATCAGAGACCCTCGTCAGAGACCTCCATCAGAGACTCCTATCAGAGACCTGCATCAGAGACTCCCCTCAGAGACCCTCGTCAGAGACCTCCATCAGAGACTCCTATCAGAGACCTCCATCAGAGACCCCTGTCAGAGACTCTCGTCAGAGACCTCCATCAGAGATCCTCGGCAGAGACCTCCATCATGGATCCCCTCAGAGATCCTCGTCAGAGACCTCCATCAGAGACCTCCATCAGAAACCTCCATCAGAGACCCCCCTCAGAGACCCTCGTCAGAGACCTCCATCAGAGATCCCTGTCAGAGACCTCCATCAGAGACCCCCCTCAGAGACCCTCGTCGGAGACTCTCGTCAGAGACCCACGTCACAGACCTCCATCAGATACCCCCTCAGAGAGCTCCATCAGAGACCCCTATCAGAGATCTCAATCAGAGACCCCCAACAGAGATCTCCATCAGAGACCCCAACAGAGACCCCGTCAGTGATCACCATCAGAGACCCCCGTCACAGATCTCCATCAGAGACCCCTGTCAGAGATCTCCATCAGATACCCCCTCAGAGACCTCCATCAGAGACCCCTATCAGAGATCTCCATCAGAGACCCCCAACAGAGATCTCCATCAGAGACCCCAACAGAGACCCCATCAGTGATCACCATCAGAGACCTCCATAAGAGATCTCCATCAGAGACCCCCAACAGATATCTCCATCAGAGACCCCCGTCAGAGACCTCCATCAGAGACCCCCAACAGAGATCTCCATCAGAGACCCCAACAGAGACCCAGTCAGTGATCACCATCAGAGACCTCCATCAGAGACCTCCATCAGAGACCCCCATCAGAGGCCCCTGTCAGATACCTCCATCAGAGACCCCTACAGAGACCTCCATCAGAGACCCCTGTCAGAGACCTCCATCAGAGACCCCCAACAGAGACCTCCATCAGAGACCTCCATCAGAGACCTCCATCAGAGACCCCGTCAGAGACCTCCATCAGAGACCTCCAACAGAGACCCCCATCAGAGACCCCTGTCAGAGACCTCCATCAGAGACCCCCATCAGAGACCCTCGTCAGAGACCTCCATCAGAGACTTCTATCAGAGACCTCCATCAGAGACTCCCCTCAGAGATCCTCGTCAGAGACCTCCATCAGAGACCTCCATGAGAGACCTCCATCAGAGACCCCTGTCAGAGACCTCCATCAGAGACTCCTATCAGAGACCTCCATCAGAGACCCCACTCAGAGACCCTCGTCAGAGACCTCCATCAGAGACTCCTATCAGAGACCTCCATCAGAGACTCCCCTCAGAGACCCTCGTCAGAGACCTCCATCAGAGACTCCTATCAGAGACCTCCATCAGAGACCCCCCTCAGAGACCCTCGTCAGAGACCTCCATCAGAGATCCTCGTCAGAGACCTCCATCAGAGACCCCCCTCAGAGACCCTCGTCAGAGACCTCCATCAGAGACCCCCGTCAGAGACTCTCGTCAGAGACCCCCGTCACAGATTTCCATCAGAGACCCCAACAGAGACCCAGTCAGTGATCACCATCAGAGACCTCCATCAGAGACCTCCATCAGAGACCTCCATCAGAGAGCCCTGTCAGAGACCTCCATCAGAGACTCCTATCAGGGACCTCCATCAGAGACCACACTCAGAGACCCTCGTCAGAGACCTCCAGCAGCGATCCCAGTCAGAGACCTCCATCAAAGACCCCTGTCAGAGACCTCAATCAGAGATCCTCATCAGAGACCTCCATCAGAGATCCCCCTCAGAGACCCTCGTCAGAGACCTCCATCAGAGATCCTTGTCAGAGACCTCCATCAGGGACCCCCCTCAGAGACCCTCATCAGAGACTCTCGTCAGAGACCCCCTTTACAGATCTCCATCAGAGACCCCTGTCAGAGACCTCCATCAGATACCCCCTCAGAGATCTCCATCAGAGACCCCTGTCAGAGATCTCCATCAGATACCCCCATCACAGATCTCCATCAGAGACCCCTGTCAGAGACCTCCATCAGAGACTCCTATCAGAGACCTGCATCAGAGACCCCACTCAGAGACCCTCGTCAGAGACCTCCATCAGAGATCCTTGTCAGAGACCTCCATCAGAGACCCCCCGCAGAGACCCTCGTCAGAGACCTCCATCAGAGACTCCTATCAGAGACCTCCATCAGAGACTCCCCTCAGAGACCCTCGTCAGAGACCTCCATCAGAGACGCCTATCAGAGACCTCCATCAGAGACCCCCCTCAGAGACCCTCGTCAGAGACCTCCATCAGAGATCCTCATCAGAGACCGCCATCAGAGACCCCTATCAGAGATCTCCATCAGAGACCCCCAACAGAGATCTCCATCAGAGACCCCAACAGAGACCCCGTCAGTGATCACCATCAGAGACCTCCATCAGAGATCTCCATCAGAGACCCCTGTCAGAGACCTCCATCAGATACCCCCTCAGAGACCTCCATCAGAGACCTCCATCAGAGACCCCCATCAGAGACCCCTGTCAGAGACCTCCATTAGAGACCCCTGTCAGAGACCTCCATCAGAGACTCCTATCAGAGACCTCCATCAGAGACCCCCATCAGAGACCCCTGTCAGAGACCTCCATCAGATACCCCCTCAGAGACCTCCATCAGAGACCCCCGTCACAGATCTCCATCAGAGACCCCTGTCAGAGACCTCCATCAGATACCCCCTCAGAGACCTCCATCAGAGACCCCTATCAGAGATCTCCATCAGAGACCCCCAACAGAGATCTCCATCAGAGACCCCAACAGAGACCCCGTCAGTGATCACCATCAGAGACCTCCATCAGAGATCTCCATCAGAGACCCCTGTCAGAGACCTCCATCAGATACCCCCTCAGAGACCTCCATCAGAGACCTCCATCAGAGACCCCTGTCAGAGACCTCCATCAGAGATCCCAGTCAGAGACCTCCATCAGAGATCCTCGTCAGAGACCTCCATCAGAGACCTCCATCAGAGACCTCCATCAGAGACCCCTGTCAGAGACCTCCATCAGAGACCCCTATCAGAGATCTCCATCAGAGACCCCAACAGAGATCTCCATCAGAGACCCCAACAGAGACCCCATCAGTGATCACCATTAGAGACCCCAACAGAGATTTCCATCAGAGACTTCTTTCAGTGACCCCTATCGGAGAACCTCATCAGAGACCCCCATCAGAGACCCCCATCAGAGACCCTCGTCAGAGACCTCCATCAGAGATCCTTGTCAGAGACCTCCATCAGGGACCCCCCTCAGAGACCCTCATCAGAGACTCTCGTCAGAGACCTCCCTCAGAGACCTCCATCAGAGACCCCTGTCAGAGACCTCCATCAGATACCCCCTCAGAGACCTCCATCAGAGACCCCTATCAGAGATCTCCATCAGAGACCCCAACAGAGATCTCCATCAGAGACCCCAACAGAGACCCCGTCAGTGATCACCATCAGAGACCCCAACAGAGATCTCCATCAGAGACTTCTTTCAGTGACCCCTATCAGAGAACCTCATCAGAGACCCCCATCAGAGACCCCCATCAGAGACCCTCGTCAGAGACCGCCATCAGAGACCCCCATCAGAGACCCCTATCGGAGACCCTCGTCAGAGACCTCCATCAGAGACCCCCATCAGAGACCCCCATCGGAGACTCCCATCAGAGACACTCGTCAGTGACCTCCGTCAGAGACCTCCATCAGAGATCCCTTCAGAGACCCCTATCGGAGACCCTCGTCAGAGACCTCCATCAGAGACCCCCCCCTCAGAGATCTTCATCAGAAACCCCAACAGAGATCAGTAAAGCTGTCAATCACTGGCGAGTGAAATGTATTGCTGTATGAAATTAAATGGAAGATTTGCATTTCAAAGGCTGTCAAGGGGTCTGAAGCCATTTCAAGTGCACTTGGCTTTGGAGGAGGCCTCTGACATTTGTAACAGCAGCCGCTTTAAACACTTTTATTTGAGGCAGCAGATGTTAGGGAAGGTAGGGGAAAATGCAGTGATTTTGCACTCTTTTGCCTGGACTGCTCTTCAGATTTCATGCCGGTGTGACTGATGGGGGTCTCTGACTGGAGTCTCTGTTGGGGGTCTCTGTTGGGAAGGTTTCTGATGAGGTCGGGTCAGGTCACCCTCATGCATACATGCTGTGGAAGGGGTGACCCATTATTCCTGTGGTGGGAGAGACAATATCAGTGGGGGGGGGGGGGGGGGGGCGAGCAGGATTAGCATAGTGGGGAGGGGGGTCCTTCGAGAGGCACCTCATTTATGTAGTGACTATCTTGACACAGCTCGTGGTCCACATCATCAGGGTCACGTTTCATAAATGTTGCATCAGAGGTCGGCCAGTGAATTTCCGATTGTGGGAGTCAGTTCTTAAAGTGGAGGGGGGGTGTGCAGATCAGTGATTTACGTCCCCCTGGCAGGATGGGTAACGTGCAGGGATCGATCGGAGCATCACAGCAGATTTGGCACACTCTTTGTTCCCTCAATGATCCATTCTCCAACCGATAAGGAATCCCATTACCAGCATCGGGCAATGGAGAATGCACCCCAACATCTGCAGGGATGTGGGAAATGGCTGTGGGTCGGGAAGGGAAGAAGTGCTTAGTCATGATGTTCCAGGCTTCATGGTATGGGGCAGACTTGATGGATTAACTGCCTACATATGTTCATCAAATTCATATGTCAGCATAGGAACTTTAAAATGAGTCACACTGTTATTATCATAACCTCTGCAGGAGCAGTGAAAATAGCTTTAGTCATTCGCCTTCTTTTGCTGCTGACTCCCTGTGGGCTCCGCATTATGATCATGATGCCTTCATTTAGTCCTGAAAATCAATATGTATCCAGCTGGTCACAGCTAAATGAGAGAGTACATCAACACATTTTCTTAAACGTCTTCAGCAGTAAAATCAAAATCATAACAGCATCAACATATGGTTTAATTTTAAACTATTCTGGATACTATTCTCAGTCTATCTAAAGTAAAAAGAATAATGGCAACATATCCCAAAAGCACATTACAGCCAATAAAGTAACTTTGAAGCCGAGCCACTTGTAATGTAGCAAACCTGGCAGCCAATTTGTGTCCATTGGGAAATATGACATTTCCTCAATCCTGGGACTGATCAGATGGACTGAAATGATCATAGTATAAAATCATCAGAGAATCCTGCATATCAAAGTGCTTGATGATTGATGCAGCGAACCTCCTGTGAATCCAAATTGAATTTTCACAAAATAATATTGTACAACTTTTTGAATTTCTGTAAACGCAGCAGCTTTTAAATGAGTTTGTGTGCCCTTTGTTTTGCTTCAAATATTGAAGGTTTGGAAATCTCTTTGGGCCACAAGACATTAACTCTTATCAAAGAATGTCAGAAGCTGTTCCAGTACTGAGTGATGTGTAAACGCGGTTATCGGAGATTGGATTTTCATTCAAGTGAACAGGATGCATCAGGTTGAAGACATTCAATATAATTGGAGGTTGCAAGTGTACTTCTTTTGTCAACCAATGTGAGTTGCTATTGAAACAAGCTAAAAATCCAATCAAGAGGCATACTTTATAATATATTGCTCCTGCTGTTGAGCTTTGTCAGTTGTAAGCGGACCTCAGGGATTAATGCATGCAATACTCCAAACATTTTTTAAATCATTGTAATACAACGAATTACTGAATGCAGCAGTTGCCCAAATTAATGACTATTACTGGTTCCATAAAATGTTTTACAAAATTGCTCCTAAAATCCATAAAATGAAACATTTTCAAAGACGTTTCTAATGAGATAATCTCATCTGCTTTCAATTTAACTGAAGGATATAAACAAACATATCAAAGGATTCCATCCTATTCCGTACTAGACCGCACTAACCAACCACTCAGTTCTTTCTGTGCTTCCTCTTATCCAGTACTAAGTTCTATTGACCAATCACATACCATTTACTGAACTGCATTTATTCCAGTGCAAGGTACCATGTCCTCAAGAAATTCCATTGATTTGCCTGCTCCCAACTTGATATCTTTGGTTTTGAGGTGTCATGGAGACTCCAGAGACCTTTACAACTGGTGATTGACTGCCAAATGCAGAAATTGTGCCCACATTTTCAACAGATCCTATTTTCACTGGTGGTGAACTCAGAAGGGCATGACTCACACATGAGGGAAACTTGAACTTAGTAGTATCATTTGAACTCAGTGCTGAGTTGAAACAGATCCCATGTTCAACAGAGCAGGGGCCTTAACCTGCAGAGTGGAAATTATTCTTGTAAATGTCTGTAGATGTGTTGAGCTGCCGACTTTTAAAATATCCTGCCCTTTAAAAATTGTAAAAAGCATACCTGTGGCTGAGAGTTAAAAACATTTTCCGAGACTTCCGGTTGCGGCTATGCGGAGCTAAGCCGCACGTTCGGCAGCTCCCGCTACTTAAGGACTTTTGGGCCGATTTGAGGGCCCCAAATGGCGCTGTTTCGATGAATTCCGGTGGGGGAAGGTGTCTAGAGGAGCATTCCCCATAATTTATGGTGCTCACCCGGAGTGGGGGCAAAGGAAAAAGCTGCAGCAGCTCCCCAAGAAAAGCGGGGGAAGAAGGACAAAATGGCGGCAGGCGGAACACCCGAGGACTGGTGGAAGTGGGCGCAGGAGCAGCAGGCCTCTCTTCTGCGCTGTTTTGCGGAGCTGAAGGCTGAGCTGCTGGACTCCCTGAACGAGACTACCAACAAGCTGCTTGGGACCCAGGCGGCCCAGGAGGCGTCCATTCGAGAGTTGCAGCAGCAGGCCGCCTAGAGGGAGGAGGAGGCCGTGGTCCTCGTGGGGAAAGTGGAGTTGCACGAGGCACTTCACAAAAAGTGGCAAGACTGCTTGGAGGAGCTGGACATTCGCACGAGGCGAAAGAATTTGAGGATCCTGGGCCTGGCGGAGGGGCTGGAGGGGTCGGTCTCCCGACGTATGTGACCACGATGTTGAGCTCATTGATGGGGGCGGGGTCCTTCCATTTGCCCCTGGAGCTTGAGGGAGCTCACAGAGTGCTGGCCAGGAGGCCTAAGGCAAATGAGCCCCCGAGGGCGGTGCTGGTGCGGTTCCATCGATTCAGTGACCGGGAGTGTGTGCTGCGCTGGGCCAAGAAAGAGAGGAGCAGCAAGTGGGAGAATTCGGTAGTGAGAATCTACCAGGACTGGAGTGCGGAGGTGGCTAAGCGGCGGGCCGGGTTTAACCGGACGAAGGCGGTGCTGCATGCCAAGCAGGTCAGATTTGGAATGCTGCAGCCTGCGCGCCTGTGGGTGACATACAAGGACCGGCACCACTACTTCGAGACCCCAGAGGAGGCGTGGGCCTTTGTACAGGCGGAAACGCTGGACTCGAACTAGGGTCTGGGGACACACTATGGCCGTTGCTGTTTTCGCTGTTGCTGTTCTTTAACTTTGACATGTGTGTTTTTTATGCTGGTTTTCTTTTTGCTCTGTTTCCGGGTGGGTCTGTCTGTTGGGTATGGGTGTGGGGTATGTGGGGAATGTTGGGGGTTTGTATTTTATATGTTCTCTTCTGTACGGGGCTGGGGGTTGGGGTGAAACTGGATTTTGGGGAGCTGCGTCAGAAGGGTGGGGTGTGGCAGTGTGAAAGCGCGGGCTTTCCTCTGGATGTCCGCGCTGCGGGGCAGGGGGGGCGGAGCTGGCAGTGGGGGCGTGGCCTCTACTGGTTTTCTTTCCCGCGCTGAAGCGGTGCCAAGGAGGTGTGGCAAGAGGGGGATGCCCCCATGCCGGGAGGGGATGGGTTTTGGCGGGCGCTGCCGGGGCCAGCAGAAGTCAGCTGACTCACGGAAGTACCATGGAGGGTGCGTCGCAGCTAGGAGGGGTCCTAGCCTTGGGGGGGGGGGGGGGGGGGGATACCGGGTTGCTGCTGGAATGGTCAGGAAGGAGCTGGTGTGGGCTGGGGGGGGGGGGGGGGGGGGGGGGTAGAGGAGAGGCGTTATCGCCATGGGGAACGGGTCAGACGGGGCGAGCTGGCCTGGGGCGAGCAGTCGATAAGCTATGACTAGCCGGCGGGGGAGGGGGCGGGTTGCCCTCTGATCCGGCTGATTACCTGGAACGTAAGGGGGCTGAATGGGCCGGTTAAGAGAACTAGGGTATTTTCTCATCTGAAGGGGTTGAAGGCGGACCTGGCTATGCTCCAGGAGACCTACGTGAAGGTGGCGGACCAGGTTCGTCTGAGGAAGGGGTGGGTGGGGCAGGTTTTTCACTCAGGATTGGACGTGAAGAACCGGGGGGGGGTGGCGATTCTGGTGGGGAAGAGGGTGGCGTTCGAGGCGGCTGAGGTGGTGTCAGACAAGGAGGGCAGATATATTATGGTGAAGGGTAGGCTGCAGGGAGAGAAGGTGGTGCTGGTTAAATATATGCCCCGAATTGGGATGATGCTGGCTTCATGAGGCACTTGTTGGGCCGCGTTCCGGACCTGGAGGCAGGGGGCCTGATCATGGGGGGAGACTTTAACACAGTGCTGGATCCGCCACTGGACCGGTCCAGTTCAAGGACGGGTAGGAGACCGGCGGCGGCCAAAGTACTGAGGGGATTCATGGACCAGATGGGAGGGGTGGATCCCTGGAGGTTTGGGAGACCGAGAGCGCGAGAGTATTCCTTTTTCTCTCATGTCCATAGGGTTTATTCACGAATAGATTTTTTCGTCCTGAGCAGGGGATTGATCTCGAGGGTGCAGGATGTCGAGTATTCGGCCATAGCAATTTCAGACCATGCTCCGCACTGGGTTGATCTGGAGATGGGGGAGGCGCGGGATTAGCGCCCGCTCTGGCGCCCGGATGTGGGGATGCTGGCTGATGAGGAGGTGTGTAGGAGGGTCCGGAGAAGTATTGAGGGGTATATTGATACCAATGACACGGGGGAGGTCCGGGTGGGGATGGTCTGGGAGGCCCTGAAAGCAGTGATCCGGGGGGAGCTGATCTCCATCCGGGCCCACAGAGAAAGGAGGGAGAGGAAGGAGAGGGAGAGACTGGTGGGGGAGCTCCTGGATGTGGACAGGAGATAAGCGGAGGCACCGGAGGAGGGGTTGCTGGGGGAACGGCGTCGTTTGCAGGCCAAATTTGACTTGTTGACCACCAGAAAGGCGGAGACACATTGGAGGAGGGCGCAGGGCGCGGTATATGAGTATGGGGAGATGGCGAGCAGGATGTTGGCGCATCAGCTCCGTAGGCGAGATGCTGCTAGGGAAATTGGTGGAGTGATGGATGGGGGTGGGAATGTAGAGCAGAAGGGGACAGAAGTAAATGGGGTCTTTAGGGACTTCTACGAGGAACTGTACTGGTCGGAACCTCCGATGGGGAGAGGGGGGAATGGATAGCTTCATGAACAGGCTATGTTTCCCAAGGGTTCAAGAGGAGCTGGTAGAGGGGCTGGGGGCGCCGATAGAGTTGGACGAGCTAGTCAGGGAGATTGGACAAATGCAGTCAGGTAAGGCCCCGGGGCCGGACGGGTTCCCGGTGGAATTTTATAAAAAGTATGCGGATCTGGTGGGTCCCCTGTTGGTGCGAGCCTTCAATGAGGCATGGGAGGGGGGGGGGGGGGGGGGGGGGCTTTGCCCCCGACGATGTCGCGGGCACTGATCTCTCTGATCCTAAAGCGGGATAAGGACCCCTTGCAGTGTGGATCATACAGGCCTATCTCGCTCCTCAATGTTGACGCCAAGTTGCTGGTAAAGAGATAGAGGATCGTGTGCCAGGGGTGATACACGAAGATCAGACAGGATTTGTCAAGGGACGGCAGCTCAACACAAATGTGCGGAGACTGCTAAATGTTATCATGATGCCGGCAGTGGAGGGGGAGGCGGAGATAGTGGTGGCGCTGGATGCAGAGAAAGCGTTTGATAGAGTTGAGGGGGGGTACCTGTGGGAGGTGCTGGAGCGGTTTGGATTTGGGGAGGGATTCATCAAATGGGTGAGGCTGCTCTACACGGCTCTGATGGCGAGTGTAGTTACAAATGGAAGGAGATCGGAGTACTTTAGGCTCTACCGTGGGACCAGGCAGAGGTGCCCCCTGTCCCCCTTGCTCTTTGCACTGGCGATTGAACCTCTGGCTATGGCGTTGAGGGAGTCAGGGAGATGGAGGGGTCTGGTGCGGGGTGGGGAGGAACATCGGGTATCGCTGTATGCGGACGACCTGCTGTTGTATGTGGCGGATCCAGAAGGGGGAATGCCGGGGGTGATGGAGCTGTTAGCGGAATTTGGGGGCTTCTCGGGCTATAAGTTAAATTTAGGCAAGAGCGAGGTATTTGTAGTACACCGGGAGATCAGGAGGAGAGAATTGGGAGGCTCCCGTTTAAGAGGGCAGTGAAGAGTTTCAGATATCTGGGGGTGCAGGTGGCCTGGAGTTGGGGGACTCTCCATAAGCTTAATTTTACCAGGCTGGTGGAGCAGATGGAGGAGGAATTTAAAAGGTGGGACATGGTGCCGCTATCGTTGGCGGGTAGAGTGCAGTCCGTCAAAATGACGGTTCTCCCGAGGTTCTTGTTCCTCTTCCAGTGTTTGCCCATCTTTATCCCTAGGGCCTTTTTTAGAAGGGTGACCAGCAGCATCATGGGCCTTGTTTGGGCGCATGGGACCCCGAGGGTGAAGAGGGTCTTCTTGGAGCGGGGTAGAGATGGGGGGGGGGGGGGCGCTGGTGTTACCCAATCTCTCGGGGTACTACTGGGCGGCCAATGTGTCGATGGTGTGCAAGTGGGTGATGGAGGGGGAGGGGGCAGCATGGAAACTGATGGAGAGGGCGTCCTGTGGAGATACAAGCCTGGGGGCTCTGGTAACGGCGCCGTGGCCGCTCCCTCCTACGAGGTATACCACGAGTCCGGTGGTGGCGGCTACCCTCAAGATTTGGGGGCAGTGGAGGCAACATAGGGGAGAAGTGGGGGGCTCGATGGAGGCTCCGTTAAGGGGGAACCATAGGTTTGTCCCGGGGAACATTGATGGGGGATTTCAGGGTTGGCACAGAGCGGGCATCAGACAGCTGAGGGACCTGTTTATTGATGGGAGGTTTGCGAGCCTGGGGGAGTTGGAGGAGAAATTTGGGCTTCCCCCGGGAAACATGTTCAGGTATCTGCAGGTAAAGGCATTTGCTAGACGGCAGGTGGAGGGATTCCCTTCGCTTCCCGCGAGGGGGGTGAGTGACAGGGTGCTTTCGGGGGTCTGGGTCGGAGAGGGGAAGATATCTGATATCTATAAGGTTATGCAGGAGGTGGAGGAGGCGTCAGTAGAGGAGCTGAAAACTAAGTGGGAGGGGGAACTGGGGGAACAGATCGAAGATGGGACATGGGCTGTTGCCCTGGAGAGGGTTAATTCTTCCTCCTCGTGAGCGCGGCTTAGCCTCATCCAATTCAAGGTGCTGCACCGGGCCCACATGACTGAGACGAGGATGAGTAGGTTCTTTGGGGGTGAAGACAGGTGTGTCAGGTGCTCAGGGAGTCCAGCGAACCATGCCCATATGTTCTGGGCATGCCCGGCACTGGAGGAGTTCTGGAAGGGGGTGGCGAGGACGGTGTCAAGGGTGGTGGGATCCAGGGTCAAGCCAGGATGGGGACTTGATGCGTTGATACGGTCTGGGGGGTGTTACAGTTGTTATGGGTTATTTTGTTGCATTTCATTGTTTGTTGTTATATTTTATATTTTCTGTAAAAAATTACAATAAAAATTATTTTAAAAAAAGAAAACATTTTCCGAGCATTTTCAATAGCTATTTTCGATATAACCCTAACTATTATTATATCATTATTAATGGTTGACTGCATCCCACAACTTTACTTTATCACAGCGTTTGGTTGGGAGTTTGGGCAGATTATGAATACCAATTTTTGTTTTTTTTCATAATGGATTAAGTACTTGAGGGGATATAAATGTATTGAATGTGATTTCATAATTGAGTCTATTTTTTATCTAGTTAAGTTTGTAAAAGAACTTTCTTTTATTTAATTTCACATAGCGCTTGGGGTCTGCCCATGATCGATACTGGATGTGTTGTCATGGAAGGTATGAGGGGAAAGGGCTTGAGTTGGTATTAGTTGGCATCAAGTTGACATCCGAACAACAAGGGGTCATGGAGAGAGTGGGGGCATGGTGTAGTATGAGTTAGCATGTATGCGCATGTGGAAGGGGTGTCGGGTGAGGGGTGAGGCCAAGAGAACCGAGGCAGGTCTTTTAAGCAGCCCACTTTGGTACTTAGCAAGCACTGTGGCTGCTGCCAAACTGCATCCAGGGGCGACGGGCCTGACTCCATCACCCAACTCCTCTCCATGAAGTATGAATATCCCTCCATTTGAAGAACATTTTTCCTGAAGTAGGTGTAGGAGATTCCTCTGTTCTGCAAACCAACTTCCGGAGCAAAAATCCAGATGAATGAATTCATAATCCTCACTTTTGTAACAAGCTTTCTCCTTGACAACCCTGCCTATGCAAACTCCTTCAGCTTTATACCACAGCTTGAACCTTCCATTCTTCTGAGTCTTGACAAATACGTATTCACTCTCCCTCTTCTCTATCATGGCTCCACAATATGGCCTTGTCTCCCTAAACACCTCCAATCTTATTACCCACTGATCACCATTGGTCTTCAGGATAGAGTTCACAAGTAACATCCCAGAAACATCTGTAAATCAGTAAGTGGAAGAGAGGGAGGAACTCAGGAAAATAAAGTGCCACATCAAAGGTTATTGTGGAAAATAAAACCTCATGGTGCAGGGGGAAACATATTGGTAAGAATAGAAGATAGCCGAGCTAACAGGAAACAGAGAGTAGCCATGCTTCTAACTGAATGTTTTTCTTCCAACTGAGCTGAGAAAGATTGCAGTATGCAGGTCTGCTGGTCTTCTTCTGGTCAATGGGAAGAAACTAGTGATGTGCCACAAGGGCCTTTGCCTTTTACAATTTATATAAGTGACTTGGATGATGGGACTGAAGGTATGGTCATTAAATTTGCTGATGACACAAAGTTAGATAAGAAAGTAAATTGTGATGAGGGAGTAAGGAGGCTATGAAAGGATAATCAGGGAAAAACCTGGGGAATGGCACTAAGTCATGATGCTTGTTTGGAGAGCCGATGCAGACACAATGGGTCAAGTGGCTACATTCTGCGCTGTAATAATTCTATGGGTGGCTTCTTTCCTGAGGCCATAAACTAATCAATCGCAAAGTGTATTATCCAACGTCTGGCCAAATTCACAGTACTTTGCTAGCTTTTGCAGTGATGTGAAAGTGGAATATTTCAGCTATTAATAGTGGACGTGGAGAGAAATGTACTTGCAAGATAGTCATTGACCCATCAGATGACTTGTCTCCAGGTTTAGCTGGGTGTATTAAATTCTAAAGTAACATAGAACATAGAACAGTACAGCACAGAACAGGCCCTTCAGCCCTCGATGTTGTGCCGAATATTGTCCGAAACCAAGATCAAGCTATCTCCCTGTCCCTGTCATTCTGGTGTGCTCCATGTGCCTATCCAATAACCGCTTGAAAGTTCCTAAAGTGTCCGACTCCACTATCACAGCAGGCAGTCCATTGCACACCCTAACCACTCTCTGAGTAAAGAACCTACCTCGGACATCCCTCCTATATCCCCCACCCTGAATCTTATAGTTGTGCCCCCTTGTAACAGCTACATCCACCCGAGGAAATAGTCTCTGAACGTCCACTCTATTTATCCCCTTCATCATCTTATAAACCTCTATTAAGTCGCCTCTCATCCTCCTCCGCTCCAAAGCGAAAAGCCCGAGCTCCCTCAACCTTTCGTCATAAGACCTATCCTGCAAACCAGGCAGCATCGTGGTAAATGTCCTTTGCACCCTTTCCAATGCTTTTAACTGAATGTTTTCCTTCCAACTGATGGTCAAATATGGTTCGGAAGGAACTTGGAAAGAGAGATAAACAAAGGAAGCTGAAAAATAATGGGCGGCATTTTCCAGACCTTCCTGCAGCAGGATCTTCCAGTCCCACCAATTGTGACCCCCCCCCACCCCCTCCCCACACCCACACCCCTCCACCCCCTCAGTAGGACTTGCAGCTGAACAAGAAAGCCATGCAAATTGCCATAGTCATCGCCCGGATCACCAATCAAAGGCGAACCATCTCCAACCCCAGAAAACCGCCAAAAAGAAGGGGGTGTTGCAGAAAATTCCTGCCCATTATTAGCACAGTTGGAAGAGGCACACAAGAAACAAAAAGAAGAGGCCAACAAAGACATCACCTGTGCCATGATGACTTGGGAAGCAAGAACCAAAGATTGTGGTGTTAATCACCTTTGTTAAGTAGTACACTATTGCTTAATACATTATACTTGATTCACTGTACCTGGTGTCCTCCATGTAGTGGGTCACAATCCAGTCAGTAACCATTGTTACATTACCGCACCCTGACTACGAACATATGAATTAGGAGCGGGAGTAGGCCATTCGATTCCTCAAGCCTGCTCCGCTATTCACAACAAGATCATGGCTGATCTGACTGTGGCCTAAACCCCATATTCTACCCACCCTCAATAACTTTTGGCTCCCTTGATAGTCAAAAATGTATCTACCTCTGCCTTAATAATATTCATTGACCCTGCCTCTACCACTCTCTGAGGAAGAGAGTTGCAAAGGTACACAACTCTCTGAGAGAAAACAATTCTTCTCATCTCCATCGTAAACAGGAGACACCGAATTTGTAAATCATGTCCCCTAGTTCTAGTCTCTCCCACAAGGGGAAATATTCTTTCAGAATTCATCCTGTTGAATACCTCAGGATCTTATAGGTTAATAAGATCACCTCGCAATATTCTAAATTCCAATGGATACAATCCCAGCCTGTCCAATCCTTCTTCGTAAAAAATACTCCACTCCCAGGAAACCTTCTCTGAACCTGATTCTAATGTATTTACATTATTTCTTAAATAAGGAGTCCAAACCTGTACACAGTACCCTAGATGTGGTATCATCAATGCCCTGTACAACTGGAGCAAAATATCCCAATTTTATATTCCATTTCCCTTGCTGTAAAGAACAACATTCAATTTCCTTCCCAATCACTTGTTTTGCCTGGATACTAACCTTTTGTGATTCACATACCAGGATGCCCAGATCCTTCTGTATCTCAGAGTACTGCTATCTCTCTCCAGTTAAATAATATTCAGTTTTTTTTATTTTCTTGACAAAGTGCTTTAGTCCACATTTTTCAACATTATGCTCCATCTATCAAAATGTTCCCACTCACCACTCACTTAACTGATTTATGTCACTTTGCAGGCTCCTTATTTCCTCTTCACTCCTTACTTTCCTACCTATTTAGCAATTTTGACAACCATGCCTTTGGTTTTTGCACCCAAGTCATTGACATTAATTGTAAATAGTTGAAGCCTCAAGATCTGATCCCTGCAGCACCCGACACATCACATCTTGCCAACCCGAAAAATACCTACTTTTAAACTCTGCTTGCTGTTAGCTAACCGATTCTCTATCCATATTGTTATGTTACCCACTACTTCATGAGCTCGTATTTCACATTATAACCTTTGATGCAGCACCTTGTCAAATGCCTTCTGGAAAACATCCCAAGGTTCCCCTTCATCAACATTGCTTGCTACTTCCTCAAAGAACTCCAACAAATTAGTCAAACATGCCTTCCCTTGCACAATACAATGCCAACTTGCTTCATTGCATTGAGATTTTCTAAGTGCTCCCTCTTTAACTTCCTTAATAATAGATTCCAGCAATTTCCCTATGAAAGATGTTGGGGTAACTCACCTGCAGTTTGCTGCTGTCAGTCTACATCCTTTCTTGAATAGAGGCGTCATGTTTATCATTTTCTAATCTGATGGGGCCTTTCCAGAATTGAGGGAATTTTGGAAAATTAAAACCAATGCATCTACTACGTCAGCAGTCACTTCATTTAGAACCATAGGATGAAGTTCATCAGGGTCTGGGAACCTGTCAGCTTTTAGTTCTCATAATTTTCTCAATACCCTTCCCCTGGTGATTGTGATTATTTTGAAGTTCCTCCCTCTCTTTCACCTCCGGATACAGAACTATTTCTGGAATGTTATTCATAACTTCTTGGGTAAAAGACTGACGCAAAGTTCCGGCTTTATTCATCTGCCTTTCTCATTTTTCATTATTAATTCACATTCTCACTCTCTGCAGAACTAAGGCTCCCTTTACTTATTATTTTACTTGTTAAGTATCGGTAGAAATTCTTACTGTTTTTATGTTTCTGGTTGGTTTTCACTCATACTTTAATTTTGCTCTCCTTATTAATCTATTAATCATTCTTTGCTGTTCTTTATATTCTGTCCAATGTTCTGATTTGCCACTCATCTCTGCAGAATTAAATGCATTTTCTTTCAATTTGATTCAATCCTTATTTTTTTTAGTTAGTTATGTATGATGTGCCCTTCACTTAGAGCCGTTCTTCCTCACTTGAATGTATCTTTCCTGAGTGTGTTGAAATATCTCCTTAAATGTCTGACACTGTATCTCGACTGACTTATCCTTTCACCTACTTTTTCAGCTCACTTGAGCTAGTTCTGCTTTCATGCCCTCACAATTGCCCTTAATTTAAGTTTGAAACACTAGGCTCAGATTCACTCCTCTACCTCAAACTGAATGTGAAATTCAATCATATTATGATCATTGCTACCTAGCGGAGCCTCTATGAAGCCATTGATTATCTTATTTCATTGTCCATTACCAGGTCTAGTATATACTGCTTTCTATTTCTCAAATGCACTGCTCTAGAAAATTGTCCAGAAAACATTCTCTGAACTCATCATCCACACTGCATTTGCCAATCTGGGGCTGGATTCTCCGACCCCCCGCCGGGTCGGAGAATCGCCGGGGGGGCGGCGTGAGTCCCGCCCCACCGTCTCCCGCACCAGAGATTCGGCGGGGGCTGGAATCACGCCGCGCTGGTCGGCGGGCCCCCCGGCGATTCTCCGGCCCGCGATGGGCCGAAGTCCGCCTTACCGGCTGGACTGGCAGTGCGGGCATGCTCCAGGGCCCTGGGGGGGGGGGGTGCAGGGCGATCTGGCCCCGGGGGGTGCCGGTGCCCCCACGGTGGCCTGGCACGCGATCAGGGCCCACCGATCGGCAGACGGGCCTGTGCCATGGGGGCACTCTTTTCCTTCCACGTTGGCCATAGCCTTCACGATGGCCAACGCGGAAGTGACCCCCTCCCCTGCACATGCGCGGGGATGATGTCAGCAGCCGCTGACGCTCCGGCGCATGCGTGGACTTCCACCGGCCAGCGAAGACCCTTCGGCCCCGGCTGGCATGGCGCCAAAGGCCTTTCCCGCCAGCCAGCCAGGCGCCAACCCTCAAGGTTAGGGCTTGGCCCCTACAGGTGCGGAGAAATCCGCACCTTTGGGGCAACCCGACGCCGGAGTGGTTCACACCATTCCATCCCGTCGGGACCCCCCGCCCCGCCGGGTAGGGAAGAATCCCGGCCCTGATTTGTCCAATCTATATGTAGATTAAAAAGACCAAGATTATCACCATATATTTCTCACAAGCCCCCATTATTTCTTCCTGTATACCCATCCCATCCTACAGTGTGTTTACTGTTAAGGGGCCTATAAACCACTCCCACAAATCACTTATTTATTTTCTCTATCCAAACTTATTCTACATTTTGATCTCCAGAACTGGTCTCTATTGTACTAATGTTATCCTTAATTAACAGAGCTACCCCTCCACTTTTTCCTCGCTTCCTGGCCTTCCTAAATGTCATGTAGCCTTGAATATTCAAGTCCAAGACTTAGTCATCTTGCAGCCATGTCGCTGCAATCACTATCAGCTCAAACATATTTATTTCTATTTGTGCTGTCAATTAATCTGTTTTATGGGCGGCACGGTGGCACAGTGGTTAGCATTGCTGCCTACGGCGCTGAGGACCCGGCCCTGGGTCACTGTCCATGAGGAGTTTGCACATTCTCCCGTGCCTGCGTGGGTTTCACCCCCACAACCCAAAGATGTGCAGGATAGGTGAATTGGCTACGCTAAAGTGCCCCTTAATTGGAAAAAATAATTGGGTACTCTGAATTTAAAAAAAAAATTATTCTGTTTTATTATGAATGCTATGTGCATTCAGGTACGGTGCCTTCAGTTCTGTATTGTTACTCTCTTTGTAATCTTTAGCCTTATGTGCTGGTAGACTCTTTGGTTTGTTTACTCTATTGTTTCTTGCCTTGCTCTGATCATCATTTGTCACTTGACCCAGCACAGTTCAGGTGAAGACCATACCAATGATACAGCAACCACTTTACCTAGTGCTGGTGCCATTGCCCCAAGAATTGAAACCCATTTCACCCCCACTAATCTTTGAACTATGCATTTAACTTTCTAATCTGATTTATCCTGTGCCAATTTGCTTGTAGCTCTGATAGTAACCTGAAGAGTATTGCCTTTAACGTTCTGCTTTTTAATTTAGTCCCTAGTTGCTCATACTCCATCAAGAGAACCTCTTTCCTAGTCCTGCCTATGTTGATGGTACTATGTGGACCATGGTCATCCTTCCCGTCCCACTGTAAATTTGTCTCCAGCCCAGAGCAGATGTCCTGAAACCTCACACTGTGCAGACAACATAGCCATCTAGACTCCTGCCTCTGGCTGCAGAGAACAGTGTTATTTAATTATATTGTCCCCAACTACCACTGCATTTCTATTAACTGCACCCCTCACTTGAATTGCTTCTTGTACCATGTTGCCATGCCAACTTACACATCCACTCTGCACACAAATTTCACCAATATAGGCTGGAGGACCTCCACACTTGGACAATTGCAAAGGCTGAGGTCCTCCGCTGCTACCTTTTGGGTGCCCATACCTGCCTCATTCAAAGTCACACCCTCCTGTTTCTGACCAAATCAGAAGATCTTATTCTAAGCACTGTGACTTCTTCCTGGTATAAAGTAGCTAGGTAACTTTTCCCCTTCTAACACATCACAGTGTCGGTAACTCAGCCTCCAGCTCAATGACTCTGAACTGAAGCTCCTCAAGTCTTCGACATTTACTAAAAGATGTGTTTTCTCTAGATCACCCTGGTGGTACCCAGGAACTCTCACATTCTGCAGGTGCAACACATCACCTGCCTGCCACATTTATTATTTGTTAATTAATTCATTGGTTTCAACCAGCTGTTTTTTTTACACAGACTTTGTTTTCTTGTTTACCTGAATTAGGTGTGACATCCCACTGATCAGTTATCAGGGTATGAAATTAATAAGTTGATAATAGATGATGATGTTAAGACCATTCACAATTTAAAAGTATAGTATACATCATGAACTACTAACAGAAAATGCTGGAAATATTCAACAGGTCAGGTAGAATCTGTAGAGAGAAACAGTGTTAATGTTTCAGGTAAATGACCCTTCCATCAGAAAAATACAGAACGTGATTAGCTCTACTCTGTTAATCTTAAACCATCTAACAGCCACAACTACAGCAACGGCAACACCATGTATTTAATGTAATAGGCATCCAAAGATGCTTCACAGGAATAGTGCCATGCCCAGTAAATGAATGTCACATTCCTGACTTTTAAGCTACAAACTCTATTAAATGTGGACTCTGTATTTTTAAAAATAAAGTGAAGGAACATGGATAAAGGACACTGTAGTCTCTCAAAATGGCTGCCATAAAGTGAGGAGACTACTATTTGTGATTTCTAGACAGACAAGGATCAACTTATGTCTGAACATGCTTCTTGAAAGTCGTGAAAATGTAAATGTAAAGACCCTCCCTTGAAAATACATTCAAAATGTGAGGTCATTTGTTTGTCTAGATATGTACAAGAACTCAAATACAACAGCCCTTTAGACAGAATGGGTGGGATTATTCAGCCTCCCTTATGTGGGCAGCACAGTAGCACAAGTAGATAGCACTGTGGCTTCACAGCGCCAGGGTCCCAGGTTCGATTCCCTCCTGGGTCACTGTCTGTGCAGAGCCTACACGTTCTCCCCATGTCTGCATGGTTTTCCTCCGGGTGCTCCGGTTTCTTCCCACAGTCCGAAGACATGCAGGTTAGGTTGATTAGCAATGCTAAATGTCCCTTAGTGTCCAAAAAAGGTTAAGAGAGTTTATTGGGTCGGTGCAGACTCGATGTGCAGAATGGCCTCCTTCTGCACTGTATGTTCCCAATAATGTTCCCAGCCGTGTGCTTTTCAGCGGCGCGTCATTTGCTGATGGCAGGATACCTTCTTCTCGCCGCTGTCAATGGGATTTCCAAGTGAAGCCATCCCATGCCACCAGGAAAACCATGGACAGGGATGCACTGCTGGCTGGACCAGAGAATTCTGCTATCAGCGAATAATTGGAGAATTCCAACTAATGTCTGTAAACTCAAAACTTTGCAAAAAGAGTTATGAAGGAACTAATTATCACAAGGTGATGTGAATGGCCATTTTCCATCTTCCAAGTCTGAATGCATTAGTTAGTCCTGAATCTCTACCAATCATTCATAATGAGGGCAGCTGGCAATTGTATCAATAAAAGCAGGCTGAACAGATGATCATGCATCTATTTTTCCAGATGGCATGGGGGGTATCCGGTGGCATGGAGGGGGTCCACACGTGAGTGGAGTCGAGGGACAGAAGTGAGGGCCATGTACAACATGCCTTCTACCCAGTCTTCCTTGCCACCTGCATGCCTTCACTGACACTTTTAGCTTGCTTTTGGAGGAAGTATTCCCAACTCCCGCCTGATCCCTACTCCTGGAGACCAAAATCTCATGGGATATTGGCAGCATAATATTGGAAAATGGTCCGACTTGTGGTTTCTAACTCTAGGGGCGGGTTTAGCACACTGGGCTAAATCGCTAGCTTTTAAAGCAGATCAAGGCAGGCCAGCAGCACGGTTCAATTCCCGTACCAGCCTCCCTGAACAGGCCCCAGAATGTGGCGACTAGGGACTTTTCACAGTAACTTCATTTGAAGCCTACTTGTGACAATAAGTGATTTTCATTTCATTTTAAGGAGTAAATCTGGCTAATAGTGGCTTAGGTCTTATGGTGTAGTCCAATGTAATACTGAAGTATAGTGTTGATGTGCAGAAATATGGAAGCCAAATACGTAGAAATATATAATTGCTCACTGAGAGGACAAAACAAAGAGTAGGCATGGTCAAAAATTGGGTAGTGGCAGTTTAATCTAGAAGTCAACTTGTAGTTAGGGCTAAAATGTTCTGACTAATACAGCCAGGGAATTGCAAACAATGGAAGAAAGGCAATTGAAGAGGCAAAGAATGGCAGCAGATGGTCAAGGATAGAGCTGCACAGAAAGAAAATGCATGCTTCAGGATCTGAATAGCCAGGAGTCATCTTGAGTCAATTCAGCAGCAAATTAACAGATAAATCTTGGGTTGAAGGCAGGAGAGTGAGATGGTATTTCGATATCACAGTGTTGGAACAGCCGAATGGAATAATTGCTGACAGCAACAGATGGCAGCAATGCACTGGTTAAAATAAGATGAAACTGAGATTAATGGATGGCAGAAGGTGTGGAAGTGAGAACAAAATGGAAACTTTAGCTGAGGGATTTTCTTGAATAAAATTTTGAATGACGAGTGGTCCATCTTATTTTTGAAGATCTAATACATCATTTACTTGTGTTGAATTTGGGGAATTTAGTTGAATTGGCAGCCTTCAAAGATAATTATTTGACCGAGAACACTTGGTTTCTAGCTAAAATGATGTAAGCTAAGTTAAATGATTTCAGGGTCAAGTTCAGTCAGTAGTTGAAACATTTTACTGGCTTTGTTGAATTGCTTCAGACAGATTCCAGCAGAGACACCTGATTTTCACTATGTATGAATGTATGGCCTCCACTTGTCACAGTGGGGAACACAGATTTCCACGCATTTAGCTTGGTAGGCACTGTGCAAGCTATTGAAGAACAAATCAAAGTTTTACTGCAAAGGTTTGGAATTTTGTTCTGTGAAATTGCTCAAACCTCCAGCAACAGGAGAAACGGAAGCCAGAAAATCAGAGTAGTAAAAATCACAGACTTCTCAGAAAATTGCTGCAGTGTTTTTCAGTGCTTGTTGTATTAGAAGCTATAACGTCACTTGGTCACCTTTCTTTAGTCATTCATTGACTAGATAGCACAAATTGCACGTATGTCATTGCAATGGAACAGAGTCACTACACTCACTGCACATACACCTCATTGCCACAATCCCCTGGTCACTTAGTGGCCACAATCCTGTGGTCACTTAGTGAAAGGAAAGTCACTCATTAGAACTGACAAACACCACCCAGTACTGTTGGATGTGTCTCACTTTTGCAAAGGAACATTTTTCTTTTGTTTAAATGTGATAGCTCGGCTGTAAATGTTATCTTTTAAGTTGGTGAAGGAAATCAGCTATTTCTGATAAGTAAAAGGCCATTTTAATGTAAATATTAAAGCCCAGTCTTTAATACCCATTTTTAAATAAGGATTTCAGTATTCATAGCCTTAGGTCATGACAAAACACATAACTTAAACAGAGGTACAAAGCTTGACACATCCACAAACTAATTGAAGATAAAAACTACATTTGTACTGACAATATGAACGGACTATTGTTCGTCAAAGTAAGTTTCATATTAAGAAATGTGCTGTACCAGTAATCACGATCAAGGTCAAAATAAGCACCATAGCAATATGAAGCCACTATTGTTCAGAATATGGATAAAGTGAAAGTCAGCAGAAAACTAGTAAAAACCAGACTTGATTACAGCACAAAATCACATTCCATAGCACACACAAATATTCAAACATGAAACATTTAAAACTTATGTTGCACATTGAGGATTGACAGTTAACCATTGAATCAAATGTATTTGAAACTCACCCAAACCAATTAGGATGGCTTAGAGGTATGGACAGATGACTTCAGACTGATAACATTTTTCTTAAACATGAGAGTTCAGACAGTCATTTTCTATCCAGGATCACTCTACTTTGATCTAACTACTTGCTATCTTTCTTGAAGTTCGTGCAAGCTGTTTTGCTTTAAGCAATAAACTATTTCTGTATTATTTTTGAAAGTTAGATTTGTTTTATAAATTACTTCTCTTTAAGTATTTTGCTGGCAAGGCTTTATTGAGAATAGATTTAAGTTTCTCTCAATTGTAATCAGTCGAGCCAATAAAAAATTCTTACTTACATCCAAGAAGTGTAACTCAAATTTCTACCGCGTTCTATAGTGTTTGCGAGACTGCACTTGAACCGCATGGTAGATCTCTACAGTTGGGGTGAAAAGGTTATGAGGCACCTCTCATTTTGTTTACCAGATAGGTCCTAGCTAATGCTTCATTCGTGGAAAAGAGGATGATCTCTGACCGGAAGTTCTTATCAATTCTATAACCTATTACTTCAAGTCCTGTATACCTCTTATGGTGAACCCTGTTCGCCTTTAGCTCACAGTGGAAGGACAGATGTTGGAAGGACAAAACAAAGTCCATTGTGACATGGTGGTTTCTCCAAGTATTTGATATATTTGGTGGATGTGGCAGAATGCTACAGTGTGGACTTTGGAAAGGGAAAAATCAAAGAAATGCCCTATTGTAGCTGTCAAACTAAGAAGACATCTTTGATTTCCTCAGGCAGTGGGATCATGCAAAAGCAGACAGAGACGTGTGACTTGCCGACATAGAAACAAGTCTTTCAATGATCCGAAGAAGGCAAAATGACAGGCACAGTCACAATGGAAGCCGGAGTCCTCAACCTGCATGTGGGTGGCCCTTAGATGGCCGTTGGTTGCTAGATCTACCCAGAAACAGAATTAGCAACAGGCAGCACTATGTGAAGACCCAGTTGCCCTATTAAAGGATTCACAGCTAGCCAGTTTTAATTGGAGAGGCCAATAAAAAAGAGACCAAAAACAAAGCCTGCTTCCTGCACAATCCAGTGGCATGAACTATAGCAGAAAGCAAAGACGAACATAAAGTCACCAACTATTACTTGGTGGTACGAACACAGTCTACTTGATCATCATACCAGCAATAGACCTAGGTAGCCAGGGTACTTAGCTGGTATGATGCAGACATTGCTGACCTTACTGAGACAAGACTTGTGGGAGAAGACAAAATTGAAGCATTAGGAGCAGGATACACTTTCTTCTGGAGCGGTTTACCTCCTACAGAATGTAAAAGGGCAGAGGTTGGTTTCACCAACAGAACAGAGATTGCAAAGAATCTCGGAAACCTTCCCAAAGGCATCAGTGACCTGAAGAGCCTATGCAATCCTCTGCAATAACACAAGAGAATACAACATTCTTAAGTGCATATGCTCCCACAATGATTAGCAGTGTTAATGTAAAATAACTGTTTTATGATAATCTGGACCATCTCTCATGTTCAATTCCTAAAGATGACAAAATTATTCATATGATTTATTTCAATGCCAAGTTCAACATGATCACATCACATGGGCAGGCTTCCTTGGTCAACAAAAAGGAAAACACTAAGGGAACTCTGTTGTGTGCCAAGCATGGCATTTTCATAATCAATACATGTTTAGCCTCAAAGGAAAAATAGAAGACAACCTGAGAACACCCATGATCTAAGCATTGGCATCTCCTTGACCATAAAAAACTGACCTCCTGACTCCCGAAAGCCTTCCCACCATCGACAAGGGCACATGTCATGAGTGTGATGCAATACTCTTCACCTGGATGTCCAGCTCCAACAGCACTCAAAAAGCTCAACACCCTTCCAGGACAAAGCCGCCCATTTGATTGGCACCCCATGCACCACATAGAGTCATAGAGTTTTGCAACACAGCAAGAGGCCGTTTGGCCCAACGTGTCCGGCCATCAGGCACCTATCTATTTTAGCCCATTTTCCAGCACTTGGCCCATGGCGTGTACGCTATGGCGTTTCAAGAAATGCTTCTTAAACGTTGTGAGGATTACCACCTTTTCAGGCAATGAGTTTGAGATTCCCACCACCCTTTGGATGAAAAGGTCTTTCCTCAAATCTCCTCTAAATCTCCTGCCCCTTACCTTAAATCTATGCCTTTGACCCTGTACCCAGGGGAAAGGTTTCTTCCTATCTGTGTCCCATAATTTTGTATATCTCAATGAGGTTCCCCCTCAGCCTTCTCTGCTTGAAGGAGAACAACCCAGCCTAACCAGCCTCTCTTCATAGCTGAAACGCGTCAATCCAGGCAACATCCTGGTGAATCTTCTCGGCATCCTATCTAATGCAATCACATCCTTCCTATAGTGTGCTGACTGGGACTGCACACAGTCCTCTAGCTGTGCCCTGTGATGGTGAGGTACTGTGAGCATTTCACCGAGTTATTCAACAGAGATGCCTATATTTCAGTAGATTCACTGCAGCAAATTGAGCAGCTGCATTAGAAAGAAAGCCTTTCTCTTTCTCCTTACACGGAAGAGGTGATAAAAGCAATCAAATCAACCAAACAAAACCAGGTCCCTAACCTTTTAATAATAATCATTATTAGTGTCACAAGTCGGCTTACATTAACACTACAATGAGGTTACTGTGAAAATCTCTGAGTTGCCACACTACGGCACCTGTTCGGGAATACTGAGGGAGAATTCAGAATGTCTAATTCACCTAACAAGCAGATCTTTCAGGACTTGTGGGAGGAAACCGGAGCACCGGAGAAAACCCACGCAGACACAGGAAGAACGTGCAGACTCCGCGCTGACAGTGACCCAAGCCGGGAAATGAACACAGGCCCCTGGTGCTGGCATTCCAGCAGAGATTTGAAATTGTAACAGTACAGAACTTGTCAAGAAGCCATCTTCAAGTGTATCTGGGATTAGGAATATGGTTCCACAGGATCTCAAGGAAGTCAACATAATCAGCACCTGGAAATGGTAAGGATGCAGAAATGTATGTGGTAACTCCTAAGAAATTAGTTTTATCTCAATTCTAAGAAAGAGTATTAACGTGTGTCCTATTAGACTGTCTACTAGACAGCTTTAAAGATTTTTTTTTAAACATTTAGATTACCCAATTATTTTTTCCAATTAAGGGGCAATTTAGCGTGGCCAATCCACCTCTCTGCACATTTCTGGGTTGTGGGGGCGAAACCCACGCAGACACGGGAAGAATGTGCAAACTCCACACGGACAGTGACCCAGAGCCGGGATCGAACCTGGGACCTCAGCGCCGTGAGGCGGTTGTGCTAACCACTAGGCCACCGTGCTGCCCTGACAGCTTCAAAGATGATGTCCTTTCAGAATCATAGTGTGCTTTTAGAATGAGCTGTGGGGAAATTGATCCAGTGTTTAGCAAGACAATTACGGGAAAAGTGTAGAGAGCAACATCAGAATCTATATATGCTGCTCATAGACCAAACTTTTTGATAGTGCAAGTTAACCTGGTCAATTGCACTTCTTCTCCAAGCCAGGACACCCAAGCAAGTTGGTCAAAATCTTGTGCCTATTACATGATGGCATTATTGAATGTATGTGTCTGTAGGGAAATGTCTGATACCTTTGTGATAGCCAGTGGTGTAAAGCACTGAGGCATTGTGGCTCTCCAACTCTTCAATCTTTTCTTCGCTGCAATGCCTCAGACATCCTCTCCAAACTGCATACCTTCCCTAAAGTCACAGAGACAGTAATCAGAGAATTTCTATTTACAGCTGAATGTGCCCGAGCTGCCGACAAGGATGACACTCATAATATGGCAAATTATTGAACGCTGACAAAAATTTCGGTCTGAAAATCAGACTCTCCAGAGATACCTCTAACGATGAAGGCATTCAGGGCACGCACCCAGAAAGCAAGTTATGCCTATGGTTGATTCTGTGATCATGTCCGGTAGTAGCATGGTTTTAAACTGAAGAATAAATCAAACTCTACCAGGCCATTGTCCATGCTACCATGCTATCTGGCATAGGATCCTGGGTTTTCTACAGATGCTACATTAAAGCTTGGAACACTTTCCCCAAAGATACCTGATCTTTTCTATGGCAGGACAAAATCGCAAACCACAAGACTCTTGCTCCACAGAATGGAGACCAGAAAATTCAACTTGATGGGCAAACTATGTTTCCATCATGGATGACTACATGGCTACAGAATGCTCAAGGACACCTTCTACAGTTTCAGGACAAATTACATCATGGTGGGCAGTACAATTGAAGAACACTCTAAAAAATAACCTGCTTGCAGACCACTTTTCTTTAGAAAACAATGCAGCCAATTGACCCATGTGGAGACAAGCCACAAAATTTAGTCCAGTATGCTTTGAGGAACATGTACATCAAACGCGCAACATCCCATGTGCCTAGAAGATGACAAGTGGTGGCACAACTGAAGTAGCCCCCCCCCCCCCCCCCCCCCAAGAATGTCTATTGTTCTTCAATAGGCAGTGAAGAATAAATGAACTGAAATGAAAATCGCTTATTGTCACGAGTAGGCTTCAATGAAGTTACTGTAAAAGGCCCCTAGTCGCCACATTCTGGCGCCTGTCCAGGGAGGCTGGTACGGGAATCGAACCGTGCTGCTGGCCTGCTTGGTCTGCTTTAAAAGCCAGCGATTTTAGCCCAGTGAGCTAATATTTAAATCAAGGGGGAACGGGATAGTTCTGTAGATGCCCATAACAATCTCTCAATGGACCGTTGTTATGAGAGGACCTATAGAAAATGATTAAGTCACTTACTGCCTGGACATCTTCCAATAATGAGAAGTTTACCACTTCATTTGAAGTATTTTAATATTTTATTACTCTTTTTATCCACTTTTTTTAACCTCTCATTTTATCATGTTTCTTTTCATTTCTCCCCACACAGGGACTCCACTCTCCCAAATTCCTGCCCCAACCCTCCAGCAATCGTCGACCTTGTTGCTCTCTTGCTATTGTCCCTGGCTTGCTTCTCTCTCAGATAAGCCTGCAACTTCCCTGTGTTCTCATCCTCTAAAGGACTCAAGGAACTCATTGCTACCTCCTTATGAGCAGCAATTTCAATTCCCTGGCAGAGAACGAAAAAAAGGTAGCAAATCCTAACTTTGGATCCCACTAATTCGTGGGATGTCCTGCCACATGTGCCTAAAGAACTGCGGTCAAGAATCGGCCTGTTCAGTCACAAGACTCATGTCAGAAACTTGTGACTTGTGAGTAGAAGCCATCCTCAAAGTGAAGGACCAGGATCAGTGCTTCTGTAAAGTGCTTTGGGACATTTTGTTATATTAAAGGCACTGTCTCAGCACAAATTGTTGGTGGAAATGAGGTGGAGGCCTGGCACTCTCACATGGAACCCACACTCAACGCTGTGTCCGTGGGAGGAAAGCTACCACATTGGCTAAAGTGGGGGGCAGGGGGAGAGACTGGGGCCAAATTTTCCACAGGAAGGAGATATTTACAAAACGCTCTAAACATAATCCAGCAAAAATACATCTTCGCAGACGCATGGGGGGGATTAATTATTTTCTGATGCGTGAACGAAGCCAATAAAGTTGCAAACACGGAGCCCCGAGTGAGAGAAGTCGCCGGACACACGTTGAAATTTCCAACACTCGCGTTTCGGATACAAACGGCGGCTTCCGTAGAGAGAGAGAGAGAGAGAGGAGGGGAGACAGTGGCTGCCTGGCAACGGCGGAGAGAGAGAGAAGGTAATAATAAAGAAAAAGTTTCAACGCCAGAAAGAGAGAAGGTAATAATGGGGGGAGGAAAGTAAAAATACAGATGTTAAACGGAGAGAGCGATAGAGAGACTGGCTGACAATGGCGGGGTGGGAGAGAGGCAGGGGAAGGTGGGAGGGTTTCAGTAATAACGATAGAAATGCAAACAAGTGGTCTGGGGAGAGATTTTCAAGGAGGGGGAGGGGGAGGGGGAGGGGGTGTGAGAACAAGAGTTGCTGATTGCGAAATGTCTAATTGAGTAATTTCTGTACAAGATCCTATCCTTTCCTCTGCCTCCATTTTGGTGTTTAAAGTTTCAACCACTCTTATCAGTAAAGAGTATCTCAGTCATTGAAAAGATGGCCAAAGAAACCTACCTTTCGATAATTTCATTTATTTTGAAAGCAAAGCTATTAAATGTGGACTTTTGATTGAAATGGTGTTGCTGGAGAGTATTAAGGAAGTGCTGTCTCCTATCCTTCCCCCCCATTGTGTGGATCCAATCCTTGCTTCATTAATCCCAAAATGAACAGACTTGAATATAACTTGACCCACAAATGTTCTAGTTCTTTGGCAGATCTGGCTGGATGCATCATGTCCTACTCTCCTCTTCCAAAATTGTTCGCTATTTCCAGGATCAATATGAAATGCAATGGCAATCCAGTTTCTGTTCTCCACTATTGACTGCCTCCTTAAACTCCTCTGCCCTTTTCATTTTCACCTTCAAAGAATCCATAGAGCTGATGAATTATTTGTCATTAAGGTTTGTCTTGGTCTGTGTTATGACCATGGTAATGATGTTTCACTAGAAAGATGATTTATTAACAAACATGTGGCCTTTAAGCTGGTCTGGTGCCTTCAGACCTTCCATCTCTTAAGTTCACCATCTTTTATTGCATTGAGTTCCAGATGGCCGTAGTTCACCAGGTCGGCGGAAGCATTTTTTTCTTTTCTTTCTTCAGCCTAATTTGCCCTGTCTTCACTGTCGTTATTTTTAATTGTTCTCCACACCTGGTACCATGTTGTGTTCTGTGTTATGACCATGGTAATGATGTACACAGACCAACTAGTTGTTTAAGTAGAATAATGATTTATTTACAAACACGTCAAAATATAACTAACAAACTAAAATGCAGACGGTGGCTACTAAATTAATTCAGTGAGTTCACCTGGAGCTACTCTTAAGGAGTGCCATTTTCTCTTGTATGTCTTACTACAAACTGGTGGGTGTCTCGAGTCACATGATAGAAATCTATCGGTTGGAGGTCACATCACAAACTATATACAGAACTGTGCACAGGTATATCACCAGAAGATTGAGACCCATCTGTTTAATTGCCTCGCATCCCTCCAAGCCAGTTCCACTCTGCGCCAACACTACAACTTCCTCTAGTTTCTCTCTTATTTTCCTTCATGCTCTCTCTGAGCTTGACTTGTGTATGAGACCCTTTTTCTGTTTTATTGATCCTATTCCCACGAAAGCATGACCACAAAATGTCCTTTCTCCCATTCTATTTGATGGTATACACTGTTCCCTTGACTCAGAAATTCCCCCCCACTCTTTCAAATGTGCCCGAATCACTCCCTTCTTCCTCGAATAACCCACCCTTGATCTTTCTTTACAAATACTGTCCTACATCTAACCTCTATTTGCTTTCCCAAATCCCTGCCCATTTTCCTGCAATTACATATTTGAATTTTTACAATCGGATTACTGTCCCTGCCCCAGCACATAATTGAAATGACACTAAAAGTTACAAATTACATCCAGTGTGACTGACTGTGGTTCACTATCTTTCACCGTTCTCAACTTCTCTGCAACATTGACATGACTGACTGACTGCACCATACACCTCAAACGCCTCTTCTCTGTTGGCTAGTTGAGTAGGGCTTGCCTTTCCTGTTTCTATTTATATCATTTGCACCAAATTCTGTTGACCTGTGCTCATGATCTACATTGGTCCACGAATGCAATAATTTAATAATAATCATCCTCGTGTTCAGATATCTCCTTGGCCTTTCCTCTCTAACTCTGTAACCTCTTCCAGCCCTACAATCCCAGATCCTTGTGAACTCCCCATTTCATCACCTCAATATTGAGCAGCCTTCCCTTCAAGTTGTCTTGGCCCTAAACACCCCTGTTTCTACAGACTTTAGCACCTTCCTTAAAACATAGGTCTTTGACCATCTGCACCCAATAATAATATTAATCTTAAATATATTCCTTTGAAGCACATTTTTCTACTTTGAAAGCACTATATAAATCCATGCGGTTGTTATCGGGAGTTTTTTAAGGAGTAGTACATTGTTTGTCCATGTGATGGCATCAAACCTCAAAATGTAATCCTTCAGTCTTTTGTGACAAGGTTTTTATTCGTAGAAATCATTGAGGAAGGCCAAACAATGAATGGGAAACCCTAGCACAACTCTGTTATACTAGGCATCTGTAGGGAGCATATTATGTTTTTTTATTCTCCATCTTGTCTTTTAAAGAATTATGCCTTTTGAAATTATGAGTGAATTATTTGGCACTGACTTAAGGGACAGTGGTGCATTTATTCCCAAAAGGGTATTTATGATTTTTATTGCTTTCTAAAGATGCTCACATATCAAAGGAGTTAGTCTTCTTAATCAATACGTGGCCTTGGTAGCAGTTTGTTCTTAATGGAAATGTCTGATAGCAGCGTGGGCCTGATTTCCCTAGAGATCAAGTAGCGATCATGGATATTCAATTTTCTTTCCTTACCGAAGTAGCTACATCAGGAAAAAAAAGGACATAAGAAATAGCAGGAGTAAGCCATTCAGCCCTTCGAGCTTGCACCACCGTTCAGTGAGATCGTGGCTGATCTTTTACCTCCAATACCATTTTCCTGCAGTATCTCCAGATAACTTGATGTTTTTAATATGTTATCGATCTCAGTCTTGAACATATTCAAATTTATTGACTGGTCACTCTTGCTTGATTCTTTCATGTCAACTTTGAACAAGCTTTCAACTTTTGGGAGATGATTTAATTTGAGAAGTTGGTCAATGTTCTATTATTCTTTTCAGGACAATAAATTAAGCACAGTAAGATGTCTTACAGCACCAGGTTAAATATATTAAGCTGTATCATTTGGAGTGGAAGTGGCTCTGTTAATTGTGCTAGAACAACTGCAGTTGGCATTATTTAGGTTGCATGGCATTGTCAGCAATAGATGGACAAATGTGTATCTACAGTTTTTTTCAAGTTGTAACTTGCATTTTGTTTTCCAGCTGCTGGACCTTTCTGTGTGCATGTGGAAGATCCTTTGGTCACTGATTTGTAGACAAAAGCTGAATTTGTTGTCTCATAGAGCCATAGAGTTTTGCAGCACGGAAAGAGGTCCTTCAGCCCATTGTGTCAAGCACCTAACTATTCTAATCTGTTTGTGCCCAGCAGTGCCACGGTCACATTTACTTTATCGTTTCAGTTCTACTGCCTCTACAGAATAGATGAAAGTAAGGTGGAGACTGCGCTGCTCCTGAATTAGTGATGGAGTTAGCAGTAATGAAGTAAGGAACATACAACAGTAATTTGAGCAGCATTTTTAGGACAAGTAGATTTTACTCTGATTGGCAGGTTAGTGGCCAGCAGTGCAGGATTTCCATTCCCACGTCATGATGCTGCTCACCTGTTCAAATTTCCTTAGAAGGTTTCCTGATTGTGTATTTGGGATAGCAATCCTTATTGGTTTACCACCATTGGAAAGAGCAGAATTCAATAATGTTTAAAATGCTACAGATCATTTAAGGAACATGCACTTTTCAACAGGGAGCAGAAAAACCTTTCACCAATGAGGCAGGAACATGTATCTTTGGGAGCTTGTAAGCAGCAGGGGAAGGGGGGCTCCCAGATTTAATGATGCTTTGGTGGATGCCTTTCAAGCTGAAATATGATTCCAAAGAGAAGAAATCTGGGGAGACTCGAGGCCATAACCAGAGGCCATTTACCCACTTTGTGCGCAGAGGCCATTTGCCCCCTTTGTGGTAACTGCCCTCGGCGCAGAAAGTGAAGGCATTGTTCCACTTGTATATCCTGTAGAAATGACGCAGGTATGATGTTGCAGGGACTTGACACTCCCAACTTGTGAATACATTTCCCTGTTCTATGCCCTCCTACTCTTGGAGCAATTTGAAATTGATGACTCCCCAAGCATTTGAATAGATCTTTCACAGGAAGAGTGATTATTGCTGTACTGTTACAGAATGCTTCTTGAAATCAGTAAATCACAAAGTTATCTTAAAGGTCACTTGGAAAAGTTTAGATCCCTTTTGGCTCTGCGTTGCCTGAGTAATGGGGAGCAATCAATTCATCTGCCACAGGTACAAAGGACATCAAGTAATAGGAAGAGATTGCTTTTCATTGGAATAAATAGGCATTTTTTCTTCTTCATGCAGTTGGAAGTTATGTGAAAAGAATGTCGTTGTCGTCATCTCGTGAGAAGTCTAAAATTGAAGCACAAAGAAAGAAGACATCAGAGTCAGCAACAAGTAATCTCACCACTGCCACTGTTAAGCCATATCCAAGGCCCAGTGACCGGTTAAATCCAAAAACCATCAATCCAGTAAGTTTCAGCAAGTTTCCATTGGCTCTTTTTGGAGGCTAACCTTAATTTCCATTTATTGCTGGTTAAATTCAATCTGAAAAGTGCAGTGTTGGAAAAAGCTACTCCCAATGATGACGTAGATTGTCATTTGCAAATGAGTAAGGCCATGGGGGCTGGTTTTAAGACAGCTGGAGTTTGGTATCTTGACAAATTTCTACTAAGAAACCAGAGGAAAGCTTACTAAGGGACCATCTGGGCTGTTAGCTCCCAGTGTAACTTTAGGAATGACTGATGCATGATTTAGTTTACCAGATCATCTTGCACTAACCAGATTAGATTGAAGTAAAACAAAAACAAAATAATGCTGGAAATACTCAGCAGATCTGTCAGCACTTGAGAAGAGAGAAGCAATGTTAAAAACTGATTTTCCTGGCTCTTTTTAAAAAATGTTTTTATTGGAGTTTGTTATCATAGGATTCAGTTGTACAGTTGCATTAATCATAACTGCGAGTAATAAATAATTTACTATTATATATGTGGTCGAAATTTACATTGGTGTTGTCAAACAAGAACAGGGAGCAAAAGAAAAAAATTGACAAAAGAGATAAGTGGTCTATTTACATTGTAGTGACCAGCGTAGTGTAGATATGGTCAGAGTTGCCCCTTTGTGGCCTAAGGTGGTGGATACCCAATGAGTACCCCACCCCAGGCGAACAGGCGATGAGCTCTGGCATGGTGGTTAGGCCCTTGTATGGCAGCATTGTTGTGTTTCCGTACATCATGGGCACCCACACCCTTCGGTGCGTTGTGCAAATTTTACCTCCACCTCTGTGAAGAACCTGCTCATCCATGTCCTGGTCAGGTGCACCCTGTGCACTGCCTTTAGCTGTGTTAGACTTAGCCATGTGCATGAGGAGATGGTGTTTACCCTGTGCAGAGCTTCGATTCAGAGTCCTCCCACTATTTCCATGCTCAGTTTCTCCTCCCATCTTTCCCGTGTCACGTCCTGTGGGGCTCTTACCTCTTCTAACAATCGTCTGTATATGTCATCACATTTATTGTCCCCTAGCAATTCCAGGATGCTAGTAGTTTGTCCAGTCGGGTGTATCCAGGGAAATGTCGTGGTCTCCTTGCGGAGGAAGTCTCGTACTGGAGCTTGTTTCCTGTCGGGACTTGGAGCTTCTCTGTTAGCTCCGCCAGGGTCGCTACCCTGCCATCCATGTACATGTCTCTTACTGTCAACATCCCTCCATCCTCTCTCTACGTTTTGAAGTTGCCGTCTACTTTCGCTGGGATAAATTTGTGGTTCCTGCAGATGGGGGCTGCAACAGACATGCCACTCGGTTTGAAGTGGTTCTGAGATGGTTCCAGGTCCGTAATGTGGCTACTGCCACCGGGCTCCTCGAGCGTCTGGCTGGGGGGAATGTGAGTGAGGCGGTGGGCAGGACCCAGTGGGACATCCCAGTACTGGAGACTTCCTCCATCTGCACCCATTCCACCTCGGGCTCTCGCAACCACCTCTGAACCCTCTCTGTGCTTGCAGCCCAGTGATAGAATAGGAGGTTCAGCAGAGCCATGGCCCCCATGTGCCGCCCTCTTTGCAGGACGGTTCTCGCTATCCTCGGGTTCTTTCCTGCCCAGACGAAGGCCATGATCAGTTTATCCACCCTGGTGAAGAAGGAATTGGGGATGAGTAAGAGGAATCTTGACAGCACGTTTGTTTTTACCGTCTGCACTCTTCCCGCGAAAGAGAGTGGGAATGAGCCCCATCTCTCGAGATCCCTGTTCACCTTCCCCACCAGGCTGGACAGATTCCATTTACAGTGCCGCATTCAGTCATGAGTTATCTATATCACTATGTACCTGAACCTGGTTTGGGCCAGTTTAAATGGCAGCATCCCCAGATGTGCTGCTGCAAACATCTTCTAGAAGTCTACCAGGAACCCATCTGGTCCCGGTGCCTTCCCTGACTGCACAGAATCAATGCATTCCATGATCTCTTCCAGTCCTAGTGGTGCTTCCAGTTCCTGTCTCCTTTCCTCCCCACGACTGGTATGTCCACTTCGTCGAGGAATTGTTTCATTTTCAAGTCACCCTCCGTGGACTCTTGAGGTGTACAGTGCCTGGTCAAAGTTTGTGAAGGCTCTGTTGGACTGACCTGGAGGTGTGACCACCCTACCATTCTCATTCTTTATCTGTGCTAGCTGCCTTGTGGCAGCCTGCTTCCTCAGCTGATATGTCATTAGGCGGTTGGCCTTGTCTCTGTGCTCATAAAGTGACCCTGTGTCTGGCGGAGCTGGTTTACTGCTTCCCCAGTGGAGAGCAGGTCAAGTTCCATTTGTAGTTTTTTGCTCTCCGCCAGTAGTTCCACGGTCGGTGCTGTGGAATATCGCCGATCCACTTCCAATATGGAGTCGATCAGCCACTGCATAGCTGCCCTTTCCTTCCTGTCTCGAAGCACCCTATATGCTCCTATTTCCCCCCTGATCACTGCCTTCATGCCTCCCAGAATGTGGAAGGTGAGATCTTCATTTTGGTTTCAGGTTACATATTTGTTGATGGCTTGCAACATTCTTTTGCAGAATTCCCTGTCGACAAGGAGGGTTGTATCCAGTCTCCATGGGGGGCCACTGGGCATCTCCAACCTTGCGCTCGTGTAGTGTGAAGTGTGGTGTGAGATTACTATTGCAGAGTATTCCGACCCTACCAGCCCTGGAAGCACCAACCTCGCTACGAAGAGGTCTATGTGGGAATAGGCTTTGTGTACATGGGAGAAGACGTTCGCCTTCTCCCTCAGGTGGTTAAACTTCCATGGGTCCATTCCTCCATCTGCTCCATGAAGGTGGTTCACTCTTTTCATTCCTGATTTGGCTTCCGTCCTTGGGTTGGATATGCCTGGTTTTGGGCCTGGCACACAGGTGAGGTCCCCCCTCACCATGATGTTCATTGCTGTAACTGCTATTATAGTCATCCCCCTTGTCGAAGCACGTCTGGTGTGCCTGTCCAACCAAGCTTTTCCTCACCCTCAGTTGGTCCTTCTCTTACATGTGTCTGCTATAAAACGACTATGTCGACCATCAGGCTCTTAAGATGGGTGAAGACTCCGGTTAGCTTGCTCGCTAGTGGCTCTCCGCACCCCGGAAATGGATTCTTTACATCAATCCATCTGACTTCACCCCCTCGCCAGTCCCCAAGTACAGTTAACCTTTTCACCCCTTCGATATGGAAGTCTGCATTAAGATCATTGTACCTCGCTGCTTCTTCCCGAGCTCGTTCTTCTTTTGGGCAAACTAATTTGTCCCCTCCATTGTGTTGAAATAGTGTTTTTTTCCCTTGTATGTGACCCATAATCTAGCCGCATACAACATGCTGAACAGCACCTTTCTTTTAAACAGTGTGGTTTTTGCCCTTTTAAATTCTGCCTGGTGCTTAGCCACGTCCGCTCCAATGTTCTGGTAGAAACGAATGGTGTGTACTTCCCACTTATACAACCTTGAGCTCTTCGCCTACCTCTAGATCTGTTCTTTGTCCTGGAATTTGTGGAGCCTTACTATCATTACCCATGGTGGTTCTCCCGACTTGTTGGAGTGGCCTGTGGGCCCAGTCTGGGGCTTGGTGAAGCCCTCCTTCCTGACCAGCTTTCTGAGCATCGCGCCACAAATTGGGTTGGGATCCTACCATCCGGTAGACCGACAATCTATAGGTTCTGCCAGTGGGACCTGATTTCCTGGTCGTCTGCCTTCCCCTTAAATGCCTTCTGGATCCTCACCAAGCTTGCCACATTGGCTTCGAGCGAGGCGATCTGCTACCCCTGGTCCGTGGTTGCCTTTTTCAGGTCCTGCATAGTTGACTTCTGGGACCCCAGTCTCTGCTACATTTTGTCCATTGCCTCCTTTATGGGGGCCAATTCTGCATCATTGGCAGCATGAGATCTTCTTTCATCGCTTCTCTCTGTTTCTGGAGTTGCATTGTGATGAACTCCGTCAGCTTCTCCATCGTTGGCTGGGTTGGCGTTGGCGATCCGTTGGGTCCACCATGTTCTGTCTGGGCCACCCCGCAGATCTCCCTGTTTTGTGATTGAGGATTCCCACTGCCTTCTTTTACTGGTTTTGTGACCTGGTTTGCAGGCTTGTCAGTCAAGTAGCGAATAGTGGTCCAGCTGGGGAACATTTTGTACTTTTGATGCCCATTTGACGGGTTTAAAAGGTCTAAACAGAAGTTTCTAGGAGAGAGCCACCTTTCATGCAACCGCTCCGCTCATGTCCGCCACCGGAAGTTCCTGGCTCTCTGCTAATGTGCTTAGAGGCAAATAGATAGGAAGGACCAAGGTTAGAATAATCAAAGGAGGCCTGTGAAGCGGATCAGCTTCACGCTCCTCAGAGGTGAGAAGACTGCAATTAGGGGCTGGCAACATTTGAGAGCCTGCCCACTGTGCCTAATTGGATGGCGAGCATGGAGTTGGCCAAATAGGGAGCTGCATCTGGGAGTATTTCTCTGCTGATCTTGTGTCCAGGCTCAGGACCCTTCGGAACCCAAATGGGAAGTCGAAGCCCGCAACTTAATTCAGTCCAACATTCGGGTTTGTGGCTGGTTTCTCTCCAGTATACCCAGAAATTATTATTTCAGATATCCAGAATTCACAGTTTTCTTTATTTTTGGAATTAAGTGAATTTAATTTAGTACCTTTCGTATAATTTGCTCTCACTGTTGAGTGAGTGAATTAACTCTTTCTTGTCAAATCAATCTGGAAGAAACCAGATCACAAATCATAAGGTTAAGGGGGGGTTGTTGGGTTAAGGGTATGGGGTGGATACGTGGGTTTGAGTAGGGTGATCATTGCTCGGCACAACATCGAGGGCCGAAGGGCCTGTTCTGTGCTGTACTGTTCTATGTTCTATTCTAAATCCTGTCTATTGGTCACAAATCTCAGCTTTAAATTAAGGCTGAATGCATAAGTGCTTAATAGATGTATAAGTTACTTACAAGCTGAGAACTGTTCCTCGTTCTGGGTGAGTGTGCTTTACACTCAATTGGCTCTGTTTTATTCCTAAGCTCTAGAGTCGCCAGGTATCTTGCTGATACCACCACGAGGTTCAAGTTCAAGTTCAGATCAATGACTCAATACACCAGTTAGTAAGTTCAAACAAGACACGTTTATTATTACACAGTTATTTGCTACACATGCATATAAAACTAAGACTAAACTGTTCCTACCACTATTAGGCCAATACTTATCTAAAATAAGGGAACTGCCGGATCAGGGAACAATGGCCTCTTCCTTTGTCCTGGATCCGCAGGCTTCCAGTTGGCGTGGACTAAAGGGGTCAGGAGTGTCTACTCTTGTAGCGTGCGTTGTATGACACTTACTTGTCAGTGTAGCAATTGGCCAGGCCTCTCCTTCTCGCGTCCAAGTTCCTGGAGAGCTGCTGCAAAGGTGTTCTGCTGGGAGGGCCAGCTAAGAGAGAGAGCTGGGGTCGGGGTCTCTGTCTTATACTGTTTTGGGTTTCATGCCCATTTGGGTGGACCCTCTATCGTCCACCCAAATGGACGATTTGCAATCGATTGGGTCTCTTCCCAATCGATTGATTTGAATTTCCCCAATAACGGGGCTGTTCCTCGATCACTGGGCGGTTCTTGGGGCTGTTTGTATCTTATTGTCCGGGACTCCTGCTGGTGCTGAGGAGTCTAGCTTGGCCTTTGTTATTCTTAATTGTGTCCATTGTGCCAGGGAATCACCAGGAATCGCTCAATTAATATGCGCAGCTTGCTAGTTTCTATGCTGTCTGGTTTCTTCACAGACAGAACCCACAGAGAGGTTCTGCAACCTGCTTGCTTCTCTGTCATTGTCCAATTTTCCCTGCATGCAACTCAATGTTCCATTTTATGTCGGGAAGTGGCCAGCTTCGGTGGCGACAGAACAAATCATTAATGGACAATGTTACTTAAAACAAGTTGTAGTTCTGTGTAACACTATAATCGGTACTAATGGTTGCTGGGCAATAACTAGTAGTAATCATGGATACTGATCTGAAGTAATACATTAGTGAGAGTTCTTTAAGAGTAATTCTTTAGGATGACAACAGTGTCAAATAACCAGTCTATCCATAGCTGAAATCTACATTTGTAATGAGCCATGCTCGGGTTTGCGCAACCCACAATCTCTTTGGTTGCTTTAACTTTGCCCTGGATTGAAGGAGCTCAGCATAGTAGTTCCAGCCAGTTATCCATCACCATCTCTGCTACCTGCAATTTCCCTCAGGATAGCTGCAAGAACCGGCCCTGGGTTACTGTCCGTGTGGAGTTTGCACATTCTCCCCGTGTCTGCTAAGGTTTCACCCTCACAACCCAAAGTTGTGCAGGTTAGGTGAATTGGCCATGCTAAATTGCCCCTTAATTGGAAAAAAATAATGGGGTACTCTAAATTAAAAAAAAAGGGATGGGTGCAAGAAGGGGCCTGGCAATCCCTATTTTGGAATAACGTCAGTGAAGCCAATTGAGAGACTTTTTGTCGGCTCATTGAGGGCGTGTTTGGGACATTTCATGGGGTTGCATGCTGGGTCACGGACATACCAGGTGCAAGGACCTGGCAACTCTCTGACGTGCCAGCCACGGCTGTACCATGACATTAAGGGCATTCGGGTGTCATCAGGTGTTTGGAGTTTGCAGGTAAAGAGACTTGTATGCAATTGGGCGCAGAAAAGAACATAAGGACGAGGAGCAGGAGTAGGCCATCTGGCTCCTCGAGCCTGCTCCGCCATTCAGTGAGATCATGGCTGATCTTTTGTGGACTCCACTTTCCGGCCCGAACACCATAACCCTTAATCCCTTTATACTTCAAAAAACTATCTATCTCTATCTTAAAAACGTTTAATGAAGGAGCCTCAACTGCTTCACTGAGCAAGGAATTCCATAGATTCACAACCCTTTGGGTGAAAACGTTCCTCCTAAACTCAGTCCTAAATCTACTTCCACTTATTTTGAGGCTATGCCCCCTTGTTCTGCTTTCACCCGCCAGTGGAAACAACCTGTCCGCATTTATCTTATCTATTCCCTTCATAATTTTATATGTTTCTATAAGATCCCCTCCCTCATCCTTCTAATTTCCAACGAGTACAGACCCAGACTACTCATCATCTCCTCATAATCCAGCCCCTTCAGCTCTGGGATTAACCTAGTGAATCTCCTCTGCACACCCCCCAATGCCAGTACGTCCTTTTTCGGGTAAGGAGACCAACACTGAACACAATACTCCAGGTGTGGCCTCACTAACACCTTATACAATTGCAGCATTACCTCCCTAGTCTTAAACTCCATCCCTCGAGCAATGAAGGATAAAATTCCATTTGCCTTCTTAATCACCTGTTGCACCTGTAAACCAACTTTTTGTGACTCATGCACTAGCACACCCAGGTCTCTCTGCACAGCAGCATGTTTTAATATTTTATCATTTAAATAATAATCCCTTTTGCTGTTATTCCTACCAAAATGGATAACCTCACATTTGTCAACATTGGATTGGATTGGATTTGTTTATTGTCACGTGTACCGAGGTACAGTGAAAAGTATTTTTCTGCGAGCAACTCAACAGATCATTCAGTACATGGGAAGAAAAGGGAATAAAAGAAAATACATAATAGGGCAACACAAGATATACAATGTAACTACATAAGCATTGGCATCGGATGAAGCATACAGGGTGTAGTGTTAATGAGGTCAGTCCATAAGAGGGTCATTTAGGAGTCTGGTGATAGTGGGGAAGAAGCTGTTTTTGAGTCTGTTTGTGCGTGTTCTCAGACTTCTTTATCTCCTGCCTAATGGAAGAAGTTGGAAGAGTGAATAAGCCGGGTGGGAGGGATCTTTGATTATGCTGCCCGCTTTCCCCAGGCAGCGGGAGGTGTAGATGGAGTCAATGGATGGGAGGTGTGATGGACTGGGCGGTATTCACGACTCTATGGACAGGCGCCGGAATGTGGCGACTAGGGGCTTTTCACAGTAACTTCATTGAAGCCTACTCGTGACAATAAGCGATTTTCATTTCATTTTATTCATTTCTTGCGGTCCTGGGCCGAGCAGTTGCCATACCAGGCTGTGATGCAGCCTGATAGGATGCTTTCTATGGTGCATCTGTAAAAGTTGGTAAGTGTTAATATGGACATGCCGAATTTCCATAGTTTCCTGAGGAGGTATAGGCGCTGTTGTGCTTTCTTGGTGGTAGCTCCAATGTGGCTGGACCAGGACAGATTTTTCGAGATGTGCACCCCTAGGCATTTGAAACTGCTAACCATCTCCACCTCGGCTCCATTGATGCTGACAAGGGTGTGTATAGTACTTTGTTTCCTGAAGTCAATGACCAGCTGTTTAGTTTTTCTGGCATTGAGGAAGAGATTGTTGTCGCTACACCACTCCACTAGGTTCTCTAGCTCCCTCCTGTATTCTGACTCATCGTTATTCGAGATCCAGCCCACTATGGTCGTATCGTCAGCAAACTTGTAGATGGAGTTGGAACCAAGTTTTACCACGCAGTCGTGTGTGTACAGGGAGTAGAGTAGGGGGCTAAGTTCGCAGCCTTGCGGGGCCCCAGTATTGATGACTATTGTGGAGGAGGTGTTGTTGTTCATTCTTACTGATTGTGGTCTATTGGTCAGAAAATTCAGGATCCAGTTGCAAAGTGGAGAGCCAAGTCCTAGGTTTTGGAGCTTTGTTATGAGTTTGGTGGGATTATGGTGTTGAAGGCAGAGCTGTAGTCAATAAATAGGAGTCTGATGTCGGAGTCCTTGTTTTCGAGATGCTCTAGGGATGAGTGTAGGGCCAGGAAAATGGCGTCTGATGTGGACCTGTTGCAACGGTATGCGAATTGCAGTGGTTCAAGGCGTTCTGGGGATATGGAGGTGTTGCGCTTCATGATCAATCTCTCAGCACTTCATTACGACTGAAGTCAGGGCCACCGGACGGTAGTCATTGAGGCACGTTGCCTGGTTCTTCTTTAGTACCGGTATGATGGTGGTCTTCTTGAAGCAGGAGGGGACCTCGGAGTGGAATAGGGACAGGTTAAAGATTGTATTCCATTGTGTTCCATCTGTCAGACCCTAGCCCATTCATTTAACCTATCCAAATCCCTCTGCAGACTTCCGGCATCCTTTGCACTTTTTGCTTTACCACTCATCTTGGTGTCGTCTGTAAACGTGGACACATTGCACTTGGTCCCCAACTCCAAATCATCTATGTAAATTGTGAACAAGTGTGGGCCCAACACTGATCCCTGAGGGACACCACGAGCTACTGATTGCCAACCAGAGAAACACCCATTAATCCCCACTCTTTGCTTTCTATTAATTAACCATTCCTCTATTCATGCTACTACTTTATCCTTAATGCCATGCATCTTTATCTTATGCAGCAACCTTTTGTGTGGCACCTTGTCGAAGGCTTTCTGGAAATCCAGATATACCACATCTATTATCTACCGCACTGGTAATGTCCTCAAAAAATTCCATTAAATTAGTTAGGCACGACCTGCCCTTTATGAAGCCATGCTGCGTCTGCCCAATGGGACAATTTCCATCCAGATGCCTCGCTATTTCTTCCTTGATGATAGATTCCAGCATCTTCCCGACTACCGAAGTTAAGCTCACTGGCCTATAATTATCCGCTTTCTGCCTACCTCCTTTTTTAAACAGTGGTGTCACGTTTGCCAATTTCCAATCCACCGGGACCATCCCAGGGTCCAGTGAATTTTGGTAAATTATCACTAGTGCATTTGCAATTTCCCTAGCCATCTCTTTTAGCACTCTGGGATGCAGTCCATCAGGGCCAGGAGACTTGTCTACCTTTAGCCCCATTAGCTTGTCCATCACTACCTCCTTAGTGATAGCAATCATCTTAAGGTCCTCACCTGTCATGGCCTCATTTCTATCAGTCACTGGCATGTTATTTGTGTCTTCCATTGTGAAGACCGACCCAAAAAACCTGTTCAGTTCCTCAGCCATTTCCTCATCTCCCATTATTAAATCTCCCTTCTCATCCTCTAAAGGACCAATAATTACCGTAGCCACTCTTTTTTGTTTTATATATTTGCAGAAACTTTTACTATCTGTTTTTGTATTCTGAGCAAGTTTACTCTCATAATCTATCTTACTCTTTATAGCTTTTTTAGTAGCTTTCTGTTGCCCCCTAAAGATTTCCTAGTCCTCTAGTCTCCCACTAATCTTTGCCACTTTGTATGCTTTTTCCTTCAATTTGATACTCTCCCTCATTTCCTTAGATATCCACGGTCGATTTTCCCTCTTTCTACCGTCCTTCCTTTTTGTTGGTATAAACCTTTGCTGAGCACTGTGAAAAATCGCTTGGAAGGTTCTCCACTGTTCCACCATAAAGTCTTTGCTCCCAGTTTACCTTAGCTAGCTCTTCTCTCATCCCATTGTAATCTCCTTTGTTTAAGAACAAAACACTAGTGTATGATTTTACCTTCTCACCCTCCATCTGTATTTTAAATTCCACCATATTTTGATCGCTCCTCCCGAGAGGATCCCTAACTATGAGATCATTAATCAATCCTGTCTCATTACACAGGACCAGATCTAGGACCGCTTGTTCCCTCGTAGGTTCCATTACATACACAAAAGGAGAGGGAGTAAGGCTTTCGGACATAATTGGGAGTCCAGCTGAGCACAAAGAAGGCGAATGCTGATAATGGTAGCACGATTCTCAAATGGTGAGTCTAGTGTTCTAGTGGCAATGACTATCAACTTCCTCAGCAGCAGAAGTACAGCCTCAGGCTTGAAGAGGGCAGAGGAGAGTTATGAGGGGCAGGAAGGCAATGGAGGCCATAAGCCTGATCGATGTGGACACGTCAGAGTACCAGTGCCAAAAGAGACTGCACCAGACAGATGGTCAGAGTTTTGCCCTCCTGATGGAAGAAATCGCAGCATTTCTTGTCATGCCCTGCAATTAGCCATCAATGTCATTGTGCCCTTCAACTTCTTCACCTCTGGCTCGTTCTATAGATCAGCTGCATACCTTGGTTGCATCTTGTATGTCGCTGAAGTCCTGTTTGTTAAAGCTGGACGGTACATTCATTTCATGACAGATGAGGCCTCACAGGTGCAAAGGTCATTGGGTTTTGCAGCCATCATGATACTCCCCTAGGGTCAGGGTGTCATTAATTGCATCAACATATGAGCATCAAGCCTTCGACTGACCAGCCTTCATTGATAGGAAGGGCTTCCACTACCTCATTGTTCAACTGGTCCGGGACCACAAAAAGTTTTCTGTTCGTGTGTGCTCACTTTCCTTGCAGCTTCCATGGCTCCATCCTCCGGGAGACCAGGTTGTTACAGCTCTTGATTCTACCCGTATACTTCATGGATGGATTTTAAGAGACGAGGGCTATCCGTTGAAGCGATGGCTGCTAAAAGGATGCCCTTGACATGACCTTGAGACCGAGGGCACATAGGTCCTACAACTGAAGTTAGCTGATTACAAGTACTACCATGAACAGGCCAGTGAGTAGTGCTGCTGTCTGGACCATTTGGCTGTTGTCCTGCAGCACACTCCTGCAATGGTCTTGCATATTGTGGTGCTCTGCCACATTATCCATAATCTTGCCCTCCAGAGAGATGTGGACTTTGATATGGGTAAATCGCTGGAACAACATAGCCCATTGGAGGATAAGGAGAAGGACAATACAGAACACTGGTGTCCAGGCTACACAGCGAGTTGGCTGGTCTTGATGCAGGATGTGACTCCCATCAGGATGGTGTTCATGATGGAGATCATCTGATCCAGGCATGTTTCAGCAGATCCCTTGTAAGCCAGGGGAATGGCTTGAACTGGAACTCACTTCGAGCTGCCTGTGAGAGCACCTCTGTTGAAGACACAGCCTGGAATAGATTCAATATTGTCGCCAATGAGTGATGCAGATCTGTTCAGAGCTTTTACTGTCCACCTTCAATTACCCTTTCTTTTACCACCTGTTCGTCTTTTCCAGTCTCACTGTTAAAGAATGGAAGCTCTCATGTCCCGTGTCATGTGTCAATATTTATAGCGTCTTCAAATGCACATTTACAGTTGAGACAAACTCCAGTGCCCCACTCAGTGCTCCAGCCACTCTAGTGGTCTCTGTTCTCGGCCACTTCTGCGTGGCCATGGATGAGGTGGCGACAGCCTGCTCACTTTTCTATGCTGATGGTGAGATGCATATAGTAGTTATTCCTTATCATGTTCCAATGGGGGAATCACCAAAGATCACTGCACTTGTGTCGGTACAGGGGCAGTCTCTGTCTCTGGTAATGCCCCATGAGGGTGGCGTTCACAACCGCCTCTGTGTGCTTCAGTCTCTGGCTGGCATTCTGGATAGAGGGGAGCACCACTTGGGGCACAAATGCCATCAACTCAAACACCTGTGTTCCATTAGCACCACTGACTGGTCCATGGTACAGTATATAACTTGCATTGTGTGAATGTCAGTGTACTGCTTTTGCAAACACTAAGAGTATTCCTGTACATGGATTTCCATGAGGTTGGCCATTCTCTCAATGTCGGAGCTCATATTCAAAGCCTTGAGCCATGATGATGCACATAAAGTGAATGGACTTCTCCATTCTCAGCCCTTGACCCCACACTGTCTTGGACAAGTTTGACACATGGGAGCACATCTGTGGCCTAAGTAGGGCCTCCTTTCTTGTGTTCAATCCTTTTGTTCACTTGTTGCTCTTCACCTAGTACCATCCTATTTAAATATGCACAAGGACCCAGCGATATGAATGTAATGTGATGCTGGAGATTTACTTGTAAGATGTGACTTTTTTCTGCTGTATCTGTTACTTGTCAGTGCCCCAATACCACTGCAGGACTCTGGTGTTCCTCTTCCAGGTCATAACCTGCAGGGATCATGGGAACTAACCTTTGACAGCTGTTGCACTTTGCCAATTGAGACCCTGAAATGGTAAATTAATGACCATTTGAGGCAATTTCTCGCCTAACCTCAGCAGGGGGAATACATAAATGAAGACATGTGGGTGGGGTGGTGGTGGTTCCACTAGCAGAAACACCCTTCTGACTGGGGAACCCTGCCCACCTTTCTGACTGGGGGAACCCTGCCCTTAAGGCACGGTGACATGGTTTCTGAGAAGAACTTGTGGCACCTTTTGTGGTGGTTTCATATTGTTGGGTATTAGGACAGTCCTGCTGAAGTCTGCCAACTGGAGGAAACCGGCTGATGTTTAACCTCGCAGTGTAACTTAGTGGAAGCCAAACTGAGCATATGTAATGACAATTTCTCAGATTTATTAGTAGCATTTGGTTTGCTCGTGTGACAATTCTTCTCTTTTGCTTCTAACAGCATCTATTTTTTTCTTCAAAATCTTTGTGGCGAGATTAAAGTAGAAATTGCTGTAATTTTCACCCTCTTTAGAAGAAGTGAAATAATTACTGACCCCTTTGTCAACTGAAAATAAAAATAGATTTTATTAACACAGCCTTCTGTTCATTTACTACTTCAGAGAAGCAAACACAGGAGTAAAACCTGCATCCTTATTTATGGAGCTGTGGATTTCTTTCTGCCAAATTCCAGTTTCCCTCCTGAGCATTGTCGAACCACAACCATTGCCTCTGCTGCAACTTCCATGGTCTCTACCATAGTGCTGCTAAAATCCTGCTGAATACCAGATAATGTCCTCTAACCTGACCATACATTGGCCCAAATTCTGATGGAAAAATCATGATGAGTTTAGTAGAGTTCATTTTTTATGTGTACAATATCCATCAACCTGTGGTGAGGAAGAGATCAATACCCATGAATTGCGAATCACCACAAGTTACTGATTTACGCTCCTCTGTTCTTAGCCTCACAGAAATGATGGCTTGCCCTCAATCTCTCCAAGCCTCATGAAGTTGCCGCATTAGCACATTAATTATAAATTAAACTCACTGCAGAACAATAACTTATTTTTTTATGTGATATCTGATAGAAATGCTTCTGCAATGCCTCTCGGCTTATTTCCTGATGATAAACAATTTGAAATATTTTTTTCAAAGATTTTCTTGTTTTTTTTTCCCTTTTTCCATCTTTTAACCCCAATGTTCTTTCCTTTTATTTTTCTTCACCTGCTATGGCTACTTTCTCCTCCATTGCTTCTCTATTTCTTTCTCAATCCATTAATTTAATCGATTTAAGGAACTAGAATAGTGACTCATCAATGTCCCAGAGACTCCATTGTTTTTGTAGTGCCATTATCAGCTTGAAGTTCAAGCAGCTTGCAGGGCAAAAGCTTTTAGAGCTGATGGATGAGAGTAAAGGTCTAACTAGCAGAGCACGAGATGCTGCACACCAGCACAATCTGGGCAATATGTTTTAGCTAGCGATTGCTTAAAAAAAAAGCATATCCTCTGGCTCACATAAATATAAAATTCTTAATGACCAGTTATCTAGCCTTTATTCAGTTTATTTTGCTGGAGGCATTGCGATATTGTTAACTGAATATTGTGGCCATTCGTGGCAATATCCAGTGTGTTATCTTACATTATGGTGGGAACTGTCCGTCCGTTCTCGCCAGTAGAATCTTCCAGTCCTGCTGCCAATGAACCTCTGTCACAGGTTTCCTGGCAACAGAGGGTGCATAGAACGGGAAACCCGTTGACTCGCCAATGGCGGGCCGCTTCCTTCACCACGAAACACTACATGTGAAAAATACTGCCCTTCGTGTCTTGAGAGAAAGGTAACATCATTGAAGTAGCTACGCTGCATACCATATTGTATTGTGTTGGACATGAACTTTATTGTAATGATTCGATATGATCTGTTACAATGACATCTTTCTTGCAGTTCAGCGACCCTTTGTGTCAACAATCTGTATTTGCCGCAGCATATGCTAAAAGAGAGATTCCCTGCAGGTAATTCTTAAAAATGAATAATTAATAATCAGTGCCATCTAATGGACAGTTGTAGATAATATCAGAAATAACTTAAAAAGAAATGATTGTATCATTCCTTAGTTGCTTTTATTTTGTATAATGTCTGCTGATAATTTTATAGATTTGAAGTGTCATTTTGTGTGATGATGACAATTATTATAATATTGTTCAATTGTATCAATAAATTTAATAAGTGAATTCTATATTGTGCTCTCAGGTATTTTAAATCCTTTATTTAGTTGATAGTGTTAAAGCTGTCTAAAATACCTAGCACATTGAGATAGATAGATAGAAATAGATAGAACAGTACAGGACAGAACAGGCCCTTCAGCCCTCAATGTTGCGCCGAGCCATGATCACCCTACTCAAACCCACGTATCCACCCTATACCCGTAACCCAACAACCCCCCCCCCCCTTAACCTTACTTTTATTAGGACACTACGGGCAATTTAGCATGGCCAATCCACCTAACCCGCACATCTTTGGACTGTGGGAGGAAACTGGAGCACCCGGAGGAAACCCACGCACACAAGGGGAGGACGTGCAGACTCCACACAGACAGTGACCCAGCCGGGAATCGAACCTGGGACCCTGGAGCTGTGAAGCATTTATGCTAACCACCATGCTACCCTGCTGCCCAGATTTGAGCATTCAATCCTATTGTGCAGGGAATACAGGAGGGTAATAACATTTGTAAATCATTGCATATATAGCTCTACTTGTTAATCAGTATGATATTTTCATCAACAAATTGCAATGAACTGTAATCACTTTATTGTTGTTTTGCAATGATACTGGTCACAGTCTGTTCAAAGAAGGAACAAAATGGTAGATTTTATTAAACTTACTGCTGACATGGAAGTTTATGGAATTTTTCATAAATTTTAATTTGTAATGCGCATCCTCTGACACCTACGTGCTTATAACTAGGTTTAAACAAAATCCAACAGTTGTATTATGTAACCAAAGTAAAATATTGATCCCATTATTACATAATGAGCTTGTACATGAAATAGTGGCCCTATGGCATATTGATGTGGACATGTATTGCATTTGGTATGCACTTGAGAGGAAAAAAAATGTTAAAAAGTACACTACACAGGCAAGTGATCCATGTGGCATTCTTCAGTTATACCAATAAGGATCACTGCAGGCCGCGTAGGTCGTGGTCTACAGCACCATCTGCCCCCTTAATCTCTGAAATTTATCTGTGTTGGTTAGTGTGTATTGCTCATTAATTTCCTCGGGTGGTCTCTGAACATTGATGAAAACACTTGACAGTTATTCTATCACTGACATTAAAAGAAATGAATTGGGTAAAATATTGGCCTTTTATCTTTGGCTTTAAATACTTCCAAAGTATTGATTGAAAGATCAACATCAGCTGCAAAATACTCAACTGGGAGGGTAGTTTGCAGCGATAGGGAGTCTGCAACATAAAACTGTGCACAATAGCCTTTGAATTTGAGTCCCTACTTTGATTTGATTTAATGTACAAGTACCGAAGTACAGTGAAAAGTATTTTTCTGCAGCCGCGGGAACGTACACAGTACGTACATAGTGGACAAAATAGTCAACAGAGAACAATGACAAATGGTACATCGACAAACAGTAATTGGTTACAGTGCAGAACAAGGGGCCAAACAAAGCAAATACATACATGAGCAAGAGCAGCATAGGGCATCGTGAATAGTGTAAAAACAGGAAACAGGTCAGTCCAAGGGGAAGTCGTTGAGGAGTCTTGTAGCTATGGGGCAGAAGCTGTTCCTGTGTCTGGATGTGCGGGTCATCAGACTTCTGTACCTTTTGCCTGATGGAAGGGTCTGGAAGAAGGAAATGCCTGGGTGGGCGGGGTCTCTGATGATGCTGTCTGCCTTCCTGAGGCAGCGGGAGGTTTATACAGAATCAATGTGGGGGTGGCAAGCTTGTGTGATGCATTGGGCTGAATTCACCACACTGCAGTTTCTTGCAATCTTGGACTGAGCAGTTGCCATACCAACCTGTGATGTAGCCGGATAGGATGCTCTCTATCCCACATCTGTAGAAGTGAAGAGACAATTGGAAAGAAATCATATCATATGGCGCATTTGGCCATTATCACAGGTGGAGGCAAACCACTTGATGTGGGCAATATGGACAGAATGGTATTCTGTTTGTCATGTTAAACCTGATGGATTAAAATGAAGAATGTGTTTTATTTCTCTCAATGAATGAGCACACAAATTCAGAAAACTAATATTTAAGAAGAGCAAATACTACACATTTACCAATCGGTGTTACATATGGATGTATGGATTTTCCATTTGTTTTACAGAATTTAAAAAATAAATGTGTTCTAATGGTACTATATGCACAACAATTGAGTGTGAAAATCATGTTAATGATTTATTTGTAAATTGCAGCTATTACAAAGACATCAAAAATACTCTCCACTAGTCGACAAAAAGATTACCCGTGATCAAATCATCTCATTGCCATTTGTGAAATCTTGTTCTGCACAAAATGGTTCCCACTTTGAACCATAAAACAACAGTTATGAAAGCTATCCAAAGATATGCAGATTAGGTAGATTGGCCATGCTAAAATTGCCCCTTAGTATCCAGGGTTACGGGGATAGAGCGGGGGAGTGGGCCTAGATAGGGTGCTCTTTCAGAGGGTCAGTGCAGACTTAATGGGGCTGAATTGCCTCCTGCACTGTAGGGATCCTATGAAGTGATTATTGTATGACATACTTTGAAACAATTTGATGTGTTAGATGAAAGTATTTGTGATAATATTTAAAATCCAAATTTGTTAAATATTTTGTTATGTACACCTTTTTCCACCAGGTTGTTTCATGGTTCAGTAAGTCATAGACTGCAGTGGGATCAACCGCCAGAGACAGTTTGCTTTGACCCTCTTCTTACTATCTTAGCTGAGGTAAGACCAGCCCAATTTCACTGTTCCTTTATTCTATACTTAACCGTGTAGGCTCCAGCATAAATTCTTGTTGCATGCCACTCAGTTAATCTCCTCAACCTGACAACACTTCAGTAACTAGTACCTTCTCGTGTTCAGCCATTTCCTTGAACCTTAGCTAACAAACCCATATCCTGTTTGTGTAGCAACCCCTCGTGCAGAATGGGCCAGAATCTGTGAAAACATTATGTATGTGATATTAATGTGCAAATATGTGAATTGGAATCATCACAGGTTGCTGGATAATTGTACTGTCTCCTGTTAGCTTAGAAGAGGTCACCTGTCTCTGTTAGTCGTGTGAAGTTCCAGCAATTTATTAAGTCTAGCGATTAATAGGCTAAGTACCTTTAACTGCAAGATAATTGTTAATGAATGACAATCGACCTCTGGCTCAGAAAAAGTCTGGAGTTTAATTATTTTCCCACGGTACTGTACTGAGATTTTAAAAAATGTCAATTTAAAAAATTTCCCTTTTTTGTTTTTTTGTTTTATTTTTCTGTCTTTCTCTTTATTTCACTCTCTCCTAATCCTATATTTTTTCCCTCTAATTTATTTCTCTATTCTTGATTTGACTTTAATTCACTCCCTTTTCTCTAATTGTCCCTGTGAAGGTGGTAGTGAAATACTGCAGTCCATGGGGTGTAGGTACACCCATTGTCCTGTTAGTGAAGGAGTTCCAGGACTTTGACAAGGCCTTGTCTTTTGGCCTTGGGAGTTTCTCCCTGCCGAGCCGCACTTGAAGAGAGTTCCTGCTCATGAGCTGATCTTGGGAGCAGGAGCAGCCGTTCATAGATTGGGACATTTTGACCGGCAATGGGAACCCCTCTCCCATGGGCAAGGCCTCCCTGGGAATGACCCCTGATGGTGCCAACCTGGCACCTGGACATCCTGGCAGTGCCATGATGGCACTGCCAGGGTGCCTGGATGGCATGCCAGGGTACTGTCATATTCCCGATCATGTGACGGTCTCCAATGACCTGCGCGACTCCCCTGAGGAGCCGTTACGCCTGGTCCACATTTGTGTGGACCATGGAAATTGAGTCCTGGGCGCCGGGTGAATCCAGCGTCTTGGTATGGCTTAATTAAACATGCAGATCTGGATCTCGTCCAGCAAGGTGAGATCCCGATTGCGCTGGGTGGAGCGATTCGGGTGACTCGCGATCGTCCCGGCACAGAGCCCCATTTGCGGCTATCGTACGATTCACTCGTTGCGCCGGCATCCATGCCAGGCGAAATGTGGTGGCTAAATCGTGCCCATAATCCTTCCTCCCACAAGTCCTGAAAGACGTGCTTGTTAGGTGAACTGGACATTCTGAATTCTTCATCTGTATACCTGAACATCCGCCGGAGTGTGGCGAATGTAACTTCATTTCAGTGTTAATGTTTACCTACTTGTGACAATAATAAATGTTATTATTATTGTTCTACTATGCCTCTGAACCGATGATCCTATCTGTTCTCTTTGATTTCTAATTTTACTCTTCTGTGCATTTCTCCCTCTCCTTCCAGACAAAGCACAGTCATAGTCCTATTTAAAATTCCTTGCATCTCTCCTTATGAGGATGATATGGACGCACTTCATGCACAGACAGTGTGTCAGTACCTCAGCACCAGAATATACAAGCAGATGCATTTCCATCTGCATTTCATAAAGGAGCATTATCTGTGGATGGCTTTACTTTCCAAATGAAACTGTTGCTGAGATGTAGTGTGTACAAAATTTAGTTAATTCGGCTATCAGAGACATCATCAGGACCTCCTTTTTAGTATTCTATTGTGCATCCAAAATATTGTGGTTCCTTTGAGTTGGTGCAGGTCGTTTTTGCAACAGCAGACTAATTTCTGAACATAAATAATGAGCTCCATTGAGCTCTGAGTATGTTCTATTCTTCAGCTTGGGATTTTGCACGGGTAGCAAATCTGGATTTGATACTTTTGGGATTGGTGTGGAGAATTCTAGCTGTGATGTTGTGATTATTGTGTCATGTTGAGATGCTGTTTGAATTTTATTAATTTGTACTAGTTAGGAAACTTTCAAAGGAGGAACATTTTCTTTGTTATGAAAAATATCAAACCCATTTAAAAAAAAAATAGTTTGTGATTTTGTTAAACATAGTGCACAGTTCCCTGCGTTTATAATTTGTGACCCCAGCAGCGCAATAACATTCCATGATTTTCTTTGTTGTGGACTATTCCGCCTCAATACGTCTATTGATTTGGGTATGATTGTAGAACTCTATTTTATTAAAATCCTATTTTAAGATTTAACTTACAAGTTTCAGCTCATAAGAGTTGTATAATATTGGATATTGAGATCCTTATTGGATTCTGCAGATTTATTTCCTTAATTTCTTCTGCACCATCATTGCAGAGTTCTTTTATGCTGGGCTTTATTTGCTGCCAATGCTGAACTGCACAGTCGATTCTGTTGCTCTTGTTATGTGACAGAGCAACAGAGTTGACAGCAGCCAGAATCCAAAATGGTGCTGCTCAAATAATCATAGCTGCATTTTTCCCCTCTCCCTTTGACCTGGTAGGTTTGAGTTATTGGGCACATCCATTACTTCACCCCTATATTTGAATTTTGTATTTACAGACATCATTCCCAGTAGTCATTATTTGTCTAAATCTTTGAAAGGTTTTAAGCTAGTTTGTGTTCAGCCACTGAGCCCCAATAATATTGAAAGCGAGGTCGAAGTGACAACACCTTCTCGTGTTCAGAATTGGAAAAAATTAAGATTAGAAAATGAAATTAGGATAAATTTTAAAAAGGTGTTGATTAGGGCAGCTGTCTGAAGAGATTTTGAAATGCGAATTAGCATATCAGTGAGAAAAGCAAGTGTTTACCTATGTGACTCTGGGGAAACAATGGGGTATAGAAGAGGTACATGCAAAGTGGAAAAATAAAGAAATTGACACGCATATGCTAAAAACCAGATCAACAAGGTGGGTAACATCAAAGGGGACGAGTGATCTATCCATTGCACAATAACTGGAGAAAGAGACCCAGTAGCAGCTACCATCACAGCCACATCCAGCTTCAGAAACATTCTTCCGAAAACAAGTTATTGCTAAACGGGCATCCGGTTAAGAATCAAAACTCTAACTAAGAAGATTACGCCTTCATTGAAACTAAAGAGGGATTTCCCAAATGTGGGATGCCCTCTCATTTAACATCAGCGGGGTTCTTAACAATAGATAAAGAAACCACAATCGATAAAACATCTGTTTCTCTTCCTCACCTTCTAAGTCAACCATGTTTGAGTACATTTTGTAAAACAATGATGGTTGAACTGTACTCTGAGATTTGCCCTCTTATTTATTGGCAGTCTCTTACAAACAGATGTAGAGCTTCAAAACTATTTGTGCATGTGCAGATGTGTACTGGCAGGCTGGACGCAGCAGAATGACGTCATTGGCATGTGCAGACCAACCATCTTGCATTGGCAGGAGCTCGTGTTTATGTTAATAGTAAGGCAGAGGGAGAATATTTTTCCAGTAGAGACAGCAACTTGTGAGTCGGTCTTCTCTGTATTCTCATCAGCCCATTAAAAACCTAGCAATTAATGTGATGGATAGATTAGTGCCTACTCCGGTTATACCATTAATTTTACAAAGTCAGACGCTATGTCTGTGGGAAGCTGAAGGGTAGACCTCCTCCCCCCTATCCTTGCTAATTTCCCCTTTAGGTGGTCCCCATTGGGATTTAAGTACTTGGGTGTCACGATTACCCCCATTTATAAGGCAGCTATATGGAGCCAATTTCCCTTTGTTGATTGCTTCTATTTGGTGGGATTTGGCTTGTTGGTCATCCCTGCTGGGTTCATAGGTGGGCAGGATTGCCTTGATTGAAATGAGCATGTTTCTGGTTCATTATAGAATCTTGCCGTCAGCTAAAGTTTTTGAAAGGAGATCAACGGGATGATCAGTTTATTTACCTGGAACGTGAAGAAGCTTCGCTTGAAGTTTAACAAGCTCCACCTCCTGGGGACTAAGCAGGGTCTGGGCACCCCAAGTATTAGGCTGTATCAACTGGCTTCTCACCGTGGGTTCATAAGGTACTAGGTTACCTCCATTTGGCTCGATATTGAAGTAGACCAGTCAGCTTATCCTCTACAGGTCTTGTTATTTATGGAGACAGAAAAAAGCAGGTTCTGCTGAATGTGATAATCCTATTATTAATACACTTGAGTGGAGATTGATCTGCCAATTAGTAGGAAGATCTAAACTTGCATCCATTCTCTCTCGTATCCAGGGCAGCGCAGATTTCCCATCGGATCTTATGTACTAGGGATTCAATACATGGAGGGATAGAGACATTTATAGGCTGGGAGACATGATCATAGATGCTCCCTTGTCATCCTTTGAGCAACTACGCCAACAATTTGACATTCCAAGATATTTGACATTCCAACTTAGTGACTTTATCCTTAATATGACAAACTTGTGTGTCCACTCCTCTGTTTTCCCAGTAGAATAATCCTGAACCCTGTGTAGCCTAAACAGTTGATCAGCAAGTTTTATCATATTTTGTTATAAAAGCTCAGGAGGTCCGAAAAGGTAAGTTAAGCAACATTTAATAAATTAAAGGCTGGGAGGGCCTCTGCTCACCAGCAGGAAAGCTTGTATTCCATGAGCCCCTTGGGGAGATCAGTCGATGTGGTCCCAGTGATGTTCAGGTAAGCTGGTACGGGAATTGAACCCGCGCTGCTGGCCTTGTTCTGCGTCACAAACCAGCTGTCTAACCCACTGAGCTAAACGAGCCCTATGAGATCTTGTCCATCTGCTGTCAATGGAATTTCCCATCCTATCCCTCCCCCGCCCCCCTCACTCTACGCCCCACTGTCGGGAAACCTGTGGCGGCCGTTGATGAGACCAGAAGACCTCTCCAGAATGAACAGCCAGAAGATCTTGTGCTGTACGTCCAAGCTAATATGAACCATACCATATGCCATGTCTCATGTCATGGCGGTACAGTGGGTAGCACTTTTGCCTCACAGCACCAGGAACCCGGGTTTGATTCCGGCCTTGGTGACTGTTGGTCCATTCTCACCATGTCTGCGTGGGTTTCCTCTGGATGCACAGTCCAAAGATGTGCAGGTTAGGTGTGGTTACGAGGATGGGGTGCGGGAATGGGCCAAGAGAGGGTACTTTTTCAGAGAGTTGGTGTGGACGCGATGAACCAAATGGCTTCCTTCTGCATTGTAGGGATGAAATTAAATGAAAATTGCTTATTGTCACAAGTAGGCTTCAAATTAAGTTACTGTGAAAAGCCCCTAGTCGCCACATTCCGGCGCCTGTTGTCGGGGAGGCCGGTATGGGAATTGAACCGTGCTGCTGGCCTGCCTTGGTCTGCTTTCAAAGCCAGCGATTTAGCCCTGTGCTAAACCAGCTCCTTATGGATTGCTTGTGTTCTAGATCCTGCATTAGTACATTGGAAAAAAGACTTGGCAATTAATATGGATGAGGAGCCTTGCGGTAGTATTTGGGATTATACCAGTAAAATTTCAGTTTGCAATAAAATGAAAGAGACTGAATTGAAGATACTGCACCGCTTGCATGTCATGCCTCGTCTTAGACATAAGTTTGCTCATGCTATATCCCTGATGTGCCTAAAGGGCCTGGTAGTCAAGATTGATTCTTTGCACTGCGTGTTGGCCTGTGTTAAAATTCAATCCTATTGGTCTGGTGTCGTCAGAAAGCTGTAGAAGATTTTCGATAGAGCTGTCGATCGTAATCCTATGTTCCTAATTTTCCAGAATCACTGATGCAAATGAAAAAAGCCTGTACAATATTCTGACTTTTACAGCTCATAAGAATATCCTTTGCTGTTGGATTAGTGACAAATACCCTTCAATTCAAAACTGTCATAAATTAGTTGTATTCCTATGGAATACCTGACTGTGTGATCTGTTCTAAGTCTGATGCATTAAGTCAAGTATGGGACCCCTATCTTAAATTTGTAGGCTTCACCTTGTCTGAATTATCCTGTTGGGCTGTCCATTTGCCATAAGTCTTGATCTCATAATACATGAAAGTGTTTGCTGAATTGTTATCCTTTCGTACTTGTATGGCCGTACATTCCTTAACCTGTTATTGCCAGTATGAAAATTGGAGGTACTAGTTCCTTAAGAAATCTGTTCTAAATTCATCATGGCTAATTTGTCCTGATTTTGCAATAATTCCTGTTCTGTACTGTACCAGTTTTGCATTGATAGTTACTTTCTTTTTGTTGTGAGATTTGTAAAAAAAATTTAAATATTAAAGAAAAAGAAAGCTAGTAAGATGGAAGTCACTGTATTGCATTACTTCTGATCGCTTGCGCGAAGAGTGCCCAGTAAACAAGAACACATAAAATAGAAGCAAGAGTAGGCCACTGGGCCCTTTTAAGCCTGCTCTTCCATTCAATATGATCATGGCTGATCTATGATGGCCTCAACTCCTTTTCTGTGCCATTTCCTCATTTCTTTCTCTTCATCGATCTTTAAAATGTTTATCCACTTTAAGTACTTAAACGATCCAGCTTCCACCACCCTCTGGGACAGAGAATTCCAGAGATTCATCACCCTGCGCAAGAAGAAATTGGATTGGATTTGTTTATTGTCACGTGTACCGAGGTACAGTGAAAAGTATTTTTCTGCAAGCAGCTCAACAGATCATTTAGTACATGGAAGAAAAGGGAATTAAATAAAATTCAAGAAAATACATGATAATACATAATAGGGCAACACAAGATATACAATGTAACTACATAAGCATTGGCATCGGTTGAAGCATACAGGGTGTAGTGTTAATGAGGTCAGTCAATAAGAGGGTCGTTTAGGAGTCTGGTGACAGTGGGGAAGAAGCTGTTTTTGAGTCTGTTCGTGCGTGTTCTCAGACTTCTGAATCTCCTGCCCGATGGAAAAAGTTGCAAAAGTGAGTAAGCCAGGTGGGAGGGATCCTTGATTATGCTGCCCGCTTTCCCCCGGCAGCGGGAGGTGTAGATAGAATCAATGGATGGAAGGCAGGTTTGTGTGATGGACTGGGCGGTATTCACGACTCTCTGAAGTTCCTTGCGGTCCTGGGCCGAGCAGTTGCCATACCAGGCTGTGATACAGCCTGATAGGACGCTTTCTATAGTGCATCTGTAAAAGTTGGTAAGGGTTAATTTCTATGCACCTCAATTTTAAATGACCAGCCTATTATCTTGTAGCTGTGTCTCATGTCCGAGACTCTCCCACTAGTGAAAACATCTCACCAGCTACCCGGCCAAGCCCCCTCCATATCTTGCAAGTTTGAATAAGGTCATCCCTCACTCTTCTAAACTCCAAGGAATACAGGTGCGGACTATTTATTTTTCTTGATTGGACAAATCTCTCATCCCGGTAATTAGCTTAGTGACTCTCCTTTTAGACTGCCTCCCATGTTACTACATCCTTTTTTAGGTAAGGGTATCAAAACTGTATGCTGTATTCCAGGTGAGGCCTCACCAGACCTCTGTACAATTGAAACAAGACCTCCTTATTTTTAAACTCCACCTCCTTTGCAATAAAGGCCAAAATGCCATTTGCCACTTTAACCACTTGTTGGACCTGTCTGCTAGCTTTTTGTGACTCGTGCACTAGAACACCTAGATCATTCTGTACTTCACTCATTTACAGACTCTCTCCATTTAGATAATCTCTGTTTTGATTCCTCCTGTGACTTTGCACTTCCCACATTAATGTCCATTTGCTAGGTTTTCACCCAATCTATCTATATCCCGTTGCAGAATCACAATATCCTTGTCACAACATGCCCTTCCACCTATTTTCATATCTTCGGCAAATTTGGAAACTTTATATTCTGTTCCTTCCACCAGGTGATTAATGTATTTTCTGATATTCTGGCATTGTGTCACTACTCTAGTCTCAATGATATACTGCCTGTGTGGTCAAGTAAATGATGGTCTTGGTGGCATCCAGAGCTCAATTTATTTTGAGTTTCCAAACTGCTTTTGGTGGCAGCACAGAACTATGGCTTTGAATCTACTGACTTTCTGGTGGACACATCCAAGATCAGTGGTGACTTCAAGAATGGGGACAATAACCGATTTGGGACCTCCCTTACCTGTCAGTTTTCTTGTGCTTTTTATGTTGGGGACACTATGGCTGTGGTAATATAAAGTATACTTGCTAATGCCTCTGACACCCTTATGCTATGTAATTTAATATCCTATAACTCAACTTAATGGGCTGATGGCCTCCCTCTGCACTATAGGGATTCTATGATAATATACAGGGCAAAATAGACCATCAGGCCCAACAGGTCTACGCTAGTGTGATGAATGTAGGGATTTCAAAATATTATATATATATTTGGTGCACTAAGGGTTAAAAGCCTGGATTAGTGTATGTATGACTGCTGCAGTAGTGTTTTTAAAAATCCTGGTTTGCAAGACAGCTAAGCTTTTGGGGAGCCAGAGGTGTAATTAAAACATGGTAAATGTTTGGGCTAATGGATTTCTGTTTTATATTAAGAGGGTTCCCTGTGGACTTGTTAATTATAGACATTGGGCGTGATTCTCCACTGCCCAGGCCGGGTGGGAAAATCGCGGGAGGGCCGCTCTGGCACCCCTCGCGATTCTCCCCCCCCCCCCCCCCCCCCCCCCAAAATGATGTGTTGCGTTTTGAGACACCCGCTCGGATAATCACGGGTCACCGTTTTTCATGGCGACCCGTGATTCTCCGACCCGGATGGGCTGAGCCGCCTGCGTTCCCGACCGGTTCACGCCGGCGGCAACCACACCTGGTCACTGCTGGCATGAACATGGCGCAAAAGGTGAGTATGGGGCCTGTGGGGGGCGGAGAGGGGATAGAGCACCACGGCCGTGCTCGGGAGGGGACTGGCCCGCGATCGGTGCCCACCGATCGTCGGGCCAGTGTCTCCAAGAGACGCACTCTTTCCCCTCCGCCGCCCTGCAAGATCAAGCCACCACGTGTTGCGGGGCAGCGGAGGGGAAGACGGCAACTGCGCATGAGCGGGTTGGAGTCGGCCAACCTGCGCATGCGTGGCTGACGTCATTAGGCACCGCCGGCCGAAGTAATGAAGCAACATACCAGTCATGCGTTACCTTTTTGATAAATGAATTATGGAGTGTCCACTATTTTTGTTAGAAAACATTTTCTCTCATACCCAGTATTTAATTGCAATTGTGTTGGATATCATTCTATGTAAGGATGCATCAGCCCGCTGCAATATATAGAATGCCATTAAAGTATTATACTTGTTTTGACCACTGGGTGGGGGTGTTGTATTCTAAAGACTATGCCTTGTTGAATCAAAGTACAAATTGTGTTTAAAAAAAGCCAATCTCCTGCTTTACATAATGTTTTGCCTGTTATCCAACATAGGGATTAAGAGAAACGAGACATCCTTACACGTTTGTAGCCAAGGAAGGTTTCAAAGAATTGCTGGAGGTTGAAGATGCTGCTGACAAAGCTCTTCCACTAGTTCCAAAGGTGATTCCAAAATTAAAAGCTGCTCTGGTAAGTATTTTAGTAAAACCTTCACAAAAGTCAGTCGTTCTAATCACTGCCGACATTCTGCATCTTGTAATTTTATATGTATTCCTATGTGGGTATTTTGTTGGAATTTGAGATTAGAAGGATGAGAGGTGACCTTATTGAAACATAAGATTTGAGGGAGATTGATGTGGGAGATGCAGAGAGGTTTTTTCCTCTTCTGGGGAATATAAAATGAGGGGTCACAGTTTAAATATTAGGATTCTTTGTTTATGACAGAGAAGAGGAGGTAGATCCCAACACCTCGGGTGCCTTGGGAAACTGCATATTAAAGTGAGACTATGGGGGGATTCTCTGGCAAGGTTTCAAAGTGTGGTAGCGAGTGAGAACTGCCGCGAGCTTCCTGGCCCTTGGTCCAGCAAGGTCGGCAACTCCATTCAGCGTTAATAGAGGCCCCAGGGGCTTCTCGCCGCAAATAAAGGCTCCCCAGCAGATTCGCTGGCACCGTGCTTGCCAGCCCCCCGCTCACATGGTCAAGCCAACTCCAGTCTGCTTGCAACAATGGAACCCAGGAGACCGGCCCCAAGATATGGGGATGTGAGAATGCAGAACTGGGGAGGCTCCGAGAAGCAGTGGACGCCAGGAGAGGTGTCCTGCCCTCCTGAGAGTCCAAGAGGGTCAGCAACAGGGCAGCCAACGCTGCCTAGGACGAGATGATGGCGGCTGTAAGCTCCGGAGTGTGACCAGTGCTTAAAAAAAAAAAGGTCAACGACCTACACCGGGCAGCACGAGTGAGGAGACACTAAGGCCTCCCACTGTTACCTTTCCACCCCCATGAGAGCATCCACCCCCCCAACTCTCCATGCACCCCTCAAACTCTTCCACCGCAACACCCCACTCTTTCCCCCCCCCCCCCCCCCCCCCCCCAAAAACCACCACCAACACTGTGAACCACACATGTGGCTAACGATGCCTTCTCTTTGTCTCCTCAGGAAAAGCTCTCCCACAATCGCCGGGAGAAGGTCCAGACTGGCGGCGGGGTGCTGGACTTAAAAATCCTCACCTCCTTCAAGGAGCGGGCTCTTGAGGTGACAATTATGGCAAGGACAGGGCGGTCATCAACAGTGGTTGGCAGACGCCGCAGAGGTGAGGAACCACCGGCCTCCACCCGGAGGACTGGTGAAACGCGAGTTGTTGCTGCCTGACTGACAGACCCATCCTTCCACTCACCACATGTCCTTTCTCCCACAGGTCCTCAAGCCAACGGGTCTGGCCCATCCTGTGTGGCCCCCTCTCCAGAATCCCAGGAGATCATCTCAAAGGGGAGCTCCGAGGAAGACAGGATCAAGGATATCATTCCCCACCCTCCACCAGCACACATACACACACCTCGATGGGAAATGGTAGTGGTCAGGCATCTGGGGCACAATCTAGTGAGCATCACACAGCTCCTGATCTCCATCCGGTTGAGGCAGGAAGTCCCAGGCGAGACAGCAGTCGGTGATCTGCTGGATTCCAGGACCCAGCTGGGTCTCATTCTGATGCTAAGCACATGGAAGAGGTATTCCTGGAGCTGATGGGGATGATGGGGAGCGGTCAGGACATTCAGAGGCAGATGTCAGTGATACTCCAGCAAAATAGCCGAATGGAGGAGTCCCAGAGGCTACAGGCACAGGAAATTTCGCCAGCAACGCGTGACACCAAGGTAAACATTGTTAGGGTGGTGACTGCAATGGAGACCCTGGTGCATGACGTTGATACCATTGTGAAGGTGTTCAAGACGTCGCGCAGTTGGTGAAGGCCATGGCTGAGGGTCTCAGCAGAATGTCTGACTCGCTGGGGGACGTTTCCCAAGCCAGGCTGACCTTGATGAGGTTCTGCGGGACATGTCCTGCCCTCAGATGGGCATTGCTGAGGTGCTGTGGAGCATGGCTCAGTCGCTAAGGAGCATTGCCGAGGGTATTGGCACGATAGTTCGGTCAGCCGAGAGCCATCAAGACTGGCAGAGCTAGATGATGCAGAGGGGAGCCCCGGGTAATCCGCAATCAGTCAGAGCGATGGGGAGCAGCTCTACTATGAAATCGCTGCAGCCCATTCTTTCACTGACCATTGGAGCAGCTGCTGGGGCCGGGGCTCAAACCAGCTGCCCCTCCATCCCTGTGGCAACTGACCGGGATGGGGGGGGCGCTGAGTGCCAACCCATCCCATGGAGTGTCAGCAGTTGTCATCAGCTCCCCCAAGCTCCACCCTTCTGAGTTTGCGTCTCACATTCAGCACAAGAGTAGGTAGGGCATGAGGAGGGGGTGGGGGGGCGGAACCTTCGAAAGAGTTGGGAATTGTTAAACACAATAAACACCCTTGTCTACAACCAGTGTGATGCCTCTGCCACCTCCTTCCGTAATCTATGCCAACGTTCAAAGCTTTGGCCCATCTAACCAGGCATCTCCTGCTTCCTGTAGCTCTCATAGAACGTACAGTGCCGAAGGCTGATTCGGCCCATCGACTCTGCACCAACCCACTTAAGTCCTCACTTCCACCCTATGCCCGTAACCCAGTAACCCCTCCTAACCTTTTTGGTCACTAAGGGCAATTTATCATGGCCAATCCACTTAACCTGCATGTCTTTGGACTGTGGGAGGAAACCGGAACACCCGGAGGAAACCCACGCAGACACGGAGAGAACATGCAGACTCCGCACAGACAGTGACCCAGCGGGGAATCAAACCTTAAACCCTGGCGCTGTGAAGCCACAGTGCTAACCATTTGTGCTACCGTGCTGCCCGCCTTCAGGCTGTGGACATGTCCCTGGAGCTGTGTCCCATCCCCTGGGTGTTCAGATGCTGGCTGCTGCATGTGTGGTGTTGCCTCCCGCAGTGTTCAAGCACAGTATCCATGCATCAAGGAGTGATAGGGATGCTAGGTAATGGCTCCCACAGGCTACATGGCCCGCCCACCCACAGGAATCCACTTGGGTTGTGTGAAATGCTCACTTAAATCCAATTGCCAATTCCCTATTCGCAGTAGCCTTCAGTCGCACGGCCAGAGGCCTCTGCAGTTGGTGGGGGTTATGGGTGGTCAGTGGGGCTATGGTTGCCCACGGAACGAATACACATGATCCAGGGGTTGGCATGCTAGTGCCACAAGCGGTTGCCCAACCCCAGCCCCTCCCCTTCCCATGATAGCCCACCCTCCAGAGAGTGCCACCCCCTGACAAACACTGGGGTGCCAAGCCCAGTGCCCCCGGCCTCTTTGCCTGTGAGCGAAGGTGGCTACTTACCTCCTCGGCTCCCCGCAGATACTCTTCTGGCAGGTTCACATTTTTCAGAAGGAATAGTGATCAGCGCCAGCGTGACCACTTGCTGAGGAGGTCGATTGATCACTGGGTCCATTGGCTATCACCCCGCTCATGTCACTCCCGTTAATTGTCAGGAATCACTGGAGGCAGGAAGGGTTCCAGAGGACTGGAAAATGGCTAATGTAACACCACTGTTTAAGAAGGGAGGGAGGCAGAAGACGGGAAATTATTGGCCAGTTAGCCTGACTTTGGTCATTGTTAGGCTTTAGAGCCTGTTATTAAAGATGAGGTCGCGGAGTACTTGGAAGTGCATGATAAAATAGGAATGAGTCAGCACGGCTTTGTCAAAGGGAGGTCATGTCTGAAAAATCTGTTCAAATTCTTTGAGGAGGTAACAAGGAAGTTAGACAAAGGAGAACCAGTGGACGTGATTTATTTAGATTTCCAAAACCCAGAACTCGTTTTACATCTCCGTTGATTGTCACATTTGATTAACCTGCAGCTGCCATTCCTGGAGCATCCCAGGAGTTTTTTTCCTGTAATTATAGTAGGTGATTCTTAATGGTACGATCTGACATTGAATTCTTCCATCATCATGTGTGTTAGATATAACACAACAACTGCACCAGCACCTTGGATTCTGTGCAACTTGACTGGAGCAACATGGGCTTTTAAGTAATAAGCATTCAAAACATAGCTGTGACCAATGTTGTTTAGCCATAATGACTTCCTATTAAAATGTAAAATGCAGTTAATCTGTCGGCTGCTTTTATCTAACATTGTGAGTCTGTATGATTTGTATAAGTGCTCCAAGTATACATTGGCATGGTAAGGTGAAGGGCACTTTAAAGTTACAAGAAAACAAGAGAAAGCAGTTTTTATCTTCAACTACATTTTGTATCTTATCTAAAGCCTTTTGACTTTTGTCAACATGAGAAAGGGTGATAGTTGTGGGCTATAAATCTCCATCGTATCATGATGGGGATTTCTTTGAGGATGTGACAGCCCGAATAGACTACAGTAAGCTATGAAGCTTCAACTTCCAAAGTATCACATGATAGATTATTAATTAAACTCAAAGCTGTGTGGATTCAGGGTAAACCCTGGGAATGGATCCGAAACTAGCTCATCAGAGCAATTAGGTCAGAGTTTGGGTTAAGGAGACACACAGAGTGGGTTACCTAAGGGCATGGGTTTAAATTAGCAAGAGGTAATTTTAGGACTGGTATCAGAAAATGATTCTTCCGCTTAAGTGTGATTAATGTGGAAGCAAAATGCAGATAGAGTATAGAGATATAGAGAAATACAGCACAGAACAGGCCCTTCGGCCCACGATGTTGCGCCGAACTTTTGTCCTAGGTGTAATCATAGAATTTTGGACAATTTTTCATGGCCAATCCACCCAACCTGCACATCTTTGGACTGTGGGAGGAAACCGGAGTACCCGGAGGAAACCCACGCAGTCACGGGGAGGATGTACAGACTCCACACAGACAGTGACCCAAGTCGAAATCGAACTTGGGACCCTGGAGCTGTGAAGCAATTGTGCTATCCACAATGCTACTGTGCTGCCCTTAAGAAGTTAACCTACACTCCCTTATTCTACCCTAATCCAAGTACCTATCCAATAGCCGCTTGAAGGTCCATAAATTTTCCGACTCAACTACTACCACAGGCAGTGCATTCCATGCCCCCACTACTCTCTGGGTAAAGAACCTACCTCTAGTGGAGACAAAAACTACGCAACATTTTAGAAACAATGGGCTGTCCAAATGGGTACACATTTGTCTCTCTGTGGATGGATGAATTATCTTGTACTATATGAATAAACTTTCCCTAATATGGAACTAATGGCATAGCTTGTGTAGACAAGAGAAGCGGAAGTTGCACATAACTTAGTTTGATGCAGCACGGTAGCATAGTGGTTAGCACTGTGGCTTCACAGCTCCAGGGCCCCAGCTTCGATTCTCTACTGGGTCACTGTCTGTGTAGAGTCTGCATGTTCTTCCCGTGCCTGCGTGGGTTTTCTTCGGGTGCTCCTTCTGCGCTGTATGGCAATGCATTATTCCCTTATTTAAAAAATATCCAGTGCTCATTAACTGGTGTATGTGAACTAAAATGAAATTTTAAGTATTTCTGTTTTATTACTCTTTGCATAACATTAAAAGGAGCGAATTTGGCAATTAGATTGCACAGTAGCTAATAAAAAGTTAATTAATTTTCAGCCTTCGACAGTTGAGCAATATTTTTACCATTACTGCTCTCCTCCTTAAAGGCACATTCAGATGTTGAGGTTTTTGAGAGAGGATTGCATGCCTTGGTCCAGCTGAGTTCTGTTGTTGGTCCTGCAGTAAATGGCCATCTTAAACATCTGTTAACTAGTGTAAGTATTTACATTTGGATTCTAAAATGACATCTGTTGCTGTGGGCTTCGATTGTGCTTAAGCATCTTAATGTTGATTCTTCGGGCAGCTAAGGATCTGTTTACATTGCAAAGCAGTCTGCACCTCGGTTCTGGAGTTACATATGAGTCTGACTCAAACTAGACCTGAATTCAGTGAGATGTAACATGTGTCTCCTTGCAGGAAGTACTCTCCCACTACTTAGTTTTGACTCTGCATCAGGTGTAACTTCAACGAGATCTAAAACTTGGCTTTTAAAACAGCTCCTTTCTAAAGATTAAATTTTAAATAAGAGTTGTACAGCATTTGAGCATTGAATGGAAAATGACATTTTGTCAAAACTTTGTCTTGCCTTCATCAGGGCAATTGAAAGAATACTAATGTCAGGGGAAACAACAACTTTATACTGTCTGAGAAGAGAATCCTGATTCGTTGGCAAGTGGACTCTGATGGATAAGAGGCCTTGCCACGGAGAGTGCACCATTTAATGGTTCCTGACCATTAACTGCCAAGTATTAGTGGAAAATTTAAACCAGACAACTTGATTCTCAATGGTCAAGGCATTGCCCTGAGGAATGAACCATAGCCATTTACTGGTTGATTCACCCCTGAAGGACTTTAATTGGGTGGAAAGTGGGCAGGCTGGGCCTTGCCCAGCCCAGATAAAAGTGCAGACGGTAGGTGGGAAAGCAGGAAATAGGTCACCCAGGAATTTTACAGTGGTGTTTCCCAAGCATGAGTGATGTAACCACTGCTTTTGTGATATCAGTTACTTGGTTATTGGAATACAGAGTAAAATTTTAAAAATTGCTGTTGACACCAAATTTGGAGGTGTGGCAAACACTGAGGATGATAATCATGGCAACAGGACATAGATAGGTTTGCAGAATGGGCAGACAAGTAGCAGATGGGATTTGATACACAGCAGTTCTCAAGAGTAGGCAGGGGCAGAGGGACCTGGGGGATCATGTGCAACGACCTTGGAAGGTGCTACAATCCCAACAGATGTCAATACTGGGCAAGAAAGAAAATGCTGGAAAATCTCAACAGGTCTGGCAGCATCTGTGGGGAGAGAAAAGAGCTAACATTTTGAGTCCGATAACTCTTTGTCAAAGCTAACAGACAGAGAAAATGGGAAATATTTATACTGTGGAGTGAGAATGAAAGATGAGTCATAGCCACAGAAACCCAGGGAAACCAGGTGCTAATGGCCACAGAAACCTAGGGGAAAGAGTGCACTCTTCATTGCAGTAATGATTGGGGAGTCTGTTTCTTTAAGACAGCCCAATAGAAGAGGGTCACCTGGATTGAGGGACAATGGAACTGAAGAGTGAGTGATCACTCCATAAGGTGAAGTCCATGGAACAGCCAAGGCAGCCTAGAGTTGCAAACCCCTGTACAAAGTTTCTCTTTATCAATAAATACCTTTTGCTCCTAAAGAAGCCTGAAGTTTCTTGATGACGCCAGAAGTGTGCCACGCTAATACAGTTGCTGAGGCTATTAACATACAGAGTTGTTTGCAAATTGGAATTTGTCATTTTTCAGCTACTTTCCACCTACTTTAAAACTGTACATCGTTGCTTAAATGCTGAAATATCATTATTGCACCAAACGCAATGGGCTGGATTCTCCGTCCCGCCGCGCCAGATTTCTGGTTCAGCACGCTGGCGGGGTGCTCCGTTTCGCCGGCTGGTTAATGGGGTTTCCCATTGTGGGGCAGCCCCACGCCGTCAGGAAACTCCCGGGCTGCCGGCAAAACGGAGCATCCCAAAAGCAGAGAATCCAGCCAAATATATGGGTTAATATCCGAACTGGGACAGTTTCGTTTGATGATTCAACAGATTCAGTAAATTGATATTGCATTGAATTTTCTTTTAACAATCATACAGGTTTTTACTTATCTTGTTGAGAAATTGTTGGTCTGAATTTTAAAACTCAAAGAATGTTAAATTTTTTTTGATGTGTATTAAAGCTGTCAAAAAGACTGATGGACAAAAAACTTAAGCAGCTGATCACAGATGCTTTGCAGAGACTAGAGCAGCATGGAGGGAAGGTAAGTGTGTGCATTCATGGTCCCAAACAAGCCAAATTATTTCAGCTTGCCTTGTTTTATAGTGGAACTATTCAAAAAGTCAGCTAATTGCCAATATATAAATTTTAATCAAATCCTTGTCACTCAAAGATCTTTTGAAACTGTTGGTGATCAGCCATAAATGTTGTATTTGACAAGCTTTGGAAGTTTGGTCAGACTGAAAATTGGTTTGAAATCCACTTTCCTAAATACAGCAATTCACTTGACATTTTACAAATGCCAAAACTGTGCCCAAGCAGCACCACTCTGGGTTGATTTCAACAAGTGCGTACATATTACCTAGCACCTGCCAATAGATTTATTACGAACAATTCCCAATTGTGCTTTGCATCTGTTCCATTCTGCATGTCATGCATGCTTTTAAAAAATAAATAACCTTATGATAAATTGAAGTGAGGCTTGTACCTTGCTTGCAGCAGGGGTGGGGGCGGGGGAGTGGGGGGTAAATGGGGGGCTGGTGAGGGAGAGGGCAGATGCTGATTTGGAGCCAAACTAAAGCAATGTTCTAAGTATAGCACTTGATATTTAAAGAGGTTTTTTTTGATGTTCGTGGCATGTTGGATTATTAGTGAAGTTTGTTACTGAAAAAGAAAGCCTGCAACTTGTTGCTGAAGTAGAATGATCACAGTTGTACAAAATAAAAGCATATCTGATTCAAACATTATGCAAGCATCATACAATTGGTATACCACAGCCTCCTCTTTTCTAGTATGCGTACTCTTTCATTGTCTGATAATTGGAAATATTTGCTGCATCGTTAAAGGATTCTGCCATAATTGCACAAAATTATTCATGTTCAGTTTACAGGCTAAGATTGCTTTATTTACTGTGACTGTCTTGATTTAAATTGTCTTTTCTACTTTAAATTGAACAAAGTTTTAGGATCTGAATGGAAGTTGACAATTAGTTATTTACAGGGGATAATTTTTGTCTTCCGAGCACCTTGTTTTTTTGTTGTGTTGAGCTAGTTGCTCATATTTTTAAAAACCTTTCTGCCACTTTCATGCCTGAGGTCTGCTTGATGTGATTGTTGAATTACTATTTAGGCACTGAGTTCCTGCTAAAAATAGCTGGGAATATGATTAAATTATTTAAATTGAGATCTAAGTGTTTCAGACCCTGATACAAATGTTGCCTTTTCATGGGTTGAATGTGCATTGCGAGAGCTGGAGGTTATTCAAGATCCTGCTTTCCATATGGTACTCACCTATTTCCCCTCTACTTGCTCATTCACATTGGTTACCACCTCAGCAATGTCCTTTTGCTAATATTGTCATGCTTGTTTTCAGATCGCACCATGGCCTCACCCTCCCATTGTCTAACCTGCAGCCTACCCTATATCTATCCGGCAGCCCACTGAACTCTCTGCTGCTACAATTCTGGCCTCTTGAGAATTTCTGTTTTTTAATCACTTCATCACTGGAGGCAATGCTTTCAATGCCATAGCCCGAAGCTCTGGAATACCCTCCTTAAACTCTTCCATCTCTCTCCTCTTACCTCCTTTAACCTCCATAAAACCTACTCTTACGACCTGGCTTTTGTCACCTGTTTAATGTATCCAGATGTAGTTCGCTGTCAAATTTGTTCAGTAACACTTATGAAAATTGTTATTATGGCCAAGGTGCTGTATAAATGCAAGTGATGTTATTGTTGGAACTGAACATTGATCAACCAAATCAACAACCCTCAACAGCTTTTCTGATTGATTTTGTGGGGCTAGATGGAGCATGCTGCTGCCCCACACACTGATCTCGTGCACATTGCCAGTTCCTCTCTCTGTGGTCATTTCCCCCCCCCCCCCCCCCCCCCCCCCCCCAACTCTGCAGGATTACTTTCCCCCTCATCTCTTCTATGGAGGAGCATATGGATTCCCCCAGCCCAGATTTGGGAGTTGCCAATTGCGTTACCAGTGGTGACAACTTACTGAGCAGCATGGTTAGCACAGTTGCTTCACAGCACCAGGATCCCAGGTTTGATTCTCGGCTTGGGTCACTATCTGTGCGGAGGCTGCACGTTCTCCCCGTGTCTACGTGGGTTTCTTCCGGGTGCTCCGGTTTCCTCCCACAGCCCAAAGATGTGCAGGTTAGGTGGATTGGCCATGATAAATTGCCCTTAGTGTCCAAAAGGATTAGGTGGGGTTACGGGGATAGGGTGGAGGTGTGGGCTTAAGTAAGGTGCTCTTTCCAAGGGCCGATGCAGACTCAATGGGCCGAATGGCCTCCTTCTGTATTGTAAAAAATTCTATGAAATTGAAATGAGGCTCAGCCATGAAAATGATGAAGCTTAAAGACATCAATATTATCAGTTGCACATGTCCTGCTCACAGCCTGAACAATTTGCACAATAATTGAAAATTGCACCTGTTATTATTTGTGGAGCGTCTTTCTGCATTTATAATTTGCTAGTCACATGGCTAACATTGTGTGATACAATGTGAATGTTAAACACTTTATAAACTACTGAAAATTTGGCATTGTCTTGAAATATTTCAACAGTGCCTGATCTTTGCTCTCTTCAGCGTTTGCATGTTATTCATTAACTGCATCCAGATAATTCAACTACTATCATTTGTGTTGAGCTACAATTAATCCACCTGCACACCACATTACCATTCCTGGGGCCAAAGAAGTAATTGATGGGGATTGTGTGGCTGTCTGAAGAATAACCATCAGTCACTCATAATTCTTTAATCACAGGTGTATGTTTATTTAAACCAAATTAAGAATAGTCTGCAGGCTGAGGCAGTCTGCTGTCTTAACCTGATGATGCAAAGTCTATTCTTGGTCGGTCACATTTTAAGGTTTAGCGTGACATTGGTTTAGAAACCTTTCTAATTATTGCATTTATGTAGCCCTGTTAACAATCCCACATTTACCAGGAGCCTCGCATGTGTTCTTGCAGCTGTTTATCCTATGCCTCAAGGGTGATTTTGCATATAATTTTGGTATTTTTGTTGCTGTTTAGTATGGCTACTTCAAATATCCTTTGCATACATCACATTTTTCCTTGGGGTGCTGTTAGAACCTGTACTTTTTCCGTAAATTTTATTGTTCTGCAGTTCAAAAACCAATGTTCAAACTTTTATTCAACTCCAAGCTAACCAATAAAGGGTCATTTTGTGAATAACAGGGAATGTCAATCGTTGAGTTCACAATTTGAAAATCGGGATGCACATTGTGCAGATTTCCGCTGATGGACTGACCACCACAAATGCAGAGCTGGAAATTTAGTGCAATAAAGTCAATAAATATATATCTGATAATGTTACTGTGAACCTTCACTCGTGCTTCCCAATTTAATGGGCCATCTTGAACTTATTTACGATAGCACCTCTTGGGTTGTTTATTTGTGCTGAGGTGATTTTACCACTGTTTCCTTTTATTCTCATTTCTTTTTTTACTTTAATGCCAGTGCATAAAATCTGATTAAAAGAATCATAAAAAGGTAAATAGAAGGCAGTTATATGTAGAAATCACTTTTCCCTGTCACAGTTCTTTTATTTACATTGGGCAGGATTCTCTGGCTGCATTCGCCTGGCAACTAGAGGTCAATGGAGTTCTCCGTTGTACGCGGCTCGGTGGCAGTCTAGTGGCGGGCGGGAGCATCCAGCCCATTATATTTTTAAGACTACTTTTTTCCTCCTATAGCAACCAGCTAATTGTCATGGATGGGCCAAAACTATATCTCACAGTAACAAGTTATCAGGGCTAGTAAATGAACAGACAACATGACTGAAACAGAGATCCATTTTTCTCTTATTCCAGAGACGGACTGTTTTAGTACATGCTTAAAGTAGAATGGTTAGTGAAACCATAAAAGTTTACAATACTAAATTATTTTGACTCTATTGGATTTATACTACCTCACTCTAGAACAATCTAAAGTGATCACACTGCCCCTGCCTCTCTCAGCCTTGTACCTTCCATTCCTTCAAAGATCTATCCTATTTTTCTTTACTGGATTTAGTGGTCTTGACAAAGTGTTCACTGCTGCAACAACCCTCTGTGTACAGAATTTTCTTCTAATTTTTAAAACAATTAGTGGCCCCTTGCAATTGACCAGAGGGAGTAGTCATTCCTTAGTCACCTCCCCCTCCCCCCCCCCCCCCCCCCAATTTTAAAACTCTCCATTAAATCTTCTCATTTTTCAATGTTCCAGTGAAACATATCAGCCTGCTGAACCTACACTGTATATACTTAATGCCGCTTTCTAAAACTGAACCAAATTCTCCTAACTGAAGCTAATTTATTATTATTTTTAGTCACATATTTATTCCTGAAATAATAAATGTCGAATACTGTTGAACTATTTTGTTGGTGTACATATGCCTACACGGTTGGGTAAATTCATGTTTAAACCACTCAACCTGTCTGCGTGATTATACCTTTCAATGTCTTTTTATTATGCGGGTATTCCCATTTATTGTTCCCCCCCCCCCCCCCCCCCCCAAAAAAAATATCCTGCATGTTTATATTATTGCATTTGCATCAGTCTCCCGATTCCTGTCTTGGTTTTACAGTCTTCTTGCAATTTGCCAAACCTCTTACTTTTGTGTCAGCAGAAAATTTCAAAATTGTGCTCACCATGCCCAAGTTTAAATCCTGCTATCTACACAGAATGAACATAGATTCAGCACTCAATATCACTTTCAATCCGATCATCTAACTCCTTCGATTGATGGCTGGCCAGCATTTAGTGCCCATCTCTAACTGCCTTTCATTTCAGAGCGCATTTGAGAGTCAGCAACATTGCTGTGGATCTGGCTTTCATTAGTGAGCCAGATGGGTTTTTATGACAATAGTTTCATGTCGTCATTAGACTTATTAAATTCAAATTTCACCATCTGCTGTGGTGGGAATGGAATCTGGATCCCCAGATCTTGCCTTTGGTCTCTGGATTACTAGTCTAATGACAATACCACTGCCTCCTCAAGTGGGGCTAAAACCTGGAGAAATTGACAGTGGTCTAGGCAGCTGACTGCAACCTGCTGACTTCTGTCATAATATACACCAGCATATCATGGTGCAGACACACACACACTGATGGACATACACTAGGACCAATCAACATGCACAAACACCACAGCCAATCACCAGTTAGAACACACGCACTATAAAGACAGAGGGCATCACTTTTCCCGTTCATTCAGGATGCTGCCTCTCCGAGATGAGCATTTGCACAGCAATTACCTAGCAGTACAAACTTCCTCTGGACAATTGCTGTGCGCTTGGAACTATCCAAAAAATGTGATTTAAATTGCAAACTTCAGATAGTTCTGCCAGAGTTGCATCAACAGTTAGAAAATGTTAGAAGAATTTTTTTTTTATACATGTTTTTTATTGGGTTTTTGTGAGGTTAGAAGAATTGAACCCACTTCTAACTTCTGTCTTATTATTGTGAACATCCATACTGACACCCATGGGACAGTGTAGCTGGAAGCTTGTTGAACTACAATAGAATATTTCTCGTTGATAGCTCCCAAGGTTCAACATCTGAGTGGAATTTGGGGCATCCTGTGTCCCCTAATACCTATTCTCCATGCTATCCTTGTCTACCGCCTACTCTTGCACACTTGTGATATGAGTTGCCAGGTGAAAACTGAATCATCTTCCTTACGAGTCCCATCAAATGTGAGTATCTGAGCCGTTGAATTGCCTGCATCAGTTCTGGTAAAGTACTTCCTCAGAGGAATGACCTCTGAGGAGTATTGTCATTCTCCTGCACCATCACCTTCGAGATGCTTAAAACCCCTAAGAGATTTTAATGAAGTAGATTATTATACACGTGCTCATATTTCATTCACTGCTGACTTCAATATAAATGAGTGAGTGTTGATGAGTAATTGCATAATATGTAATTCTGTCACTTTGAAAAATGAAATGAAATGAAAATCGCTTATTGTCACGAGTAGGCTTCAATTAAGTTACTGTGAAAAGCCCCTAGTCGCCACATTCCGGCGCCTGTCCGGGGAGACTGGTATGGGAATCGAACCGTGCTGCTGGCGTGCTTGGTCTGCTTTAAAAACCAGCGATTTAGCCCAGTGAGCTAAACCAGCACCTTTGTAACCAGGAGGTCCCTATTTCCAGTGACCAAGGACTATGAGGCTCTGTGTTGCCCATTGCATGCTCTCCTAACAGCGGTCAGTTGTGAGATGGCTGAAGAGCCACTTCCAATTTTGCCACTCCCTGGTGTTCTGTGCTCTTTTCTGCAAAGAGAGAAATCCGAAACCAATGAATGACAACAATGGCATGTAGTCTCCAGATGGATGGAGACCTTAGTTGATGGTTGCTATGAGTGAGTGCAGGACATTACGTAGAGATAAATGTGAGTTTAATGGGAAATGGACAGATAGAGATGTGGAAGTATATAGACATAGGAATGGCTGCACCTGCAAAATAAGTGGGTGTGAGGAGTATTGTGCTGGAGTAAGCTTCAGAAGGCAGAATAAAGGGGTTAGTGTGCTGCACGCATGATGTTGTTGAATGTGTTATTGGCTTCTTTAGGCCATTGGATCCAGGATCATGGCATTGCACCTCAACTGCTAGTTTCCTCTGCTGCTACCATGCATGCCTTCTTGGTTTCATTGGCAGGCATATTCTTCTTGTCATAGGAAATAGCATTTCCTGTGGACTCTTATGGGGCCCAGCATCACATCCAGGAAGGTGTTAATAAGTGAGATGTAGTATGTACATTCTATTCTGTCACTTCCATGTGTTCTCCTAATTCTAGAATCCATCAAATTTCATGTTTGCCATATCCCTTTAAATACTGGTCATTAACTCATCCGCTTAACTGAATTGTTCAGGAAACCCAGAAATAATACATTAATATAGTGCAGGGGTGTCAAACTCAAATACACCGTGGGCTAAAATAAAAAATACGGGACAAGTCGAGGGCCAAACTGGTTCAATGTTTTTTTGCAAAACTTATTGAAATGAACTTATTGAACCTGGAACTAATAAAGCTTAGGTTATTGCCTATAAAAACAACATTAAATAATAAATAAATAAAAAAATTAGTTGCATTTATTTCTTATTGCTTTATCTGGAGCTTTTCCAGAGTAATTTCTAATGAAAACATTTTTCCACAGGCCAACACTTTGTGATTCACACTATACCTGAATAAACTCGGCATCAGCCATATCATACGCCATAGGCGCTTCAATTGCTGGGGCCAGCTTTAATAGTAATTAGATATTATTAGGGCAGCACGGTGGCCTAGTGGTTAGCACAACTGCCTCACGGCGCTGAGGTCCCAGTTTCGATCCCGGCTTTGGGTCACTGTCCGTGTGGAGTTTGCACGTTCTCCCCGTGTCTGCGTGGGTTTCGCCCCCACAACCCAAAAATGTGCAGAGTAGGTGGATTGGCCACGCTAAATTGCCCCTTAATTGGAAAAAATAATTGGCTCATCTAAATTTTTTTTAAAAAGTCATTAGATATTATCTCGCGGGCCAAAGATAATTCCACCGCGGGCCGGATTTGGCCCGCGGGCCTTGAGTTTGACATATATGATATAGTGCCACAAGCTGATGAGAAAAACTTACTTTGGATTACTTATACACTTCTGGAACCCTCTCATACCTCTGGAACCCTCCCACATTCAGTTTGTCCGTAAGTTAAAATCCACTCCTTTATGTTCTATCAACCAACTTACTATGCAAGCTAATATGTTTTCTTTCTACCATCTGTAATGTGTTTCTTTATATAGGTCAGATGCTCCATTGACATTCCTTTTTTTTTAATTTAGTTTTTTTTTCCAATTAAGGGGCAATTTAGCATGGTCAATCCACTGATCCTGTACATCCTTTTGGGTTGTGGGGGTGAGACCCACGCAGACATGGGGAGAATGAGCAAACTCCACATGGACAGTGACCCAGGGCCAGGACCGAACCCGGGTCGTCAGTGCTGTGAGGTGGTAGTGCTAACCACTGCGCCACCCTGCCGTCCTTACTCCATTGACATTCCTTTGTGAAAATTTCCTATGGAAGTTTTAATGTTTAAATTTCCACTTATTTTTGTGAAGAAGGACCTGTCACAGCTTCCTGCACTGCCACCACATGATTGCAATTTTATTGCCCCCATGCAACGTGCTCAAAATGATTTCTGAACAATATTTTGAGCAAAGTTACATCTTTCAAACTGATATATACACAGAAGATAGGAACAGGAGGAGGCCTTTTGGCCCTTCGAGCCTGCTCCACCATTTATCACGATCATGGCTCTTCATCCAACTCAATAGCCTAATCCTGCTTTCTCCCCATAACCTTTGATCCCATTTCCCCCAAGTGCTATATCTAGCCGCATTTTGAATATATTCAATGTTTGAGCATCAATGACTTCCTGTGGTAATTAATTCCACAGGCTCACCACTCTTAGGGTGAAGAAATACCATCTCATCTCTGTCCAAAATGGTTTACCCTGAATCCTCAGACCTGTGACCCCTGGTTCAGGACAACCCACCATTGGGAACATCTTCCCTGCATCTACCCTGTCTAGTCCTGTTCGAATTTTATAAGTCTCTATGAGATCCACCCTCATTCTTCTGAACTCCAGCGACAGCAATCCTAACCCAATCCCGCCATCCCTGGGATCAGTCTGGTGAACATTCGCTGCACTCCCTCGAGAGCAAGAACATCCTTCCTCAGAAAAGGAGACCAAAACTGCATGCCATATTCTAGGTGTGACCTCACCAAGGCCCTGTATAATTGCAACAACACATCCCTCCTCCTGTACTCAACCTCTAGCAATGAAGGCCAACATACCATGAGCCTTCTTTACCGCCTGCTGCACCTGCATGCTTATCTTCAGCGACTGGTGCTCAAGGCACCCAGGCCCCGCTGCACACTCCCCTGTCCCAATTTACAACCATTCAGGTAGTAATCTGCCTTCCTGTTTTTACTTCCAAAGTGAATAATCTCACACTTATTCAAATTATACTGCCATTGATTTGCCCACTCACCCAACATGTCCAGATCATGCTGTAGGAACGGTCGCACGGTAGCATTATGGATAGCATAATTGCTTCACAGCTCCAGGGTCCCAGGTTCGATTCCCCGTTGGGTCACTGTCTGTGCGGAGTCTGCACATCCTCCCCATGTGTGCGTGGGTTTCGTCCGGGTGCTCCGGTTTCCTCCCACAGTCCAAAGATGTGCAACTTAGGTGGCTTGGCCATGATAAATTGCCCTTAGTGTCCAAAATTGCCCTTAGTGTTGGGTTGAGTTACTGGGTTATGGGGATAGGGTGGAGGTGTTGACCTTGGGTAGGGTGCTCTTTCCAAGAGCCGGTGCAGACTCGATGGGCTGAATTGCCTCCTTCTGCACTGTAAATTGAAAAAAAAAATTAAACCTCTGCATCCTTGTCACAGTTCACCCTCCCACCGAACTTGGTATAATCTGCAAACTTTGAGATGTTACATTTTGTTCCCTCATCCAAATCATTAATAATTATATTGTGAATAGCTGGGGTCCCAGCACCGATCCCTGTGGCACACCACTAGTTACTGCCGCCAATTTGAAAAGGACCCATTAATTCCTACTCTTTGTTTCTTCTCTGCCAACCAGCTTTCTATTCACCTCAATACACTTCCCCCAATCCCATGCGCTTTAATTTTGCACAATAATCTCTTGTGCGGGACTTTGTCAAACGCCTTCTGAAAGCCCAAATATACCACATCGACTGGTTCCCCCTTGTCAACTGTACTGGTTACCTCTTCAAAGAATTCCAACAGATTTGCCAAGCATGATTTTCCTTCATAAATCCATGCTGACTCTGACTGATCCTGCCACTGCTTTCTAAATGTTCCGCCATAAAGTCCTTGATAATGGATTTGAGCATTTTCCCCACTACCGATGTTAGGCTTACTGGTCTATAATTGCCTGGCCCCCTCTCTACCCCCCCTTTTTGAATATTGGAATGACATTAACTGCCCTCCAATCTGCAGGGACTTCCAGGGTCTACAGAATCCTGCAAGAGGACCACCAATGCATCCACTATTTCCAGAACAGCCTCCTTAAACACTCTGTGATGCAAATTACCAGGACCTGGGGATTTATCTACCTTCAATATCATTAATTTTCCCAGCACCATTTCTCTACTAATATTAATGTCCCTCGGTTCTTCCCTCTCACTAAACCTTTCATTCTCCAACATTTTGGTGATCTGATTTGTATCCCCTTTTGTGAAGACCGAGCCAAAGCACATCTTCAATTGCTCAGCCATTTCTTTGTCCCTTATTATACATTCCCTTGTTTCTGTCTGTAGGGGACCTACATTTGTCTTCACCAATCTCTTTCTCTTCACATATCTATAGAAACTCTTTGTGCCAATCTTTATGTTCCCTGCAAGCTTACTTTCGTACTGTATTTTCCTCTTCTTAATCAATCCCTTCGTCCTTTGCTGAATTCTAAACTGCTCCCAATCCTCGGACCTATTATTTTTCTTGGCCAATCTGTATACTTCTTCCTTGGATCAGATACTGTTTCTAATTTCCTTTTGTAAGCCATGGATTGGCCCTCTTACCCATTTTGCTTTTGTGCCAAACTGGAATGAACAATTGCTGCAGTTCCCCCATGCGTTCCTTGAATGTTTGCCATTGCCTATCCACTGTTATCCCTTTAAGTAACTCTGCCTAAATATAAATGTAAATTTATCCAACACATTATCCTTTCATTAAATGTTGCAATTAAAGTAACATTCCTCTCTTCTATCTTCCTTTGCACCTATTGTCATCTTGTCCTCGCTATTCGCACTCAAGACCCTGTAAGGACTCCATCCCTTTCTCTCAACTCCTTCACCTGCGTCGCATTTTTTCCGATGATGCCACTTTCAAAAATGGTGCTTCGCACATGTGTTTCTTCTCCCTCAACCATGATTTCCCACCTACGGTTGTTGACAGGGCACTCAACAGTGTGCGGTCCATCTCCCGCGCCACTACCTTTGCCCCCTCCGCACCCTATCGGAACAAGGATAGAGTCCCCCTCGTTCTTGCATTTCATCCCACCAGCCTTCCTATGTAAAGCATAATCCTCCACCATTTTCGCCAACTCCAGAGTGATGCCACCACCAAACACACGGTCCATCTCCCGCGCCACTACCTTTGCCCCCTCCCCACCCTATCGGAACAAGGATAGAGTCCCCCTCGTTCTTGCATTTCATCCCACCAGCCTTCGTATGTAAAGCATAATCCTCCACCATTTTCGCCAACTCCAGAGTGATGCCACCACCAAACACATATTTCCTTCACTCCTTCTGTCAGCATTCCGCAGAGACCGTTCCCTCTGAGATAATCTAGTCCACTCCTCCACCATATCCAGTACCTCACTCATTACCCATGGCACCTTCCCATGCAATCGCAGAAGGTGTAACACCTGCCCTTTACCTCGTCCATGCTTAACATCTCAGGCCGAAAACACTCATCCCAGGTTAAGCAGCGTTTCACTGGCACCTCATTCAATTTGGTCTACTGCATTCGCTGCTCCCAATGTGGTCTCTATATCGGAGAGACCAAATGCAGACTGGGTGATCGCTTTGCTGAGCACCTACAGGACCCTGACCTTCCTGTTGCTTGCCATTTTAACAAAAGACCCTGCCATATATATTTATACCACCCCCATCTTAGCCACCTTTCCTTGCCCTTTCTCCCCTTTGCTTCCCCATTCCCCTCCCCCTACATCTGTCACAGTTTACCCTCTGATGTTTTTTTCTCTGCTGTTTGGCCTTTCACACCTTCTGTTCTCTCTGGGGACTGCCATTATCACTCTTTCCCCATGGTTTCTGTGGCTATTAGCACCCCATTTCCCTGGGTTTCTGTGGCTATGACTCATCTTTCATTCTCACTCCACAGTATAAATATTTCCCACTTTCTCTGTCTGTTAGCTTTGACAAAGAGTCATTGGACCCAAAATGTTAGCTCTTTCCTCCCCCTACAGATGCTGCCAGACTTGCTGAGATTGAGATTTTCCAGCATTTTCTCTTTTGTTTCAGATTCCAGCATCCGCAGTAATTTTCTTTTATCATCTTGTCCTCTGTGATTTCAGTCGCCATATTGCATCTCCTGGCTTTTTACACTCTGAATTCACCACCATCTTGTCCTCTCTAATTGGTAATTGCTTCGGGTGACTGTCTGTGTGGAGTTTGCACTTTTTTCCATGTCAGCATGGGTTTCCTCCCACCGTCCAAAGATGTGCAGCTTGGGTGGATTGGCTATGGTGAATGGTCCCTTAATGTCCAGAAGGTTAGGTGGGGTTTCTGGGTTGCGGGGACAGGGTAAAGGCATGGGCTTAAGTAGGGTGCTCTTTCCAAAGGCTGGTGCTGAATGGCCTCCTTATGCGCTGTCAATTTTGTGATTCTATAAGAGTGGTAGCATTTGGATGGTATGGTGGCACAGTGGCTAGCACTGCTTCCTCACGGCGCAGAAGACCTGGGTTCGATCCCGGCTCCGGGTCACTGTCTGTGTGGAGTTTGCACATTGGTGTCTGCGTGGGTCTCATCGTCTAAATTTATTTCAAAAATGAATTGCAGCATTGATAATTCTTTGGTTCTTTAAATTTAAAAATCGATTAAAATTACAGTTTAAATATCCAAGTCTAGTTCTATTAAATTTTACAACCCCATGAATTTTCCAGTTACAATAGAAATGTGCATCTCTAAATGAAATTAGTTTCAGTCAAATTGCTGAATATTTCATACATTTGTGGTTCTGTGAAAAAGGTATTGATTTGTTTCAGTCATTAATCATGAGAATATATTACAGCCTTTAGCATTTTAAAGCAATGGGAAGTATTTAGGGCGCGATTCTCCGCAAAGGCGGAGAGTCGTGAAGGCTGCCACGAAACCGGCTGTGTTTCACGGCGGCCTCCGCACCCCCTCCCGGGACCCGATTCTGCTCCCCGGTCGGGGCTAGCATCGCGGCCCCGTGAACTCCGGCACCGCGGGCTTATCCGCGCATATGCTTCAGACCCTCGCATGCGCGGTCCGTGATGCCCCTCAGCCGCCCCGCGGACTTATCCTGCGGGGCGGCGGAGGGAGAAAGTGTGGGCGGGAATCGGACCCGCTGCCCGCGATCGGTGCCCACCGATTGCGGGCCCATGCCACCCTTGGCACGGCCTTGCCAATCGGTGGCATGGTTGTGCAGAACGGCACTTTGCGGCCGTTTTCACGAACTGGTATAGCAGGTGTATTAAAAATCGTGAAAACGGCCGTAAAGGCCTTGGAAATCGGCCAGGGGAGAATTGTGTTGGGGGGCGGGCATGGGGGGGGGGGGGGGGGGGGGGGAAATAGCGGGAGGGCGTCGGACCAGCGTCGCCGTAAAAATTTGCGCCGCCCGCTATTCTCCGCCCCGTCGTGTGTGCGGAAAATCGCGCCCTTAGTATTTTACATTTTTTCCACTGGCATAACTGAATTTCACTTTATTTTATGGACCTAATGGCCTCTTAATATTTGGTTTGATTGTCCTCCTTTCTCTCATTCTCTTTTGGTAGAAAAATGTTAGATTGTTGTTTCATGGCTGATTGCTAACTGTGATGATCAAAATTCTTTCACCCATACTTTTACATATGTTTAAATTGCAGTATGAAGGATTTTGGAACTATTTGATTTTTGTATTACTTCTTGCCAAAACTAGTGCTGCTAATTGGGGAAATCGCCAAGTACGTAAAGAAAAATTGGGTGAACCTGGGTTTTTGCACATTTCTGAGTGATTAATTGCAGAGCGGCATTGGCTGAACCATGTGAAATGAGGGTGGGTTGAGAATTTGTTTGATCATTCGTTAAAATATTCCACTGATTTTCCATTTTTGTTGCAGGAGAGTCTGGTCATCATTAAATCCAAAATTCCAACCTATTGCTCTATTTACACTTGAGAAAAAGGCAAAACTTCTGCCTTCGGTCAGTACATCTCTGCATCCAGACAGAAATCATAGATGACAACATCTTGCAGTTTTATCTAATAATGTGATGTACTGTTTAATTTTATGTAGTTTCGAAGACGAAATCCAATAAATATCTTTACAGAAATTATGTTGAAATGAAGGTGAGTCACACTATTCTTTAATAAAGAAGAAAATTGTGTCGACTTGGTCAACCATTTATTTTTCTCGTTGCTGTGAAGAATTACGTATTTTACAAGTTATCTGAATTTGTACATAACACCAAGTTCAACCTGTGCCATACTTCAGGAATATTTGGAAATATCTAACATTGGGGTGGATAATTAACAAATAAACTTAAATAGATAAGAATAATATCTGCTATTAAATATGGAAATATCTGCAATCCATCCTTAATAGGGTGTGGCCAGCTATAATGAAGCACTGCCTTTCAAAGGCATAACAGAAGGTTAAGATCGCAAATACAATTTACAAATTCATTGCACACAGTGCTAGACTCCAAACTACAACCTCCAGGCCATTTTTAACCCTTGGGCCCTCACAATCTAACTCTCAAAGCTAGGCAGTTCAGTTATATTTGTACAGAAGCAAAATATTGGAAATCTGGAATAAAAACAGAAAATGTTGGAAATACTCAGCAGATCAGCAAACAGTTGTGAAGTGAGAAACTGTTAAATATAAAGTCAATGACTTTTCATCAAAGCTGAAAAATGTTAGAAATGTGACTGATTATAATCATGGACAAAGACAGGGAAAAGTTGGAGGAGATGTAGCCCCTGCCTTTTACCTTCTCACTTTCCATTATCCAGGACTCCAAACGTTCTTTAAGATTGAAGCAGCAATTTACTTACACTTCTTTCAACTTTTTATACTCTATTCTCCTCCACATTGGGGAGACGAAACATGGAGCAAATGTTTTTCTGGACACCTGCGTTCAGTCCACATGCATGATCACAATCTTCCAGTCGTTTGTTATTTTAAGCCTCTGAACTACTCCCACTCTGACTTCTCTATCCTTGGCCACCTATACGTTTCTAATAAAGCTCACTGGAAACTTGGGGAATGGCACCTCCTCTTCAATTAAGTGTTTTACTGCACTCCAGACTGAACATGGAGTGCCATAATTTCAGAATATAACCACTGCTCGTATTTTTTGGGACAGCAGCTGTTGATAATGATTCTGCTATTTCCATTTACATCTCCTCAAGACCCCTGTCCCATTACCACCCTCTCTTGCCTTGCAACATCATCACTGTTGTCATTTAATCTCTTCTGTGTTTCATGCTGGCACAAACAACCCCATTGTTTTTTCCTCCTGTCCCTTTCCCTTCCTCAGTACTTGCTGAAAACCTGTTACATTTCTAAATAATTCTGATGGAAGGCCAGCAATCTGGAACACTTAACTTGGTTTCTCTCGCCACAGAAATAACTGATTTTAATTCAGTTACATTTATGTTTACATAGAAACATACATAGAAAACAAAGATGAAGGAGGTCATTGGCCCTCCGAGTCTGCTCTCCCATTTATTAAGGTCATAGTCTGATTGATCATCAAATTCAATACCCTGATCCCTCGTCCCTCCCCGCACCCCCATATCCCTTAATCTCTTTAGCCCCAAGAACTATATCTAATTCTTTCTTAAAATTACACAATTCACCTCAAATACATTTTGTTGTAGTGAATTCCACAGATAAGGTTTATCCCTTATCCTCAAACTATGACCCCTAGTTCTGGACTCCACTGCTATCAGGAACATTCTTTATGAATCTACCCTATCTAATCCTGTTAGAATTTTATAAGTTTCTATGAAATTCCCTCTCGCTTTTCTAAACTCGAATGAATGTAATCCTAACCGATTTAATCTCTCCTCCTATGATTGTCCTGTCATCCCACAAAGCAGCCTGGTAAACCTTCGGGGCACTCCCTCCATAGCAAGAACATACTTCCTCAGATAAGGACACCAAAACTGCACACAATACTTCAGATGTGGCCTCACCAATTCCCTATACAATTGTAGTAAAACATCCCTATTCTTATACCCAAATCTCTCACTAAGAATGCCAACATATCATTTGGCTTCTTTACTGCTTGCCCTACCTGCGTGCCTACTTTTAGTGACTGATGCACATGGACACTTAAGATCTCGCTGAATATTCCCCTCAATTTATACCTGTTTTCATAATGTCATGGGAGTGTCCCATTAAGAAATGTTTTTGTCTTATCACATGGGTGATGTAATTGTATGGGTGGAGCTGGGGTGTAGAAAGTTTTACTTTTGCTTTGAGGTTTTTGGACTGGTTTGAACTGCACAGTTTGAAAAAGTGTCTCTACATTTTAAAAGCTGTTTCCAGACTGCTTGGTAACTTAAAGAGATAATTGCTTTCTGGAAGGAAATAAAACCTGCTATTTGAAAAGGGAAACAAGAGTGTCAATAACAACGGTCCTGTATAAGTGAGAATGCCGTGTGCTGGGCCACGCCTTTGAAAAGAGGTTTTTGGTTTTATTTGGATTTTGTTAATGAATTGGAGCAGTTAAAGCGGAATTCATTAAGAGTTATACATAGATTACTGTAGTTATGTGGGGTCTTTATATTTGTAGTTGATAAAATTCTTGCTGTGTGTTTATACAAATGTGAACTAAATTCTTAGAATAAAGCTGATTTTTTGATTAAAAGCGCCTAAGAAGTTTGTTGAATAAGCCTCAAGATGCAGGCTCTTCTGCTCATCCTAGCCAAATCAACAAATGTTATAGGTCAGGTGAACTCCATAATATACTTTTGGAGTTTTTAAATCCTGGCCCATAACAAAATAATAACCTGCTTCACTTTTTTCTACCACAGCAGATAGCCTCACGTTTATCCACATTATACTGCATCTGTCATGCATATATCCACTCACTCAGCCTTTCAAAATCCCACTGAAGCATCTCTGCATCCTCCTTACAGTTCACCCTCCCAACCAACTTTGTATCATTGCAAATTTGGAGATAATACATTTAGTTCCCTCGTCCAAATTATCAATATGTAATGTGAACAATTGGGGTCCTAGCACAGATCCCTGCGACACCCCACCAGACACTGCCTGCCAATCTGGAAAAGACCCATTTATTCCAACTTTTTGCTTCCTACCTGCTAACCAGCTTTCTATCCATTTCAAGATATTACCCACTGCCATGCGCTTTAACTTCACATAGTAATCTGCTATGTTTACTTGTCGATTTCATTCTGGTTTTAGTTTTCAGAGACCAGAGGATTAGAAAGGACTTATCTTAATTCTCCTTTTTGGTTGGTAAATCCAAGTACACTGCACTTAAATATTGAAGAAAATTCACATTGCCTTTGAGTTTAACTGAGGGTAATTTTGACTGGGATGCTTGTGTGAAGTAACAGTGATATCAGAGCAGCCATCCCATTATACATTTCACCTGATTTTCATTTTCACCTAGTATGTTTCCCATGAAGCTCCATGGTATAAATCATGCTGCCTATAGTGCAATGGATACTCTGGCTTAGAAAGTGGCTCTCATTTGGCATGTGTCCAAACTATCCATTGTGAACATTTTTTTTTATCGGTTTGAAATATGCTCATTGTCCGTTTTGTAGTTGCAGACGTCCACCTAAATAACTTGTCTCAACTAAAATGGCAGGGAAATCAGAACCAATGCAAAGAGTCAGAGGAGGGAGAAAATGAAAATTGAAATGAAATGAAAATCGCTTATTGTCACAAGTAGGTTTCAAATGAAGTTACTGTGAAAAGCCCCTAGTCACCCCATTCCAGCGCCTGTTTGGGAAGGCTGTTACAAGAATTGAACCCTGCTGCTGGCCTGCCTTGGTTTGCTTTAAAATCCAGCTATTTAGCCTAATGTACTAAACCAGCCCCTTGAAGCATGAACTAGAACAAAAGACAGAAAGGGGAATTAGAAAAGTGATAGAGAAATCAAGGACCAGAATCAAACAGGGCCACAGTGAGAGCTAACGTGACAAGGAATGTTAAAAAGACGAGCCTCAAGGCTTTGTGCCTAAATGCGCGGAGCATTTGTAATAATGTGGATTAATTAATTGTGCCAATAGATGGACCTGGGTGTCCTTGTACACCAGTCGCTGAAAGTAAGCATGCTGGTGCAACAGGGAGTAAAGAAGGCAAATGGTATGTTGGCCTTCATAGTGAAAGCATTCAAGTTCAGGAGCAGGGATATCTTGCTGCAATTATACATGACTTTGGTGAGACCACATCTGGAATATTGTGTGCAGTTTTGCTTTCTTTATCTGAGGAAGGAAGTTTCTGTTATTGAGGGACTGCAGAGAAGGGTTACCAGACTGATTCCTGGGATGACGGGACTGATGTATAAGTAGAGATTGAGTCAGTTAGGATTTAATTTGCTGGAGTTTAAAGAATGAAGGCGGGGGGGAGGATCTCATAAAAACCTATAAAGTTTAACAGGACTAGGCAGGATAGATGCAGGAAGAATGTTCCCAATGATGGGGAAGTCCAAAAGCAGGATTCATAGTCTTAAGGATATGAAGTAAACCATTTAGGACTGAGGTGAGGAAAGTTTTCTTTGCCCAGACAGTCATGAGTCTGGAGAATTCACTACCACAGGAAGCAGTTGCGGCCGAAACATTGGCCGGGATTCTCCGACCCTCCGCGCCACAATCGGGCTCGGCGCAGGGGCGGAGAATGGGTGTCAGACGTGCGATTCTCCCCCGACAACTGGCCGAGTTCCTGCTGGCATGGTTCACTTATGGTTCCACCCGGCGGGGGCTCGGAGTGGTGGCTGCCACTCTGATGCGTCACTGAGGGGGGCCTCCAGGACAGCCAGGCTCACGATCGGGACCACCTGAATTGTTGGGGCCGGCCCGCGGTGTGGGTCTGCCATGTTGCGCGAAGTGGCTGTCGTGCGCATGTGCGGACCCGCGGCCGGAAGTGCAGGGCGCCATATTGGCAGCCGGAGCTGCGTGGACTACAGGGCCCTGCTCGCCCCCTGCAAATTGGAGAATCTCTCTGGACTTTCTCCAGGAAAGTCCAGAGTGATTCGCGCCCGTTTTCCTGAGGCCGTGGGTACATAGCCCCATTATCAGAGAATTCCACCCATTGTTTTCAAGAAGGAATTAAATATAGCACTTGGAAATGGCTACTCACCTCTTCAGTTCCCCTCAGCAGCCATTGCCGCCAGCTTCACGTTTTTAACACGGAGTAGTAAACGTTGCCCACATGATTTCTCGCTGGGAGTCGGTTAATTCTTGTTAGGCCATTATATTTGACTTCAGTCTTGCTAATGAGATGGAAATTAATGCAACTGAGGGTTAATGATATGCTCGCCATATTGGGACGTGATCCGGAACTCGTCCTTGGAAGTGGACTGGTTAAATAGCAAACTGATCTCGATTTTGGCCTTTTCCGCTATTTAACCGGCCTGCCCAGATTGGGGCCGGGTGCAACGCGATGGTTAAATCACGCCATATATCTGAGATTATTGCTTATTCGTAGCCATTGGCAATAGGAGAAGGGCCCCTGCAAGGCAGTGCTAACAGTTCTGGTGTCTGTAATTAATTATGATCAAATCACTAAATGTTCTTATCTGTGTTAATCATAGAATCATAGAATTTACAGTGCAGAAGGAGGAATTTGTTCCATCGAGTCTGCACCAGCTGTTGGAAAAAGCATCCTACTTAAGCCCACACCGCCACACTATTCCCATAACCCAGTAACCCCCCCCCCAAACCCTTTTGGATACTAAAGGACAATTTAGAATGGCCAATCCACCCTAACCTGCACATTTTTTACATAGAATTTACAGTGCAGAAGAAGGCCATTCGGCCCATCGTGTCTGCACCGGCTCCTGGAAAGAGCACCCTACCCAAGGTTAACACCTCCACATCTTTGGACTGTGGGAGGAAACCAGAGCACCCGGAGGAAACCCACGGACAGACAGGGATAAAGTGCAAACGCCACACACACAGTGACGCAAGGCGGGAATTGAACTCTGGGGCAAAATTCTCCCATCAGGAGACTAAATCCCGAGGCTGGAAGGGCTAGGAGCAGGGCCGCGTCATTTACGGGCCTTGGCGCCACGTAAAAGCGGCGCTGCGTAAATGATGTCACCTGCGAATGTGCAGGTTGGCCGGCACCAACCCGCTCATGCGCGGAATATCGTCCTCCCCGCAGCCGCCTGGCAAGACATGTCGGATGGATCTTGCAGGGCAGCGGAGGAAAGGAGTTCCTCTTTCAGAGAGGCCGGCCTGCTCATCGATGGGCACCGATCGCAAGCCAGACCCCTTTTGAGGCCCGCCCCGGTGCTGGATTCCCCCCCCCCCCCCCCCCCACAGGCCACCCCCGTCCAGCGTTCCCGCCGGCAGTGACCAGGTGTGGACGGTGCCAGTGGGTACCCGTCGTATTGGGCAGGCCGCTCGGCCCACCGGGGCCAGAGAATCGCTGCTCGCCCATTACAAACGGCGAGTGACGATTCTCTGAGCGGCCAGCCGTGAATCTCGCCACGCCGGTTTGGGGGTGGACGAATCGCGTGTGGGTGGCGGGACTCGCTCGGCGCCCCAGCGATTCTCCCACCCAGCCACTGTGCCACCATGCCAAAAATATTATTTTCGTGTTACATGTTGTTTATAATAACAGGTGTTGTGGATATACTTGCTATTTGTATACCACATATGAATGAATGTGTAAATAATGTCAGATTGGCCGAATCTGATTTTTCCACTGCAAGCCCAATATCTAAATCGGATTTGAGCCTTCCTTCCTTGGGCTATTTTATAATATCATGATACATGTAATTCCCATTGGTCAAATGCAATGCATCATATTCCTTCAAATTCAGCTACTCAGTGGAGCTCTAAATGTAGTCAGAAAATCCTGTGAACCATAGAAAAGCATGTAAATTAAGAAAACTGATCTTCACTTTGGAAGTGAATGGTGGATATTAATGTGCAGTTGGCTCATTGAATATCCATAAAGTTAGTCAGGGAATTCAGTAACTCCCCCTCTTCTGCAAAGGCGTGAGAGCTATAAACAAGAATTCCCTCACGGTGTACCACTCTTGACTTGAAAGATGAGGATTTTATTTATATTTAAATATATATCTATATTTGGAGGCATGGTAGCGCAGTGGATAGCACTGCTGCCAATGGTGTTGAGGACCCAGCCCCGGGTCACTATCCATGTGGAGTTTGCACATTCTCCCCATGTCTTCATGGGTTTCATCCCCACAACCCCAATATGCAAGTTAGGTGGATTGGCATGCTAAATTGCCCCTTAATTGGAAAAAAAATAATTGGGTCCTCTAAATTTATATTTAAAAAATAAATATATATCTATATCATATAAGGTACAATTAAGCCACAGCCTGTGACGTCCACATCCCACGAACAAATAAAATAAAAAATTACAGAACTCAGAAATCTGATCCAGATGGTTTTTGGGATGGAGAACAACTTGAGTATCCTGGGGTACTCACTGAGGAGCCATAGCTTCCGCATTTCCAAATGTTGGCTTTGATAACCTCCATAGTCAGCAAATGCTGGTTAATTCTGCATACCGTGAACCTGTTATGTAGATTTCTGTGCTTCCATACCATCAACAGTATGTCCGCCATCAATCGTACCACACCGCAATTTTCCGATAGGTGGGAAAGCTATTGAGTCGGCTGCCTGCCGGTGGCCTAATTGAGGCCCTGAAGAGGGAAATTAATGCTCACGTGAAGGCTTAATTCTGCCTCTGCTCAGAATTTAACAGCTGGCAGGAAAGGGCTGCACCTTAAATGGTCCCTGGTGCCAATCAGAGCCCTCTCCAACCACCTTTCCTTCCCTATTTCCATCCTCTCTCCCACACTCTCCAACATGGTCTCCATCCCCCTCACTGTTCCTCTGAGCCCAGCCCCGACAAGATCCCAGACCTAACTGGAGATCTAAGTTCATCACTGAATGCCTGGTCCTTGACCTAGCTGTACTACCGGCAATAACCACCACTCTCGGTGGCATTGTCAGTACTGGAGGGATGCCTTCTATGAGGTGGAACTTCCTCCTGGAGACGGGTAAAAGTCTCTGTTGGCCAAAAGATTAAGGTGGGGGGAGCTGGCAGACTTGAGGCAGGCTCATCCTTGACATTTACACTAGGATATGAGGAGGCTGTCCTCAGTGTTTTTACAAATATATATTACTCGGCACTATATGTCTTTAGGTCGTGGTTGATACCATTGTTTCTTTCCATTTCATGTATTTTATTTAGCAATAATACAATGCCACATTCAGTCATTTTAACTATATCCTTTTGCCCATTCGGGCACCACTTTCGTTGGAAGAAATGAATTCATAATAGCCTGAAAAATGTGAAATATTACTCTTGAATTGTGTGATATATGATGGAAGACAGAAAAATAAGAACTGCATCTGTTATGGAGGGAAATGGACGTCTTTTTGTTTACTTTAATGAACCTCATTATTCACAAGAAATGTTAACTTCATGGGTGAGAACGAAAGTTTAATCAAACTGAAGTGTCTGAGCAGCTTGTGATTGATCCTGCTACTTTCTGGCGCTGGTTTCACAATTATTCAACAAAATTGTCAGATTAAATTGCTGTATTAATTTTGAAAAAAACTTTCAATGACAGTTCTTATTGCAAGTGAAAAATATGTCCATACTTAGGTCTGATCACAATTGCTTGTCTCAATAATCTAGACTGCATGATATTTAGAGAATTTTCCAACTTTTCAAGTGTAGGGGAATGTCACCCACCTGGGTCACATGTTGGAAATAAATGGTTAGCTAATCCTGCACTATCGATGACCATATTTCCTGTGCTTTCACGAGGTGAGCTTCCCATATTAGGAGCACAAAAACAGAAAATTATCCTTTTGATTCAGACTTCCTTGTCTTTTCTTCATATGGACTCGGAGCGTTGGGTGGAATTCTGTGGCCATTCCCACCAGCGGAATTTTCCAGTCCAGATGCAGTTAATAGGCATTTGAATGGCTTGTCACGCTATCCGGCCACGCTTCCTCCCCTGCTAACTCTTCTCCTCTACACACATGCTGCCAAATCTGCTGGGGTTTTCCTGCATTTTCTGGTTTTATTTTAGATTTACAGCATCCACAGTATTTTGCTTTTATCCTTTCTTTATATTTACTGAATGCTGAATGAACATTTAAATAAAATACTCTGGGCGTGATTTATGCACAAAAACAAAGTACGCACAGAAACAGAGTCCTGCTTTGGGTGTGTATAGCACGGTCCTTTTCAGCGTATGCAGCGCTGAGAACGACCCAGCTATCAGACGAGATTCTTTTTTTTCTGGCCTCGGTCAGGAATGCTCCACCAGGGCCGCACTTACCTAATTTCCTGCACTGACGAGCAGGAAGGGATTGGGGCGCCATTTTTAAATGCTGCCTGATCTCTCAACCCCCCTCGGACAGCATACTGTGGCCTCCACACACCCCACTGGTCTAACTTACCACTTAGGGGGTCCTTGGCCCCCCACCCCACCTCTTAAGAGCAGGGCACCCATGGAGCCAATCACTGTCAAGGGCAATTTGGCACCAGGGTACGTTAGCATTGCCAGCCTGGTATCCTGGCAGTGTCCCTGGCTGCAGAAAAAAGGACAAAACGCAAATAAAGGTTGCCAGAAAATTACTGAGTGAGTAAAAATGGCTGCAGTAAATCTTCCAATCCCAACTTGGATGCATCCAGGCTGCTGAAACGGCGAGGCAAGCCCCTTATGAGGCAGAACGGGTCCAAATTATTAAATCTTTTCAAGCTCTCGATCTGAATGACGGGGATCATTTCGCGCGCTTTTCGCGGAGTCCCGCGCTTACACGCAGTGAGCATGCTGACGTAATGGACCGCTTCGCGCAGGAGCGCGTCACGCTGGATCGCCCCGCACATGTGCGGTGGCACGACAAACGTCCCGACGCTCCGGCATGCGGCATCTGCGGCTCCGCCCACTTAAAGCGGCAATGTCCCGCGAAGTCCCGATGCTGCCTGCAGTGTGGCAAAAGAGGCCACTACGCTGCAATGTGCAGATCTTCCATGCCTGCTGCTTTTAGGAGGTCCACCCAGCCCCACAGAGACGTCAGGACTATCCAGCCTGCCATCAATGAACCTACTCCAGACCTTGCTTCCGACTGTGCCTGCGATGACCCACAGGTTCCGTTCCAAATCGGCGTCGTTACTATGAACAGGATGTCCCCCAGGCGTGGCACTGAACCCGTCCACGTCCACATCGTCAGCCAGGATAATGAGTGGTGTGCCACCCTTATGGTCAACCGGTCCCCTGTCAGGTTCCACCTGGACACTGGCGCTTCTGCCAATCTCATTGAGTCATCTGATTTTCACAAGCTCTGCGTACAGCCTGCTGGCCTGCCAACTGCGTGTAAATTGCTGGACTACAATGGCAATGCCATTGCCGCCAGCGGCTCCTGCCGCCTTGAGGTGACACACCATGCTCACACAGCCATTCTCCCGTTTGAGATTGTTGCTGCCTCAAAAGCCTCCCTGCTTGGTGCACAGGCATGCAAGCTGCTCCACTTCGTGCAGAGAGTACAGTCTCTCTCTTCAAGCGATGTGTCTGCATCCTCTGACACAGACTTCAGGGTGCAACTCGACTCCATCATCCAGCAATACTATGATGTCTTCAAAGGCATGGGCACGCTCCCGTGCACATACAAAATCTTACTCAAGCCCAACGCCACGCCTGTCGTTCACGCACCTCGCAGAGTCCCAGCCCCGCTCAGGGACCGCCTCAAGCAACAGCTCCAGGATCAAGGAGTCATCTCTAGGGTCACGGAACCCACAGACTGGGTAAGCTCCTTGGTCTGTGTCAAGAAACCGTCCGGCGAGCTGCGGATCTGTGTTGATCCTAAAGATCTGAATCAGAATATCATGCGGGAGCACTACCCGATTCCAAAATGTGAGGAGCCCACGTCCGAGATGGCCCACGCCAAACTCTTCTCAAAACTGGATGCCTCGAAGGGTTTCTGGCAGATCCAACTAGATGAGTCAAGCAGGAAGCTGTATAATTCAACACACCCTTTGGCAGGTTCTGCTACAACCGGATGCCATTCGGCATCATTTCTGCATCCGAAGTTTTCCATCGGATCATGGAGCAGATGATGGAGGGGATCGACGGTGTCCGGGTAGATGTCGACGACATTATTATCTGGTCAACCACCCCGCAGGAACACATTGCCCGCCTTAAGCGCGTTTTCAGGCGCATCCATGAACACGGACTCCGCCTCAATAGGGCCAAATGCTCCTTCAGACAGTTGAGTATCAAGTTTCTGGGGATCACATCTCCCACCGGGGGTGCGTCCGGACGAGGACAAGATTGCAGCAATCACGTCCATCAAGACGCCCAAGGAAAAGAAAGCAGTCCTCCGGTTCCTGGGTATGGTGAATTTCCTCGGGAAGTTCATCCCGCATCTCGCCTCACACACCACGGCCCTCAGAGACCTAATTCGCAAAACCACAGATTTCCGATGGCTCCCCGCTCATGAGCGTGAATGGCAGGAGCTGAAGGCCAAGCTGTCCACGGCTCCAGTGTTGGCCTTTCTCGACTTTCCCACTAAAGAAACCAAAATCTCTACTGATGCCAGTCAGTCGGGGATTGGTGCCGTGCTCCTGCAACGAGACAAGGCCTCGTCATGGGCCCCCGTTGCGTATGTGTCGCGGGCGATGACCCCCACAGAGCAGCGCTATGCGCAAATTGAGAACGAGTGTCTCGGCCTTCTCACTGGAGTCGTGAAGTTCCACGACTACGTCTATGGACTTCTGCAGTTCATGGTCGAAACCAACCACCGCCCGCTTGCAAATATTATCAAAAAGGGCTTGAATGACATGACGCCTCGCCTCCAGCGTATCCTACTCAGGCTGTGCAGGTACGACTTTCAACTGATCTATACCCCTGGCAAGGACCTTGCCATTGCCGATGCCCTCTCAAGGTCAATCACAACTCCGTGTGATCACGGCGGCTTCATTTGCCAAATAGATGCTCAAGTTCAGTTTGCAGCCTCCCATTTGCCAGCTTCGGATGCACGACTGATGCAAATTCGACGCGAGACAGCGGCTGATCCCCTTCTGCAGCGGGTGATGCGTCTAATGTCAGGTGGCTCAAGGGCCAATGCCCGCAATTTTACAACGTCCGAGATGGCCTGGCGGTTGTCGATGGGGTGCTCCTGAAATTGGATCGCATCATCATTCCACAAAGCATGTGCCAGCTACTGTTGGGGCAACTCCATGAAGGCCATTTAGGAATCGGGAAATGCCGCTGCAGGGTCAGAGAAGCCGTCTACTGGCTGGGCATTAACGATGACATCGCCAATGTGGTGCTCAACTGCTCCACCTGCCAGCGATTTCAGCCCGCCCAACCATGGGAGACCCTGATGCCCATGAGCTTGTCACATCGCCTTAGTCCAAAGTGGGCATCGACTTGTTCCATGCATTGGGCAGGGACTACGTCATCATCATCAACTACTTCTCCAGTTACCCGGAGGTCATCAGGCTGCACGATCTCACATCCTCGGCTGTGATCAGGGGTTGTAAGGAGACATTTGCCCGACATGGCATTCCGCTGACGGTCATGTCAGACAATGGCCCCTGTTTCACGAGCCAGGAATGGGCCGGCTTCGCCCGACACTACAACTTCGAGCACATTAGGTCCAGTCCCCTATACCCCCAATCCAATGGGAAGGCGGAAAAGGGTGTCCACATCGTCAAGCAGCTCCTCAGCAAGGCCGCCAACGCTGGCTCAGATTTCCATCTTGCTCTGTTAGCCTATCGCTCCGCCCCGCTCTCCACTGGCCTGTCGCCTGCTCAGCTACTAATGAACCGCACCCTCAGGACGAGGGTGCCATCGATTCTGACTCCCAACCTTGATTATGTCTCCGTGCTCCACCACATGCACATGTCTCAACTGCAGCAGAAAACTTCCTGCGACTCATGGGCTGCTGACCTTCCCGACATTCATCCATGCGACAAGGTTCGCATCCACCTCCCGGATGGTGGCTGGTCTGCCCCTGCTGTCGTTCTAAGGCAGGTGGCCCCCCGCTCCTTCCTGGTCCGCTTACCGGATGGATCCACTCGGCGCCGCAACAGGCGTGCTCTTCGCCTGGTTCCAGGGTCGTCACGGGATCCTCTGACCAGCTTTTCTACTGATCCCGCCATGGACTGTGTGGTGCTTCCGGTCACTCTGCCTGCCCCTGATGGTGCTGCAGCCCTCCCGGCTCCTGATGCGCCAGCCATTGCCCCACCCTTGAGGCGGTCAAACAGAGTTCGTCACCCACCTCAGAGATTGAATTTATGGACTCTGTACACGTGAACTTTCTGAAATGTTTTTTTTTTCTATATCCTTCATTGTTGCATTCATTATCCAGTGATTTGTAAATAGATTTGTTGGTTGTTCCAGTTCATGGTAGTCATCTGTACCAGGCACCTTCCTCTGTAAATAGTCTTGTACCCTGTATATAGCTTTGTACATATGTATTCGCACCTCACACGTAGCTAGGTACATTCTCTACACACCCACAATATTTATTATCACATGCCTATATCAACATTTTTTATAAAAGGGCAGATGTCATAATATACACCAGTATACCACGATGCAGACACACACTGATGGACACACAGGGACCAATCAACATGTACAAACATCGCAGCCAATCACCAGTTAGAATACACACACTATAAAGGCAGAGGGCACCACGGTTCCCGCTCATTCTGGGTGCTGCCTGTCAGTGTAACAAGAACTCATCCAGCCCAGCACAGACTCACACCACGTGCTGAGAGAATCAACTGGTTCGGACAAGGCTTAGGTCTCTAGTTTAAGTTAGCATTATTTAGCCCACAGTCATCGTGTGTTAGTTAGTTAGAAGTAGTTAATAAAATTGAGTTGAACCTTCATCAGTGTTGGAAGTGTCTGTTCATCTCTCAAGTCTACACTAGCCAACACATCAAACAAGAAGTGTCAGATACAGGTTTGTCATGCAACACAATGACCTTCACAGATTTGTGTTAAGTAGCTCAACATAGAGATGTGAAAATGAAAGCCACAAAGTAAGATTGAAGCTACATAATAGCACAATATTCATACCGAGAAGATAACTAATATGACAACTCAATGCAGTGGCAAGAAGAAAAATCTTGAATTCTAAATCATAGACAGGGCACAATGGCCACTCATCTCAGCTGGAGCATGTTTATAGCTTGGGTTGGTAACCTTGCACATGCCAACAGAGAAAGGGCAGAAAATTATCTGAGATAGAGGAAAACAAAAGACTCCAGAGTGAGGGAGGCAGAAGTCCCCAGAGAGCGGGAGCTAATATCCATGTTAACCACAAGGTGGTTGCCAGCCACATCAATGGAATGAAATGCATGAGCTGAAGGTAGATGTTCTACAGGAAAAAGTTCACATCAGAGCTGAACTGAAGAGTTAACAGGCACCACACTATAGGAAGGAAGTGATTGCACTAGAGAGGGTGCAGAGGAGATTCACCAGGATGTTGCCTGGGCTGGAGTGTTTCAGTCACCAAGAGAGACTGGATAGGCTGGGGTTCATTTATTTAGAGAAGGCTGACGGGGAACCTGACTTAGGTGTATAAAATTATGGGGAACATTGGGTGGATAGGAAAATACAGTTTCCCTTTGCGGAGGGATCAATAACTAGGGGGTGTAGATTTAATATAACGGGCAGGAGGTTCAGAGGAGATGTGAAGGAAAAACATTTTCACCCAGATGGTGGTTGGAATCTGGAACTCACTGCCTGAAAATGTGGTCGGGGCAGGAACCCTCACAACTTTTAAGAAGTATTTAGATGAGCACTTGGAATGCTGTAACATACAAGGCTATAGTTCCAGGTAATGGAAAATGGGATCAAAATAGTTAGGTGCTTGATGGTTGGCCTTGACGTGATGAGATGAAGGGCCTCTTTCCTTACTGTATACCATATGAGTGTGACTCTATGACTAAGATTCCAGCTGAGTGTAAGCTGTTGTAAACACACAATAAACTAAGTCTTCAACAAACCAAGCTGGAACCCGGGCGTGGCGTGGCCGGTAGATCCCGGGAGAGGCCTACCTGGGATTCCCGACGGCCGTTATGTCTCGCAATATCTAACCAGATCTCGCGAGATGTCCCGATCTGGGTCCTGCCCATAACCAGCCATCCAACCAACTGTGTTAAACTGGGCCGGGTTAGTTCAGTTGACTAGACGGCTGTTCCCTGATGCAAAGTGAGGCCAACAGCACGGGTTCAATTCCCGTACCGACTGAAGTCATTCATGAAGACCCACCTTCTCAATCTTGCTCCTCGCCTGAGGTGTGGTGACCCTCAGGTTAAAGCACCACCTGTCATCTCTTTCCCTCAAAAGGGGTAGGCAGCCTATGGTCATCTGGGACTTTGACAACTGAGATTTACCTGTCTCCCCCCCGACAATAAAAAAAATAATTAGAGCAAGCATAGCCATGGGAACAGATCTGAAATTATGCAAATGGTAAAATATGCATTGCACAAAAAATAATCAACTTTCCCATCTATCTGCAAAATGTGGTTTCAACAGCTAGTGATTTATGTTTACATCCAGCAGCCGAGCCCATTGGAAAACCCTGCAGGAAGACAACACAATTTTAACCTGCACTGGTTCAACACTATTCGTACTCTGAGGTAATCTGTGTGTTCAGCATTTGGATAAACCTTGTATTCTAACGTTGCAATATCTTCAAAGGCTTTTATGGACTGAAACAAATCACACCAGAAAGTTCCCTTTGATAAACTTTCTTTCTTTATTGTTGTGGACTTTTGTTTGTTTTACAAAATGTACACCTATTAATACACAGACACTGTCGTAAATCTTAGATGTAATGGGGCTGCACTGTTCCTCAATTTTTACATTGTGAATTAATCAGAGCAGCTTGTACATCCATATACCTGAAATAGCAATGTGTCTCCTACCTTATCGATTAAAGGTACTGGTTTATTCTAGTTAAGAAACCATGATGTAAAATGGATAGCATGTTACATTTCATTTGCCTCTTTTTTCTCCAACTTGTTCAATGCATTATTAAAATTACATTGAAATGGGCTATTGGATCATGTTTGTTTAGTCTGCTGCTTATTGCATTTCCACACAGTCTGCAGCAAGTTAGAGGTGCTGCGGTACATAGCTACACACCCACACACGTCCATACGCACCTACATCCATACGCACCCACATCCACACACACTCATACATACACACACACACACTCATACACACCAACACACATTCATATACACCCACACACACTCATACACATCCACACATACACACCCATTCCCATATACACACACTCATACATAGCCACACACATACACACTCATACACACCCACGAGCACACTCATACACGCCCACATCCATACACACCCACACACTCATACACACATGCTCATACACACCCATACCCACACACACATGCTCATACACACCCATACCCATACACACCCACACATACACACACACCCATACCCATACACACACACACACCCATACCCATACACACACCCACACATCCATACACACACACATACCCATACAAACTCACAGACACCCACACCCATACACAATCATATATACACACCATACACACACACCCCCATAAAAACACACACACCCATACATACACACCCAGACCCATACACACACACACACACACTCACTCATATATAGATATACACACCAAAGATAAAATGCTGGAAAATCTCAGCAGGTCCGGCAGTATCTGTAGGGAGAGAAAAGAGCTAACGTTTCAAGTCCAGATTACCCTTTGTCAAAGCTAACAGACAGAGAAAGTGAGAAATATTTATACTGTGGAGTGAGAATGAAAGATGAGTCATAGCCACAGAAACCCAGGGAAACAGGGTGCTAATAGGGTGCTAATTTCTATCGGCATCCCGTTTCCCTGGGTTTGTGTGGCTATGACTCATCTTTCATTCTCACTCCACAGAATAAATATTTCCCACTTTATCTGTCTTTACCTTTGATAAAGGGTCACCTGGACCTGAAACATTAGCTCTTTTCTCTCCCTACAGATGCTGCCAGACCTGCTGAGATTTTCCAGCATTTTCTCTTTCGTTTCAGATTCCAGCATCTGCAGTAATTTGCTTTTATAGATATACACACACTCTCATGCACACCCACCCATAGACACATCCACCCATACACACACTCCAATATACACACACATGCACACCCATATGCACAGAGACCCATATGCACACACACCCATCCATGCACACACACTCACACACCCATACACACCCTCCCATGCGCACACGCCCATACATACACACACCCATATGCACACACCCATAACATACACACATACACATGCCCGCCTATACACTCACACACCCGTGCACACGCACAACCATACATGCACACTCATACACACACACACCCATACACATGGACAACCATACACACACATACAAAATCTGCTTCTCATCCACAGTAGTGACATAACCATAGACTTTGTTATCTTTCAGAAGTGTCAGAGCCTTAGTTTGGGAAAGCATGCATTCTACATGTGCAATTAACTCAAAAAGATATTAAAATAATAGACTCCATTCTTAATTTCATGACATGTATATGTTCATAACTCTAAAAAATATTTACTAGTTGAAAGCTTTACATCTGACCAAAGCTCGTTTGCATAATACATTATCTCAGCTGTTGCTGAGTTCAGTTTTAGTTGCAGTGGTTTTGTCACTGATCACAGTCACTCATCCTTTAACATAGAATCTGTGAAGTTGTCCATTAAAGTGCTTGATTGTTGCTGTTTTTAAATGATATTTTCGAAGAGCTGCATGGATTTCATGATATTTTCATCCTGTGCAGAAGAAAACAGAAGACAATGTAGTTTTGACCTGCGGCAGAAACTGTTGTGCACTGTGCAGTAAATCCAAGGGAACAAAACCTTGCCAGGTGAATCTTTAAAAGATATCTTCAGCTCATTGATCTCCTCCCTGTGGAATACTAACTCTACCCATTACAAATATCTCCCCATTACAAATCCAGTCTAAGATATTTCAGCCTTCAGCTTCACTTTCTCGTACCTCCCTCTCGTACTGTGAATCAGTCGCTCTATAAAGAAGCACTCCTCCCTCTGTCTGAAGTTGCCCTTCACATCCTTGAAACTCTTCACCTGATTACTAAAATGGAGATTAATTTCTCGTCTGATAGATGTCTGGCAAAGGCAGTTGTGAATGCAAGTACCAAGAACTTCTTCCGAGAGACATGGTAGAGGTCCAGCCCGTCATAATTTGAGTGAATGAATCATAAGAAGAGTGACCATCTTCCTGACTATAGCTTGGACATTAATCATATCCAAGTGAACAGTCTTCTCACCAGGACTTGTAGGCACCTTGTATTTTTGAATAAAGTTTCATTTATGCACCACAGATATTTCAGATGATATAAAAATGATTTAGGGGCACTATGTTTTAAGAGTATACATAGTAGATATGTAAATACCCATGTCTAAATCTGTAGAGTACTACCAGAACAAGACTCTTCACATGGAGAAACTGTCGACAAAGTGAAAACACTTTTGCAGTGAGCACAGTAGTTCTCATTTGTAACTGAACAATGGCCACCATATTTATTATTTTTAATCAATTTTTAACATCAAACCAGGAATAAAGAGAACAAAAAAACTGTCAATAACTAGCTTGCCTAACAGTCAATGCTACCAAAATAATCAACTATGGATATCTGGTGCTTGGCATCAAAGTATAGCCAGTTCTTAAAATGGAACCACTTGTTAGTAACATATCAAGCTATTGTATTTTGCATCGGTAAGACCTCCTGATTTCACCTTTGTAACATTGACTGACTCTGCCCCTGACTCAGCTCATTTGTTGTTGAAATCCTTATCCACAACTTTGTCAACTCTAGACTTAGATATTCAAATGCACTCCCGTTCTTTGACATCCACACTCCGTAAACTTGAGGTCATCCAAAACTGCTGCTCATGTCCCAACTCGCCAGAAGTCCAGTTCATCCATCACCTCTTTGCTCGTTGACCTACACTGACGCCTGAATAAACACCTTAACTTTAAAAATCTCATTCTTGTTGTCAAATCAATCTTTGACCTTGCCCATCCTTTTCTCTGTATTCTCTTCCAGCCCTAAGCTGCCTGAGATCTTTTCACTCCAATGCTGGTCTCTTGAGAATCCATTGGCAGCTTTGCCTTCAGCTGCCAAGGGCCTAATCCCGGGAATTCCTCCCTGAACTCTTCTGCCTTGCTTCTTATCTTCCACTGTTAAGTTAAACAAGTGCCAGGCAATAAACATCTCCAATAAGAGAGAATCCAAACAGTCTCCTTGATGTTCAATGGCATTACCATTGCTGAATCCCCTCACCATCAACATATTGGTGATTACCATTGACCAGAAACTTAACTAGACCAGTCATATAAATACTGTTTATTTAGAATTGAGGAGTAGGAAAGTTATCTTCAAGAGTACTGTGTGCAGTTCTGGTCGCAATATGATAAAGAGGATATGAAGACATTGGAGAGGATGTAGGGAAGATTTATAAATGATCATGGGGGCAGCATGGTAGCAAAAGTGGATAGCACTGTGGCTTCACAGCACCAGGGTCCCAGGTTCGATTCCCTGCTGGGTCACTGTCTGTGCAGAGTCTGCACGTTCTCCCCGTGTCTGTGTGGGTTTCCTCCGGGTGCTCCGGTTTCCTCCCACAGTCCAAAGACGTGCAGGTTTGATGGATTGGCCATGCTAAATTGCCCTTAGCGACTAAAAAAAAGAATAGGAGGGATGATTGGGTTACGGGGATAGGGTGGAAGTGAGGGCTTAAGTGGGTCGGTGCAGACTTGATAGGCCCAATGGCCTCCTTCTGCACTGTATGTTCTATATCTATGTAATCACAGAAATGTGGGGTATACATTTGAGGGAAGGATTGAAAGGCTGAGTTTATTTTTTTCTTGAAAATAAATGGCTGAAGGATGATTGAGTAAAGATCTTTAAAATTATGGAAGGCTTTAATAGAGTGGATACAGAGAGAATGTTTCCTCTTGTGGAGAAGAGCATAACTAGAAGCCATTAATATAAGCTAGTCATTGAGAAATCCAATAGGGAACTCAGAAGAAAATTCTTTACCCAAAAAGTGGTGAGAATGTGGAGCTCACTACCACAGGGAGAGGTTGAAGTGTTGTAGACATTTAAGAGGAAGCTAGATAAGCATACAATGGGACAATCGAATAGATGGTTACAATGGCAGATTTAAATGAGAAAAGATATGGAGGAGGTATAAATGCAGTATAAATACTGGCATAGGCTGACTGGGACGAATGACCTGTTTCTGTGCCATATGACCTATATATACTGTATCTATAAGAACAGTTAAAGGCTAAGATTTCTGCAATGAGTAACTCACCTCCTGATTCCCCAAAGCCTGTCCACCATCTCCATGGCACAAGTTGTAATGGAATACTCTCCACTTGCCTGATGAGAGCAGCTCCAACAAACCTCAAGAAGCTCAACATCATCCAGAACACAGCAGCCCACTTGGTTGTCACACCATCACCACATTAAACATTCACATTCTCCACCACCATGGATAGTACCAGCTACTGCCAAGCCTCTCTCGACATAACCTTCCAAATGTTCTGTACATAGTACAGGGGCCTCACGGTAGCATGGTGGTTAGCATCAATGCTTCACAGCTCCAGGGTCCCAGGTTCGATTCCCGGCTGGGTCACTGTCTGTGTGGAGTCTGCACGTCCTCCCCGTGTGCGCGTGGGTTTCCTCCGGGTGTTCCGGTTTCCTCCCACAGTCCAAAGATGTGCGGGTTAGGTGGATTGGCCATGCTAAATTGCCCATAGTGTAAGGTTAATGGGGGGATTGTTGGGTTACGGGTATACGGGTTACGTGGGTTTAAGTGGGGTGATCATTGTTCGGCACAACATCGAGGGCCGAAGGGCTTGTTCTGTGCTGTACTGTTCTATGTTCTATGTTCTATAGTGATATTTAGAACTAAGCCAGCTGCTGAAGGGGTTGGTTAGAACTTTCTTTCATTTTACTTTTTAAAAAAAGGGCAGGAATCTCCGACCGTCGAGGTCGGAATCAGGAAAGGCGATTGGGCGGAGAGTCAGGCGTGAGGTCAAAACCGTGCCTGGCGCCGGGCAACCGCCAAAATGCCATGCTCTAGTACCTCGACAACTGCGCCAATACATTCTACTCCACATGAACAGTAAACACCATCTGCATATCATTAGCAAGCCTGACCCGGTATTCTCCGGAGTCTCCGCAATGCTCCACCTCTGTTGGCAGGAATTATCAATGGCGGGTTTCACTTGTGGTTTCAAAATCAGGCCGATGAGGGAGAGAGAGAGGAGGGAGGACATGTAGAGGCACAACCGTGGGCCGTCAGACCACTGGCAGGGCTAGCTGGTGGTGATGGTGGGGTGGGGGGGAACATCTGCAAGGCCCCTGATGTGGGAAGTGGGGGGGGGGTGCGGATGGAGGAGACACTGAGGGGTGATCAGTTGATGGTCCCTGGGACAGAGGCACCCAAGCACGGACCGCCATTGCTGCGGCCTGCAAAGCAGCCAGCTTGCTGCACACCCACTGACCGCCCTCCATGGCCTGTGGTCGGGCAGAATGACACTGGCCGTATTGTGTATTGGTGCGCCAGGGCTGATGGGGCGCTCTAATCACCTCCAGATTCACCGACTAGGTGGCCTTGGTCAGCGACACAGACACCCTGTCCCTCAGTAGCACTATCCACCGTCCAGCTGGGTCATTCCTGCATGCGGGCTGGCCATTCCAACACATGGTCCCATGGGATGGAGAGGGATGGGGATGGGGCACCGGAGCCGTGCACTGAGCACTGGCTGAACTGGGGTCCCTGACCCAAGCCCACCGTCCATCACTCCCCTCCCCCACCCCAGCGCTCCATCTGTAGCCAGCCCAGCCCAGCCTAGCACATCCCTCACACCTGTCTGACAGAGTACAGAGCTGGTTGAAACGTTGTGAACATGTGTTTATTGTGCAACAGATCCATGCCCTCGTCCCTAATGCTATACTGTCTGCTGCACCCGTGCCAACCCTACTGGTGTCTATCTTTCTGGCCTTTCAGGCTTCATGGGCGACCGGGCCTGGATGGGCCTGGCTGCTGTTCAGGTTTCCCAGGTGGCATGGGGCTGCACTCCCTGTGGTAGTGAGCCTGCTGCCTATCAGATGGACCAAGGACAGGGTGGGGAGAGGGAGCACTGTGGGCACTGTGGTGTTCCGGTACCTCATCTGCGAGAGTCAATGGCATCACCTCCTCCTCTCACGTGGTGCCCGATGTGGTGCCCGATGGCCCATGGGCTACTCCTTGGGATGGGGGTGTGAGTGGAGGTAACCCCTGAGGCGCCCAAGCCAGCTTCCGCTGCCAGTCCATGTGGCCTGCTCCCCGCTCGACCACGGTCTCAATGCTCATGGCAATAGAGAACAGGGAGTGGATCGTCTCCCTCTGGGACTACCACATCACCCTGTGACAGTGCCACCATCTTCTGGGTCTTTGCCACATCGCCAGCGCCCAGGTGAATCCAGCAATGCCCTTTGTCATGACCCGCTGTGACTGGCCCTGGTAAATAGCTTTCTATGACAGGGCAGCCCTATCCTAGGTCTTGGCCACTGCCCGCACAGAAGGCTCCCAGTCTTGGGCATCTCGTCCCATGGCCGATACCTTCGTCCCAAGACCTCCACCACGGATGTCGCCCGTGCAATCTTGGCCTGGGTGGCACGCATGGTCAGCACCAGCTCCTGCCAATGTTGGACTCCTCCAACTTCAGCTGCACTCGCTGAAAGGTTGCTGATAACCCCTCATGCAGACCCTGGCTCTGTGACTGCATCTCCACTATCAATGGGACCGCCCTCTCCAGATGCCTAAAATCCATCTGGACGGCAGCTAGTTCCTGGGGTTGGGCCGCCCACCGACCGTCCACCCCCTCGGTGGTTCCTACCACCTTCTGCTGTACCACAGCATGTGTGGTGCGTAAAAGATGGTGCCCAGGAGCATCTTCACGAAAGTGCCCAACTGAGGACCGAGATGACTGTCTCTGGGGTGGTGGAGGGTGCTGGAGACAGGTGTGTTGGGAAGTCAGTGTTGCCCCCGGGCTGGTGTTCCCGGGTGTCTCAGGCTGCGGGTCAAGGGTTCTCGGCTCTGTCCATGTCCTCTTCCGCGCTGCTATCCACTTGAGGTTTGGTTTGACTTGATCTGATTTATTATTGTCATATGTATTAGTATACAGTGAAAATATTGGGTGGAATTCTCCAACCCCCCGCCGGGTCGGAGAATCGCCGGCGGGCCGCGCGAAACACGTAACGCCGCCCCGATGCTGGGACGCAATTCGCCGCTCCATTGGGGCCGGCGTGGTCGGCGCGACGCAGGTTGGGGTACGCGATGACTCTCTACCCCAGGCTCGCACGGACCGGCGCGCCGATTCTCCAGCCCGGATGGGCCAAGCGGCCGTCATCAAAAAGCCAAGTCCCGCTGGCGCTGTACTAACATAGAACAGTACAGCACAGCACAGTACAGCTCCTCTGAGCCAGCGTGACCTCGGTGCTGAAAGGGCCGGGTGCGGCCTGTTGTGGCGGGGTGGGGGGGGGGGCTCCGTAGTAGCCTGGCCCGCGATCGGGGCCCACCAATCGGCGGGCCGGCCTCTCTGCCCTCCGGCCCCTTTCCTCCGCGCTGGCTCCTGTAGCCCTGCGCCATTTGGCATCAGGGCCGGCGCGGGGAAGAAGGCCACTGCGCATGCGCCAGTTGGCGCCAGCCTAACTGCGCATGTGCGGACCCCACGGTGCCGGGTTCAGGCAGGGATCGGCAGCTGGAGCGGCGTGGACCACTCCAGCGCCATGCTACCCCACTGTGGTCCACAGAATGGGGTCCCGGAACGGGTGCAAAAACCAGAGTAAAACACTTTCTTGCAATACAATGCAATACAGACAAGGCATACCGTACATAGGAAAGGAAGGAGAGACTCCAGAATGTTGGCGTTGTGGTCGGGGGCGGGGCCTGCCTCATCGCCAGGAGATCTTGCACGACACAAGACATGACGCATGATTGGATTGCAGGTTGCGGTTGCGGGTGGTGTTGGTCGGGGGTGTAGGGGTGGTGTGGGGGTAGAGGTGGTGGAGGGGTGGTGCGGGGATGTGTGGGTTGTTGGGGTGATGGTGGAGGGGGGTTTGGTGAGGGTTTGAGGTTTGGTGGTGGAGGGTTTGGGGAGGGGGTGTGGGGGTGAAGGGCTTGTAGGAAGGGGATGTGAGGGTGGTGGTGGTAAAGGGGTGGTAGTGGTGGAGTGGGGTTTGGGGAGGGATGTGGGGATGGTGGTAGGAGTGGCAGCACGGTAGCATTGTGGATAGCACAATTGCTTCACAGCTCCAGGGTCCCATGTTCGATTCTGGCTTGGGTCACTGTCTGTGTAGAGTCTGCACATCCTCCCCGTGTTTGCGTGGGTTTCCTCTGGGTGCTGCGGTTTCCTCCCACAGTCCAAAGATGTGCAGGTTAGGTGGATTGGCCGTGATAAATTGCCCTTAGTGTCCAAATTGCCCTTAGTGTTGGGTGGGGTTACTGGGTTATGGGGATAGGGTGGAGGTGTTGACCTTGGGTAGGGTGCTCTTTCCAGGAGCCGGTGTAGACTTGATGGGCCGAATGGCCTCCTTCTGCACTGTAAATTCTATAATAAACATGTACCATGGGGAGCCACAACTCAGCGGGGTCTCACCCGATGCTGACCCCTGCCCTGGTGACCGCCCTCTCTGCTGCGGTAAGGGGCTGCAGGTCCAGTGGTTCTCCCTCATGGCGGTTGTGGGCCGCCTTCTACTGGGGGTGGGGAGGCGGGGGAGACAGAAAATGCACAGTGTTAGACATCGGACGCATGCAGCACAGGGGATGTGTAGCTGGTGGCCTTCGTGGCCAGGACACCTGGTCATGACGACTGGCTTGGGTGCTGGCATGTGGTGCAAGGTGGGAGTTGCGTCGCCCTCCGGGAGGGGGTTGTGGTTATGGGTGTGTGGGGTGGGGGTTGGTGCAAGGGGCACAGTGCTGCCTACTCATCCTGGCCCTTCTGAGGAGGTTGTGCAGTTTTTTCCAACATTGCTGGCTGGTCCTAGCGATGGGGCCCACGGCGCTCACGACCGCTGCCACCTGCGTCCAAGCCTGGTGTATGGTGGTGGTTGGCAACCTCCTTCCTACCCCCGGGAACATCCACTGTCTCTCCTCCACTGCAAACTGGGGTGCCGCTTTTCGTGCTGCCATCTGCTTGCCTGGGATGAGTGTGTGTGGGGAATGGAGTGCTAATATGCGGCTTCAACTTATCAGCCTCACGACTGTACATCCTGACCCCAGTGAATCCGACTCCATTTTCATTGGAATCTATTGTGTTCCACGTGGCACCAGAACTAGTCAATTAAGGGCTGATAAATTGGTCCGGGAACAGCACCAACTTTGCTGTCGTAGAAGTCCACCGATTGCGTCCCGGCGTCAACACTTAGGGCGGGATTCTGTGAAAATGGGGCTATGTTCCAGCGCCGGTGGGAAAACCGGTGCTAACCACACCGGTGAGGAATTCTCCAATTTTTCGGACACTAGTCTGACAACGGAGTGGTTGGCACTGCTCCAGCGCGGAACGGCCGGTGTGATCTCGCGCATGCGCGGACCGACTGGTGTATTTCCACACACGCGCAGACCGGCCAGCGTATTTCTGCGCATGCACGGGGGTTCTCTTCTCCGAGCTGGTCCCCTGGCAATATGGCAGGGCCCTACAGGGGCTCGGCGTGGAGGAAAGAAGGCCCCCCACGGAACCAGCCCGCCAGCAGTTCGGTAGGCCCCAATCGCGGGCCAGGCCACCGTGCCCCCCGCCCACCCCCCGGGTCGGATCCCTCCGTGCCCCCCCCAGGACCGCCCTCACACGTAATTCACGTAATTCACGCCGGCGGGCCTGGCCAAAACTGGACAGCCACTCGGCCCATCAAGGCCGGGAGAATCACTGGCGGGGCCACTGTGAACAGCCCCCGACCGGCTTGGCGGGAATCCCGCCAGCCACCGGAAAACGGCACCGGAGAATAGTGCAACCGGCGTCGGGGCGGGATTCGCGCCTCCCCCCGGGGATTCTCCGACCTAGCGAAGGGTCGGAGAATCCCGGCCATGGTCTCTGAACTGGAGAATCCAGCCTGTGATACTGACACCATAGTTAAAGGAGTCAGTTTTCAGTCATGATTAATGACACCTTGATTGAGTTATCTGAATTCGATGTGTATTGAATTGTTTGTCTTGAAAATAGAGCTTGAATGTAGCTTTAATAAAGTAGATGTTCAAAGGATCAGTTTCTATAACTCAATACAAATTTAATGTGTCAGAACAAAAGAATGATAACCTGCATGAATACAGCCTTTCACAGTTGCTGGCAGGTGTCCTATCACTTCACTCCAAGTCCCAAAGAATATAGGATAGCAACTGACATCATAAAGTCTGAGCCAGTCATCAGGCAAATGCAAGGTAGTGTGATTAGAAAGAGTGAAATGTCAGGTTCCACAATGCCGCAGTGTGCAGGAACAAGGAGAGGGCTCAGAGGTGGAACTTGGTAAACAGAGAAGCTCCAGGAAATGGCATTGCAGAACAAAGAAGTGAATACATGAATACATGAGAGTGAAGCATGTGTACCTGCCCAAGGCTCAGATAGAGAGTAAAGATCCAATGAATTGTCATGCCACTGTCTTGGTTTGTTAAATATAGCTTCCATTTCTTAATAAATGTATTGATTTACTAGATCAAAGTGTCACTTGTCGCCTTACTGGTTTTAGTCTTGTCAAACTAAATCCTGATCGAGTCAAAAAACCCACACTGCGACCTAGAAGGACAAGAGCAGCAGATGCATGGGGACACCACCGCCTGCAAGTTCCTCTCCAAGCCACTAACCATCCTGATTTTAAAAGATACCACTCATCCTTACCTGCCATTTTATCAAAATCTTGAAACACCCTCCCCAGCAACATTGTGGATGTATCACCGAGACTCCTGTACCTACACCACATGGACTGCAGAGGCTCAGGAAAGCGGGTCATCAGCACCTTCTCAAGGGTAATGGGAAACAAATATTGGCCTTGCCTGGCAATGCTCACCTCCAATGGATGAATAAAGAAAGACACTCTTTAAAATCTACCTCTGTGACCTTTTGATCATTGGCTCTAATATATCCTTATTTGGCTGGGTGTCAAACTTTATTTCATAACACTCCTGTGAGGTGCCTTGGGAGAATTTACTGCACGAAAGGTACTATATAAATACAAATCGATGTTGATTTAAATTTACAATTGGAACACACGATACAACATGTCTAAAGCATCCATAGTTAGCGCTTTGAACTCTGAGTGTGAGAATGAGGGAGAGAAAGAGACAGGGAAACACTCAAGATTATGGACAATACTAAATGGTGAACAACTCACTTTTTGGCAGGTATCAATGAATTCATCAATGGTGACAACCCCATCTTTATTTTTATCCATTTTCTGTTAAAAGAATCAAGCAAAAAAACAACATTATGACAAAAAAAGACCAACTAAACATAAAGCTGTCCAGCCAGAAATAATCCCTTGTAACATATGGAAATAGTTAAAATTTTGAGAAAAAAACATAGAAGAATAGTAAGCATGACAGTTTATATTTAGTAACACATTTCTGGTTATTTAAATATTTGGGATGCTGAAAGTGTTCTCAATTCTGCCACATAAATAACCGAGCAGAGATGCCTGTGTGCCACACAACAGCATGATGCAAATGTGTACTTATTACTGATTATATTGGTAAGATTCTGAGTGCCAAATTCCAGTGGGTCTCAAATACTGGCACTTACCCCAACTATTCCCGCTCAGCACGATCAACAGGATGTGGGATTAGGGGGAGGGGTACCTAATTTGTGTGGATCCAGTTGTCATGCACATCATTGCAGGTGCATTTTAGGAACCCCAATCTGTCCCCTAGAGCCAGGATGTTCAGTGCCTTTGCCTGTTTAGGAGGGAAGTTGTATTGGCTCCTCTGGAAATATAGAAATCAGAATCCAAAGGGCATAATTTACAAGGGATCCGAAGTAAAAATAAAACAAAAAGCCACTTTGAACCTTCAGGGTTCCAGACCACCGCTTGGCGTGGGCGTTCACAGTGTGATATCTTTATACCATTCAGGAGGTCGATGTGCCTCATCCTTCAATGTACAAGCCTTCAAACACACACTGGATCCCTTTGGGGTCAGGAAAGCATGAACTCCCAATATCAGCTCTACTCCTTTCATGTCAGCATTATTCCTGGATTCGGCTGGAGTTCACATTCTGCAGGATTCCTACAGGAACTCTCATGGAAGTTCACTGCAACAGTCGAGGATTTCCAGGGCTTTGACCTTTAAGGTATACCAAGAAACATTCCATTCCACCCAGCCAGTGGGCAGGTCGCCCTAAGGTGCTCTTGCTCTGCTTCCATTTCAAAAAAAAATTTAGAGCAGCCAATTCTGGTTTTCCAATCAAGGGGCAATTTAACGTGGCCAATCCACCTACCCTGCACATCTAGTGGAGTGCCACAGGGATCCGTGCTGGGGCCACAATTATTCACAATATACATCAATGATTTGTACGAGGGAAGTGAATGCACTATTGCCAAGTTTGTGGATGACACAAAAATAGGTGGAAAGGCAAGTGGTGAGTATGACAAGCTTACAGAGGGATAGACAGGTTAGGTGAGTGGGCAAAAACTTGGCAGATAGAATATAATGTGGGAAAATGTGAAGTTATGCACTTTGGTAGGGAGCTGAATATTATTTAAATGGAGAAAGCTGCAGCACAAAGGATTTTGGAGGCACTCGTGCATAAATCACAAAACTCTAGCATGCAAGTTCAGCAGGTAATTGGGAAGGCAAATGGAATTTTGGCCTTTATTTAAAAGGGAATGGAGTATAAAGTGAGGTGGTGCGATTCTCGCGATTCTCCCAGCCCCATGCCGGGCTGGAGAATTGGCGCAACAACGACACGCTGGCCTGACGCCAGCGCGCGATTCTCCGAGATGCGGAGAATTGGTGCCATTTGCGCCGGCGCGTTTGGCGCGGCGCGGTCACGGGCCGCTGAACGAGGCCGGGCTGCCGATTCTCCGGCCCGGATGGGCCGAGCTGCCGGTGGGAACTTTGCACGAAGGGTCAGGGGGGAGAGGGGTCTCCGACCCCGGGGAGGGTCTCCGATGGGATCTGGCCCGCGATCGGGGCAGGTCAGCCTCTCCTCCCCCCCCGGGCCTACTTTATTGTGCGTCTGGCCCCAGAAACCCCACGCCATGTTGCGATAGGGCTGGCGCATTCCGTAAAGCTACTGCGCTTGCACGGGTTGGTGTCGCACCCACCTGTGGGGGCCAGAATCGCTAATGCCCGCACCCATTTTCTGCCATCGTGAAATGCGACGGCGTTCACGATGGCGCGGATATTCTATCCCGCGATTGGAGAATCGCGCACAGGGTCCTTCCTGTTTATTCCTTTATTTCCCCTTTCTTTTATTTTGCTATTTGTGATCATGGATGATTAATGGGCATGTATCTTTAAGTTAAGCAGCAGAATTCATAAGTTACAGGAGGGAATACTAGTTCCTGCTGGTTTGAACAGGAGGCTTCAGACGCGTTGGCAGTAGAGAGGGTTGGTTTGATTGGCTGGTGACCAATGAAAGGACCTAAAAGGTTATACACTGCCCAGTAATGGGGGGTGATTGGATCCTATCCCAGTAGGATACTTTTCAGAGTCCCAAGGAGTTGCTGTTTGATCCTGGCAGCACAAAGTCCAGGTCCTGCTACTCTCTCCCTTCTGTGTTTCTCTCAAGAAAAAAAAAACCTGAGTTCTGTATTCCTCAAACTGAAGAGAACCTGAATGAATAAATCTGCAGAGAAGACCATCACAGGACAAGCTTGCTGTGGAGGAAAGTGTGCGAGAAACCATCACCTGAAACAAAGACTCTTTTTCATTTTGCTTATTATTCTTACCCCTTTCCACTCTTATGTGTTTGTGTTTTGTGTGTGTATGTGTAGAGGGTGGGGGCAAGTTAAAGCGGGGAATTAGGAATTGGATAATGGTTAACCAGTTGTATTTGCTGCATATTTGCGATTAATAACAAGTAATTGTGTTTACGTTTAACAATCTGGTGACTATAATTATTCGGCAGCCAAGGGCCAAAGAGTTTGAATATTTGGTTAATTCACTTATGTTGTGACTCCGGGACAAGTGGGGCTGGAATTACCTCTGCAGTAGCCCAGGGTGCCGTGACAAAAAATAGGGAAGTCCTGCTAAAACTACACAAGGCACTAGTTAGACCACACCTGGAAAAGTGTGAGCAATCTTGGTCCCCTTATCTAAGAAAAAATGTACTGGCATTGGAGGCAGTCCAGAGAAGATTCACTAGGTTGATCCAGGGTGTGGAGGGATTTTCTTATGAGAAGAGGTTGAGTAGGTTGGGCCTGTACTCATTAGAGTTTAGAAGAATGAGAGGCGACCTTATTGAGACACATAGGATTCTCAGGGGGCTTGACAGGGTAGATGCTGAGAGGTTGTTTCCTCTTGAGGGAGAGTCTAGGACCAGAGGGCGTAATCTCAGAGTAAGGAGTCACCCATTTAAGACAGAGACTAGGAGGAATTACCTCTCCCAGAGGGTAGTGAATCTGTGGAATTCTTTACTGCAGAGAGCTGTAGATGCTGGGCCGTTAATCATGTTCAAGTCTGAGATAGACAGATTTTTAATCAGCAAATAAGGGATAAGGCAGGAATGTGGAGTAATTATATCAGGGCAGCCATGATTTCATTGGATGGCAGGACAGATTTGATGGGCCGAGTTGCCTACATCTGCTCCTAGATCTTATGGTCTCTCTGGTCTCTCTTCCAAATTGAAAACCCATTGTTTCTTCAGTCTTTGCTCAGGACTCTGATATTGGGAATCAGCCTCTTGTTAATTTGAATTAACTTCCATATATTGTTGGCAACGTACATAGTGCATATATATCTGATTGCTGATATGATTTCTATGTTCATTGAATAAAAAATTTCTAAAATACTTTTGAAAGAATGCTATAAAATGAACTGCTATGGAAAGAACTAATTGTTGCATTTTCCTCCGTTTTCTCGGTTAAATGTGCTGTTTCCGTGTTCTCTAAAATATTGTTCATCACAAACCTGGAAAAAAATCTCAACATGTTGTCGAGGCGTTTCCTCTCTGAGAATAGGATAAGTATATTTTCCCATCATGTCATAAATAGATTTCATAATGTCCAACATCTCCTGCAAGCCATAATGATTAAAAGACATATGATTAGATAAAGCCAGTATGTGCAAAGTTATCCATTATACATATGATTACATCACAGTAACTTCATTGAAGCCTACTTGTGACAATAAGCGATTATTATTATTACATTTTATGCAAATATTATTCACCCGCTTTTCTGGCTGCGCACAATGGCCGGAATTCTCTGCCAGCATGATTCTCCGTTATGCCGGTGCCCGGGGAATTCCCGACAGCATGGGGCTGCTCGACAATGGGAAACCGCATTGACCGGCCGGCGTAACGGTGAATCCCGCCGGTTGGTTGGGGCAGAAATTATCTAATGTGACCCTGAACCCTCTTCCAGTGTTGGACGTTCCTGTGAATACAGTATTGGTTCCTATGGGGTGTCAGCACTAAAGGGGGAACATACGAGAGAAGAAAAGTCTTAAGTGCCTGGAGTTGGAGGAAGTAGAGGTCGGGTTCAAAAATTGTCTTGCTTTCTCGGCCTTTGCTGTTAGTGATTTGGAGCAGGGCATTGAAGAAGCAGTTGATTAACTTACAGAAGTGTAAGGAGGGAAATTGTAAGGGCAGGGATGCAAAAGTAGACCTTGCCACCTGACTTCTTTCCGCCACTTTCTAAGCTGAAAGAAATTGAGCTGAACATGATAGCCCGACTCCAGTCAATTCCAGAACGCTGTTCAATTGGAGAAATCCTGCATGATCTGGGGTGTGACACAGCTGTTCTTTTTTCTTCACTTATTGTTTGAAGTTCTGAAGATGCACGGAATGCGTTAAATGCCCAGGAAGAGCAAGGCTCCCAATACCGTGCCCCAGGGAACTCCACTCTAAACATTCCTTGAGTTAGAAAAACAATGCGAACCACTATTCCAATTCCAGTCCACCAGACAATTTCATAAACATGTAGCTGCTGTTACTTTTATTTCTACTATTACTCACGAGTCTGTTGTTCGGCACTTTAACAGATGCCTTTTGGAAGTCCATGGGCGCGATTCTCCGCTCCCCACGCCGGGTGGGAGAATCGTGGGAGGGCCGGGCGACTCATGACACGCCCCCCCAGGCACCCGCTGCGATTCTCTCTCCCCCCCCCCCCCCCCCCCCCCGCTCGGAGGAATGGGCGCTGCCGTTTTTCACGGCGACCGGCGATTCTCCGGCCCGGGTGGGCTGAGCGGCCTGCCGTTCGTGACCGGTTCATGACAGCGGCAACCACGCCTGGTTGCTGCCGTCGTGAACATGGGCGCCAAATGCTCGTTTGAAGCTTGTGGGGGGCGGAAAGGGGATTGAACACCACGGCCTTGCTCGGAAGGGGACTGGCCCACGATCGGTGCCCACCGATCATTTGGCCGGCGTCTCAAAGCGACGCACTCTTTCCCCTCCGCCGCCCCGCAAGATCAAGCTGCCACGCCTTGCGGGGCAGCAGAGGGGAAGACGGCAACCGCGCATGCGCGGGTTTGAGCCGTCAGCTGTCATGACGTCAGCCGCACATGCGCGGGTTGGAGCCGGCCAACCTGCGCATGCGCAGCTGACGTCACTTAGGCGCCGCCATCGCGTCATTCTCGGCACGGCGTCAAGGCCCGGTGGCCAAGAGTTACGGAGCGCTGCTCCTAGCCCCCTGGGTGGGGGTGAATATGGTGAGAGGAGCGGCCTCCGAGGCCGTCGTGAAACTCGGCCGAGTTTACGACGGCCTTCCCGATTTTTCGCGGGAGCGGCAAATTCCGCCCCATATATACCAAATCAGCAATGTTATCTTCATCAAAAAACGCAAGGTAATTCGCCCTTAACATATCAGTAAAATACTTTGTGTGACCTTGCCATCTCCGTCCTGCCCTTCCCTGAATTATCTACAATTGTCCGTGAGGTGGATGACGATTAGGGAGACATCCAACTATTGGCCATTCATTTTCACCTAGCCTCAATGTTGAGGCTGGAGAAGAGGTTCCAGGATGAGAAGACACCTGGCAGGTCACCCTTCTCAAGTCCCATGCACAAAGAGGAGGAGGGGTGGGAGGGTACCTCCCTCAATGGCTCCCGTTCCAGATTGGGCTCTTTGAGGTTGGCTCTCTGAGGCAGTACCTCTGCCTGAGTGAGGGCGTCTCCAGCCAATTGATACTCCCAGTGTGTTAAATCGATGTGGGACTGCTGTGATCACCAGGGATCAGTTCCCCTGTATCTTGCCATCTGGGATGGAAAACCCCACCATCCAAGATACCTGCCTGTGGTAATTATAAGAATGATGGGTGGAGGCTCGTGGGCAGCATAAACACCAGCGTAGAGCTGTTGGACAGAATGGTCTGTTTCTGTGCTCTCGGTACTTTGTTGTACTTGTAACACCCACTGCTTGCAAGGCTCTGCCGTTGGAATGTCTAACTGCTTACAGTGAAATATGATTGGCGGGATTCACCGTCCACTACACATGATATCTGTTGCAGTGTGCACCCGGGATTCTCCGTCTCACCAGCCAATGGGGTTTCCCTTTGTGGGAAGCCCCACGCCATCGGTAAATCCCCGGGCTGCCGACGCAACAGAGAATCCTGACAGCGGAGAATCCAGCCCGTCATGTTTTAATGGCTCTATGATCAGAATTCTTCTAACTTATCTTTGTTGTAAATTTTCATTCTATATTACTTTCCATGGTAGCACAGTGGTTAGCACTTTTGCTTCACGGCGCCAGGGTCCCAGGGTCGATTCCAGACTTGGGACACTGCCTGTGCGGAGTCTGCACGTTCTCCCTGTATCTGCATGGGTTTCTTCCGGGCACTCCTGTTTCCTCCCGCAAAGTCCCAAAAGACGTGGGGCTGGATTCTCCGATTTGGAGCCTATGTCACCACATCGGCGTGGGAACTGAGGAAAACTGGCGCAAAGTGGCCACCGATGCCCCGTTTTGCTGGGGGCTAGCAGCGAGGCAGCATAGAGCACCCGGTTCTAGTTGCCGATACGGCCTGGAGAATTGCCAGGTCCATAGCCGTGCACGCGCATGGCGACGGCCTGCAGCTGCCACGCTGTGCTACACGGCAGAGGCGGCTCGCAGACCCAGCCTGCAAAATTGTCCCCCACTTCGGCAGTGCCCCGGACTGCCCCACCACAGTGCCCCCAGCCCCGAACATGTCCCCCCCCCGTCCGCGGATCGCCCCTCCGACTGTGACGGCGCTGGACTGAGTCCGCAGCCGCCACGCAGAGTTCCCGATGGATAAGACCACACATGTCCTGCGCGAACTTGGCCGGTCGGGGACGGAGCATTGGGGGGCAGACCTCAGGAAATGGCCTCAGCAGAGCATCGCGAAAGCGGCCCCGTCCCCGATTCTGTCAGGAATTTGGATTCTCCGGCCCGTCACCAAACGCGATTTCGGCGTTGGCGACCAGAGAATCCAGCCCATGCTGTTCGGTAATTTGGACATTCTAAATTCTTCCTCTGTGTACCCGAACTGGCGCCGGAGTGTGGCAACTGGGGGATTTTCACAGTAACTTCATTGCAGTGATAATGTAAGCCTACGTGTGAGAATAAAAATTATTACTTTCCTAATTTAAGTTGTCCCACAAATATTTGAACACATTTCATGTACCTTTTAACATAAGTTACTGAACACAGATCAATCCTAATTTCCTTAATGTTCAGAACATTTTGAAATTCAAGTGCGAACAACTTATTTTGAACCAAAGTTAATTGATAGACAAATCAGTAACAACGACATCAGCTATCAATTGAACCTTCTCTGGCACATTAATCTTTTTATTGATTGGAACAAAATGCCTCCAGGAAGCCACAAACACATATTAATGCTTTTGTCAATGCAGTTGATTTTTTCTTTGTATATGAGCTGGCAAAGGAACGGGATACTGCCAGAGGCAACCATGACAAAGTTAAATATCTTGTGAGCTTGCTCTGGGTAGGTGCTAAGAACAGAGACAAATCTGGACAAGGAGTGCAGAGTGTTGAGAACATGTTCCAGACTGTCTCCAACCCTGTGCCTGAAATTAGTGGGACAACGAAAGAGAAAGCTGTTCTACTTCCACCTCACCACCTAGATCTCGATTTATTTCCCAACATATGCAAAGAGATGGTCACTGGCCATCCTTTGCACATCACATTTAAATGTCGACAAGGGTTGCAGGTTAATCTTGCTCCTTATTGTCACTGCTTTTCCACCTTTCGGCAGTGTTAGAGTAAAGGCAGAATTAGCTCCTTGAACAGGTAACACAAACTGATGAATGGAAGGATGATTGATGATTGACTGATGAATTTTGACAGAAATCATTTGGGATTCAGACGGCCCTCTGTCTCCTTGTTTTGCATCATGCGAGTGCCTTCTAACTGACTGCCACATCCACTATTGTATACGGCTGCCTGATCTTGGAAATGTATAATTTCAAGGGGCAGGGATGGGTACAAAGACAGCCTTCAGGGTGAAACAGCTTTAGACACTGCTAATTGAGGAGTTACATGAGCATGGCATAAAAAATTTTAAGCTTGTTATTTTGTCTGCTGTTTCCAGAAATCCTGATGCAAATGCCAAACATAAGCAGAACATTTTCTTGGCATGCTGGTTATGCATCAATTAGGAATTAGCTGTAAAGTTTCACTGCTTCTGGCAATATCGTTCCCATTCACGCAGTTACCAATGTTTGGGATTCATTCTAATTACAGGCTATTGCAGATACTCACAGTAAAGATACTCTGCCACCTTAAAAAGGGGGGTGGGGGAGGATGAGGTTTGGCGGCCAGGAAACATCAGACATTGACTCGATTACAGAAATATGTTACAAAAATCAAAGTATAATTACCAAAGTACCAGGAATATAAATCTTTGCTGCAATTTAGATTTGATGATAATATTCTCCACTGTGATCTACTTGAAGGGCTATATTTATTTATTTATTTATTCCTGCCTCGACAGATTATGCCAGGGCTGTCTCATTCTAAGTCATTTATTTGTTCATGTTCAGCTTTCTTCCAGGCAGAAGGTTTATTGTGCATACTGGGAGATTTTATGTTTTGAATGGAATCCAACAGTTTTATTACATCTCATTCAAAAGCTCAGAAAGAATCAAAGCAGCGAGTCAAAACATCCTGGAAAATCTCCGCACATTACTCGACATAAAAGGAGGGAATACAATTCATTGTTTATCACTGTGAGTGTGCCAAGAATCACTTATTCAACACAAAAGTTCTCAGAAAGCGAAGTGCATTACATAATATACCTCCTTAGTTACATATCCATCCTTATTTATGTCATATAAGTTGAACGCCCATTTAAGTTTGTCCTGTATCGTTCCACGAAGTAAGACAGATAGACCCATAACAAAATCCTGAAATAACAAAGAATTAAAAGTTTAAGACATGTTCAACCTATTTATTATACATGAAAAACAGTGAGTTCAACATTCTAATGACATTATATTTGTAGGTGGCTCTGTGAGAGTACCTTGTTCCATCGAACATGTTGTCACTGTCAATCAATTGAGCTCAAGTTATTTATGTCGATTGTAAATGCAGTACTTAAGATTCACCACAGAGTGGCATTGTGGCAGGCAGGCACCTAGCTCAAGCTAAGTCATGACAATTCCTTTGTACTCAATTCCGCGCCCACAAAGATCCATCTTTTTGCTTATTTCCTGCTCCGGTTTTTGCCAACAATTGTGAGTTCCACTTCTGGAATCTATTCTGCTTTCCAAATCCTTTGCTTTTGCCGCAGTATTGGTTACTGTTGTGCTGCCCCTTTCTCTCCAGTGTTTATTAGATAGCTACTGCGGCCACTTGGCCACCTTGCCTCTTGTCTTCTCAGCTGCTTGGATACTCTGATTTGATTGTTTGCTCGCTAATCTGCTGATCAGCCTATCTGATGGCCTGCATGGTGACCTCACCAGACTGTTGATTGCTGCCAGGCCCTCAACTTGCCTCAGTCGCCCAGCACTCCGCCCCCCGCCCCCCACCCCCCCCCCCCCCCCCCACCCACCCCCCCCCCCCCCCCCCCCCTCCCTCCCCCCCTCCCCTCCGCCCCCCAGCCTGTCAACCCATTTGGTGGAAGTCAATTATCACACTGCACTTTCCTGTACTCATCAAAATGGAATTAAAGAAGCAGTTAAAGAGGAAACATTTTAAGGGCTAAATGGAAAGAGCCAGGAAATCAGACTAACTTTGTAGCTATTACAGCGAGCCAGCATTGCATGATGGACTGAATGGCTTCCTTCTGATCTGTAACCATTCTATATTCATTTTTAAAATATATTTCCGCAGACAAGTATTAATCTTTATTTAATTAACTCTTCTCATAATAACCCTGACGTTAATATTTAATTTTATTGGTCAAGGTCTGGCTCGTATTTAACATTAGTGTCGAAGAACCCTTTCAATTTATTAATACAACAACTTTATTCAATTATTTCTTCCTTGTCTTCCCTCTCATTCTTTCAGTTTATTTTAATTCTTTATCGTGGCCTCCACTGTCCATCCTCTCCCTAATCTATTCCCCCATTCCTTTTGCCTCCAGCCCTGCTCATGCCATTGTTCTCTCTTCCCACTATTTTTCATTCCTGCTTAGCTGCACATAATCTTGACTCCTTGTGTGCAACACCGTGGGCAGTTGACTTGCGTCTGCAGAACGCAAAGGGGACTCACTGACACTTCTCACGTACATTGGGCAACAGTGGAATTCAATCCCCAAATCACCAAAATAAGATTTGAGAAGAGTGATATTTGATTTATTCAGTCATATGGAATAAATATATTGGTTTAAAATAATAAATCTTCTAACGTGCCTTGAGCAACACCATGGGAGATCTCTAGTTGAAGTATAGTATAGAATATAGTAGACAGTATAGAAATACAGTAATGCATATAGTAGAAATATGGAGGTAAGGTGGCACAGTGGTTAGCACTGCCGCCTCACAGCTCCAGGGACCCGGGTTCAATTCCAGCCTTGGGTGACTGTGTGCAGTTTGCACTTCCTTCCCGTGTCTGTGTGGGTTTCCTCTGGGTGCTCCGGTTTCCTCCCACAGTCCTAAGATGTGCAGTATAGCTGGATTTGCCATGCTAAAATTGCCCCTTAGTGTCCAGGGGTGTACGGTTTATGTGGCGTTATGGGCACAGGGCGGGTGACTGGGCCCAGGTAGGGTGTTCGTCCAGAGGGTCACTGCAGACTCAATGGGCCAAATGGCCTCCTTCTGCACTGTGGAAATTCTATGATGAAAAGAAACATTCAAGATAATACTATGCAGGGCAGCACGGTGGCGCAGTGGGTTAGCACTGCAGTCTAACGGCGCTGAGGTCCCAGGTTCGATCCCGGCTCTGAGTCACTGTCCGGGTGGAGTTTGCACATTCTCCCCGTGTTTGCGTGGTTTTGCCCCCACAGCCCAAAAATGTGCAAGCTAGGTGGATTGGCCACTCTAAATTGCCCCTTAATTGGAAAAATGATTGGGTACTCTAAATTTATTTAAAAAAAGATAATACTATGCATAAAATATGATAATACTGTTAATAAACTGCAGAGATCATTAGTTTTAAAAATGATAATCCAGTGATTCAATTGGACAGTAAAGATTCAGGTGAATTGACTGTTGTAACTTCCTACATAGCAGATAATGCACTTCAAAGTTATTTGTTGCATGTTAAGAACTTTGAGACAGTTCCCAGAGCTATGGGGTGGGATTCTCTAATCCCGCGGCAGAGTGTCCACGCCGTCGTAAACGGGCCAACCCCACGATTAAATCTGGGCCGCAAAAGGGGCCAGCAAGGCACTGGAGCGGTTCATGCTGCTCCAGCTGCTGATCCCGGCACGAACTGGGCGCCGCGGGATCCGCGCATGCGCTGTGGCACCGGTGCCAACGCGCGCATGCGCAGTGCCTTCCTTCAATGCGCCGGCTCCGACACATGGCACAGGACTAAAGGGGCTGGCGCGGAAGAAACGAGGGCCCCCACCACCCACTAGAGAGGCCCCCACACCCCGGGGTCAGACCCCCCTCCTCCCACAGGCTGCCCCCCCGACTCTTCCACGCCGAGTTCCTGCCGGCTGAGAGTAGATGTGGACGGCGTCGGCAGGACTCGGTGTTTTTACAACGGCCGCTTGGCCCATCCCAGGCTGAGAATCGGTGGGCCGGCTGTGTAGAGTGGCCCCCGACCGGCGCCGTGCCAACCATGCCGGCGCCAATTCTCCGCTCTGCGAAGAATCGCGTGCCGGCGTCGGGGAACGTGGTGTGATTCGCGTCGGTCGCAGGGATTCTCTGGCCTGGCCCCTCGGGGGCTGAGAGAATCCCGCCCATGATAAGCTGTTCTGTAAACAATGGTCTTCATTTCAAGAAAGTTATCTAAAAGAATGATATGATCATGAAACCTGAACCTTCCACAGACAATTTATAATCTGTTCTACTGTGGGAGATGATTCAAACAATTCAATCTCTGAGCAAAGATTCTGAAAAATACATTCCACCTCTTAAATGGTAAATCAGCAAAGTGTCAGGATATCTATCCAGTACAATGCATCCTAGACCTGGGCACGGTATTTGCAAATTTTCCATAATTCGGAAACCATGCTCCATACAGCATGTGACTATCCGAACCTGCACTTATCCTTGCAACCTTCTATTCTTCTACTTACCAGACATTCATACAGCTTTGATTTAAACATGTTTAACTGACACAGCATTAACTTGAAGGGCGTGATTTTCCAGCCGCGTTACGCCAGTGACTAATGGGAGAGGCCCGAAAACGAGAACCGCGCCAGGTGCCAAACAGTTTGCGATGCAACCGGCTGCTCCCCTGGGTGAAATCGGGATCTCACCGTAGCATGGTTAGAAACCAATTAGCACCACTTAGGCCGTATTTCCATACAATTAATGGGAGGGACCCCATATCCAATGGCCTCCCATGATTCATCAGTCCTCCCAGCAAGTGGTCACACTGGTGCCAATTAGTAGTCCTTTTGAAAAATGTGAACGTGGTGGATGGCGTTCTACGGGGAGCCGAGGTGGTGAGTAGCCATCTTTGCTCACAGGCAAAAAGCCTAGGGGCCAGAGAGTGGGCGAGTGCTAAGGGGCAGAGCGCGATGCCTGGAAAGATGGGCCAAGGTTTCGGAGGTCGGAAGCATAGCGGAGGAAAGTGACAGAGGCATCATACAAGTTGTACTCAAGGGTTTTTAATGTGTTACAGGTGTCATACAATTTCCCACAACCGATGGTGTCAGCCCAATCTCACCACCACCCCCTACCCCCCCTTCACCCCCTACGTACTCCCTTTCTACCCTCTGTCCCCTCCCCCAGTGCACTCAATGATTTTGATGTGCTTGGCCTTCATTGCTCTACCGCATATCTAGGTGTCTCCCTAGGATGCACACCTGAGGTGCTCTGGATTGGATTGGATTGGATTGGATTTGTTTATTGTCACGTGAACCGAGGTACAGTGAAAAGTATTTTTCTGCAAGCAGCTCAACAGATCATTCAGTACATGGAAGAAAAGGGAATTAAACAAAATTCAAGAAAATACATAATAGGGCAACACAAGATATACAATGTAACTACATAAGCATTGGCATCGGATGAAGCATACAGGGTGTAGTGTTAATGAGGTCAGTCAATAAGTGGGTCATTTAGGAGTCTGGTGACGGTGGGGAAGAAGCTGTTTTTGAGTCTGTTCGTGCGTGTTCTCAGACTTTTGTATCTCCTGCCCGATGGAAGAAGTTGGAAAAGTGAGTAAGCTGGGTGGGAGGGATCCTTGATTATGCTGCCCACTTTCCCCAGGCAGCGGGAGGTGTAGATGGAGTCCATGGATAGGAGGCAGGTTTGTGTGATGGACTGGGCGGTATTCATGACTCTCTGAAGTTCCTTGCGGTCCCGGGCCGAGCAGTTGCCATACCAGGCTGTGATGCAGCCCGATAGGATGCTTTCTATACTGCATCTGTAAAAGTTGGTAAGGGTTAACGTGGACATGCCGAATTTCCTTAGTTTCCTGAGGAAGTATAGGCGCTGTTGTGCTTTCTTGGTGATAGTGTCGACGTGAGTGGACCAGGACAGATTTTTGCTGATGTGCACCCCTAGGAATTTGAAACTGCTAACCATCTCTACCTCGGCCCCGTTGATGCTGACAGGGGCGTGTACCGTACTTTGCTTCCTGAAGTCGATGACCGGCTCTTTAGTTTTGCTGGCATTGAGGGAGAGATTGTTGTCGTTACACCACTCCACTAGGTTCTCTATCTCCCTCCTGTATTCTGACTCATCGTTATTCGAGATCCGGCCCACTATGGTCGTATCGTCAGCAAACTTGTAGATGGAGTTGGAACCAAGTTATGCCACGCAGTCGTGTGTGTACAGGGAGTAGAGTAGGGGGCTAAGTACGCAGCCTTGCGGGGCACCGGTGTTGAGGACTATTGTGGAGGAGGTGTTGGTGTTCATTCTTACTGATTGTGGTCTTTGGTCAGAAAATCAAGGATCCAGTTGCAGAGTGGAGAGCCAAGTCCTAGGTTTTGGAGCTTTGATATGAGCTTGGCTGGGATTATGGTGTTGAAGGCGGAGCTGTAGTCAATAAATAGGAGTCTGATGTAGGAGTCCTTGTTTTCGAGATGCTCTAGGGATGAGTGTAGGGCCAGGGAAATGGCGTCTGATGTGGACCGGTGGCGACGGTATGCGAATTGAAGTGGGTCAAGGCGTTCCGGGAGTATGGAGGTGATGCGCTTCATGATCAGCCTCTCAAAGCACTTCATTACAACTAACGTCAGGGCCACCGGGCGGTAGTCATTGAGGCACGTTGCCTGGTTCTTCTTTGGTACCGGTATGATGGTGGTCTTCTTGAAGCCGGTGGGGACCTCGGAGTGGAGTAGGGACAGGTTAAAGATGTCTGTGAATACCTCCACCAGCTGGTCTGCGCAGGCTCTGAGTGCACGACCAGGGATCCCATCCGGGCTCGTCGCCTTCCATGGGTTCACTTTCAGGAAGGCCGATCTGACTTCTGAAGCTGTGATGGTGGGTATGGGTGAGTTATGGGCAGCTGGGGCACTCGACAGTGGATTGTTGGTTACCTGCTCGAACCGAGCATAGAATGCATTAAATTCATCGGGAGGGGTGCACTGCTGCCAGAGATACTGCTTGGCTTCGCTTTGTAGCCCGTTATGTTGTTTAGTCCTTGCCACAACTGCCGAGAGTCTGTCTGTGACTCTAGCTTAGTTTGATATTCTCTCTTGGCATCTCGGATGGCTTTGCGGAGGTCGTACCTGGATTTCTTGTATAGGACAGGGTCGTCTGCCTTGAACGTCTCAGATCTGTCCTTCAGTAGGTAGTCAATCTCGCGGTTGAGCCATGGTTTCCGGTTGGGGAACGTACGTACTGCTTTCTTTGGCACGCAGTCGTCCACACATTTGCTGATGAAGTCTGTGACGGTGGTGGCATACTCATTTTAGTTAGTCGCTGAGTTCTTAAATATGGACCAGTCCACTGTCTCTAAGCAGTCACGTAAGAGCTCTTCTGTCTCCTCAGATCAGCACTGCACAACCTTCTTAGCTGGCTTCTCCCGCTTGAGTTTCTGTTTATAAGCCGGGAGAAGGAGCACAGTCTTATGGTCTGATTTCCCAAAATGCGGTCGGGGGATGGAACGGTAGGCGCCCTTGATTTTTGAGTAGCAGTGGTCAAGACTGTTTTCGCCCCTGGTGGGACAGGAGATGTGCTGGTGGAATTTTGGCAGTACACTCTTGAGGTTGGACTTGTTGAAGTCTCCGGCCACGATGAACAAGGCCTCCGGGTGTTCTGACCTTACCTTGTCCCATGGTCTTTGATCCCATGGTCTTTGAAGCCCATGGTGGGCGTCCTCTTGGGCTGGAGAGCCCTGGTGCACTTGTTGACGGCACATGCACAGCGGTGCTGTCCTAACTCGCGCACTGACCTCGAGACATGACCTCATCAGATAGTGTAGAACTCGGGGGAGCTGGTGGCCACCATCACCATTCCTTGGGATGGGTCTAGGTTGGCACTCAGTGCCCTCTTCTCCCGGTCGGTGCCCATAGGGCCCTGGGTTTGGGTTTCACCTTGGGATGGAGGGCCAGCTGGTTCCAGCCCAGCTGTCCCTGCATCATCTGACTCTGCCACCTTGGCGGCACCCCGATGTCAGCACCAAATTGTTGACGCCCTCAGCGATGCTCCTCAGTGATTGAGCCATGCTCCGCAGCACCTCAGCAATGCCCACCTGCAATTGGGACAAGCTCCGCTGCACCTCGGCCATTCCCATCTGAGAGTGGGACATGTCCCGCAGCATCTCATCAAGGTCCATCTGGTACTGGATCACATCCCCTTGCGAGTCGGACATTCTGCCGAGCCCCTCAGCCCTGGCCGTTACCGACTGCGCGATGCCTTGGACACCTTCACTCATGGTGCCGACGTCGTGCACCAGGCTCTCCAATGCGATTGTCACCCTAGCAGTGTTGGCCTCAGTGCCATGTATTGTCGGTAACATCTCCTGCTCCCACAGCCTCTGGGACTCCTCTAATCAGCTGACATCTCCCTCTGAATGTGCTGACTGCACCATAACGTCTCCATCAGCTCCTGGTAACCCTGTTCCAGAGGCTCAGCATCAGGCTGGGGTCCAGCTGGGTTCTGGGATCCAGCAGACCTCCGACTGCTGTCGCTCCTGGAGGTTCCTGCCTCCACCTAATGTTCCTCAGCCGCAACGTGGTGCTCACAGTGGGGGTTGGTGAGCACAGTCCGGCAAATCAGCTGGCGAGCTTCATTTGTGGCAAGGTGCCCGTGGCGCCTCATTAAGTAACTTTGAATAGCTTTGCCTGCCTCGCTGGGCCAAGCGTCGGGAAGCCCGCGGCTATTTCCGCTCACTACCATCTTTCTGGAAAATCGCGCCCAAAGTATTGTTAATGCGCAAATGACTTGTGTTACTCAATGGAGTATTCACAAACAAAATTCAACAATGCACATGTACCTCCCTTCCTCCCGGAATTAAAGAAGTGAATCTAGTTGATAAAGAGCACTATCAACTGATTTTTGGAGCAGCATTTTCCTTTGTCTGCTGGAAATGGAATTTTCACCCGTCTGTGCTGGATTGCCAGAAACAAACAGCAATATCTGGGCTGAGCATCGGTTGATGTGTGAGGTAGATATTTGCCATTTCTTTTTTCTGAGTGGCTTACCACCAATGGGACAAAGAAAAAGTCACTGTTGTTGCAATACTTCGATGTTTACTGCTACGTAAGTTACTACCAGTAACATATCAAATTTGTTAAAAATAAACAGCATTGAGTTCCCATATTCCTGGATGGTTCTTTGGACATTTAGTTGGTTAAAGGCAAAGGCAGACTGGCATATTAGCACCCAATATAGGGGGCTGGATTCTCCCTTTGGGGGACTAAGTCCCAGTGCCCACCGGAAAACAGGGTAAAATCACTCCGGACTTTTTCCTAGTTGTCGCTATAATGACGACTAACTCAAACCCATTTATACTACTGATTCATCATCTTGTTACGAATACTTCACATATTCAGATAAAATGTCTTTAATTTTAACGACTTGTAACTTAGTCACTAATGCCCTATTACTTTTGTTGTACAGTCTGTCCATTCCTGACAGACTGACTTACATTTACATAAAACCTTTCATAATCTCAGGATATTCCAAACTGTTTTACAGTAAATGAAGTAGTCACTATTGTAATGCAGGAAACATGGCAGCCAGTTTGTGCCCAGTATGGTCCAACAAACAGGAATGTGACAATAATCAGAAAATCTCTTCTTCATGGTGATGGTGACTGATAAATAATAGCTAGGGCGCCAGGATAACACTCCTCTTTTTTGAAATGGTGCCACAGAATCTTTTGTGTTTACCTGAGAGAGCAGATGAGGCCACAGTTTAACATCTCAGTTCACATCCCGCAATGCAGCATTGGAATGTTAGATTACATTTTGTTGTCAAATTTCTAAATTAGGATTTGAGCTCACAACTATCCGGCACATGGGTGACACGGAATCGGCCTACACATTCCACTTGAGTTTGTCCAAATTGCTACTCCGCTACATATCCTTCTTATAAAAAATTAGGAGTACCCAATTCATTTTTTTCCAATTAAGAGGCAATTTAGCGTGGCCAATCCACCTACCCTGCACATCGTTTGGGCTGTGGGGGTGAAATCCATGCAAACACAGGGAGAATGTGCAAACTCCACACGGACAGTGACCCAGAGCCGGAATCGAACCTGGGACCTCGGCGCTGTGAGGCAGCAGCACCAACCACTGTGCCGCCCTCTGCTATATAATCTTAACTCCCTCTTTATAGAATTTACAGTGCAGAAGGAGGCCATTCGGCCCATCGAGTCTGCACCGGCTCTTGGAAAGAGCACCCTACCCAAGGTCAACATCTCCACCCTATCCCATAACCCAGTAACCCCACCCAACACTAAGGGCAATTTTGTACACTAAGGGCAATTTATCATGGCCAATCCACCTAACCTGCACATCTTCGGACTGTGGGAGGAAACCGGAGCACCCGGAGGAAACCCACGCACACACGGGGAGGGTGTGCAGACTCCGCACAGACAGTGACCCAAGTCGGAATCGAATCTGGAACCCTGGAGCTGTGAAGCGATTGTGCTATCCACAATGCTACCGTGCTGCCCCAAATTTAGATTTATAAATTTCCGGGCAGCACAGTGGCTAGCACTGTTGCCTTATGGTGCCGAGGCCCCAGGTCCGATCCCAGCTCTGGGTCACTGTCCATGTGGAGTTTGCACATCGTGCTTGCGTGGGTTTCGCCCCCACAACCCAAAGATGTGCAGGGTAGGTGGATTGGTCATGCTAAATTGCCCCTTCATTGGAAATAAATAATTGAGTACTTTAAATTAAAAAATAAGATTTATAAATTTCCCCTTATTTAAACCCTCCAGCCATACACCCCCCCCCCCCCCCACCATTTTCGCCAATCTATTCGTTCAAAACCCTACCCACTGCCATATTTATATCCAGAATACTTGAATGAGCTGGGTTTAAGTGGATTTGCACCAGTCACTGTACGGGTGCCAGTGCTCCATGAAATTTAAGCCTTCCAATCCACTTTCTCAATCATGCATTTAACTTTCTAATAATCTGTTTGACTATATGCCAATGTTCACGTGGCTGAGCTAGTAATCCAGAGATTATTGTCTTTGATTTTGTTGTTTTTAATTTGTATCGTAGCTCCTCAAATTCCCTCAGCAGAACCGCATTCCTACTACTACCTATATGGTTAGTTTCTACATCGACAATGACGACTGGATCCCCCATCCTCCTCCAAGTTCATCTCCAGCTGTAAGGAGATGTGCAGAACCAGGCAACACAGCCTTCAGACCTTTGGGCTGTCACTGCAGACACAGCACCTTCGCTCAGGCCTCTGTTATATCCCATGCTGCTTCAACGTTACTCATCCCTCCCTCCACTTAGTGGCCTCGTGTACCCTGATGTTGTTGTCAACTTGGACGTTCTAATTGCAGAATTTGTCCACACATGCAATAAGCAACTAGCCCTGAATGCTCCAATAGGTCGACTCTGCTTTCTGTTGTCCTCCACTTTGCCTTCTAATTTAATAATCTTTATTGTCACAAGTAGGCTTACATTAACACTGCAACGAAGTTACTGTGAAAAACCCCTGGTCGCCACATTCCGGCGCCTGTTCGGGTACACGGAGTGAGAATTCAGAATGCCCAAATTACCCAACAGCATATCTTTCGGGACATGTGGGAGGAAACTGGAGCACCCGGAGGAAACCCACGCAGACACGGGGAGAAGGTGCAGATTCCGCACAGACAGTGACCTAAACAGGAATCGAACCTGGGATCCTGGAGCTGTGAAGCAACAGTGCTATCCACTGTGCTACCGTGCTGTCCCCCTTGAGAGGAGGTCTCTGTAGTTCTTCAGCTCTGATGAAATGACCAAAACACTGACATTTTCTTTTCTGGATGTCACTTTTTAGAGTTATTGAAATTCCAAGCGTCACTTCTGTGGTCTTTTGGCATGTATGTGAAATTTTTAGCATATATCTCAGAATCCACATTTGATTCCAGATCATTCACTCATTTCTGCCTTGCATTGTCCCTCTCGTTCTCCGTTTCTCTAATTATTGTAACAAAACATGGACAGGTTTGGCTCAGGTGGCATAGTAAGGGTGTGATTCTCCGCCGGCTTGATTCTCCGTTATACCGGCGCCCGGGGGTTTCCTGATGGTGTGGTGCTGCCCCACAATGGGAAACCCCATTGACCGGCTGGCGTAATAGAGAATCCCACTGGCCGGTCGGGGCAAAAATGTGACGCGGCGGGATAGAGAATACTGCTCAAAAGCGTTAACATTTGAATCTGGACTCAAACCTGCCTGGTTTTAACAGGGTGGGAGCAAATATACCGATCTTCCAGGGAGAGTAGTCATTATAATGAGGTTATAAGTCTTATTTGTATTCACCATGTAGAATTTAACTGTGGATGGCCAGGTCTTGGAGGCCTCGAGAGGTGTCCCCATCGCCACCACACTGGCTATTAAACCAGCCAGTAAGTACCTCTCCACCTATTGGCTCAGTCCAGTATGCTCCCAGGCTCTTATCTCCAGATTTCAATTCTCCCCCTTCCAAGTTTTTGACTTTGCCCTCAATGAGGTTTCCGTCCTCACCCCTGCCTGAACTCTGACCTAATGTCCCCACTGAGTCCTCTAATCTCCCCATAAAACCTCCAATTGCCCCTTCCAGCCCCTTCCCTCAATCCCCACACCCTTGGATTGAACCCTTTTGGACTAGAACGAAAATTACAGCAGATCTCCTGAGCAAAGGCTGCAATTATTCAGGCTTACTAAAATTTATTAAATTGCATAACAATAAAATTACACTCACCTCAAAACTTACTGAACCATTGTGATCTGTGTCAAAGGCATTAAACAGAAAGTGTGCATATGTGGATGCATCTGGAATGGAAAAAAGTAACTTTTTCAATAATCCTGTTAAAAAAAATGCTATAAAATCTCCAATTGCGATAAATTTTATTTAAGCAGATTTGATGTGAAAGCGAATTGACATAATATTAAACATATAAACAGAAGAGAAATGAAAACAAAGAGAACACTGACTCTCTCGCACCTTGTATATTTTTAATTTCACGTTGGGAAGTAAATCAACCTTCTAACTCATCACTTTTTGGTCACTGACATTTTCATTATCGCTCTATTAAAAGTTATCAGGTGCTATTAACCAGAGTCACAATGCTTTCTTGAGTTGATGGATGTTACAATGTCTGTTGTGCCAACAAACTAATGAATTATCCATCACGTAGACACTGCTGCTTCTGTGTTAGTTAAATGTATTGTTAAAACAAGGCTGGTCTGCAGTTTTTGGGGAGACGTGGAGAATTTTAAGTAGTCTGTGGTTAATCTAGCTTTTACATACCAGGCGGCTGAAATTTCTCAAGGGTTTCTCTGGTCTGGGAATCCCAACAGGACTAAGTAAGGGGCAGAAATTCTATCTAACCCTTATTTGGGAATCTGTGTCTCAGGAAGTTGGGGTGATGATGGAGACTTTTGACACTGGAAGGCCTTGTATCTAGAGTGAACAATTAAGGTTGAACGTGTGCCTTAGAGTTTTGATCTTGCGATAAAAGATCATGTGATATCACAACAGATTACATGTAACCCCATAACACCTGCCTTCAATTTGCAATTTAACCGTATAAAATTATCCTACACATTCTAAGCAATCCCCTTTAACTGTGTTGAATTTTGGAAGAAACAGGTACACTCTGTTACTCTCGCTCAAAAATCTGGCTCCGTAACACTGTGCTACAAAAGATGGAGGCTCTTCAAATGGGGAATTCAGTGTGTTCAGCTGCTTCTTTTGCAAGAAGACTGCTCACTCAACTATGCTGTGGATGTGCCGAAATTCCCCAACTGGCCTGGCAATGATTATAGCAATAGCTTTGACAACACATATTGGAAGGTTGAATAATCAGGTCCACTCAATGCATTTGCTTGTGACCCCCCCCCCCCCCCCCCCCCCCCCCACCCCCCCAAAACCCCACCACTCCATTTAAGTGGCCAAACATACAACTTTCAGGTGAGGTAACCTTGAGTAATTGCTGCTGTTGGAAAGTTTATGGGAGCACTGTGGAGTGTTTTTGGAGATGGTGTGGTGAACTGCTGGATTTGACAGGGAGTGTTGCTGCAGACTCACAGGAACAGCAGAGGCATTGGTGACTTGTCCACATAAAGGCTGTTACAGTGTCAAAGTGTTACGGGGTCTGCAACTGCAATGCTTCTAGATTTGTAACATAATAGGGAGGTGAAAGAGGTGTTGCAGAGAAGGGAAGATTTATATGGAGTGAGGAGCAGGAAGAGGAGAAAATAAGGAAGAGGCATCTGGGATGCCTTCACTTGAGAAGGGCGGCCCATTAGCACCTACTCAAATTCCAATTGTCTTTTGAGGGCTTCTTTTCACCCCCATTGCTGCACTATATCGCATATTGCCATTCGAGTGCAATATCCCATCAAACCTCCGCCATAAATTCACCAACAAGAACCTTATCATAACATATTTTTCAGACAACAGGTCCAATGATAAAAGCAAAAAAAGAACAATTCGCCCATATGCACTCCCGTAATGTCTGACTTCTGGGTGTCTTTGCCTGGCCTAGTATTTCAAACAGTGCTCCCCCTGTGGCTGCAGAAAGATTAGTGGAAGGCAGCTGACTTACAGTGAGGGCAGACTGCAAATGGTCAAGCTGCTCTGGGCCTGAGCACCCATCTTCGGACTGCATGGGCATGTTGTTGGCTAAGCCACCTGGCTAATAGTAATAACAAGGACACTGTTACGGAGAGAGGACAGCAAGCTCCCACTGCTTGGTGTTGCTGCCCAGTGCTTCAGCAATACTAATAATCGATTGGAGGTCAGATTGCTGGACTACCTCAAGAACTCTTTTCAGTGCTGGGATCCACAACCATGATGACAGCAGTCTAAATCTGCCTGATAGCAAGCATGGATTTCATGATCGTGATCTGAGCTTCCATTGTAGAACTGAGATGTTGGGTCTTTCCCACCATTGCTGGAACGGAAACTGAGATACTTGCCACAAGGATCCCAATCATACGTTGGTCGCCAATGATGCCACAGAGTTGGCCACCACTTCTACAATGGAAAGGGTGATCTCTGCCTTGCTGGAGCTACACTCCTCCATGTTCCTTGACTATGACAACACTGTATGACAGGTCTGCCAATGCACCAAGTATCTTGGTGTGCATTTTCATCCGCCTCACCTCCTGGCAGCCCCATCACAGTCCTCAGCGGAGTCCTCTCTGCAGAACTCATACATGGACTCATCCTCTGGGAAGCTAAGACACAAACTATCCTTTCCCTCCAGCTTGAATGCAGCCTATTCAGCTCCCTGCCTCGTGATGTGCTGATCCCGATCCTACACTACTCTTTAAAGGTTGTGGAGGGTGCCGTTATCTGGGCTGGTAGCTGTGGAATCAAGTGATGTGCTTCTTCATCAATGGTATTGTTCCTGCCCTTCTTCCATAGGTTGCTGTGTGGGTGACAGTTTTTCGATGTCTGAAAGCAAAACATCAGAAGGGAAAAGATGGTATGAAGGATGTGGGTTGATTTGGAAAGTATGAGGTTCATAATCACAGCATCAGTAGGTTGCGCATCAAGCGATACAGAAGATGAGGGTAGAGTATCTATATGCTAGGTGTGAATCTTGACTGCTGGGGACTGCTGATGGGTGTGCAGTGTATTCAACAGTGCCAGGGGTTGGTGCTGTAGTGGGTAAGAGATGTCATGCAAAAATGCATTCACTGACCTTGACTATTCACATGAGGTCATTGAACTTCATGCAACATTATTTACAGGTTCTCAGGACCAAACACTGGGCATTGAGCTTTGCCACCGAATTCCAGCCATTTTGGAAGTTGTTCCTCAAGATCCTCCAGGCCCCTACCGCTGAAACATGACACCTTTCTGTTGCGTCTTTGGTACTGCTAACTTTCAAGATCAATCAGCACACAAGTAGACACAAGGGGTGATTAACATTGTAACTGTTCTTTACTGCTGCCTCAGCAAGACGATTAAGAAAATATAGATCCTGCCACCCCACAATACACTAGCTTGCAAAGTATGGCAAGCCAGACAAAACATACAATACATAACATATTCCGTCTCCCTTATTGGAAATCTCAGTTTAACAAAACATTTTCTGAATTAGTTAAAGAGGGCAAACTGCCTTAAAAAAATGGATTGGATTGGATTTGTTTATTGTCACGTGTGCCGAAATACAGTGAAAAGTATTTTTCTGCGAGCAGCTGAACAGATCATTAAGTACCTGAAAAGAAAAGGAAATAAAAGAAAATACATAAGAGGGCAACACAAGGTACACAATGTAACTACGTAAGCATCGGCATCGGGTGAAGCATACAGGGTGTAGTGTTAATGAGGTCAGTCCATAAGAGGGTCGTTTAGGAGTCCGGTAACAGCTGGGAAGAAGCTGTTTTTGAGTCTGTTCGTGCATGCTCTCAGGCTTCTATATCTCCTGCCCGATGAAAGAAGTTGGAAGAGTGAGTAAGACGGGTGGGAGGGATCCTTGATTATGCTGCCCACTTTCCCCAGGCAACGGGAGGTGTAGATGGAGTCAATGGATGGAAGGCAGATTTGTGTGATGGACTGGGTTGTGCTCACGACTCTCTGAAGTTTCTTGCGATCCTGGGCCGAGGAGTTGCCATACCAGGCTGTGATGCAGCCAGATAGGATGCTTTCTATGGTGCATCTGTAAAAGTTGGTAAGAGTTAACGTGGACATGCCGAATTTCCTTAGTTTCCTGCGTAAGTATAGGCGCTGTTGTGTTTTCTTGGTGGTAGCGTCGACGTGGGTGGACCAGGACAGACTTTTGGAGATGTGCACCCCTAGGAATTTGAAACTGCTAACCATCTCCACCTCGGCCCCATTGATGCTGACAGGGGTGTGTACAGTACTTTGCTTCCTGAAGTCAAAATGACCAGCTCTTTAGTTTTGCTGGCATTGAGGGATAGATTGCTGTCATTGCACCACTCCACTAGGTTCTCTATCTCCCTCCTGTATTCTGACTCGTCGTTATTCGAGATCCGGCCCACTATGGTCATATCATCAGCAAACTTGTAGATGTAGTTGGAACCAAATTTTGCCACACAGTTGCATGTGTACAGGGAGTATAGTTGGGGGCTAAGTACGCAGCCTTGCAGGGCCCCGGCATTGAGGACTATTGTGGAGGAGGTGTTGTTGGTCATTCTTACTGATTGTGGTCTGTGGGTCAGAAAGTCGAGGATCCAGTTGCAGAGTGAGGAGCCAGGTCCTAGGTTTTGGGGCTTTGATATGACTTTGGCTGGGATTATGGTGTTGAAGGCGGAGCTGTAGTCAATAAATAGGAGTCTGATGTAGGAGTCCTTTTGTCGCGATGCTCTAGGGATGAGTGTAGGGGCAGGAAAATGGCATCTGCTGTGGACCGGTTGTGACGGTGTGCGAATTGCAGTGGATCAAGGCGATCTGGCAGTATGGAGGTGATGCGCTTCATGACCAACATCTCGAAGCACTTCATTACGACTGATGTCAGGGCCACCGGACGGTAGTCATTGAGGCATGTTGCCTGGTTATTCTTTGGATCACCTTAACTATAATTCAGACACTCAGGAGGTCTTCTCTAGTGTTATGGGGGACTTCTGATGCTTTTATAGAGTAATGTTCATTTAACTGATGTCAATTTAAGACTTGTAGCTGAATTTGAAGTTTTATCTAATGCCGGTGAAGGTGAGGACTTCAACTTCAGTCGATAAGGCTGAGGAGGTGAGACTGGAGTTGGCATTCCTTGATTTGGAGAGGGCTCAGTGGGAGTGGTGAAATCAGGCTCTTCCATAAGTGGTGTATCCTTAGTTGGAGCTTGACTTGGCAATAGCTGGTCAACATGTCTCCGCCAGGTGAGATAATTCGCCGTTTGGACTGTGTATGAAACAGGTCCTGTCTGAGCAATCACAGTATCAGGAACCCATTTAACTCCAGCAGCATAATTATGAGCTAGAACGTCTTGTCCCGAACAGAAAATTCTTGTCTTTGAATTTTGTACTCTTCTTTTCACTTGGTCATGCTTTTGATCTTGTCATGTTTTCATTGGTCTCAGAAGATCTTTGTGAGTACGCAGTTACCCATCCCATTAGTAGGAATGCTGGAGATGCTTTGGTTGTAACATGTAAGGTGGGATTCTCCAGCGTTCATGGCAGCGAGATTCTCCTGCTGCACTGAATGGGAGATTAGGCTGAGCGTCAAATTCTCCATCTCCGTTAACAGCGGTAGCAGGGTGAACTAGCAACTGACAATTCCAGCTGTGGCGTGTTTCGTTATGTCAGCAGAAATGTGTCTAGATACTTTTGAATCAAGGAATGTCCTTGCAACAACCTTAAAGTGTATTTCATGGTTTGAACAAATCTCTCTTCTAATACATTGGTGGATGGGTGGTAGGGTGCAGAGGTGATGAATAATTCCTTTATGCCTCAAAGCATTCTCAAACACCTGCGAGGCAAATTGAAATCCATTGTCTATTACAAGTTGTTCTCGTAATCCATAATAATTTAACATTTTTCTTGACCTTTGAATTATATTCTCCGCAGTAATTGAGGACATCACTGAAACTTCTGGCCATTTGGAATGAGCATTCACATCCACCATGAACACTGTTCCTTCCAATGTACCAGCAAAATCGATGTGGATGTGCTGCCAAGGATGGAGGGGTGCCAATTGAGGTATGTTCTTCACACTCTGATATGAAGCACAAGATCCTGCTTGCTTTCAATTTCTTGGTCCAGGCAAGGCCACCAAAAGCAGTTTCTGGTGATCTCTTTCATGTGAACGATTCCACAGTGTCCTGAATCCAGTTGGTATTTTCAAGTAGGAATCAAAGTTAGCTCTTGGGGCTAAAGGGGTCAAGGGATATGGAGGGAAGGCAGGATCAGGCTATTGCACTTGATGATCATAATGAATGGCGGAACAGGCTTGAAGGGCCAAATAGCCTCCTCCTGCTTCTATTTTTTACTTTTCTATGTTTCTATGGTCCAACACTGATTTCCTCAATGTTATCAGGAAACAGAGGTAGTTTTAAGTAATCTATATTTGTATTTTTGGGTACTAGAAACACGGTATAGACTTACGTGAGTTTAACTGTGTGTTTCTGTGCATGAAACGGTTGAAACTTTGGTTAGACTCACAGTCAACAAAGGTGCTTGCATGTACAGGGGGGTTATACAAACTGTGGTTGCATTATGAGTAGCGAGTTTATGAAGTGAAAACAGAGTTTAAAGGAAGACTAGCCTGTTGCTTAGCAACCAGGGGTCACTATAAGTTAGAGAGCATTTTTGAGTTTTATTTTAAACTGAAGCCAGTAGCAGTTGGAGCCAGCTAGCTGGAGAAGAAGCAACTCTTACAGGAGCAGCCAACAGAAATAGAGAAATAGAACAATGAAGTAATGGGAAGAAAGCAAATTGCAGAAGCTAAAGAACAATTAGTTCTGGAAACCAAGGCATAAAAAGAGAAATCCCAGGAAGATTGAAGCCAATGGAACTGTAGATTGAACAAGATACTGTTCACTGAAGTTAAAGGAAGGGGCAGAGAGAGAGACTCCCAGTTAAAGACAGAGCTTCAAGGTGCAGACCTGGTGAAGTTGACCAGCGAGAAGCCAGATATCTGAAGTAATCCTGACGTTAGTGTTATCTTAATGCAGGCTGAGAAGCAGTAGTGTTCTGTTGGCACTGCTGGGTGCCTTAGAGATTATGTGGAAACTTGAATGCATGTGGCCACTCAAGGCAGAGGAATAGTGAAAGGAGAGGTCATATTCTTGGATGTGGATCAGTGGTGAAGCATCTGAGAGACAGCGTTATTTGGGAGAAGATTCTAAGGCATGTTTTAAGAATGGATTTTGGAAACACATGTGGAAATGAGTTCCAATGAGACCACTTGACTCACAATCTGATAATCATCTGGGGGAATTTGATGAAATAGCCACAGAAGTTGGCTATTTCATCAAAGGCTGGACATTTGGGGCAGCAGGGTAGCATGGTGGTTAGCATAAATGCTTCACAGCTCCAGGGTCCCAGGTTCGATTCCCGGCTGGGTCACTGTCTGTGTGGAGTCTGCACGTCCTCCCCCTGTGTGCGTGGGTTTCCTCCGGGTGCTCCGGTTTCCTCCCACAGTCCAAAGATGTGCGGGTTAGGTGGATTGGCCATGCTAAATTGCCCGTAGTGTCCTAATAAAAGTAAGGTTAAGGGGGGGGTTGTTGGGTTACGGGTATAGGGTGGATACGTGGGTTTGAGTAGGGTGATCATGGCTCGGCACAACATTGAGGGCCGAAGGGCCTGTTCTGTGCTGTACTGTTCTATGTTCTATGTTCTAAGTTATATTGGATGGTGCCTGCCACTTGTTTGCAGAGTGTGGTGTGTCTAACCACAGTTGGCCTGTTGGTTTACATTGACTGCCTACTTACTGAGAACTTACGGAATATAGTGGATTCTCCACCACAGGTAGTAGAGATCCCGATATAGCGGAGAATCATGCGTCGGGCCCTGTTGTAATGCGCCTGTCTCCCGCTGGTGATGGCATTGAGCTCCCGTGGCGGCGAGAGGATACAAATGGGTAATTTTAATCCATTTGCATCTTATTAACAGGCTGGACATTTGATTCTCAATGCCTCCGTGATGCTCCGACACTCTTGGCCGAGATTCAGGCAGGCGTGGATTGGTGCAAGTATTTACCAGCGTGGCCCTAATGCTATGGGCCTCTCGTTGGGTCAAAGGGATACGTTTTTAACGTAGCTGCCCCCTGAGCCCATCGGAGACCCCCTCCCCCCAGAACACAAATCCTGCCCACTGCACCCCCAGTCCCCCCATCAGACCAGCCCCTCAGACTCCCCCACCAGAGACTCCCATCAGACGCCCATCAGAAACTCACATCAGATACTCCCATCACAAGTGCCCATCAGAGACTCCCATCAGACCCCCTATCAAACCGGTATATCCAAGACCCCACCATCAGAGACCCCCCATATCAGTGACCACCCCATTCCATTTGAGACCCCCATATCAGAGACCCCTCTCCATCATTAATAGCAGGGTGAGATTCACAGGATAATAGTTCCCAGACAGCCAGGTGTCTGGATTGTTTATTTTAATTTTCCTTTGGGCTTTAATGCATCTCAAGTAACCTGCTTTGAACCTAACTACAATATTTATAAACATCTAGAAGCTAAGTGCTTTCACTCCTTTTTCTCAGCAGAAAGCACTTCCCTGCTTTTGAAGTGGTCAGGAACTGTCAATCATAGCCAGCTGTTTGATATTGGGGTTTCTGGTTGGAAGGGTGCGATTGGAAAGTTCTGCTGGGGGGTCAGTCGGGCGACGCGGGTCATTTGCAAGTTGTGGAGGTAAAGAGGGATTAAACATGTGGAAGGGTCCCTTCTTCTTCAGACTTGGGGCGGAATTCTCCGCAAGGTCCGATGCCGTCGTGAAACCCGGAGAGGTTCACGACGGCGTCGGAGGCCGCTCCTCGCCACCTATTCTACCCCCCCCCCACCCCCCGGGGGGGGGGCTAGGAGGGCCGTGCCGTAAATCTCGGCCGCGGGGCCTTGTCGCTGGCGTCAAGGCCCGGCGCGGCGAGAATAACCCGGCCGGCACGCCTAATGGCGTCAGCCGCGCATGCGCAGGTTCGCCAGCGCCAACCCGCGCATGTGTGGTTGCCGTCTTCCCCTCCGCTGCCCCGCAAGTCATGGTGGCTTGATCTTGCGGGGCGGCGGAGGGGAAAGAGTGCGTCCCTTTGAGACGCTGGCCCGACGATCTGTGGGCACCGATCGCGGGCCAGTCCCCTCCCGAGCACGGTTGTGGTGCTCACTCCCCTCTCCGCCTCCCACAGGCCCCATACTCACCTTTGGCGCGCTGTTCACGCCGGCAGTGACCAGGTGTGGTTGCCGCCCGCCAGCGTGAACTGGTCGGGAACAGCAGGCCGCTCGGCCCATCTGGGTCGGAGAATCGCGGGTCGCCGTGAAAAACGGCTGCCTGCGATTCTCCGAGCGGCTTGTCGCAAAACGCGACACGCCATTTTGGGGGGGAGGAGGGTGGGAAAATCGCGGGGGGTGCCAGAGCGGCCCTCCCGCGATTCTCCCACCCGGCGTGGGAGCGGAGAATCGCGTCCTTGGTGTCACTTTGGTCCTCCTGTTCCTGCTGTATGACACATGGATTTTTCTTCTTGTTACACCGGACTGCAGATGGCTTTTTCTCTGGTTTACTCTTCAGATTCAGTGCTTCTTTTTTTGTTTTTACATGTACACTCAGCATATCCCTTCTTGCCACATTGATGGCATTCAAAGTCTCTGCACCAACGCTCAGATGGATGGTGGCTAGGTTTTCCACAACAGTAACATTCCAGGCTAATTGCTATCTTGTGTGCATGATCAACTGTCACGTTAGGTAGTCAAGTTGATGCATTCAACTGCTGTGCTTCTTTTGCAGCCAGCTACGCCGAGACTGTAATCTCTATTACTTTCTGAAAAGTGCAGTTGGCCTCTGTCAGGAGATGTTTCTGAATTGCTTCACTAGGAAGGCCACAGACCAACTTGTGATGGAGGATATTGTTCACTACTTCTTTAAATTCACAATGTTCAGAGAGCTTTTTAAGTACTCGCATCATACTGTGCAATTGTTTCTCCCTCTTCTTGCTTTCTTTTGTGAAACCTAAATCTTTAGGCTATGGCAAGTGGCTTCAGGGAAAATGCATCTCCAGGACATTTGCACTGTTCCCACATGATTTTGTGCCAGCTTTGTCAGGCAGCACAAACAAATAAGCCAAAGGTTTTAGGTCTCATTGCACTGAAGAAAGTTGCCACCTTGCTATAATTTTCAAATCCATTTGCAAAGACAAATAACTCAAAATGTTCAGTGTAGGAGCTCCACTATTCAACAGCCTCATTGAAATGTTCCAGAGATCCTATAAATGTGGCCATTTTTGGCCTTTTCTTTTTTCTTTTTTGTCAGCTGCTGTGTTGCCATTTTGAATGTTTTGCCACTTTAAGTATATTGCCTCTTCAAGACTCACTTTTTTTTCCTCAGCTGTCTCTGCAGCTGCCATTTGAATCTGCGTTCTTTTTGAGCTTCTTTGGGAGACCTGCAATCGTGGCTGCGTTGAAATTATTTTTTTAAGGACTTCTCACTTATTTTTCCAAAGTACTACAGGCTTTCTTCTGGGTTTTGTTTACTTCGGGACCTGTTTGCATTCCTTTGTTGTTGGTTTTCCATGCTTTTTCACGATCCTCAATATTTTGTAAACTTAATGTTTCTGCTACTGCCAGCCGTTTTCCATTCCTAATTTCTTTTTACAAGCTTTTTGCTGTTTTTTTTTAATGTCCTGGATTTATGTTATCTAAAAGAAACAGGGCCTCTGTTTGCCATTTTATTTTAAATCTTCCAAACAGCTGCAATTCTTTTTTTTTTACTACACTCTGCAGGCTCCTTTTTTTAAACGTCTGCAGGTTTTTTTGTTGTTGCAACACTGCAGGTCCCTGTATTTAACCACCATTTTTTTTCTGTTGAGTTCCAACATGTGGTTCAGGTGGAAATGAAAGTTTCCTCACTTTAGTTTCACTTTTCAAGGAACATTAGGCAAAGATCCATCATCCTCATTGCCAGTTTGTTGTGTTTTTGGTCCTTTTACCTTTCAATCAGCACACAAGTAGCTGCAGGAACTGATTAACATTGCAACTGTTCTTCATTGCTGTCTCAGTTGAGTTATTAAGAAACCATGAATTCTGTGATCCCACATTGCATTGGCTTTCAATGTTCAGCAAGAAAAACAAAACATACAATATATAATCACAGTCCAAAGGTGTGCAGGTTAGGTGGATTGACCATGCCAAATTGCCCCTTAAAGTCCAGGGATGTGCAGGTTAGGTTATGAGATTATGGGGATAGGGCAAGATGAACACTCATAAATGGATGGCGAGCTCATTCGAAGGGTCGGTCCAGACTCGATGGGCCGAATGACCTCCTTCTGCACTGTAAGGATTCTATGATTTTAAAACACTTTCCTTCTTTTGATCACCAGTGAGGCCACCATTGCTATATCTGTGAATCTAAAAGCCCTGCTTCTTTACTGCTGCCCTATTTGTGCAGCACCCATTTGCAGCCAGTGTCAGTGCACAAAGTTCGAAGTAGCTTCTTTCCACTGAGTGCAGCTCACCTTTAAGAGGGACAGACTGCCTTTAGGAAGGGCAGGCTGTATGCATCATGTACTATCAGCACATGCTACATGTCCCCCTGCTGAGTGCTGAGGCAGCTAGCTGCATGGATCTCACTCAGTCCAGTGTAACAATCTTGGATGAGGAGACAGTGCCAGTTGTGTCTAGCCTGGGGATGGGTGTGAACCAATCACGGATCATGACAACCATGCTTGAAATTGACCTTGACTAGTTTCTTGTCCTCCATGTCTGGAATCTTCCCAAGCTGCTGTCACATTACTAAGAATGTTTGCAACATCCTCAATCAATTCCCCAACCCCATCATTACATCCCCCTTTAAACCTACTGTGTTCATATTCTGTCAGATGAAAAGGGGTTTGAAACTTGAACATTCCAAAAATATGTATATTTATTAACAGTGAAGTGTTAAATCTCTTCACGACTTCAGGGTGTTCCAAAGCATTTTTTGGAAAAACATTTTGTGTCTGGATCTCCTCAATAACAGCCTGACAGTCAATTAATTAATTTGCACACAGAGTTCACATGGTTTTATGAAAGGTAACTGTGAAAAAATCTATCAGAGTTTTTGAGGGTGTAACAAACAGGATAGATAGGGGGAAGCCAGTGAAAGTGGTATATTTGTATTTTAGAAAACATTTGCCAAGGGACGAAACAAGGCACAGTTGTTTAAAAACGGAGGAGAGGATAGGGAAAACAATTACAAGCCAGTAACATAAACTCCAGTGCTGGCTAAATTATTGGTAAAAACACAGAGAAAATATAAATCATCATTTAGGCACAAATTAATCAAGGGCAGTCAGCATGGATTGATTAAGGGAAGTTCGTGGCTGATTTAAGAAGGATAATCAATGAGGATAATGCATTTGATGTAGCCTATATAGATGATAGTGAGGTTTTGGGTGAGATCCCAGATGGTAGATTGGTCAGAAACATGCTGGGGCTGGATTCTCCGACCCCCTGCCGGGTCGGAGAATCGCCGGGGTGGGGGGGGGGGGGGGTGGGGGGGGCGTGAATCCCGCCCCTGCCATCTCCCGAAGTCTCCGGCACCAGAGATTCGGCGGGGGCGGGAATCGCGTCACGCCTGTCGGTGGGCGCTGCCCTGGCAATTCTCCGGCCCGCGATAGGCCGAAGTCCCGCTGCTGTCATGCCGGTCCCGCCGGCGGGAATCAAACCACCGACCTTACCGACGGGACTGGAGGTGCGGGTGGCCTCCGGGGTCCTGGGGGGGGGGGGGGGGGGGCACGGGGCGAACTGGCCCCGGGGGGTGCACCCACGGTGGCCTGGCCCGTGATAGGGGCCCACCGATCGGTGGGCGGGCCTGTGCCATGGGGGCACTCTTTTCCTTCCGCCTTCGCCATGGTCTTCACGATGGCAGAGGCGGAAGCGACCCCCTCCCCTGCGCATGCACGGGAATGACGTCAGCTGCCGCTGACGCTCCGGCACATGCGCGGACTTCCACCGGCCGGCAAATTCCCTTTGGCCCCGGCTGGCGTGGCGCCAAAGGCCTTTCCCGCCGGCCGGCAGGGTGCCAACCACTCCGTCGCGGGCCTAGCCCCTCAAGGTTAGGGCTTGGCCCCTAAAGGTGTGGAGAAATCCGCACCATTGGGGCGACTCAACACCAGAGTGATTCACGTCACTCCATCCCGCCGGGACCCCCCGCCCCGCCGGGTAGGGGAGAATCCCGGCCAAGAATTCACCAAGGATGTTCAGGCAGCAGCTTCCAAAACCATTACTGCTACCATCTAGAACAGGGGTGGGCAAACTTTTCCGTGCAAGGGCCACATTCAGAAATTCACAATTTTAAAGGGCCGCATAGTATATTAAGTAAAATAATTACTTCACCCGGTTATGATTCTGGGCGCCTCATATAGAACATAGAACAGTACAGCACAGAACAGGCCCTTTGGCCCTCGACGTTCTGCCGAGCAATGATCACCCTACTCAAGTCAACGTATCCACCCTATACCAGTAAGTAACCCAACAGCCCCCCCATTAACCTTAAAAAAATAATAAAAAATTAAAAAAAAAAAAAAATTAAAAAATTTTTTTTTTTAATGACTTGGTGGGCCGCATAAAAACCTTTGGCGGGCCGCATGCGGCCCGCGGGCCATAGTTTGCCCACCCCTGATCTAGAAGGACAAGGGTAGCAGACCACACCTGGATATTTCCCTCCAAGTTGCTCACCATCCTGACTTGGAAAGATATTGCCGTTTCTTTACTGTCGCATGGTCAAAGTCTTAGAACCCCTCCCTAACAGCACCTACAGAACAGGGACTGCAGCTGTTCAAGAAGGCAGTTCACTGCCAACCTCTCAAGGCCAATACGGATGGGAAATCAATGCCGGCCAAGTCAACAAGCCCTACATCCTGTAAATGAACTTCAAAAAAAGTGAAAGCTCACAGGGTCCAAAGGAAAGTGTCAAGTTGGATCAAAAATTGGTTCACAAGCAGGAAGCAAAAGGTATGGCAACAGCTGTTTTTGCAACTGGAAATCTGTTTGAAATGGGGATTCTCAGGGCTCAATAATGAGTACTGGAGATAAATTATTTGGGCTATTATTAAGAAATTTGCAAATGAGACTAAAATTGGCCATGAGGATAAAAGTTGTAACCTGTAGGAAGATGTTAATGGTTTGGTTAGGTGGGCAGAAGAATGGCAAATGATATTCAATCCAAAGACGGGAGATAATACATTTGGGGAACGCAAACACAGCAAGGAAATCCATGCTAAAGGCTTAGATTCTGAAAGGTATAGAGGAATAGATGTGCACAGACCCCTGAAAGTGGCTGTATAGATAGATATGTCCAGAAACCGCCTCCTCCTTGTAGTTGTTTAATTGGTTACCGAAACTCAGGACTACATTTGACGGGACCACCATGCTTTGATCTGGTCTGTTGGTCGTGGGATTGCTTAGCCCTGTCTCTCGTACGTTGCATTCACTCTCTTTAGTATGCATGTAATCCTATATTGTAGTTTCACCAAATCAGCACTTGATTTTTAGCTACCACTGTTTCTGCTCCTGACATGTTCTTCTATACTCCTCATTGAACCAGGGTTCATCCATTTGCTTGATCATAATGTTCGGGTAAAGAATATGCTCGGCAATGAGGTTTCATTGTGGTGAAATAAAAATCTGCTGCTGCTGAAGGCCTACAGTGCCACACAAATTCCTTTTGTAGCTGAGGACCAGTTTTCTCTAGAATGGATGGTGTGGTATTTGAGCATGCCATCCATTCTGGGCAGGGATATCTGACATCATCAATAGAATAATGGAGCAGCTCCTATTAAGGAGCTTGGGAGTGTGGAGAAAACAGGACAGTGCAGGGCCCATTATAAATTAAATAAACAGCACACAGATGGTTCACAATGTAACAGAAATAACATTAAACCACCAACCAACATGCTCCCTCCAAACCTTAAAAGGTGCTGAGATTTTATGGTGAAAGAAACGATGAAAAGAGGTGAGATTTTTTTGGGGAGAGAGAGATTTTGGGGTTGCGGAGATTTTGGGTCGGGGCATTTTGGGAAGGAGAGATTTTGGGGCAGGAGAGGTTTCAGGGGGCGGGCGATTTAGAGGCAGGGAGATTGGGATGATGGGGTTTTGGGGTGGGGAGATTTTGGGGGGGTGAGAGATTTTGGGGCGGGGAGATTTCAAGGTGGGAGAGATTTTATAGTAGGAGAGATTTGGGGGCTGGGAGATTTGGGGCAGGGAGAGGTTTCAGGGCGGGATAGATTTCTGGACGGGAGTGATTTCAGGGCCAGAATGATTTCAGGGAGAGGGAGATTTTAGTACGAGAGGAGCCGTGCCTTTCAGGAGCTGGTTGGGTTTGGAAAAACGAATCAAACAGTGACACCACAGGAAACTGTTAGATGTTTGGCTGGCGATTAATTGCCATTTAGAAGTGCCTCTAAATAGCTGAAAATTAAAAACTAAATGACTACTTTTCATTATTTAATTAAACAACAACTATGATTAAATATGCAGCAAATACAACTGGTTAATTATTATCTAATTTCCCTCCCTCCCCACCCACTACATACACACATGACGGACAAACACAGAAGGGAAGTGAGCGGGGAAAATAATAAGGAAAAAGAAAAGAGTTTTTTTCACATGGTTGTCTTTGAGCACATCTTCCTTCAAATGAACCTTTCAGGTCAAGGTCTCTGAGGTCTGTATCAGTTTTCATGATAGATTTACTCATTCAGGTTCTTTGTACAACAGAACACCGTTGCACCTTTTTTGGAGAAAGAAAGAGAGAGAGAGAGAGAAGATCCTTGTCTCTCAGCGTCTACGACTCAAACTGAGTTTCCTTAGGACTCTGAAAGGAATCCAACTCTGGTAGGGTTAATCTCCTGTTACCAGGCAAAATATGGCCTTTTGGCCAATTCATTGGCCACCAGTCAACCGATCGAACTGAGTCCAACCCTATTTCTTGGGTGCCGCAAATTTTGAGTTCTCCTGTTCGGACACTAGTACCAAATGCTATGTTGCAACTTTTTAAATTCCTCCTTCTCTCTGCTGTTTGACTTAAAGATATATGTCCATTAAGTGTCCATGGATCGAAAGTGATAACAGCAAAAATAAAGAAAGGGGAAATAAGGGAATCAACAGGAAGGTCCCCTTATATGATGATAGCATACTAGGTAGGAATGCGAGTTGTGAGGAGGATGCAAGGAGATTTCAAGGCGATTTGGACAGACTTAGTGAGTGGACTAAAACATGACTGATGGAATATAATGTGGAAAAATGTGAGATTATCCCCTTTGATAGGAGGAACCAGATGGTTTCTTAAATGGTGGGACATAGGGAAATGTTGATGCCCAAAGTGACCTGAGTTCATAAGTCACTGAAAGACAACATGCAGGTGCAGCAAACAATTAGGAATGCAAATGGTGTGTTGGCCTTTACCACAAGAGGACTTGAGTATAGGAGTAAAGATGCCTTGCTTGATTACACCACACCTGGAGTATATTTTGGTCCCCTGTGGAATATATACTTGCCATTGAGTCATCGGATATGTTCAAGTCAGAGATCCATTGAATTCTAGATACTAATGGCTGAGGAGCAAATTTACCTGTAGGCAGCATCAGAGAGACCCAAAGGTTAAGGATGCACTTCCTTCGCTGTGCCTTGATAAGTTAATGGACCTGGTTCAAGAGCATTAATGGCAGAGACAGGGAGCATTGCAGTTGCTGGCATATATTGCCTCAAGACTCCTCTGCCAGCAACTCAAACTCTTGACACCACCAGGATGTGCCCAATGTCACCCGCTCACCCACAAAGAACACGCATGAATATTCATGTTAGCTGAACAAACATCCATGTGGTTTAAAGGGATGTAGTGATGCACATTCACAGACGCCTTTAGAAAGACAAAAGTTATTTATCAATAAGAAAAACTATACAGAGGCCAACAGTCTCACGGCTGTCCTAGAACAGCCCAGCCGGCTTCCCCAGTCCCTACATGTCTTCTGGATGCCTCTTGCCTAAGAGAATGCCACCCCCTGGGGTGATTATTCAGTCTCAGTCCCAATTGGTCCCTCAAGCCAGGGGACACTCTTCTGCTGTGTTGCCCTGACACAGTGATTTAGGATTTAGTCATCTCAAAGTTTGTATCATAACATTGAAATCATGATTTTAATTTCTCATGTAAATCATCTCCAATGTCTGAAAAGATAAACTAAAATTGGCCTGAAATCAACAAACATTGCATTAACCTTTAGCTTCAGCCGGAGTGTTTTATTCACCACTTTGCGAATATGTTTTACTTTAATAAATTGGGAGAGAAGTGGTTACCTGATGTAGAATTCACAAATCGACTGAATAGGGAATTAATTAATATTTTTGTTGTCTCTTTTTTAGTTTTATTGCTACAGTACAATACCAGTACAACTGACAATAGCATCACATTTGTTGTATGAGAAGTCAGGTCAGCAGTTGAGGTAAATCTGATTCAGAAAGAACACTACAGATTAGCCCCATAGAAGCATCACTCAAATACTTCTGAATTTCCTACCAAATGTTGCTAGTAATTGCTTAATGGTCACACCAGGGCTCTTTCAGTTTGATATGGAATGAGATGATTAAGTGGAGAGTGGCTCACTGGTGCTGGTGTGTGACTACACAGCCCTGAAGCCTGAAACTGCTATAATGAGGTTGGTGAGTTATGATAGTCAGTCCCACCAGTGAACCATTACTGCTGAGATTAATCAGGGAATAGTGGGAGGAATTGATCCACACTGGTCAGAACTGGATAGAATTTATTTGACATTAGATGTAGGGCAAAAGCACCTCAGGTTTCTGAAAATTCAAACTTTCTGAGGGCCAATTTTCTGTAGTTGTGTTTTGGCTTCAGTTAAAAACTCACCTTCCGCTGCAAAAATGTGGCTTCCAGTTTTTAAACACCTGAATCTACGAGGCCATCCCTCACGGATGCCCATAATCAGGAGGTGCATGCTGGGATTGCGACACAGGAAACCAATGCTTTCCATGTGGGGTCTGGAGGATTACTTTGCTTCTCTAGCTGCACAAGTTATAAAAAAAATGGGAATCATAGAAGATTAACTTAATTTGCCTTATTGTGACGTTGCTGACTTTTTGAAAGAGCAGTTGGGCTTATTTCCACGTTCCCAAGATATAATCTTGTGAATTCCTCAGCCTCAATTACCTGTCTTATTCCTTTTTAAAACTATTTATGGGATCAATTTCAACCACCTTTACAGGTAGGGTATTCCAGACCTTGGAGTGCACACCAGAAAATAGCAGGGCAAATAAATGAGGCGACCAAGAAAGCCAATGTGATGCTGTTTTAAAAATAACCTGTAGACTAGGAGAGCAGAGAGGTTAAAACTCTTCAGCCTGAGCTAGACTACTGCATACAGTTTAAGGTTTTGCATTAATGGAACAATGTTTTCACATCAGAGTGGGCTCAGAGGCGATGAATGAAAATGATGTTTCGGAATGGAGAATTTTAGCTATGACGAAAGAATGGATGGGTTGGTGTTGTTTTGGAACAAAGGAGGCGAAGGGGAGATTTAATTTGAGGTTTATAAAATTATGAGGGGTTTAGGTAGATTGCATGGAGCAGAGAGGTCACTAATTGGGGACATAGACTTAAAGTAATTAGCAGAAGGATTAAAGGGAGGTGGAGGAGAATATTTTCATCCATAGGATGGTGGAAACCTGGAGCTCATTGCGAAAGGGTAATAGAGGAAGAAACCATCATTGTATTTAAGAAAACACTTGAATATGCATTTGAAGCCTTTATTCTGAGGGGAACTAAATACAAATATAGGGAGGTTATTCTTTAGTTGCACAGGACACTAGTGAGGCCACATTAGTGTACAGTATGCAGTATCCAAGGAAGGTTGTAAATGTATTGGAAGCAGTTCAGAGAAATGTTCGCTGGGGCAGCATTTATTGCCCAAGTCTAATTGCCCTTGAACTGAGTTGATTTGACTTTAAGACTCAACCACAACCACATTGCTGCCAGATCAGGTAAGGATGGTCGATTTCCTTCCTTAAAGGACATTAGTGAACCAGATGGATTTTTATGACAATGGTTTTTAGACTATTCTAGATTTCAAATTCAAACTTGCTGTGGTGGGATTCAAACCCTGGACCACAAAGCATTACCCCAGGTCTCTAGATTACCAGTCCAGTGACAATACCACTCTGCCACTGTCTCCCCTGTTTATCAGACTAATACCTGGAATGGGTGAGTTGTCTTATGAGGAAAGGTTGAACAGGTTTGGCTTGCGTCTGCTGAAATGTAGAAGAGTATGGGGCAACATGATTGAAACATATAAGATCCTGAGGGGTCGTGCCAGGGTGGGTGTGGAGAGGATGTTTCCTCTTGTGGGAGAATCTACAACTATGGGTCATCATTTTAAAAATAAGGGGTTGCCCATTTAAAATGGAGACGAGGCAAAAAATGTTCACTCAATGTCGTGCAACTTTCAAACTCTTTTCCTGAAAAATTGGTGGAAATGAGTCTTTGAATATTTTTAAGGCAGAGCTCAATAGATCCTTGGTAAGCAAGTGATGCTAGATTATCAGGGAGGCAGGATGCAGATTTGAGGACTGATAAGATCAGTCATGATCTTACTAAATGGCAGAGCAAGCTCGAGGGGCTGAATGGCCTACTCTTGCTCTAACATTCTCTTGGACTTATTTGCTCCTGGACTCCAGGGCTGCTTGTAGTCCTGGTCATATCCACTACTTTCACTAGCACTGCTGGAATTAGGGAGGGCTGGCTAACCAGATTGGCTGACAGCTTTCTCTGATTGGACGTCTCCCTGAGTGTGCAGCAGAAGTCCCTTCTCCAGCCAATTAATGCTTTCGGAAAGTTAAATGGCTGTGGGACTGTGGTGATTGGCAGGAATGCATTAAACTGAATTATTTTGAGGTAACTGTTCGCGAGATGATTGACCACTGTAACACATTCCACTTCTCCCACTTTGTTTTCTATGACTGCTTTGTTGAACAGTAGACCTATTGATTGAGAAAATTCTCTTTTGCACATATCAGAAATTCCTTCCTTCCATATTTTCAGCAGTATGTTTTCCCAGTCTATATTAGAAGTAAAATGGCATTAAAATTACATTTACAGGTCTTCGCTGGCCCTAATCCATTTCCCCATTTATTGACTTGTCGAGAAGCTCCCTCGCCCTTCTCATTCAGGCCACCCAAGTGAAAGCCTGATGATGTCATTAGTACCCAGCATGCTCATGTCAAAAAAGAAAGCAGGTTAAAATTACGATGGATTAGCTTCTGGAGACTCCAGAGAGTGCAAGTGACTGGAATTGATTCAAATTGCCAAGCTGCCTGGTTTCTGTGGGGAAGATAGGGTTAAAACTGTCCCCTTCAGCTTCAGATTCAAACTATTCGACAAAACAACATTATAAAGAACTCGAGAAATTATAAAAATAGAAGAGTGGACCTCTGGTAACCTAATGGCATATGTCTTATTGCAAGGATTTGGCACGGAGGCTATTGTACTGATCTCTGGTGGCGTATTAGGAAAGGATTTATGTACAGGAATGTACTGGCGAAACGGCAGTGGTTTAACCTCTATTGGCCCAGTGGGGAGAGGTCATCACGCCTACTAAAGCCCTTGTGAGAAACAGCACTGGCTAAAAATATTAAAGCTGATGAATTTAAGGAGATGGTCTATTTCCCATTGCTATCAGTTTTGCTTAAAAATTTTCTTTAATGGGATTTGGGTGTCATTGGCTCGGAGAACATTTATTGCCCTGGGGGAAGGTGCTGCAGTGCATCTTGTAGCTGCCACTGTGTATTGGTGATAAAGCAAGTGAATGTTGTGGATGGGATGCCACTCAAGCAGGCGATTTTGTCTTGGATAGTGTCATGCTTCTTGAGTATTATTAGAACTGCACTCATCCAGATATGGGGAGTATCCCATCACACTCCTGACTTGCACCTTGTAGATGGTGGGCAGGTTTTTGGGAGTCAGGAGTGAGTTACTCTTCACAGAATTCCCAGTCTTACACCTGCTCTTGTATGTATGTGACTAGTCCAGTTTAGTTTCTGCTCAATGATAACCCCAGCATGTTGATTGTAGGGGATTCAGTGATGATAATGTCATTGAATGTCATGGGGAGATGGTTACATTCTCTCTTGTTGGAGTTAGAACATTGTCTGGCACTTGTGCGCTGTGAATGATACCACTCATCAGACCAAGCCTGGATATTGTTTAGGTCTTGCTGCATTTGGACATGCTCTTCTTCAGTGTCTGAAGAATCGCGAATAGTGCTGAAAATTGTGCAATCATCAGTGAACATCTGTACTTCTGACCTTATGATGGAAGGAAGATAATTGAAGAAGAGGCTGAGATGATTGGGCCAGGACACTACCCTGAGAAATTCCTGCAGTGATACTTTGGGACTGAGATGATTGTCCTCCAACAACTGCAATCATCTTTCTTTGACACCCACCAATAGATAGTTTTTCCGCTGACACCGAATAACTTCAGTTTTGCTGGGGCTCCTTGAGATGCCACACATAGTGAAACGCTGCCTTGATGTCAAGGGCAGTCCCTCTCACCTCATCTCTTGAGTCCAGTGCTTTTAGACAGCCCCACTATAGCATCTTCATATTTATAAATTCATTCCTCCATAACTTTCCACTAGTTGATTACCTCTACAATGCACCCAGCAATGGAATGGTTTTCCTATTATTTCTTAATTCCACAAAATAGATTCTGTCCTTAACTCATTTGAGATATCCTCTATTTACCGGGATTCTCCAAACACTGGAGTGTTGCACGCCGGTGTCAATGGGCCTCCTGGCCCAGCGATTCAGTGGGCCACAGGGGTCCAGCATGGCGTCAGAGTGCCGATACATGGCCCTGCACTGCCGGCACAGGTCCGCGCATGTGCGTGGTGGCTGTTTCCGCGCTGGCGCATGGTGGCCGTTTCCATGCCGGCACATGCGCGTGGTGGCAGTTTCAGTGCCGGAACATGCATCGGTAGCCCCCGATTGCAGGCCTGGCTGTCATGCAGTCCCCTCCTCACAGTGAGATGAGCTTAGGAGGGTCCGAGGATAATGTCGGGAGCTCCAGGGATCAGGACATCATTGTTAAATAGCATTGTGACCTCTCGCCAGAGGAGTTCCGATGAGTGAAGCTTCTCAGTGCAGGAAACGGGGCTATGTACAACTTCAGTCACGTGTTCTCCGCTGAGGCCTCATATCTAATCCGAGTGAGGTTTAATAGCATTTTGTTTCTCGGCACTGTGAGCGCTGGGAAATATGTGGCTAAACGCACTCGTTATGGAACTTTGTTCCCATTTAATTAAATCCTGAGTCACTTTTTTGGGCCCTGGGGAGTTTCTCGCCGGTTTGGGGAGAGGGCACACTTAGGGCGCAATCTAACCAAATGGGAACTATGTCCCATAGTGAGTGCATTTAGCCACTATTTCCTGGTGCTCGCAGTAGCGAGAAACACAACTCTATATAACTTGACTCTTGTTAGATTCGGGGCCCCAATGGGGAATGCCCTGGCATAAACGCAATTAATTCCGTTTTCAGCGCGGAACTCCTCAGTGTAGCGATAGATCAGGAGACCATTTTCAAAAGGCATCCCGATCTCTCAAGCCTCCTACGTGGCCCCCAAACCCCTCCAATCCCAATTCACTGTAAGGGCAGTGCTCCTGTCAACTGGCAGTGCCACCTGGACACCTCGGCAGTGGCAGGCTGAAACAACGTTGGCACTGCCACTGTGCCAGGCTGCCAGAGCCAGAGTGCCAGGCTGGCAATTCCAGGGTGCCCAAGTGACACCATCAGTGCTAGGGCACCACCATGCCCAGAGGGCAAGCACCTGGGGGCTTCCAATCCCCTGAGAGACCCCCCGAATGCTTTTCCTTCTGCTCCCCGTTTGTGGAGACCATCACTGAACTGCTCTCGCCAGAGGACTCCAAGACAAGGGGAATAGTTCCCAACGTCTTGGTTACCTCAGGGAACTGAATATTAAAGTGAGAGTAGCTGGGTCGCTCAAATATGCAGATTTGTTCGAGTCTGCACCGACCCTCTGAAACAGCACCCTACCTAGGCTGAACTCCCCGTCATAACCCCATAACCCCACCTAACCTTTGGACACTAAGGGATAACTTAGCATAGCCAATCCACCTAACCTGCACACCTTTGGGCTGTGGAAGGAATCCGGAGCACCCAGAGGTAACCCACTCAGACACAGGAAGAATGTGCAAACTGCACACAGGGCCACAATCGAACCGGGTTTCCCGGCTCCCTCGTGAAGCATTACTGCGTCGCGGCGCGCTGCTTTTCAGCCACAGCATGGCCGGTAGTTTGTGCCCTTAGAATTATTTTCATCACAGGTGTCGTGATATGATGGTTGAGTTGTAATTCACTGACTAACCACTAGGAGTCTCACTAGTATATAAGTGAGGAGATCAAAGAGTGATGCTGCTTTGCATGATTTTACTGTTTTTTCATCTGTTCTCTTGTATATTGTTTACCAACACTTAATGTTGATAAATCATTTATAGTTTTACTTACAAGTGTTCTTGTAATAAATAAGGCCATCCGACGGGCAAGTTACATGGTACAGGGGCTGGAAGGTATTAAACACTTGGACTGAGCAACATGACCAAGAATGGAAGAAGCTCAAGACTTCACTCACCACCACGTCAGTTCTAACTTTTTTGACTCATCTAAGCAGATTAAAGTGTCAACAGGCGAGTCCAAAAATGGTCTGGGAGCAGTTCGTGTCAAGCATGACGAGTGGAAACCAGTCCCATACGCATCATTATCCATGACGAAAACAGAGCAGAGGTACGGTACGCTCAAATCGAAAAAGAATGCCTGGGTTTAGTTGTGAGCTCGTAGAAATTCCACGACTACGTCTATGGGCTTCCAACTTTCACAGTTGCGACAGATCATCGCCCTTTGGTTAATATCATAAACAAAATCTCAACCAAATGTCTCCATGCATTCAGAGATTGATAATGAAGTTACAAAGCTATGACTTCAATCTCATCTACACGCCAGGTAAATATTTGTTCTTAGCAGATGCATTATTGAGAGCGCCGATGCAAAGTATTGGTGGCGAGATTACTGAGGATGTAGACTTGCATGTCAATCTTATTTCCACACAGCTACCAGTATCAGATGCAAAACTACATGGGATCCAAGAAGAGGCCAGGAAGGATCAAACTCTTCAAGAGGTTAGGAGGAACATCAACTCACAATGGCCCAGAAGTCAATGTATTGAGTTCTACAATATGAGATCAGAACTCAGTATCATTAATGGAGTGGAACGTTGTTTGAACACAATAGTCACACCGCAATCTCTTTGTAAGGATATATTAAAGAGGATACATGAAGGACATCTTGGGATTGAAAAAAGGAAACAGAGTTTGTGGCCCTGTTTACTGGCCAGGTATAAACCAGAATAATGACAGGATGGTCAGTTGTTGTGACACATGCCAGACGCATCATTGCAAGCAAACAAGAGAACCTACGCAAATATCTGATTTACCTCCGGCACCATGGCAGAAAGTAGCTCTGAATCTCTTTCACCTACGAGGGAAAGATTATTTAATGGTCACAGCCTATTTTTCAAACTATCCATAAATGGCTCTACTGTCAAGCATAACGACAAAGCAGTGTAATACTGCATACCAAATGAATTTTTGCTAGACACGGAATTCCGCAAGTCGCCGTGAGTGACAATGGTCCTTGTTTTAGCTGTAAAGAGTGGCAACACTTCACAATCATGTAAGATTTCAATCACATCACGTTGAATCCGTTATACCCTCAAGCCAGTGGAAAAGCTAAAAAAGGTGTACGTATTGTTAAGTGATTTTTGAAAAAAGCAATGGACAGCCAATCTGATCCATATTGCGCACTATTGAGTTACAGAGCGTCACCATTGTCACATGAAAAAATGAAAATCGCTTATTGTCACGAGTAGGCTTCAATGAAGTTACTGTGAAAAGCCCCTAGTCACCACATTCCGGCGCCTGTCCGGGGAGGCTGGTACGGGAATCGAACCGTGCTGCTGGCCTGCTTGGTCTGCTTTAAAAGCCAGCGATTTAGCCGAGTGAGCTAAACCACATGGTAGGTCACCAGCAGAGATACTCATGAATAGAAGGTTTGTACCACGTTTCCATACTTGGCAAAGGAGGAAGAGAATGCAATGGTACCGCAGGAAATGCAAAACATTAAAGCAAAACAATAGCAGTTCTATGATAGAGTGTCTAGAACTTTATCACCTCTGAGTAGTGATGACATTGTGAGAATAGAAGATTCAGGCACTAGGTCGAGAAAAGCCAGTGTACTTGAATAAGTAGCACCTTGTTCCTATAATGTACAGCCAGAGGAAGGGTTGGATTTAATCATTGCGCACTCTTGAAAACCAGAGAAGGCATTCGCAACAACGTGATGGGTGACAAATCTCCTTCAGAATCAACGCAAGCTGCAGTGTCAGATAGTTCAGCAGTTCCTGAGCATGAGGATGTCAGGGAGAACATTGAATCGACAAGTTCTGAGCAGCAAGGTCAACCAGATTGAGAAGAAAACCTGATCGACTGAATTTGTAGATTTGGACTATTTGTACACATGATGCGTGCTGTTCTTGTGTCTATACATATATATATATATATATATGTATGTATAGTTAGTTGCTGAACCAATTTAAAAAAAAATCATACTGTTTGTTGAAGTCAGATTGAGAAAGGTTTTTCGACAAAAGGTACCCGTTGGCTTAGATGCTTGTATAAGGAGCAATGTGTAGGAATAGATGGTGTTTACACAATGCTCGTGATTTTATAACCTAAGGATTACTAATATCAGAAAGGAAACAAAACGGCTGTTAGCTGAGCTAGCAATATTGAAAGACACAAAATGGCTTTTAACTGAATTAGCCACATTCCTGGACCATCATTAGCTGGGTTACTTGCAAACTGGTATAAACAACATAATTTAATTACAGACAGCAGAGTTAGTTAGGGAGGCAGGAATGATTTATATCAAGGCATTGAATGGGACACAGACATGGGAGTTTCTAGGGAATAGTTTACTAGCCACTGTGATAGCTCCACAGGATGGAGAGCATTATGTATCTTCACCAGCTCAAGTCTCCAGGTGCAGGGAGGAGACATAACTTTAACAGTTAGTATGAGTGACTTCCTCATGAATTTAGGGGCTGGTAAGATACCGACCCATTTCACATAATGTCAAATTTAATTGGATATATATCTAATGTATGTAATCTATAAACAGTATTATTGGACAAGGTCCAGCCTAAATGGGCTGTGTAGCTGTTTTGATAAATTTTAGGAAGGATGTTTTCCTTTGTTTAGTGGAGAGATGGTCTGGGACTTTAACAGACATCATCTCCCCGCCGGTGAGGACCAGTAGCCCTGGACGTTGAGTGATTTCTTTGAGATCCTCTCCTGCTTGAAAAGAACAAGTTGATTAGCGATAGTCAACACGGTTTTGTGAAGGGTAGGTCATGCCTCACAAACCTTATTGAGTTTTTTGAGAAGGTGACCAAACAGGTGGATGAGGGTAAAGCGGTTGATGTGGTGTATATGGATTTCAGTAAGGCATTTGATAAGGTTCCCCACGGTAGGCTATTGCAGAAAATAACGAAGTATGGGATTGAAGGTGATTTAGCGGTTTGGATCAGTAATTGGCTAGCTGAAAGAAGACAGAGGGTGGTGGTTGATGGCAAATGTTCATCCTGGAGTTCAGTTACTAGTGGTGTACCGCAAGGATCTGTTTTGGGGCCACTGCTGTTTGTCATTTTTATAAATGACCTGGAAGAGGGTGTAGAAGGATGGGTTAGTAAATTTGCAGATGACACGAAGGTCGGTGGAGTTGTGGATAGTGCTGAAGGATGTTGTAGGATGCAGAGGGACATAGATAAGCTGCAGAGCTGGGCTGAGAGGTGGCAGATGGAGTTTAATGCGGAAAAGTTTGAGGTGGTTCACTTTGGAAGGAGTAACAGGAATGCAGAGTACTGGGCTAATGGCAAGATTCTTGGTAGTGTAGATGAACAGAGAGATCTCGGCATCCAGGTTCTATGTTCTATGCTAACACTGTTAGACTCATAGGCTCATGATATCACACGTAAGTATACGGATGATAAAGTATTCATTTATTCTTTCAAAGGAAAGGGGATGCAGTGATCTGATGGTTGTGTTGTAATTTACTGACTGGCCACTAGGAGTCTGACTAGTATATTAGTGAATGTTAAAGTCAGCTGACCCTTCAGACTGGCTAGAGGAAGTCAAAGAGAGAAGCTCCTTGTGCATGATTTAACTGTTTCTTCATCTGTTCCCTTGTATATAGTTTACCCACACTTAGTGTTAATAAATCATTTATAGCTTTAACTACAAGTGTTCTTGTAATAAATAAGGCCATCCAATGAGAACATTACAATTTGGGTGCTTAACTATCTATCTCTGTCTTAAAGACACTCAGTGATTTGGTCTTCACAGCCTTCTGCGGTAAGGAGTTCCACAGATTCACCACCCTCCGGTTGACAAAATTCCTCATCTCAGTTTAAATGGTCGTCCCTTCAATCTGAGGCCCTTGGATTCCAACTTTTCCTACCAGTGGAAACATCCTCTCCACGTGCACTCTATCTAGGCCTCGACGTATCCTGTAAGTTTCAATAAGATCTCCCCTCATCCACCCCCAACGAGTACAGACCCAGAGTCCTCAACCGTTCCTCATACGACAAGTTCTTCATTCCAGGGATCATTCTTGTGAACCTCCTCTGGACTCTTTCCAAGGCCAGCACATCCTTCCTTAAATACGGGGCCCAAAACTGCTCACAATACTCCAAATGGGGTCTGACCACAGTCTCATACAGCCTCTGAAGTACATCCCTAGTCTTGAATTCTGGCCCTCTCAACATGAATGCTAACATTGCATTTGCCTTTCTAACTGCCGACTGAACCTGCACATTGACTTTAAGAGAATCTTGGAAGTTAGATCCCATGCCTTGCATATTAGATTGAGACTAGCTGTCTCACTCTAATATGCAGATTTGCCAGAAAGTGATCCCGTCCACAATGGGCTGGATTCACATCGCAGCATCTCACGAGATCGCGGTACATCTTGCGAGGCGTGGTGAGCGTGGTGAGCCGGGTAGATCCCGGCAATTGGATCTCCTGGCATCTACTGGTTGTGTTGCGGCGCGCTGCTTTTTGGGCGCACTCGACCGGTAGATTCCACCCATACATTCTAAACTTACTTTAATCCTTATTACATTCTCTCTTAATCTCCCCCCACCTTAATATTTCCTACTCCAATGTCCCAATCTCTGGTGTACTTTGATATCACTCTCTGGTATTGCCTCCTGGTTCCCACATCCCTGCCAAATATTTTAAACCTTCCTCAATCGCAGCAAAATATCCCCTTGCAAAGATACTCATCCTGGTTCTGTTCTAGTGCAACCTATCCAGCTGGTACATGTCCCAAATTATACAGATCCGCTCCTGTGTCCCTGGAAACTAAAACCTTTTGATGTTTTTTCTAATCTTAAAGCACAATCTTGACACAAATTTGACTTATTATTGGTCTCATGAGCCTTTCAGACCTGAAAGTACAATAGAGACTGAACACATTTTCAATAAATGTGGGGTGCAGAGTGGCATGGTGGCGCAGTGGTTAGCACTGCTGCCTCACAGCGCCGAGGACCTGGGTTCGATCCCGGCCCTGGGCCACTGTCCGTGTGGAGTCTGCAAAACCCAAAGATGTGCAGTGTAGGTGGATTGGCCACGTAAAATTTCCACTTAATGAAAATAAATAAATAAATGCGGGGCGTGCATGTCCCATCACAGTGCAGCCAGCACCGATCTTGTTGCGCTGGGAGTAGGTGGAGGGAAGGTATAAAGGGTGGGAGGGGGGGGGGGGGGTCGAAGTGAGGGTCCCTAAAGGTGGTCTGGCTGAAAGAGCCGACAGTGACTCCATAGTGGGGTATGCACACTTGGCGAGGGGGGCGGGGGCTGGTAAGTTTTATGTCTGTGGGAGTTGCCATTGTCCATGGTGGGTGGTGATGGGAGACCTTCAAGATCACTTAATGATTGGGCACCCTTTCAAAAGGGCACCCCAATCTCTGAGGAGACGGGCTCGCCAATGGGTTCAGCTCCCCGCAGCTGAAAATATTTCCAAGCGTGGGCTAGACCGGGGGCAAACTCCCCACGGCCCAAAAAAACTAAGTGTGGGTGAACACTGGTCTGAATCTCACCCAAAACTGTGACAGAAAATGCCCCACCAAACTCACCCAAAGTGAGACTTAGGGCGCGATTTTCCGGAAAGGTTTCGAAGTGTGGTAGCAAGCGGGAACCGCCACCAGCTTTTCACAAATTCTATTCACAAATGCTATTCACAAATGAAGGCTCACCAGCTAATTTGCCAGGACTGCGCTCCCCCGCCGCCCCCCCCCCCCCCCCCCCCCCCCCTTGTCCCCACGAAGAAGGTTGTGCAGCAGTTAAACTTGCACAGCCAGCCCCACTCAGCTCACAGCCATGGTGTCAAGATGACCGGCCCCAAGTTTCGGAGATGCAGACCTGGGGAGGCTCCTCGGAGTGGTGGAGGATGGAGGGATGTGCTGTTTCCCCGAGGGTCCTGGAGGGTGAGCTACAAAGCAACGAGTGCCACCTGGGACGAAGTGGCAGCGGCCTTGAGCTTGGGGTGTGTGACCAGGAGGACTGGCCTCCAGTGTCGCAGGGAAGTCAGCGACCCACACCAAGTGGCACTGGTGAGTTGCTCCCCCCCCCCGCTGCACTGAGACCTTTGCGCCTCCCACGAGCATCTACCCCCCAACCTGTCACGCAGCCCCCAACCATCCCTTCATCCTCCCTTCAAAACCCCCCAACCTTTCCTGCACATCCCGCTGCCTTGACCACTGTGAACCACGCATTCGACTAATGATGCTGTCTCTGTGTCTCCACAGGAGAAGCTCTCCCACAGTCGTCAGGAGAGGGCCCCGACTGGCGGTGGGGTGCCAAACATAAGAATCCTCACCACATTCGAGGAATGGACCCTGGAGGTGACTGGGGTGATGGAAGACAGACCCTGTACCCCAGATATAACATGTAACGCCACCTGGACCGGGTGTTGGTTCCCTCCCGGTTGCGTCACCCATCCTCCTGCCATGGACATGTCCCCGGAGTTGTCCCATCCCTTGGGTGTCCAGATGTTGGCTGCTGTGTGTGTAATCTTGCCTCCCGCAGTGTTCAGGCTCAGCATCTAGGCATCGCGGTCGGATTGGGATGCTAGACAATGACTCCCACAAGCTACATGGCCCCCCACCACGGGAATCCACTTGAGTTGTGTGAAGTGTTCACTTTTTAAAAATAAATTTAAGTACCCAATTCATTTTTTCAAATTAAGGAGCAATTTAGCGTGGCCAATCCACCTAGCCTGCACAGCTTTGGTTTTGGGCCTAATTTCATTTTTGGGATAGGCTTTTGACAAGGTCCTACTGTGAGCGTTTGTACCAGTGCATTAAGTTCGGGATACTTACGATTGTGTAGAGGTACAAGGCAGGGATGTCCACTTTCCCCTTTACTGTTTTCTTTGGCACTTGAGCTGTTGGGCATCGCACTTAGGTTGTCGGCTGGGTGGAAAGGAGGGGAGGTAGGGGCATAGGGTGTACCTGTACATGGCCAATTTATTGCTGTATATCACAGACTCTCTCTCTAATGTGGGGAAGATAATGGAGATGCTTAGAAAGTTTGGTTGCTTCTCAGGATATAGATTGAACGTGGGCAAGAATGAGGTTGTTCCGGGGAACCCTTCGGGGAAGGGAGCTGATCTGCAGATGCTACCGCTCCGGCTGGCCGGGTCTACGTTTAGGTTCCTGGGAATACGGGTGGCTCACGATAATTACATAAGTTGAACCTGGCCATTGTAGTAGAGGAGGTGAAGACGGACTTGAAGATATGGGATGCCCTCCCATTGTCCTTGGTGGGAAGGGTTCAGAGAGTTAAGATGAACATTCTTCCAAAGATCTTGTTTGTGTTTCAATGTCTTCCATTCTTTCTCAATCTTTTTTTAGTAGGATTAACCAGTCAATTTTGACTTTTGTTTGGGCGGGGAGGGCCCGAGAGGTTTAGGGATTTGTTTATGGAGGGTAGGTTTTCTGGGCTAGAGGAGTTGTCGGGAGGGAATGTTTTCTGTATTTGCACGAATGGAACATTGTGCAAAAGGAACTCTCTTCATTTTGTCTTGTCGGTTACCAGCATCTTCTCTAATGGATACGGTGCTGTCTTTTGATGAGATAAGGCAAGGGAGGATATCAGATATATATGGGCAGCTGATGGAGAAGGAGAGCGCTTCACTGGAGGAAGTAAAGTGGAAATGGGAGGAAGAGTTGGTTTGGCTTGGGGGGGGGGGGTGGAACGAGGCTCTGCATAATCAATTTTACATACTTGTGTGCAAGACTGAGCATGAACGTAGGGTGCACATGACCAGGTTACATATGAGTGGGCTCTTTCCAGGTGTAGAGGACAGATTTGAGCGTTGCTAGGAGTGGGGGGGGGGGGGGGGGGGGGGGGGGGCGTTGAGCGGCGAACTACATGCGTTTGTTTTGGTCCTGATTTTGAGAGTCAGAGTGGAGCCGTGCCCAACGATGGTGATCTTTGGAGTGTCAGACTTGCCGGGACTGCGGAGGGTAGAAGGCTGATGTCTTTGCCTTCACCTCACTAATAGCCCGGAGGCAATTCTTACTCAGGTGAGGGTATCGTCACCACCTAATGCATCAGCATGGTGGTGGGTTTTAGCGGAATTCCTGTAGTTGGAAAAGATAAAGTATGCCATAAGTGGTTTGGAGGAGGGGTTTTACTCCAGGTGGCTGCCATTCATTACCTTCTGGTTGCTGTCAGCAATTACAGGGGTGGGGTGGTTAGGTGGGGGTGGGAGAGAGGGGCTGGGGGGTTCTGGGTAAATACGGGAAAGGTGGGGCTGGGTTGTGGGCATTGATTTATAAAAATTGTGTAAATTATATAATGGGTGGCACGATGGCAAAGTGCTTAGCACTTCTGTCTCACAGCTCCCGGGACCTGGGTTCGATTCCAACCTCGGGTGACTGTGTAAAGTTTGTACGTTGTCTGCGTGGGTTCCTCTGGATGCTCTGTTTTTCCCCCTGATGCACTATCAATTACGACGAGACAAGAGTAGAGAGTAATCAAGGCTTTATTAAGCAGAGATGTGTTACCTCCTACAGCTGCTGCCGAAATGGCTACAGCTCAGTGAGCACACACATTTACACTCCGCCTACTGGGCAGAGCCAGCAGGCAGTGACCTACCTCTGTACCTATAGTACAGGAGCCTTACCGTATTACCTCTCATATACACATTAAACAAACAGTGGTGACTACCACATTCATCCCCTGTTAAAAAAAAGATTCCAGCGGGGGTGGTGGAAAACTATTTACATGGTATGTGAGCATTTTAAAGTGTACAGTTTGGTGAACGTTCACAAATTTAGCTGGTCAGGTGCCTTGATCCTTCGCTGTGAGTGCCTCGGTCCTGGTGGTGATGCAGGCGCCGGCTTGGTCGTCGGTGACTCCGGGAGCATGTAGTCCTCATCTTCATTCCCGGGTGGAATCAATGGGAGGACGGATCGTCCTGGAGTGGGGGCTATGGTGAGGTGCGCTGGGGAAGGATGGGTGGCGCCGGGGCAATTGGAGGGGGGGGGGTGGGGAATCAGCTGGTGCCAGGTCCCTGAGTGAACTGTGTCTTGGCGGCTGTCGGGGTGCGCCACATAGGCGTACTGCAGGTTCACATGCAGCAGCTGTACCCTTTCGACCAACCGGTCCACCTTGTGGAGACGCACATGCTTACGGAGGAGGACGGGTCGTGGAGCTGCCAGCCACGTTGGGAGTGAGACCCCGGAGGTAGACTTCCTGGGGAAGGCAAGAAAACGTTCATGGAGGGTTTCATTAGTTGCAGTGCAAAGTAGCAATCGGATGGAGTGGAGCGTGTCGGGGAGGACTTCCTGCCAGCGGGAGACCGGGAGATTTTTAGACCGTAGGGCCAGCAGGACGGTCCTCCAGACTGTCCCGTTCTCCCTCTCCACCTGCCCATTTCCCTGGGGGTTGTAGCTGGTCGCCCTGCTCGAGGCAATGCCCTTGCTGAGCAGGAACTGACGCAGCTCGTCACTCATAAAGGAGGAACTCCGGTCGCTGTGGATGTAAGCAGGGAAACCGAACAGAGTGAAGATGGTATTGAGGGCCTTGATGACTGAGGCAGACGTCATATCATGGCATGGAATGGCGAAGTGGAATCTGGAGTATTCATCGACCACGTTCAGGAAGTACGTGTTTCGGTCAGAGGAAGGAAGGGGCCCCTTGAAGTCCATGCTAAGACGTTCAAAGGGGCAGGAGGTCTTCACCAGGCACGCACGGTCTGGCTGGTAGAAGTGCGGCTTGCACTCTGCGCAGACCTAGCAGTCTCTGGTGGTAGCCCTGACCTCCTCGATGGAGTAGGGCACATTGCGGGCCTTTATGAAGTGAAAGAACCGGGTGACCCCTGGGTGACAGAGGCTGCCGTGTAGACCCAAAGTTGGTCCACTTGTGCGCTGGCACATGTACCTTGGGATAGTGCATCGGGGGCTCTTGAGCTTACCAGGGCGATACAAAATCTCGTAATTATAGGTGGAGAGCTCGATCCTCCCTCCACCTTACGGTTTTATCATTATTGATCTTGCCCCGCTGCATATTATTGAACATGAAGGCAACCGACTGTTGGTCAGCGAGAAGAGTGAATCTGCTGCCGGCCAGGTAATACCTCCAATGCTGCACAGCTTCTACGATGGTTTGGCGCCCATGACAGGCATTGTCAAAGATGGCGGCCCCCACGGGCTGCACGTGGTCTGCGGGGACGAAAATGGCGGTGCCCACGGGTCGCACGTGGGGGGTGCAGGAACAATGGGCCTGGGTACAGCGGCGATCGACCGGGCCCGGCACCAAAATGTCCCTTCTTTCCGCAGGTCTTGCAGGTTGCGCTCCGCGCTGGGCAATGTTGTCGGGGGTGCTTTGTCTGCCCGCAGAAATAGCACTTGGGGCCCCCCGGGGTTGGCTGGCTGCCGCGCGGCGCAGGCTTGGGGTTGGCTGGGGGCGGCCGCTGGTGGGCCCCATGATGTCCGTGAGGGCGCTGTGCGGTCGGGGGTGTATGCCGTGTGGTCAGGGGCGTACGACTGTACCTTGCGGGAGGCTACTGTTAGTGAATTCGCTAGTTGCCTGGTCATCGCGAGGTCAAGCGTACCCCCTTCTAATAAGCGCTGACGGATGTACGCCAACTGCATGCCTGTAATGAAAGCGTCCCTGATTAAGAGTTGTGTGTGTTCCACGGCCGAAAGTGCCTGGCAATCGCAGTTCCTTGCCAGGATGTGCAGGGCACGCCGGAAATCGTCTAATGACTCACCGGGGAGTTGTTGCCTCGTGGACAGGAGGTGCCTGACATAGAGTTTGTTGATCGGCTGGATGTAGTTCCCTTTCAGAAACGCCATGACCTCAGTGTAGTTGGGCGTGTCCCGGATAAGGGGAAAAATATCGGAGCTCACACTTGAGTACAGGATCTGGAGTTTCTGTGCTTCTGTGGGCTGTTCTGTAGCTGATACGATGTAGGCTTCAAAGCAAGCTAGCCAGTGGTCGAAGGCCGACGTGGCGTTGTCTGCTTGAGGATGCGGCTGCAGGTAATCTGGCTGAATGCGAAGGTCCATCGCTGTAAAAGCTCTGCTTAATAATTTGATGCACTATCAATTACGACGAGACGAGAGTAGAGAGTAATCGAGGCTTTATTAAGCAGAGATGTGTTGCCTCCTGCAGCTGCTGCTGAAATGGCTGCAGCTCAGTGAGCACACACATTTATACTCCGCCTACTGGGCGGAGCCAGCAGACAGGGATCTACCCCGGTGCCTATAGTGCAGGAGCCTTACCATATTACCTCTGATATACACATTAAACAAACAGTGGTGACTACCACAATAACACACTCCCACAGCCCAAAGATGTGCACGTTAGGTAGATTGGCCATGCTAAATTGCCCTGAGTGTTAGGTTAGGTGGGATTATGGGCATAATGCGGGGAATTGGGTCAAGATAGGGTGTTCAATCGGAGAGTCGGTGTTGACTCGATGGGCGAATGGCCTCTTTCTGCATTGTAGCGATTTTATGAAATCTGTTTGACCTTTGTGTACTTTAGAATCGAAAATGTTCTAATAAAAATATATATATTTAAATTAAGTTACCATTGGTAAAACACAGTAAGTATCAAGTGATTCTCATCCCCAGCGAATATGTTCCATTCCTGACTTAATCCATTTACAGTCTTACAATTCCCCACTCTTGACCTAGTGGCAACAGACTCCTCTTCATCTGAAGTAGAAGATTCTACACTTAAATCCCACTCCATAGAGTCGGCCACTTAATTCAGGCAGTCACTTTAGTGGAGAGTGCTGCATTGTCAGAAACTTTCAGATGATACGTTAAACTGAGGCATTTTCTACTCGCTGGCTTCTGCAGTCTGCCAGCCGGGTTTTCCTGGATGGCGCACCCACGCCGTCAGCGGGATTTTCAGTTCCCGCCACCTGCCAATGGATTTCCCATTGTAGCCATCCCACGCCGGCGGTGCCCTGCTGGTTCAACGGACTACCCCGCTGGCGGAGAATCCAACCCCTGTGTACTATTTGAAAAGCAACCTCCCGAGAGTCCTGGCTAATATTTGGATTTGATTTGGATTAGATTTGAGTTATGTAATGAACTCCAATTGGCTTTATTGGTTGGCCAATTGGAGTATGAGCTCCCTCAATGATAGCTCATTGAGGGGGACCATATAATCACCTGTGTAGGCTTTGTGAGCCAGTCTTAAGTTGACTGGACTGCTAGCAGCACTGTTTGTAGCTGCTCCTGTAATATCGTTATTGTAAATAAATATTGGTGTGGTGACGGAACTCCTGCCTCCCGTGGATTACTACAATTTACTTTCACGTGTACCGAGGTACAGTGAAAAGTATTGTTCTGCGTACAGTCCAGACAGATCGTTCCATACATGTTAAAACATTGGACATATGATAACTACACAATGTAAATATTTAGCAGATATCGGGTGAACCATATTTATTCCTCAACCAACATCATGAAAACAGACATGTGTAGATATAATGCCTCAAATGTTATGATCTCTGGGTTGTTGGAGACCAGACAAAAGACTGTGAGGAGTGTCGGGGGCCTGCGGAAATGCTGCACTATTGACCTATGTTGGAATTGCCCAGGAAATATACACTTCTGAAGTGCAATTCCCCTGCTCACTGGAACTCTCTGTGAATGGCGTCAACTCTAAGCTAGAACTTTGCTCTTTCTGCAGTAATTCTTCAGGATAGTTCTTCAGGAAATGTTGGACAGATTTAAACCCAGGGTGGGATTGTCTTTATTGCAGGTTACAAAATGTACTTTATTCCAAATATGTAAAAGAAAGCAACATACACAACCACACTCCACAAACTCACGGTCCACAGTTTGTACAATTTTTCTCCTTTTTACCTCCTTCCCTCCCCCCCACACAATCCCCCTCCCCTAGCCCTCAGCGCCACGATGAACAGTTCCTCAACATTGTCATGAACAACCCTCACCGTGTCTCAAAGCCCTCTGCTAACCCCCTCAACTTAAACTTAACTCCAACCGGAGAAAATCATTCAAGTCCCCTGCCAGGCCACCACTCCCAACGGCACATCCAACCTCCATTTTAACAGGATCCATCGCCTGCTAATAAGGGAGACGAAGGCACAACATTGGCCCTCTTTCCTTCCAGCAGCTCCGGCACTTCCGATATCCCAAAGATTGCCATTATTGGGTCCCGCCTGAACGTAACCCCCACAATCTTAGATAATGTCCCAAACACCGCTTCCCAGTATCTCTCCAGCTTCTCGCAACCCCAAAATATATGTGCATGATTCACCAGCCCTCGCCCACACTTCTCGCCTCATTGGCCACCCCTTGGAAGAACGCACTCATCCTCGCCCAGGTCATATGTACACAATGCACCATCTTAAACAGGAGCAAGCTCATCCTCCCTCAAGAGGAGGTTGAATTCACTCTTGCATCGCCTCACACCATAGTTCCCAAGTTATTTTTCCCCCAACTCCTCTCCCCATTTTTTCTTGCTCCTCAATGCTTGTGTCCCCTACCCCGTTCCCCCAACCACCCATATATATCCCCAATCCTACCCTCCCCCAACTCATCCAGGAGCAGCATTTGCTCCAATAAGGTGTACACTGGCAACCTGGGAAATGCCCTCCACTCCTTTCGCATAAAGTCCCTCACCTGCTTTAATCTAAATTCACCCCCCTCTGCAACTAAATCTCTCCAGCAACTCATCCAGACCTGTAAGCTCCCCTTCTATGTATAAGTCCCTCGCCCTCACCAGCCACGCCTCCCTCCACTTCCTCTACATTCTATCCATCTCCCCCGACTGAAACCTGTGATTCCCGCACATTGGCACGAACATTTCTCCAAATTAAAATATCTCCATAGCTGATTCCATACGCTAACCATCGACTGTACCATTGGGCTCCCCGTATACTTCCCCGGAGCCAGGGGCAGCGGAGCAATCACCATAGCCTTCAGAACCCCTACAGGACTCCTCCTTCATCCTGACTCATTCCGCCCCCAGGGTGGGATTTTCTGGCCCTTCCTGCCAGTGGGATATTCTGGTCCCCCCATGGTGGGATGGTCGTGCCACGCAAAATGCCATATACATCAGCAGGACTAGAAGATCCCACTGGTGGCCAATGGTGAGTCCACTGCCAGAAAAAAAAATGCAGGGCGTGCGGGGCGAGGGTGGGCACAAAATCCTTCCCCAAATCTAACATTTGGGTAATGATAAAAGCAACACTCCAATCACGCCCTGACTCCTCCATCACCCCATCTGACCCCACCCCCTGACCACACTCTCCCCGGCTCGATCCAACTATAACCCCAGAAAACCTGACTGCACTGCAGACTTGACTACTCCCCGGACTCACCTGACCAGAGTACACCCCCCACCCTGATCCAATTACTGCTCCACCCGAACCTAACAATCCACGACCTGACATGAAGTGACTATCCCCCGATCTGCCTGCTCCATCCTGCCCTGTCCAACCTGACTACCTCCCAACGCGTGACCACCTGACCACCATTGCACTCACTCTACCCACCTGTAACTTCATTCATGTGCCACCTCACTCACCTGCCACGCTACCTACCTGTTACCCTACCAGGCTACCACCTCACCTACACTAATTACCTAATCAGCTCACCAACCTCACCCACCTATCCACTAACCCACCTATACCCCTGTCCATTTACCATTGACAATTGGATGATCATTGCCACTGCTTGGAATATGTGGGCCTTTGGGTGGGATTTACTGGCTGCTCATGCCGGCGGGATATTCCGATCCCATGCCAGTGCACAGGTTTCCTGCCGACGAGGAGTGCAGTCAACGGGAAATCCCGTTGACAACGGCGGGGCCAGCAGATCCTGTTGGTGGGCCGCCTCTGCTGTTGAAAAACACGTTACGGGTTGGTGGGTAAACCCTGCCTATCATTGCTTTTGTGGAATCTTGCTGTGCACAAATTGACTGCTACATTTGCCCACATTACAGCAGTGACTTTACTTCAAAAAGTACTTAATTGGCTAGAAAGCACCTTGGGACATAATGCAGGCATGAAAAACACTTCAAAAAGCACTTCATTAGCAATAATGCTGGGACACATGAGGGTCATGAAAAGTGCCATATAAATACAAGTTCCTTCTTTTACATAACAATTGGCGTTAGTAATATAAATACTCACCTCCTTGGGGAAAGAACTGTGCATAAATATCTTTGAATGTCTCTTCGTTGACTATCCCACTGGGACATTCCTGTGGATAAGCACAAACAAAATGAATAAATCCTATATGCTAAAACCAAGTATAATCCCACATTTATTTGTGTATTAACTTCACAACCACAGTAAAATGTGCACTTTATGCATCAGTGTTTGTGCTCATAGCCAAGAAAAAGATGGGTAACATTAGAAATTATCTGATGCTGTTGTGATGTCTAAAATGTCAAGTTTAATTCTCTTGTCTGGCACTAGGATCAGGCTGCTATTTAAATATTGATTTTGCTCCTGGTGCAGTACTGCCTTTTCCTGTTCTCCAAATTAATAGCAACAAATAGTTACTGGTTTGACAAATTGTGAAATTACCTACAATGTTACCGAGCAAGTGAAATATTTCTAGTACAGCTAAAATATATTGTGCAAATCAATTACAATTATCCAGTGATTTCAAACAAATGAAAGCTCCATTATGTCAGACACATTTTCTGCATCAGGACTTTGACTGGCATTTTAAGACAATGCACAAATATCTTGCAGGGATTCTGTGCTGGGCTGCCTGCAAAAACATTTCACTTGAACCAAAAACTGAGATGACAATTAAATTTCTGGAGGACAAATTATTAACCACAGTAGATGTTTTCTCACTATGCATCTTATTTGCTCTACCGTCACTGCAGAAGGTGATTATAAATTGTGGGAACATCCACAGAAAGCTAATTTTAAAAAAAACACCATTTTTAACTGACAGGGAAGTGTTATGTTTGAAGATAGACATGTTCATATTTCTCATGATCGTACAACAATTAATTTCTAATGAAAGGTGGTTGTCCTGAAACATTTCCTCTGTTTCTCCATCAACTGAATTTGCCGAACTGGCAATTACTGCTAGCATTTTCTGTATTCAATTTAGATTACCGGCATCTACAGTAGTTTACTCTTGAATTAATTATTAATCTTCGTTTTAAATTTATAAAACTTTTCTTTAGTCTTTTACGCATGCACTACTATAAAAAGCAATTGTTGAGCTCCAGTTAACTTTGCAGTTATCAAGTTGACTTGTGGTATTCTCGGCTTCTAAAGGTGTCTTAAGATGGCAGCGTTTTTAGGCATATGGCAAAATATGTTGATGTTTTATGAGGTGTTTGCAAGTCAATTTACACACAAGATGCTCTAAAAAACAAGATGATCTCTGATCATCAGGGAGTTGAGGTGTAAAGTCAAGATACTTCCTCAACATAATTGAGGAGAAGAAGATGGAGATTAAGACTGTACGTATTGCTCTCGAACTCCAAGTGACTACTTCATAGAGGACATCAACAGAACTCAGGAAGCAGATTAACTACTGTCCTTGTGGAGATACCTAACAGAAGGACAAAAAAAAAGGGAAAAAAGCAATAGATGTTTTGTAGTGTCAGTGGAAAGAACAGTTTGCACCGGTATTCATCTTTCCCCATTTCTCCTTCTGGGACGTACGCTACAAAACCAAATCAGACCGTTGAAACAATTATTTACTTTGAAGTAAACTGCAACGAGAGTTCTTGAGGAAACTTTCTTGGATTGCACCGTTCCTTCTTGAAACGTGTAACAGCATTATGGTTGTATGAATGGTAGCACCTTACATACAACTCTCAGCACCTATTCAACAATAACCTGCTCACCTTTTCCACCAGGGCCACTGAGTCCTGATGTCATTACAGCCTTGATCCAAACATGGACAAAAGTGCTGTGTGCCAGTGGTGAGGTGGGAATGACTGCCCTTGACACCAAGTCAGCATTTGATCCAGTATGGCATCAAGGAGCCTGAATAAAATTGAAGTCATTGGGAACCGAGGGAAAGCACACCAATGGCTTGAGCGATACATAGAACAAAAGTTGTGGTTGTTGGATGCCATTTATTTCAGTTCCAGGGATCTGCCATCAGGCAACAGCCCTAAGAACTGCATATGGGCCCTTTGCCTTTTTTCCAGTGAGTAGAAGATACGGGACCCCGGCCTAGGCCCTACAGGACCTCACAGACACCTTTCTGAACCAGATAAGCCCCAGTCCCTCAGTGCGCCTTTTTTCCCAGTGTACACCTTCCGCAGAGTCAAACCTTCAACAGCATGTTTGCGACGAGATTCCAGGTCAAGTACTTCCTACTCCAACCTTGATGACCCCCTGACATAATCCTGACAGAATACACAAATGTGAGCATTGCCCCATCCCACCTGGCCTCCCTTTTTCCTTCTCCAATTTGTCCAGAATTAAGCGATTAAGAGCTGGAACTGCTGATCATCCAGCAGCGTGTAGTTACAATGCCAGTCTGTAGACCCCATCCATGTGTGCATTGGAACCAGTTCTGCCTACATCAGGCAGTGGACAGAGCATGGGCCCAGTAGCATGGAAGCTGCTGGAATGCAGGAATTGTTTGCCCAAGAATTGTAAAGGTGACCAATTCCAGACTGCCCTCCACCAGACCTCACAAAAGTGCAAGCGCTGGAGTCGGGATGGAGATTTTGTCAGACATTTACAAAGACACAGGGCAGGATTCTCCCGTGCCCGTCGGGGCAGGGGGTCCTGGCAGGACGGAGTGGCGTGAACCACTCTGGCATCGGCCCGCCCCAAATGTGCGGAATCCTCCGCACCTTCAGGGGCTAGGCCAGCGTCAGAGTGGTTTGTGCCGCACCGGCCAGCGTGGAAGGCCTTTGGCCCCACGGCAGCCGGGGCCGAAGGGACTCGGCCGACCGGCAAGAGTCCGCGCATGCGCAGGGGGGGGGTCACCTATGCGTTGGCCATCGCGGAGGCTGACACGGCCGACACGTAGGAAAAGAGTGCCCCCACGGCACAGGCCCGCCTGCGGATCGGTGGGCCCCGATTGCAGGCCAGGCCACCATGGGGGCACTTCCCGGGGCCAGATCCCCCTAAGAACCCCGGAGGCCGCTCGCGCCGCCAGGTCCCGCCGGTAAGGGACCTACTCCAATTCACGCCGGCGGGACTGGCAAAAAACGGGCGGAACTTCGGCCCATTACAGGCCGGAGAATTCGGGCAGCCCCGGGGCCCATTGAGTTGCTCCGGACCCGCCATTCTCCGAGGCGGGTGGCGCGATTCACGCTCACCCGATTTTTGGGGGGCTGGAGAATTTGGAAGACGGCGGGAGCGGCATTCACGCTGACCCCGGCGATTCTCTGACCTGCTGGGGGGGTCGGAGAATCCCGCCCTAAGTCCCACAACTTCCCCATCGATATTCCGCAATGCGGAATTCCCTAACCTTGAGGGTAGAGTTGAAATCTCCCTGTATGTGAAGTGGCACATCCCCCAGCTGGAGGGTGAGACAGAGCAAGCAGTTTGGCACTGGCTCCATGACCTCTCAGTCACACCAGCCGAAAATATGGAGCTATCAAAATAACCACCCTGCCTGAATTGGAAGCAGATTGGCTCATGTAGAGCCATCCTTGTCACCCCAGGAGCCATGTGGTTTTGTCTTCTAGAATGACATGGATCTTCTACAGAGGCACACTACGTATTCCCTTCCTCAAGAAGCGAGAAGTTGAAAATTTGCAGTCTGCCCCTCTGCTGCCATAGATGGTCAGGCTGTCTGTGGCTGTCTTCATTCCCCATCTGGTGTAGTGCAACCACCAGCATCATCATACTGTGGAGAGGGAGCAATGTCACTTGCGCTCTTCCATTCCCTCATTAGCCTGGTGAGGAATGACTTGACACAGCACAGCTCGAGTTGGTTCATGTCCTTGCTCATGCTCGCAGTCTTCAGAGCAGAGTGGATGGACCTGAGGAGCAGCACTAGTTCGGACCATTGGTCAGCTGGACTTTGCCATGGTGGTCCAACCCATCGGCCAGGGATTCTCAATGTTCCGCTAGGTGGACAAGGGGATACTCAGTAGGCAGCCCAAGAGTGTCCACCACCTTACTGGCAAAGTGCTCTAAATCATCCCTGGTGCCTTCCACCAAGTCACTGTCAGCGATCAACCCACCCACCAAGATGCACTGGGCAACCAAGTCACAGTATTCAGTCCTACCCCCATCATTATCCCACCCCCATCATTATCCCACCCCCCAGTTCAATGACATAAGGGTCCTTCCTATACTCTTCTGGGGCGGTCTGGATGGAGAGCAATAGTGGCTCAAGGCCTAGCGTTGCCTAATATCTTGGACCGCATGGCGGCTCAGGGAACTCTCCTTCCCCAGTATCAGTTCACCCTATGCCAATGTAAGATATGGCAAATGGGGAGCTTCAACTCACCTGCCAGTGACCCAGAGTTTGAGGTCATTTTATTAAAATCCTGCATTAGGTCGATCAGATTCTGAGGAATGTCGTCAATAGACCAAGGGGTTCAGTTTCATCAACCATTTCCATGTGAGCCGCATGGATATCCAACCTGCCACCTGGCAATGAGTGACTGGGTCAAACTAGGTGCATGCTCCAAAGCACCCCCATCCCCTACAGGAAATTACCCCATGTTATCCCCAGGAGATTGATGCCCGACAGTCTCCCCTTCCCTGAGGGATAGACATCTTCTGGCAGCATATGGAGATTGTGCGGGGTGGGGAGTGTGCATGGTGGGGGCGGGGGGTGGGGAGGATGGTTACGGAATCCCACTTCCAAGAGAATGATTGCTTTTCCAGCCTCTGCCTGCTTCCAAGGAATAGACCGTCATTTTTCTGGAAGGATGCAGATAGAAGGAGACCTCCACATCTGTCAATGTCGTCACCTCAGCACCCTCTCTCATTCTAACACCCAAGCTTGGCCAAGGTGTCTGTACGTTCTTCCAAAACAGGCACGCTTAAAAAGTCACACGTGGGAAAACATGCAAGATCATTGGGCCACAGGGGCAAGCATAGGCATGGGAGACACAAGTGGTACCACTCGCACAGACCAGGACATGTGTGGTCATGGGGACAGATGTGGGTTCATTCATGGACACAGGTGCATAAGCATTTTTCATAAGTGGGTGCAGGGACCACTCTTGGTTCATCTCGAAGGTTTAGTTTCTGACCATATAATTCCTCTGCCTACAAACAACCTCCTCCTTCCTCCAGCAGCTCTGGTGACATTGGCCACTGATTCTGGCTGCATGCCGGGTGGTTTGGACACTGGAATTGGAGTGGGTGCAGGAGTGGAAATGGCATGCTTGGTCATCTGGGTTATTTTAGTAGCGTCGGTATGGGGCAGGTTTTCCATACGTGCTCCACCTCCTAACAGACATGGTACCACACATTGCTCAATGTCCAGAAGACATGGCCAGTAGCCTCCTGGTGCTGGGTAGAAAATTTGACCTGTATAAAGACTTGGCACCGGAAGGAAAGACTGCCAGAAGGCCTGTTTTTCCGAAGGCCTGTGGGATCGACGCTATCCCGGACTTCACTTCCCCAAGTTGGTGGAGGTGGAGAGGAGGGACACACCCGGAATAAAGGGCAGGACATTTGAAATCATGAGGGTCCCGTCCACTGTGAGCCACCTCGGGATGATCAAGGGCACCTTCAGAAGGAACACAGACACCCTGCGCATCATCAAGGCCGTCGTGGTTGAGGGACCGACAACCCCAGCCATATCTCTGACGTGTCTCAATTGCTGTGTTGGTGTGAGTGTAGATTTTCACCCCATGGTTTTTTGGTTACTTATGTGTAAATGATGAAGGGGCAGCAGAAGCTGCCACTCTTGCTGAGGCCTTCACAGACCCTGCCGCCAGTGAGGAACAAGTTAGCATTGAAGTTTTGTGAGCAGTCGCCACCACAAGTCTCAGGCATGCTGTTGCTGAATGCAGCCTTCGTCTAGATGGAAGGCCAATGAAAAATGAAAACCACCCTTTCCTTTGATTGGAATGGGAGAGTGGCTTTCTCCCCTATGTGTAGTTCTAAGGTGTAACAATAATTAGTGAGGAGGCCAAAGGGGTCAAGTCAGCTGCCTCTCAGAGTGATCGAGTGAGAAAACAAAGGAGGGGAAAAGAAGGGAAGGGGGAAGGTTATTGGGTAGGACACCAATCAAAGGTCAGGCTCAGTGGGTTGGTGGGGGCTACTGCAGGGGTGCACGATTGGTGGTTTTTGAAGTTACTGATGGTAATCTTCTTGCGAGTGATGCCCAGGCACCATCCTTTCCACTTCCTCTTATTGACGAGATTAAAGGAAACTCCAGCCAAATAGCTTCAACTGTCCCGGGTCAGGCAATGGGGAGGTGAGGTTTTTTTGTGCAGCCTGGATAATGTTTAGGAGGACATACACACAGTCAGCAGCAAAGCAGCTCAGAAAGTTTCCTTCCTCCATCTCTCTCTCTATCCTTCAAGCCGCTGCAGAATCCTAGCAATATCTCTCCACGCTATTCAGCAACAACTGTTCTGCTCCAGAAAACAATTTTGTGAAGGATAGAACTGTCACCAATCTTTGCACGCTTTTATAATTCTTCACCGATATAGTTAGAGATTACAAACAAGCAACCCCCACCAAACAACCACAGTTCACCAATCTTGGCACGCTTTTATAATTCTTCACCGACACAGTTAGAGATTACAAACAAGCAACCCCCACCCAACAACCACAGTTCATAGAATCATAGAATTTACAGTGCAGAAGGAGGCCATTCAGCCCATCGAGTCTGCACCGGCTCTTGGAAAGAGCACCCTACCCAAGGTCAACATCTCCACCCTATCCCCATAACCCAGTAACCCCACCCAACACTAAGGGCAATTTTGGACACTAAGGGCAATTTATCATGGCCAATCCACCTAACCTGCACATCTTTGGACTGTGGGAGGAAACTGGAGCACCCGGATGAAACCCATGCACACACAGGGAGGATGTGCAGACTCCGCACAGACAGTGACCCAAGCCGGAATCGAACCTGGGACCCTGGAGCTGTGAGGCAATTGTGCTATCCACAATGCTACCGTGCTGCCCATGTTGGTCTACTGATACCTCTTCTGTAGAACCTATTATCAATAAAGTGTCCCTTTCTTAACCACTTAACAAAAAGAAACAAAACAAAAACAAATCAAAACTCAAAAGGAAATAAATTAAAATGGCATTCCCAAAGTCCATGGTGCAAGCCAGTCCCTCTGATGCCCACTTATTGTGAAATCAGTCTACTTTCTAGGGACAGAAATGAATCCCCAGTTAATGTCCATAAACCTGCCTAACATTAAACGCAATTAATATACAGTTATCACGTGAGCTTCTCAAAGGTGAACTAATTAACACGTTGGTGAGATGAAACCAAATCTAAGTCAACAAACTATTTTAAAATTGTTAAGTGAACAAACAGAATAAATACAATTATATTCCAATCTAAATGGGTGTCACAGTAGCAGAGTGGTTAGCACTGTTGCTTCACAGCGCCACGTTCCCAGGTTCAATTCCTGGTTTAGGTCACTGTCTGTGCGGAGTCTTTACGTTCTCCCCATGCCTGCGTGGGTTTCCTCCAAGTACTCCGGTTTCCTCCCACAAGTCCCGAAAGACGTGCTTGTCAGGTGAAGTGGACATTGTGAATTCTCTCTCTGTGTACTAAACAGGCGCTGGAGTGTGGCGACTAGGAGATTTTCACAGTAACTTCATTGCAGTGTTACTGTAAGCCTACCTGTGATGCTAATGAAGATTATTATTCTTAAATTCAGTTTTAACCCTTGCAAAAAAAAGAATAAATCTGCTGCAATCTCCATGCTGATGGGCACAATATTGACTCATAATTTCCTGACCCCAATGATGCGTTGGGCTATCCCGCTGGGAAATTCCTACATAAGGGTTTACCCTGAAGGGATTGCACTGAAGTGCTAACTTCCTCTGGGCAATTATGCTGGGCTGGGACCCATCTGACAGAAATTATTTGAATCTCCACCTTCAAATGGTTCTGCCGGTTTTACCCTCGTAGTTACTCTGAAAGAGTTAGAGGGGAAAAAACACTTCTAACTCTGGAATAACATTTAAAAACCCCATCCCAGCCTTGCATGGGGCAACCCTCCATGTACGATCCACTAAGGGAAGCATCACACCACCCCCACGCCCGACTTGACCCACCCTCCCAACCCAAACTCTCCTCCCTGACCTGACCACCCCTCCAGTCCAACCTGACTCCCCTCCTGACACGAACCTCAACAGCCCCCCCCCCCCCCCCACCTTGGCCCAATAATGTGCCCATCCCACCACCAGCCCAACCAGACCTGAGCCCCCTGCTCCCAACTCGACTCCCAACCACCCCTCCCCACCCCGCTGTCCGATCATTACCTTCTAATTGTCCCTTTACACACCTCCTTTATGGCAGCCAGTATCATAAAATGGGGGTGTTTCTTACCTCTCTGCAACCCAATTACTCGATACCAATACAGCCAGGGCCGTATTTTGCTGCTTCTGTCTTACGCAGCCTGAGTGAGAAAGTACAGGTGAGGGAGGGGCTTTGGAATCCCAGAGTGGGTTAGTCCGTCGAGAGTGGCAATCTTCTGGAGGTTTCCACTCCGAGGAAGTTAGGAAGTTATGAACCAATGAGATTGGCTTTTTCTGCCAACCCTTCCAGTGGTCCTGACCGGTTCCATCATAAAAGAAGCAAGTGTTCATTTCTTCTGTCTCTTCAATAATTAGTTTCCATCCTCTTGCTGGGCAATTAGTTATTTACAAGAAGGAGGTCATAATCCTCAGTGGGTGCTGTCAATGCCCCTGAGCCCGAGGCTCAACACATAACTGCGTACGCGAAGTTGCAATTTCAGTGGGCTGTCAGGGTGGAAGCTGTGTTGATTAAAACAAAATAAGTTGGCTTGACACTGACTTCCAGTTCTCCTTTTGTAGGTCTGTGAGTTCTTTACCAATTGGAAATTCATGGGCGGGATCCTCCGTCTCACCAGCCTCATTTTCTGGCGTGGTGTGTCCCCACCAGCAGCAGACAATGGGGTTCCCCATTGTGGCCAACTCCACGCCGTCGGGAAACCTGTGGGCATGGGTGCGCTGCCGGCGAAACGGAGAATCCCGCCGACGAAGAATACCGCAGCTTGGATTTAGTTAACTTGGCATAACATGCTTCTAACAATTCGATTGATTGATTTGATTTATTGTCACATGTACCGAAGTACAGTGAAAAGTATTTTTCTGCGGCTGAGAAACGTACACAGTACGTACATAGTCGACACAAGAATAATCAACAGGGAACATTGATAAATGGTACATCGACAAAACAGTGATTGGTTACAGTGCGGAACAAGGGACCAAACAGAGCAAACAAAGCAAATACATGAGCAAGAGCAGCATAGAGTGTCGTGAATAGTGTTCTTACAGCGAACAGATCAGTCCGAGGGGGAGTTGTTGAGTCTTGTCGCTCTGGGGAAGAAGCTGTTCCTATGTTTGGATGTGCAATCTTCAGACTTCTGTACCTTCTGCCTGATGGAAGGGTCTGGAAGAAAGCAATGCCTGGGTGGGCGGGGTCTCTGATAATGCTGTCTGCCTTCCTGAGGCAGCGAGAGGTGTAAACAGAAGCAACGTGGGGGTGGCAAGTTTGTGTGATGCGTTGGGCTGAGTTCACCACCATCTGCAGTTTCTTGCGATCTTGGACCGAGCAGTTGCCATACCAGGTTGTGATGCAGTCGGATAAGATGCTCTCTATCGCACATCTGTAGAAGTTTGTGAGAGTCGATGCAGACATGCCAAATTTCTTTAGCTTCCGCAGGAAGTAGAGACGTTGTTGGGCTTTCTTGATTGTTGCATCAACGTGAGTGGACCAGGACAGGCTGTTGGTGATGGTGACCCCCAGGAACTTAAAGCTATCGACCATCTCTACTTCAGAGCCATTGATGCAGATGGGAGTCTGTCGTTGCGCTGCGCGTCCTGAAGTCAATGATCAGTTCCTTGGTCTTTCCAACATTTAGAGAGAGGTTATTTTTGGTACACCGTGCAACCAAGTGATTTATCTCCCTCCTGTAGTCTGATTCTTCGTTGTTTGAGATACGGCCCACCACAGTCGTATCATCTGCAAACCTATAGATTGAGTTGGAGTTAAATTTTGCCACACAGTTGTGTGTGTATAGGGAGTACAGTAGAGGACTGAGCACACATCCTTGCAGGGCCCTGATGTTGAGGACTATTGAGGAGGAGGTGCTGTTGCCCAGCCTGACAGATTGCGGTCTGTTGGTGAGGAAGTCAAGGATCCAGCTGCATAGGGAGGGATCAAGTCCAAGATTGCGGAGTTTGGTTATTAGTCTTGTTGGGATAATGGTGTTGAAGGCGGAACTGTAGTCTATGAACAGCAGTCTTACCTAGGTGTCCTTGTTGTCGAGGTGTTGATTGCAGAGCCAGTGAGATAGCGTCTGCTGTGGACCGGTTGCGGTGTTAGGCAAACTGCAGTGGATCGAGACCATCTGGGAGGCTGGCAATGATCCGTCTCATGACTAGCCGCTCGAAGCATTTCATGATAACAGACGTTAGGGCCACCGGTCGGTAGTCGTTGAGGCACGCTACCTTGTTCTTCGTGGTACTGCTATTATGGTGGTCTTCTTGAAGGAAGTTGGGACCTCAGAGCGGAGGAATGAGGTGTTGAAGATATCTGCGAGTACACTCGCCAGCTGCTCTGCGCAGGCTCTGAGTGTTCGCCCAGAGACCCCATCAGCGCCCGTTGCTTTCCGTGGATTCACTTTCAAGAAGGCAGCTCTTACCTCTGAGGCTGTAATAGTGGGTATGGGTGTGTCCAGGGCTGTTGGGGCGGGTGGCACTGATACATTGGCTGACTGCTCAAAGTGGGCATAGAACCTGTTCAGATCATCAGGCAGGGATGCTCCAGCCCCAGATATTCCACCTGGCCTTGCTTTATAGCCTGTGATCTTGTGTAGGTCCTGCCATAGTCGTCATGGGTTAGTGTCGTTGGCCTGGGACTCTAGTTCGATGCGGTATTGTCTTTTTGCATCCCTGATGGCTTTCCGTACATCGTACCTGGATTTCTTAATCGGTCAGGGTCGTCAGGAAGGCCTCAATCCGGAACATCAGCAGGGAGTGAACCCTTTGGTTGGGCCAGGGTTTCCGATTGGGGAATACCCGCATTGTCTTCTTTGGTACACAGTCCTCGACACACTTACTGATGAAGTCTGTGATGGTGGTTGCGTATTCGTCCAGGTTAGCTGCTGCGTACTTGAATATGGTCCAGTCCACAGTCTCCAAGCAGTCGCGGAGGATGTCCTCAGATTCCTCGGACCAGCACTGCACAGTTTTCTTGACTGGCTCAGCATTCTTGAGTTGATGTTTGTAAACCGGAAGTAGGAATACCGACTTGTGGTCGGATTTGCCAAAGTTTGGTCAGGGAATGGAGCGGTAGGCACCTTTGATGCTTGTGTAGCAGCGGTCCTGGGAGTTTGCACCTCTGGTGGAGCAGGAGATATGTTGGTTGCGTTTGAGTAGGACCTTCCTGAGGTTGGCCTGGTTGATTTGTCTCCAGCCACGATTGTCAGGGCTTCGGAGTGATTTGTTTCTTGGTTGTTGATGGTGGAATGTAGTTCGTCAAGTGGGCCTGGGGTGGGATGTAGACTGCTGTGGTGAGTACAGAGGTGAATTCACGTGGGAGGTAGAAAGGGCGACACTTCACAGTTCGGTATTCTAGGTCTGGGGAGCAATGGCACACCAGGGACACCACATCCGAGCACCAGGAGGTGTTGATCAGGAGGCAAACACCCCCATCTTTCGACTTGCCTGAGGCCTTCATGCGATCCATTCTGTGGATGATCAAGTACATGATCATGTGGATGATTCAGTACCTGGTCAAGATTTATAATCATGAAATTTCAGTGGATGAGATTGTCATCTTCCAATGTGGAAAATTAATTGTTATATTTAGTTTAAGGAGATCTTAAACCTTTTTGTAAAAATCAACAAAAGAAGTATTTTGACTAAAATAGTTAAGTAAAAAATTAATTATCCAATCTGGGGTTTGAAATGATGGTCTTGGGGTTAAGTGTCACATTATATATCAAATGAGTTACCCGGGCTCCCTGCACAAAATCTTAATACACTGGATCAAGCTTAAGGAGGCAGCATTCAAAATTCTCATAGAGATAGTGATCCCTTAACAGATGGGATCTGAGCTGAATTGCTGCCAGCAAATCACGTTTTTCTATTTATTATAGAGCCACAAAGAAATGCCACAGGGGAATTCACATTGTAATGCCATTTGGCAATATTACTGGCAACATACATACATATAAGTTTATATTTTAACATTAGAATTCCCATGGGAAATGTTCCATTGCAGGCTCCAATGTAGTGTGAAAGACATCAGTTTTTCTTTTCTATTGATCCAAACTCTGGCCCTCATTTGAAAAAGTGATAGGAAAAGATGCACATGTGCCAGCAGCGACAGTATGAACGGCATGTGCATACGCAATTAGTCAGTGGGAGGACTCCATGGAAGCAAAAGTTGTGAGTTCAAGTCCCACTACAGGAGAAGTGTTTGTGATGGATTCCAACAGGTTGATAATTAGCCTCCAATCCATCCCATTATTCCCCAAAGGGAGAAAAGCCTTTAAAAAATAGTTCATAGGACGTGGGCGTCACAGGTTGTGCCAGCATTTATTGCATATCCCTAATTGCCCTAGAGGGGGCAGCTAAGAGTCAACCACATTGCAGTGGGTCTGGAGTCACATGTAGGCCAGACCAGGTAAGGACAGCAGATTTCCTTCACTAAAGGACATTAGTGAACCAGATGGGTTTTTGTGACAATCGACAATGGTGTCATGGTCATCATTATGGACGGCATGGTAGCACAGTAGTTAGGACTGTTACTTCACAGTACCAGGGTCCCAGGTTTGATTCCGGCTTGGGTCACTGTCTGTGCGGTGTCTGCATGTCCTCCCCGTGTCTGCGTGGGTTTCCTCTGGTTTCTTACCACAGTACAAAGATCATAGATCATAGAATTTACAGTGCAGAGAAATCTAGTAATGCAGAAGGAGGCCATTCAGCCCATCGAGTCTGCACTGGCTCTTGGAAAGAGCACCTTACTTAAGTTCATGCCTCGACCCTATCCCCGCAACCCAGTAACCCCACCTAACCTTTGGACACTAAGGGAAATTTATCAAGGCCAATCTACCAAACCTGCACATCTTTGTGTGGTTAGTGCAGGTTAGGTGGATTGACCATGCTAAATTGCCCTTAGGCTAAGCGGGGATACTGGGTTATAGGGTTATAGGGGATAGGGTAGAGGTGTGGGCTTAAGTAGGGTGCTATTTCAAAGACCCTGTGCAGACTCGATGGGCAAAATGGCCTCCTTTTGCATTATTAGATTTATTAAAATTATTGGATTTTTAATTAATTCAAATTTCACCATCTACACTGGCAGGATTTGAACCTGGGTCACCAGGGTGTCTGGTTTACGAGTCAAGTGAAAATACCACTACACCACCGCCTCCCCCTGTATAAAGGTGAACAAGCCATTTACAATAGCAATGAGATAAAAACAAAAAAAATGTGGAAAAACTCAGCAGGTCTGGCAGCATCTGTGGAGAGAGAAACAGAGTTAATGTTTTGAGTCCATATGTCTCTTCTTCAGAACTTAAGAGACGAGCGATTTTGAATTTCTTTCAAATCACAAACTGCCTCATTTGAACAATGAAACCAATCATTGTTAAAGCTGATTTGTAGGAAAATGCACACTGCTCATTTTTTAAAAAGCTATATTTACTTTACTTGATCTTTGCAGTATCTATTTACCATTGCTAGTTACACTGAAGATAGTAAGGGCCATATATATGGTGTGAGACAGGCCGTACATAGATCAGGTACAATAGCATAGCAGTATCTTCCCATAGGATGTGAATAAATCAGTTGGACTTTTAACAAAATCCAGCAGCATTCGCAATCATTTTGCTTTGTTCCAAAAAATTATCAGGGGCTATCGTGTCCTTGGACAAATCTGTCGGATTCCCTTTACATTTCTATTGCATATCAATAACTAGAATTAAAGGTAAGGGCATGATCAGAACACATTCAGCTGATTCAAAAATGTAGTTAATAGTGAGTAGGGAAATTGAAAACTGAAGGCAGATATCAATGGATGTGTGAGGTAGTCAGAAAGGTGGCAAATGGAGTTCAGTCAGGAGAAGTGTATTTGGGGAGGGCAATATAGCAAGGAAGTAAACAATAAATAGTAGGATAGTGAGAATTGTAATAGAGCAGGAGGGTCTGAGAGTGCATGTCCACTGATTCCTGAAGTTAGTGGGACAAATGGATAAGGTGTTAGGAAAGCATTGGGGATTTGGGAATGCTTCCTTTCATTAGTTAAGGCACAGGCCATAAAAGGGGGGAGGTACTGCTAGAATTGTATTAAATACCAGTTAGGTCACTACGAAAGTACTGAATATAGTTCTTGTCACTACATTACAGGAAGGATGTAATCACACTGGAAGGGGTACAGAGGAGACTTATGAGGAGAGATTGAATGTGTATTTCCTATTGTAATATGCCTTTAAGGGATAACATCACTAGACGGGAAATGCGACATATGATCCATTCTTAGTTTCAATATTCCTTCGAACAGAGCACAGACATAGAGTTCTGATGTCTGTTTCTTTATTTGATTCGATTCGATTTATTATTGTCACATGTATTAGTGTGCAGTGAAAAGTATTGTTTCTTGCATGCTGTACAAACAATGCATACCATACATAGGGAAGGAAGGAGAGACTGCAGAATATAATGTTACTTTATAGCAAGGTGCAGAGAAAAGATAAACTTAATACGAGGTAGGTCCATTCAAAAGTCTGATCGCAGTAGGGAAGAAGCTGTTCTTGAGTCGGTCGGTACGTGACCTCAAACTTTGGTATCTTTTTCCTTAAGGAAGATGGTGGAAGAGAGTATGTCCGGGATGCGTGGGGTCCTTAATTATGCTGACTGCCATTCCGAGGCAGCGGAAATTATAGATAGAGTAGTGGATGGAAGGCTGGTTTGCGTGATGGACTGGGCTACATTCATGACCTTTTATAATTTCCTGCGGTCTTGGGCAGAGCAGGCTCCATATGAAGCTGTGATACAACCAGAAATAATGCTTTCTATGGTGCATCTGTAGAAGTTGGTGAGAGTCGTAGGTGACGACCAAATTTCCTTAGTCTTCTGAGAAAGTCGAGTCGTTGGTGGGCTTTCTTAATTATAGTTTTGGCATGGGGGGACAAGGACAGGTTGTTGGTGATCTGGACACCTAAAAACTTGAACTCTCAACCCTTTCTACTTTGTTCCCATTGATGTAGATAGGAACATGTTCTCCACTACGCTTCCTGAAGTCGATGACAAGCTCCTCCATTTTGTTGACATTGAGGGAGAGATTATTGTCATTGCACCAGTTCACCAGATTCTCTATCTTATTCCTATACTCTGTCTTGTCATTGTATGAAATCCGACACACTACTGTGGTGACATCAGCAAATCTGAAAATCGAGTTGGAGGGGAATTTGGCCACACACTCATAGGTATATAAGGAGTATAGTAGGGGGCTGAGGACACAGCCTTGTGGGGCACTGGTGTTGAGGATGATCGTGGAGGAGGTGTTGTTGCCTATCTTTACTGATTGCGGCCTGTGGGTTCGAAAGTTCAGGATCCAGTCGCAGAGGGAGGAGCCGAGGCCAAGGCCATGGAGTTTGGAGATGAGTTTTGTAGGAATGATGGTGTGGAAGGCTGAGCTGTAGTCGATAAATAGGAGTCTCACATAGGTGTCTTTGTTATCTAGGTATTCCAGGGTCGTGTGCAGGGCCATGGAGATGGCGTCTGCTGTGGACTTGTTGCAGCGGTCGGCGAACTGTAGTGGATCAAGGCAATCTAGGAGGCTGGAGTTGGTTCGTGTCATGACTAACCTTTCGAAGCACTTCATGATGATGGATGTCAGAGCCACTGGACGATAGACATTAAGGCACGCTGCTTGGCTTTTGTTTCGTACAGGGATGATGGTCATCTTCTTGAAGCAGATATTGACATCAGATTGTTGTAAAGAGAGGTTAAAGATGTCTGTGAATACACCCGCCAGCTGATCCACGGAAGACCTGAGTGCCTGTCCGGGTGCCCCATCCGGGCCAGTGGCTTTCCGAGGGTTGACCTTCAAGAATGCTGCTCTGACGTCTGCAGTGGTGATCTCAGATAAAAGTTCATCCGAGGCTTCTGGGGTGGAGGGCTTGCTCTCGCTGACCTCTTGTTCAAAGCGGGCATAGAATGCATTGAGCTCATCAGGGAGGGGTGCATTGGAGCCGGTGATTTTACATGCCTTCATCTTGTAGCTCATTATTGCAGACCTTACCATAGTCGGCGGGGATCCTTGTGGCTAGCCTGGGACTCGAGCTTGGTCTGGTACTGTCTTTTGGCATCTTTGATGGATCTCCTTAGATCATATCTGGCTTTCTTGTCTAGGTCAGGGTCGCCTGACTTGAACGCCTCAGACCTAGACTTCAGCAAGCAGTGGATATCCCTGTTCATCCAGGGTTTCGGTTGGGAAACACGTGGATTTGTTTCTTTGCACCGTCTTCTATACCGATGTCCAATTGTTCTCATGTGCCTAATCTTATTAAGTGAACCCACAACACATTTACCCATTCCCTTATGAGCGATTCGGTATTATATCATTCTAATAGCATGACATTATGATCAGTATTGGTGAAAAACAGGTGGCAGCAAGAGTAAGTACAAGCACAACATGGCGAACAGCCGTAGTTCATGTTACATGGCCTGAGACAACCCTTTATGTTGTGGTCAGATCACAATGGAGTTGCAGAACCGGAGAGGGTTGAAAACACAGTGTGGTGCCTGCGAAGAAAAGCTTTGAAGATATAGTATTCAGCTCGTGCCCAAATAAAGAGCTGTAAGCAGATGGATCCCTCGTGGCAAGGTTGCAGCACATAACGTGTTGGTTCAGTGAGTGGGAGAGTGTGTTGAGAAGAAAGGCAAGTTACCACTGTGGGTAGACTGATAGTGAGTAGGAGAGTCAAACAAAAAAAAGCAAAGAAACCATCATAAAAATTGTGCCAGAGAAGATGGCGAATAACACCTGGCTCCTGGAGTTGCTGAACAATAACTAAGTTAAAAGCAAAGACATCATTACTCTGTGGTATGTTCGCATTACACCCCATCTCTATGAGTGGGGCTTTGGAAAGTGGCCACAGTGATACTCATCCAGATACTACAGAAGGAAGAAGGAAAAAGTAAATGTCCGCCAACATTTCCCAGTTTGAATTGGGATGCAGCTGACCTACTATACAAATTCAAAATGGCTCAACAGCGTACAGTTTCTTGATTCAGAAAGGTCTGAACAAGACAAGCAAGCCATAAACATTTACCTAGCAATTGGGAATAAAGATCTATAGGCTGAACATGTCAGGATTAACAGAAGAACAGGTAAAAGATCACTAAAAGACATGGGTTTCAAGCCTGGTTCAGATTCAGATTAAACTTCCATATTCATTGACTCATGTTTGTGTCACTTCAAAAACAGCCTACAGAATCCATAGACCACTTTGTCAGCAGATGCAGAGAAAAGGCGACGTACTATGATTTTTCAGACACAGAACTATCAGAAAGAATTGTTGTTGATCGCATCCACTCACATGGAAGCATTCCAAAAAGATCTTCTGGATAAACCCAAAATTGATAGCATCAAAGAGCTAATTCAGGATGGACACAAGTACAAAGTGACCCTCACAGGTTACAAAGCTTACAGGTCCTAAGTGCAACCTCAATTGTTGATACCGTTACTAGAACACCCAAAACCAACAAGGTACCTGGCAGAAAGGATCACTGGCAGTGGCAGAGGACTACAGCATAAGCTGATGTAGCTACGAAGAGCTGTGCACTGATCCAAACAGATGGTACACAACAGGTACCTTCAGCAATAAGATTGACCATCAGGTATCCAGTCAGAAACATATACATGAGATGACTGGCAAACGAGAAAATAACGATAATGTGCACAATGAAACAAATAACAATCAACATATGTTTAACACCGTCAATCTCATGGAAATGTTAAATGCTATCACACCGTCTGAAGTGTTTCCAAAAATTCAGATTATCTGCTCTAAGTAACTATTCGTTATTGGCTGAGATTGACACACGGAAAAGTGCCAACATACCCAACTCTTTGAATTCTGAAAGACATGTATCCACAGACGTGGAAGGCCATGGCAAAACCTACTTCTGCATTCAACTGTTCACTAATTCCATGGGCAGGATCCATCATTCCAGAGAGCAAGTACAATCAATCCTCCTGGGTGTCACAGATGTTCTACATTGTGGACATTAAAGGCCCAGTGATCACTGGCCTACCAGCATGTCGAGACCTCATACAATTCACAATCCATTTAATCAGTCAGGCATTGTCGTGTTATGTACTCTGGGATAACACTGACTGCAACTGGATGCACTTTAACCAAAATATACTCCAGACCTTGAAGTTAGTTCAATCTGATTTATTGAACCAGTAGCACAGTTATCACACTTCTCTATGAGTTCGACTCTCTGCTAACCTAAGTGTGGTTACTCTGTCTGACTGGACCAGACTAGCTCTTAGCCACGTGCTGGAGGTCTGATACTATACATACACCCTGACTCCCTTTGTAGATGTTCATCAGTGGAAAGAGGCGGAGTGTGAGTGCCTTGTGCCTTTTTAGTAAGATACCACCCCTGAGTGTCCTGCCTGCTCATTGGTCATGTCCCGTTCTCTCTGTTCATTAGCTGCCTGTATATCATGACAGGCATCACAAGACAGATCAACCTCAGAATCTACTCCTATCACCTCAGTTCACGACTGAACTTCGAAATATTCAGAATGTTCAACAAAATTGGCAGTTTCAAGAGAGCTGCAAAATTATACTTGAAGGAGAATGCAATTAATCTGCTACATAGGTGCAGCATCCTCATACACGACATATTGGATACCGAACTAGACAAAATGGAGAAAGGTAAAATCATCAGAAGAGTACAAAAGCACATAGATTGTTGCAACTCAATCACATGTCATGAAGAAGGACAGATAATTGATAGTAGACTTCACTCCATGACATTTAAATGCATTTTTGAAATGTTAGCCTTGCAAAATACACAAAATATCCAAGCCTATTATGTTATTACTGGCCAGCAAATGCAGAGAAGGTGTTGGGTTAGTGTGGGGATCCGGAGGCTACTTGGGTATGGATGGAGTTGCAATTATGTAGCGGGTATGGGTTGAGGGCACTAGCGATGGCCTCATTCCCGTTCTCACCGGCGAAATATTTGTCAAATCCAGTGGTTGTCCCCACCCTAAAGATATGGGAAGGAATTCTCCCCGACCCGGCAGGGGGTCCCAGCAGGACGGAGTGGCGTGAACCACTCCGGCGTCGGGCTGCCCCAAATGTGTGGAATCCTCCGCACCTTCAGGGGCTAGGCCGGCCCCAGAGTGGTTTGCGCCGTGCCGGCCGGCGGGGAAGGGGCTTGGCGCCACGCCAACCGGCGCCGAAGGGCCTCCGCCGGCCGGCGTGAGTTGGCGCATGCGTGGGAGCGCCAGCATATGCTGGCGTCATCCCAGCGCATGCGCAGGGGGAGGTTTCATCTCTGCATCGGCCACTGTGGCGGACCACAGCGGAACAATAGAGTGCCCCCACGGCACAGGCCCGCCCGCGGATCGGTGGGCCCCAATTGCAGGCCAGGCCACCGTGGGGACACCCCCCGGGGCCAGATCCCCCCGCGCCCATCCGAGGAACCCAGAGGCCGCCCGCACAGCCAGGTCCCGCCGGCAAATACTTGGTGTAATATACGCCGCCGGGACCGGCTGTAAACGGGCGGCCACTCTGCCCATCGCCGGGGGGGGGGGGGGGGGGGGGGGCGGGGCGGGCGCTACCAGCGACCAGCGCGACGCTATCCCCGCCCCCGCCAAATCACCGGCGCCAGAGAATTCGGCAGCCGGCGGGAGCGGGATTCACGCCACCCCCCGGTAATTCTCCGACCCGGCGGGGAGTTGGAGAATCCCGCCCCAGGAGACAATTTCGACAACGGTTTCAATTCAGGATGGTATCGAAGCTGGCTTTGATCTGCACGAATCATAGGTTTGAACCTGCAAGGCTGGATGCCATGTTCGGGGAATGGGAAGAGAAGGGGTTGGAAGGAATGAGAGAACTGTTCTTGGAGGGATGGCTTGAGAGTTTGGAGGTGTTGTTAGGAAGATTTGGGCTCTTGCAGTCTGACTCGATCATTAATTGTGGTGTCATTAATGGAAAGGGTTCTTTCGTTCGCAGGGTCGGAGGAGGGGAATAACTCGGGTATCTAAGACACAGTATCGGTGGAGAGGGCTAAGGCTAAATGAATAAAAATAATTTTAAAAAACAAAAACTGAAGTTAAATCTGATTATTACAGGTAAAATATTCTCCTCAAAGCTTGACACCAAGCATGGTTACAGTTCAACACAACTTGCAGAGAAGTCCCAAGTGATTACTACATTTTGTGCCACATTCAGATGATACTGTCTCTAATGACATACTTCAACATGGAGCTGGAATTATTGTCTTTGGAATCATGTACTTTCATCCCCATCTATTTGGCAAAAGATTTGAAGTACACACTGATCACAGGCCATTGGAGATGATTTGGCAAATTGACCAGTGCAGTGTCAAAATTGCAATGCCTCTTGATAAAGAGTCAAGGTTATACCTGAGGTTATGTACAAGTCAGGCAACTTGATAGTCACACAGGATACACTGTGCAGATTGCCTAACATGGAGATAATGGAAAATACATTCTTGGATCTACAGCTGACTTCACTGGCATTGAACTGGAAGTTGTTTCACAAATTGATCTGGTACGTTTTGCTCAACGCAAATGTGTGCAACTGCAAGAAGAAATGGCAGAAGCGTCTACACTGCAGAAACTGTAGACAACCATCATAGATAAAACATAGAACATAGAACAGTACAGCACAGAACAGGCCCTTCGGCCCTCGATGTTGTGCCGAGCAATGATCACCCTACTTAAACCCACGTAACCCGTATACCCGTAACCCAACAATCCCCCCATTAACCTTACACTACGGGCAATTTAGCATGGCCAATCCACCTAACCCGCACATCTTTGGACTGTGGGAGGAAACCGGAGCACCCGGAGGAAACCCACGCACACATGGGGAGGACGTGCAGACTCCACACAGACAGTGACCCAGCCGGGAATCGAACCTGGGACCCTGGAGCTGTGAAGCATTGATGCTAACCACCATGCTACCGTGAGGCCCCTAATAGATAGATGGCTTGATCCAATTCAGCGTATCTACAAAGAAAAGGGACCATTTTGGCATTATTGAGGCAAGCTAAGCATCTACCAGAGAGTCATCTTTAAATATAAACAGAAAATATTGGATAAACTCAGCAGGACTAGCAACATCTGTGGCGAGAGAAACAAAGGAAACATTTTAAGTCCATATGACCTTTCTACAGAACTGAAGAGGAATAGAAATGTAATGAATCATATAGTTGGTGGAGGTGGGGCAGAATAGTAGGACATGGATAGGTATCAATAAAGAAAAGATTGACAACGATGCCATGGACACAAGACAAAGGGGGTGTCAATGGTGCCCTTATGGACTGAAGAGAGCTAGTGGTGGCAAATGGTAAGATAGCAGAATGTGTTAGTAGGAAAACAAAGGGCAGTGTTCAGTGGGAGAAAAACTGAACAACAAGGGGCGGGTGGCCTGGTGGGGAGGGCTGGGTTGTATTGAGGGTGTGAAGATGGAGGCTAAAGTTCCCAGTTTAAAGTTTTTGAACTCAATGTTGAGTTCTGAAGGCTGTAACCTGCCTAATCGGAAGATGAGGTTGTGTTCTTTCGGTTTGCGTTGGACATTACTGGAACATTGCAACAGGTGAGGATGGACATATGGGCAAGAGAGTAAGATGCTGAGTTGAAATGGCAAGAAACTGGAAGGTTGGGGTCATGCTTGTGGATGGAGCGAAAGTGATCCACAAAGTGGTCACCCAGCTTGTGTTTAGTCTCTGCAATGTAGAGGAGGCTGCATTGGGAGCAGTGAATACAGGAGACTAAACTGAAGGAGCTGCTTCACCTGAAAGGACTGTTTAGGCTCTTGGACAGTGATGAGGGGGGAGATAAAGGGACAGGTGTTGCACCTTCTGGGATTGCATGGGAAGGCGCTGTGGGAATGGGATGAAGGGTTGGGTGCGATGGCGATGTGGACCAATTTGCACGGAGGGAGTGTTCCCTGCAGAATGCTGATGGGGAGGATAAGGGGAAGATGTAAAGGGTCATATAACCACAGGTGCTGCCAGACGTGTTGGGCAGGATTCTCCCCTACCCGGAGGGCGGGGGGTCCCGGCACCGAAGAGTGGCATGAGCCACTCTGGCATCAGGGCGCCCCAAAGGTGCAGAATCCGCCACACCTTCAGGGGCTAGGCCGGTGCCGGAGTGGTTTGCGCCACGCTGGCCGGCGGGTAGGCGCGAGTTGGTGCATGCGCGGGAGTTCCAGCGTGTGCTGGCGTCAGCCCAGCGCATGCGCAGAGGGGTTCATCTCCGCACCGGCCATGGCGGACGGCTACAGCCTCCGGTGCGGAGGAATAGAGTGCCCCCACTGTACAGGCCCACCCGCAGATCGGTGGGCCCCGATCGCGGGCCAGGCCACCGTGGGGGCACCCCCCGGGGCCAGATACCCCCACGCCCCCCTGAGGATCCCGGAGGCCACTCGCGCAGCCAGGTCGCGCTGGCAAATACCTGGTGTGACATACGCCAGTGGAACTGGCCGAAAACAGGCGGCCACTGGGCCCATTGCAGGCCGGAGAATCGGCGGGGGGGCACTGCTAGCGTCCGCCGACTGGCGCGGCGCGATTCCCGTCCACACCATATCTCCGGCACCGGTGAATTCAGCAGCCGGCGGGGAGCGGGATTCACGCTGTCCCCGCCCACCCCGCCCTGGCGATTCTCTGACCCGGCGGGGGGGTCGGAGAATCCCGCCCATTGAGATTATCCAGCATTTTCTGCTTTTATTTCAAATTTCAGCATTCGCAATATTTTCCTTTTATTTGAGTTGTTTGTAAAGGCAGGCATCATCCTGGATTGTTACCTGATATTTTTCAACAACTTCATCACTCACACAAGGGAGATAGGGGGGCGGGGGGCACGACACCAATAAAGAACAACCTGTACATTGTAACCATCTCATGTATCTTTAATGAATGTACAGTGTAACAACATAAAACCTTTGTAAAAATACACCAATGTCAACCTTGAAAATGTTCAAGGGCTCGGCCTCCACAGCTTCCTGGGGTAAAGAATTCCAAAGATTCACCACTCTTTGAGAGAACAAATTCTTCTGCAAATCTGTCTTAAATGAGCACATCCTTACTCTGCGACTATGCCCTCTGGTCTTACACTCTCCCATTAGAGGAAACATCAGCCCAACAATTACTCTGTCTAACTCCGAAGAATCTTAAATGTTTCAACCATATCACCTTTCATTCTTCTGAACTCCAAGGAGTACAGACTCAACCTGGTTAATCTGACCTCATTTGGCAGCCCTTCCACACCCAGGATAATCCTAGTAAATCTCCTGTGCACTGCCTCCAATGATAATATACCTTTCCTTAAATGGGAGGACCAAAACTGTACACAGTATTCTAAATGGGTCCTCACTAGTGCCTTGTGCAGTTGCAGCAATACCTCTACTTTTATTCTCTAGCCACCTGAAATAAAGCTAGCATTCCATTTGCCTTCCCTATTACCTTATGTGCCTGGATGCTAGCTTTATGGGTTTCATGAACAAGGACACCCAAGTCCCTTTGTGCTACAGCTTTCTGCAGCCTCTCTCCATTTCAACAAAAATCCGCCTTCACATTCTTTCTTCCAAAATGCACAATCTCACATTTTCCCACATTGAATTCTATTTGCAAATGTTGTGCCCATTCACTTAATCTGTCAATATCTCTCTGTAAACTATTTATATCTTCCTTGCAACCTGCCCTCCCTCCCAGCTTTGTATCATCCGCAAAAAGCCATGATACACCCTGGGCGAAAGTCTCCGACCTCCCGCTGGGTTGGAAAATTGGCGGCGAGCCACGCGAATCGCGCCATGCCGCCCTGGTGCCAGGGCACGATTCTCCGCTGCGCCATTGGGGCCGGTGTGGTCGGCATGGCGCCGGTTGGGGTATGCGCCGACTCTCCAGCCCGGGCCGGCACGCCGATTCTCCGGCCCGGATGGGACTAGCAGCCGTCATCAAAAAGCCGAGTCCCGCCGGCGCCGTTCTAACATCCTCTGAGCCGGCGGGACCTCGGTGTTGATGGGGTCAGAAGTGGGAATGTTCACTAATTGTGCAATGTTCAGCAACATTCTCATTTCCTTTCATACTGAAGACATTATCCAGGCTTGTACTGGAGACAACTTGGCTAGCGGCATGGCAATTGTTATTTTTTATTCGTTCATTGTCTATCCCTAATTGCCCTTGAGCGGGGCAGTTAAGAGTCAACCATATTGCTCTCACTTGTAGGCCAGACCAGGTAAGGATGGCAGATTTCCTTTCCCTAAAGGGCATCAGTGAACCAGATGGGTTTTTCTGACAATCTACAATGGCTTCATGGCCATCATTAGGCTTATAATTCCAGATTTCTACTGAATTCAGATGTTACCATCTGCAATGGTGGGATTCGAACCGGGGTCCCCAGAGCATTACCCTAGGCTTCTGGTTTACTATGCAGTGACAATACCATTGCGCCACCTCCTCCCCTGGAACACTTCACTACTATTGCCAGAATGTTGTCAAGGTTCATAGCCTTTGCAGTATCCAGTGCCTTCAACCATTTCTTGATATAAAGTGATGTGAATTGAATTGGAATCTGTGATGCTGGGAACTTCCAGAGGAGGTTGAGATGGATTATCAACTTGGCTCTTTTGGCTGAAGACTGCAGAAAACACCTTTGGCTGGATTCTCTGTTCTTGAGACTAATTGTAGACGCCAGGGTAGGATTTGTGGAGTTCCAGGGCAGCAAAACTGGCGCCACACCTGGACCGATTCAGCGACTGTTAAAGGGACGAGCACCAGCGCCACATGGAACACCATCGATTCCAATAAGAAATGGTGCAGGATTCGCTGGGTCCAAGATTGACACTTGGGAGGTTGACAAGCTGCAGCCACATATACACACTGCACTCCCCAAACACACTTATCCCAGTCAATAAGGTGACAGTGAGGAGAGTGGCACCCTGGCAGGCTGAACACGGTGGAGGAGAGGCGGTGTGCTTGGGTGATGTTCGGGGCTGTTGTCTTGTGAATGCGACTGATGAATCTGGCATTGACGCGACTCCTGACGGCTTGAGCATACATGTCGAGTCTCGGGCAGCGGCCTTTCGGAGGGGTCCAATTCGACTCTTTCCTCTTCAGTTGACGCACCGCAGATCTCTCGGTCTGCTGTTCCGATTCATTGGTAGTCTCCTTGGGTTCGCTGTCGGCCTTTTGGGGTCTGTGGAAGAATTCCCGGAGCCTCATTCGTCTGATGGGGTCCATTTTGGTGGTGGTGCAGAGATTGAGCCCTCTGCTGAGGACTTCGATTTCGTCTGGTTGAAGGGTGTAGTCCGACAAGTTGACAATAGATTTCCCTGTATTGTTTTCTACTGTGGTACCAGAGGAAGCTTGGTTGCTGCTGGTGGTGATGCCGAGTTTCTCAAGCTTCCTGTTCTTGGTGTGCATATAAGTGGCGTAGTATCGTTGTCTCATTTGTTTGGCGGTGTTCAGGTGAAAACAGCAGTAGCCAGATCTGTGGCACCACGACTGGCTCTGGGGCACAGCAGGAAAGGGTAAAGGTAAAAAGGACCGCAATGATAGGAGACTCGGTAGTTAGAGGGACAGACAGGAGATTCTGTGGCCGCAAACGAGTGGCGATTTTGAGCAGCCGACCCGATCCTCCGTTTTGTGTCCGCGATGTGGCAAACGGCAAATGGCATATGCCACAGCAATGCCCTGTTTATGGAAAGACATGTGCCATCTGTAACGTCAGGAATCATTTTGCACCAAAATGTTATACAAGAAAAAGGCTTGAAGAAACAAAGAGTATCGGCGCCATTGATGAGGTGTGTCTAGAGAACACATTCTTTTTAGATGTGATCTCCAGCAAAGACAAAGTGACTGATGGTATATCAAACAGAAATATACTTGTTCCAATCTGATGCAATACTGAATTGAAGGCAGATAATTATACAGATAAATGGATGGTGCCATTAAAAATAAATGGCACAGTAATAAAAGTCAAGCTTGACACTGGTGCGACGGCCAACCTTATCAAACTGTTTGATGTTAAGAAGCTGCAAATTCAGCCAAAAATAGCTCCCAGAACAGTACTATTGCAAGATTATAATGGTAACAAAATCTCAATATTAGGCACATGTGAGCTCAAAGCATGGATACACAACAGACTTCACACCATACCAGTTTCCATTTTGGACACGGACCAAGAGTCCATCATAGGAGCAGAAGGGTGTGAGGCATTGGAGCTAGTTGGGCGGCTGTACATTCCAGACAGCGCTACGACAAAGGATGAATGCAAATAGCAACAAGATGAAGTGGAGGAGTTATTAGATGAAATGAAAGAAAAAATCAAGGTGGAGGAAGAGAAAAGAGATGAAAAAAAAAGGAGCCAGAAGAGGAAGACTGAAAGTTTATTTAGTGTATTTGCCATTCACGACGAGGTGATAACAAGTAGCATCCCATTTGTGAGGACAACGATCAGTGTGAAAGTTCAAAGATGGAGTGTGCAGAGACTGAAAATAGGAGTGCAACTGGAGACAAATTAGCTGCAGCACATCAACTGCGAACAGCCAACTGGAAAGTGAAGAAATAATCCCCATTTTCGAGAAATTGGATCCAGAGAAGCACGGCGATTAATCCTATGCTTATGGATTATCTCTTGCAATGGATTCCCAAGTACTCAAGGCCAGTCCATCAAAATATTTGCAGGAAGACCGGATGGATACATCTTCGTGCAGTTCTCTCGCAAAAGACGAAGCATGTATCGTTTTATCAGATGAGGACGAAACACTAAATGAGGCTAAACCACAAATTGACGAAGAAATGCCTAATGTTGAGGACATTGATCTAACTCAGATACCAGAATCCGAGGGTTTACAGATCATTCCTGAAGTCGCACACTTGCCTGCAACTTTGAACGCGTCCAAAGGTATGCTGACATTAGATGCATCACAAGTTGATGGGCATGCAGTACAGCGTTCGAGTGCAAGCACCATGGATCAACCAAAACTCCTCAATCCAGCAAAGGCTCCAGAAACTACTTTAATAGCAGAAGATCCAGAAACAGATGGTTGTGAGCAGTAGCAAGAATGATGCTCTGGGTGCACAGGCAGATGTGAGTGTGGACCGTACCAATTTCACGGATGATGGCACTAAAGCCTAGAAGAAAAGGAGAAGACAAAAAGCATAATTTCAAAAGGCTGAACTAAAGGCTGAAAGAATTGATGATTCAACCACCAGAAAGAAAACCGGTCTTTCGAAAAAAGGAACAAGAACACATATTCGATCAATGCTTAGGAGACCAACGAGAAGATGGCATTACTCTGAAAGACTGAATGTGTAGTGAACTGTATACAGGGGCACGTGTATATATTTATGCATATCATGTTGAAATGTTAAAAAGTACGTTCAAAGTTTGTAAATAATTTTCTTTTTACAAAGGAAAGGGGATGTGATGATATGCATAACTTTTAACATAATGTTATGCATGATCTCCGACCGCTAAGTGACATTGTAAACTCACCATGTGATCTGGGGGTTGAGAGTTGGTCTTGCTGGGAGATAGACGTATTTGCAGTAGTTCAAGGAGAGGTGTTTAGTGTTAGTTGTTTGTTAATTAATATATCCTAGTTATCTTACCACGCAATTTGTTCTATAATTGATTATTTTAAAAACTACATGCTCTGTAGATTATCATTCACTTCGGCTGGGCAGCACGGTGGCGCAGTGGTTAGCACAGCAGCCTCACAGCACCGAGGTCCCAGGTTCGATCCCGGCCCTGGGTCACTATCCGTGTGGAGTTTGCACATTTTCCTCGTGTTGCATGGATTTTACCCCCACAACTCAAATATGTGCAGTGTAGGTGGATTGGTCACGCTAAATTGCCGTTTAATTGGAAAAAATGAATTGGATACTCTAAATTTATTAAAAAGAAATCATTCACTTTGGTGTCTACAGAACATGACAAATGGAAGTTGGGAAGTTATGTCGCAGTTGTACAGGACGTTGGTGAGGCCGCACCTGGAATATTGTGTTCAGTTTTGGTCGCCATGCTATCGGAAATATGTTATTAAATTGGAAAGAGTGCATTAGAGATTTACAAGGATGTGGCCAAAATTCACGGTACTGAGTTATAGCGAGAGACAGGACAGGATAGGACTTTTTCCTTTGGAGCGTAGGAGACTGAGGGGTGAACTTATAGAGGTGTATGAGACCATGGGAGGCATGGATAGGGTGAATGCACTCAGTCTTTTTCCCAGGATTGGGGAATTGAGAACGATAGAGCATTGGTTTAAGTTAAGAGGGGAAAGAATTAATGGGAACCTGAGGAGCAACGTTTTTACACAGTCGGTGGTACATGTGTGGAATAAGCTGCCGGAGGAAGTGGCTGAGGCAGGGACATTAACAACATTTGAAAGGCATTTGGACAGATACATTGATAGGAAAGGTTTAGAGGGATATGGGCCAAATGCAGGCAAATGGGGTTAGCTTAGATGGGCTTTTCGGTTGACATGGACCAGTTTGGGCCGAAGGGCCTGTCTCCATGCCATGGAATCTATGATTCTGTAAGTGAACCGCGCCGTTGGGAACTCGGCTCATCAGCGGCGGAGAATCGCGGAGGCCCTGGAGAATATCGGGTCAGGCCTGCTAATGAGATGCAAACAGAGAATCGCGATTTCAGCATCGGAACCAATTCTCCGCCCAATCGCGTTTCCCAATTCCAGCATCAGCCAACGGATTCCCGCCCCTTATCGTTTGCACTGATGTGCTGGACTCCCCCTTCATCAAGGATGGGGATAGTTGTGGAGCCTCCTCCTTCAATTAGTTGTTTAATTGTCGACCACCAAGACTGCAAAGCTTAGATCTGATCTGCTGGTTGTGGAATTGCTTATCTGTCGTGTATCGCTTGCTACTTATGCTGTGTGGCATGCAAATAGCCCTGTGTTGTAGCTTCACTGGGTTGACACCTCATTTTTAGGTGTGCCTGGTGCTACTCCTGGCATTCCTCCCTGCATTCTTCATGGGACTGGGCTTGATACCACAGTTAATGGAGTAAGGGGTATGCTGGGCCATGAGATTCCAGATTGTGGGTAAATATAATTCTGCTGCTGCTGCTGATGGCCCACAGCACCTCACGGCTGCCCAGTTCTGAATTGCTAGATCTGTTCAAAATCTACCCCATTTCATGTTGCACCTGCAGAAGGCAGGTTGGTGAGGATGAGGTCAAGTACGTTTTCCCCTCTTGTTGGTTCCTTCACCACCTGCCACAGACCCAGTTTGGCAGCTATATCCTTTAGGGCTCGGTCAGTAGTGGTCAGTAGCAATTCTTTCTGATGAATGTTGAAGGCCTCCCCTAGAGGACATGTTGTGCCCTTGTCTCCCGCAGTGTTTCCTCCAAGTGGAGTTCAACAATGGCTTCATGGTCATCAGTAGATTTTTAATTTCAGAATTTTAAAATTGAATTCAAATGGCACTGTTTACCCTGGTGGGATTTGACCCCGGCTGCCCAGAGCATTGCTTGGTCTCAGCAACAATAATACTACACCACCGTCTCCCCAATTCTCAAATGTAGAGAGACCAAGCAGTATCTACACATTGCAATGTTACATCTGAGAGCAACATCTGTAAGTGCAACTAGCTCATGTTTGGCAGATCAGTATCAATTTAACTCTTTTACCCATCCTACTCTCTCAGCAACTTGAGTGATAGTTTTGAAACTGCAAGAAGTTGACGAATATGCTTGGTAAAAATGGAGGAGCAGAATTACAGAGTTTATAGTTGAGCCAACAAGTTTATATCAAGGATCGCACAGAAGGTTCCTGATAATCACGTGACATGACAAGGATTTATTTCAGAACCAATGTCCTATGAAGTCATTGCACATAAAGGTGCAATGTTGAGGCATAAACAAGGACAAATGAGATCCATTCCAACTTCTCAACTGGATTACAGTCCTATTGCATCTAAGACAAGATCCCAAATGCAACCAGGAGCAACATCCAAAAATGGCAATCCCACAGATCACTATGAACAATTAGAGACACTTCCAGACAAGGTTACCATCACAAATGAAATGAAAATCGCTTATTGTCACGAGTAGGCTTCAATGAAGTTACTGTGAAAAGCCCTAGTCGCCACATTCCGGCGCCTGTCTTGGGAGGCTGGTACGGGAATCGAACCGTGCTGCTGGCCTGCTTGGTCTGCTTTAAAAGCCAGCGATTTAGCCCGGTGAGCTAAACCAGCCCCTAGTGAGCTAAACCAGCCCCTTGTGAGTTAAACCAGCCCCTGGGATTACCAGCAGGTTACCTTCTGCTTTAGAGCTCAGAGATCCATCAGTTCTGTGTAATGGTAACTAAACATGAATATGTATTGTAAATAGTTATATTTCTTTGGAATGGCAGAAAATATAACTAAAAAGGGGCATGTTGTTATATGCTTTTAAGGGATGGCAGCATGATATCAATTAAAGGGAAATGTGCTATGCAATCCAGTTGTAGTTTCACTTTTGCTTTGGGAAAAGCACACACACACAGTTCTGATGTCTTCAAGCTTTGTAACTTTATATATCGGGGAGGGGGGGAGGGATTCTCTGAGCCTCTGCGCCGAAATTGCAATGAGGCGGAGAATGGGCGTCAAACCCGAGATGGGGTCAGACGCGGCTCCCTCGCTTCTCCGGTCCCCGAATAATCGCCGCCAATCTTGCGCGCGGTCAGCGCGGCGCCAATCAGGGGCCATTGAAAGAGGCCCCCGCGGTAATTCACCGAGTGCAGCTGGCCGAGTTCCCGACGGCGTGGTTCTCTCATGGTTCCACCCATTGGGAACTTGGCGTGGCAGCTGCGGCCTGGGGGGGGGGATCATTCACAAGGCGGGGGAGGGGGCCTGAAGGATGGCCAGGCTACCAATCAGTGGCCACCGATCGGCGGGCGCACGCGATCTCAGGGTGGGCATATGTTTTTGGTGCCGGTCCACGGTGTGGGTCGGCCATCTCATGTGGGGCAGCTGACGCCGTGCACATGCGCGGACCCCTGACCGGAAGTGCAAGGCCCCGTATCGGCAGCAGGAGCTGTGAGGACTATTCCGGGGCTCTGCTAGCCCTCTGCAAATCGGAGAATCACCCTGGACTTTATCCAGGTAAGTCCAGAGTGATTTGCGCCAGTTTTTTTTGCGGGCTTGGGGTCATAGCCCCATTATTGGAGAATCCCGCCCCTGTTCTCATGTGCCTAGTCTTTATAAATTAACCCAGGACATGTTTACCCAATCCCTTATGAGCAATCAAATATTATATCATTATACTAACATATTACCTCTCTGTCAAGTTGGCTTCTTAATGGGGCAGTGTAGCACTCGATAAAGGTGCACTGCTTGGCTGAATTTCAAAGCCAAAATCTGTTAGAAACTGGCCAGTCACACCTTTTTATAGATCATGAAAATATATAGTGGTGCTAGGAGCTATCCTCAGCATGGACATGCAACATTTAGATTGCCAGTCATATTTTCCAAAATAGAAGTATAATTATGTTCAGTAAAATGCAACATATAGATAGAGAAATACAGCACAGAACAGGCCCTTCGGCCCACGATGTTGCGCCGAACTTTTGTCCTAGGTTAATCATAGAATTTTGGACAATTTGTCATGGCCAATCCACCCAACCTGCACATCTTTGGACTGTGGGAGGAAACCGGAGTACCCGGAGGAAACCCACGCAGTCACGGGGAGGATGTGCAGACTCCACACAGACAGTGACCCAAGTCGAAATCGAACTTGGGACCCTGGAGCTGTGAAGCAATTGTGCTATCCACAATGCTACCGTGCTGCCCTTAAGAAGTTAACCTACACTCCCTTATTCTACCCTAATCCAAGTACCTATCCAATAGCCGTTTGAAGGTCCATAAATTTTCCGACTCAACTACTACCACAGGCAGTGCATTCCATGCCCCCACTACTCTCTGGGTAAAGAACCTACCTCTGACATCCCCTCTATATCTTCCACCATTTATCTTAAATTTATGTCCCCTTGTAATGGTGTGTTCCACCCGGGGAAAAAGTCTCTGACTATCTACTCTATCTATTCCCCTGATCATCTTATAAACCTCTACTTGTATCATTTGGTCTCACTTTCATTTTTGCATCAGAAATTGAGTACATCATTTAAACTGACATTGGAAGATTGCTGCATTATCCAAAACACCAGACCTGAAATGAGGGTCTGATAATTTAGTTGGACAAGAAAATTCACATTATGTTATTTAAATATGTTCAGAAAATTCTCCCAAGATCTTAACAAAAGCCATTTATCTTGTTGATATATGTTGGGACTTTATTGTATGTAAAATTGCAGTTCCATTTATTCACAGAGCAATGCATAATCTAATTAATTATGTGGATGTTTTTCAGAAATATGATTAGTTACTAGTTCTCTCTTTATTAGTTTACTGTTTGCAATCTGTGAGTGGAACACAAATTTTTGAAAGTAATACAATAATCATTGGGAATTTTAATCTTCATATACAGCGGTAAACCAAATCTGCAGCAATAGTTTTGAGGAGGAGTTCACAGAATGCATACAAGATAATTTTCTCAATCAGTATATTGAAGAATCAACTAGTCAACAGGCTATTTTAGATCTAGCATTATGTAATGTGACAGGGTTAATCATTAATATTGTAGTAAAAGGGCTTCTATGTGACGGTGCCAATGGTGTGAAATTTTATATTGAGGTTGAGGGAGATTTAGAGTGTAAATCTAAAAGTGAATTTTGTGGGTATGAGGGTGATTTTGCTGAGGTAGATTGGAAAGCTGCATTAAAAGGTATGACAGTGGATAAACAATGCTGCACATTTAAATAATTAATTCAAAATTGCCACAAATACATTTTAAGGAATAAAACACTGATGGGATTTTTCCATTTTTGCTCCAACCGTGGCTAACAAGAGAAGTTAAATATTCTATTAGATTAAAGGAAGAAGTTTATATTGTTGTCATATTAATAGTAAGCCAGAGGATTGAGAGGAATTTAAGCTTCGGAACAGATGACTAAGAAATTGTTAAAGGAAGAGTAACGACAATCTGAGAGTAAACTAGCAAAAGAGATTAAAACATTGTAAAAGCTTCTACTGGTCTGAAAAAGGGAAGAGATTAACAAAAGTAAGCATAAACCCTTTAGAAGCACAGGCAGGAAATATTATAATGGGGGAATAAGGAAAAGACAGAGACATTAAACAAATAATTATTGGTAAAAGAGACAAAAAGCTTTCCAGATATAATGGTGAATCAAGGGCAACATATCCTCTATTTTTTTGGAGTACATTGCTGATTTATTTAAACAAGTAGTCAATATAAATTTATTTTATACAACCCTACAAGCAAAGTAATTAAAAGACCAACTTGTACGTGGCCTATGGAAGAACTTACGGCTCATTATTTGGCTGCACAGCTTAGAACAGCCATTTTAAAAGTGGGGGTCGCGACCCGCAGATGGGTGTTGGGAGGGTCGCCATCCATTGTGGCGTTCCTGATTGCGGGAATTCACCAGCTGCAGCAGCTGGCTTTTAACAATGCCGGCTGCGAACGGCTTTACAAATGGCGGCCGCAACCAGCTAAAAGAATGGGGGCACACTGCGCATGTGTGCCCGATCATCAGTGCGCATGCGGCCCAGGAGTGTTGGAACGTGAACCCGGGTCAATGTGTGATACTGGCATGCCGGCGGCTGACTGCATGGTGATCCCTGATGAATCAGGCTATGACCTCAATCTGTTTTGCATCCCTAAACATTACTCAAATGATCTGGAGAGAGTATATATTCCTCATGGTTTAATCATGGGCAGACTGAATGTTCCGCAAGGGGTATATTGAAATCCATGGGAAATCATCACATTGTTGCCCTTTGTGTATTGAAGGTTGGCTATAAGTTTTTTGCTGACCTTTTCGACTGCATTAAAGCACTGAATCAAAACAGTGACCAGCCAATCCCAGTGACGGTGGACTTCATCCGCTTGAAGAGTTCTTGTAATGATCAGTCAACAGGGGAGCTACAAAGAGTTTATGAACTGAGGTACAAAATCCACGCTTTCCTCCTCGAGAAATTGTCCTCTCTGGCTGATTAGTTTGCTGATGAAACTTGGATGCTTACTATCATCTTTTCAATTCCAAATGAACTGAACCCCAAGCTGCAAGGAAAGGATGATGATTGCTTTCAGCACTGTGAAGAAATCGCAGCTTTCCAAAAGTCATTAAAAGTTTGGCAATTGTGAGTGCAAAGCCAAAATTACCACATGTTCCCCACACTGCTATGACACATCGAAGAAAACAGCATTATTAAGGAAACTGCAAATGGACTAGCAAGCCTGACTCCAAATGAAGCTGACTGAACTTCTGCGCCTCAGCTTTGACAGCACAATAAAAACACGGCACAAGTCAATTAAACTGTCAGCATTCTGGAGTAGCATCTCCGAAGAGTATCCGGAGCTGAGTAAAACAAGCATTTTGTTGCTTTTGTCCTTCACAATGACCTCCATGAGCGAGGTTCGATTTTCCATCCTCACAAAGGTGAAAATGGCACAAAGGAACCGGCTGAATCTTGCACCCGGAATGTGCATAGCCTTCTCCTGTGAACCTGATTGGAGTGAGATTGTGAGGACCAAGCAGCTTCTCCTCTCGCATTAAAGGTAAGAGAAAATGGTGGGTTGCGAACGTTGGCCAGCATGAGTCACGAAAGTCGGCCGGCGTAAGTCACGAAGATCGACTGCCGTGAGTCCCAAAGGTTGGCCCGTTGGTAAAAATGGGTCCCCGGGAAAAAAGTTTGAAAAACACTGGCTTTGAAGTAACATTGATCAAAGGTCAAGTCAGAATGAGGAACTGAAAGAAATTAGTATTAGTAAAGAAATAGTACCGGACAAATTAATGGGATCGATGTAGACAATTACTTCGACATCCTGATGACCCTCCAAGAGTTTTAAAAGAAATAGCTGCAGAGATTGTGGATGCATTTGTTTTGATCTTTCAGAATTCCCGAAATTCTAGAAAAGTCCGCATGGATTGAAAGATAGTAAATATAATTCTGCTATTCAAGAAAGGCGGTTGAGCGAGAAAGCAGGGAACTATAGGGCAGTACACTTGGTATCAGTCATTAAAAAAATGGTTGAATCTATTATTAAGGACATGGGACTTAAAAACAAAATATATGAGTATACGATTAAGCAGAATCAACATGGTTTTATGAAAGGGAGATTGTGTTTAACAGATCTATTGTAATTTCTTGAGGTTGCAATTAACAGGGTTGATCAGGGAGAACCAAAGGGTGTTTGTATTTGGATCAACATAAAGCATATGAAAAAGCCCCTCACAGAAGATTAGTAAATTGGGGCTCATGGGACTGGGCATAATATATTTATATGGACTATCTTAGTAATGGACAGAAAACAGTAGGAATAAACAAGTCAGTTTTGGGTTGATAGGCTACAATTTAGTGAGGTGTTGGAAAGATCATTGTTTGGGCCTCAGGTAATTACAGTCTTTATCGATTACTTAGAAGATGGAACCAAGCGTAAAATGTCAAAGTTCACAGATGATATAAAATCAGGTGGGAAAATAAGCTGTGAGGAGGATGCCAAGAGGCTGCAAAATGATTTTTACAGGTTGAATGAGTGGACAAGAACATGGAAAATGCAATAAAATGTGGGGAAATGTAAGTTAGCCACTTTAAACCAGAAAATCAGAATATCTTTTAAATGCTAAAGACTGGAAATTGTAGGTATTCAGAGGAACCTGAGTGTTGTATATGAAAGTTAATATGCAGGTACAGCATGCAATTAGGAAGCCAAAGTGCATGGGGCAGCACGGTAGCGCAGTGGGTAGCACTGTTGCTTCACAGCTCCAGGGTCCTAGGTTTGATTCCTGGCTTGGGTCGCTGTCCGTGTGGAGTCTGCACGTTCTCCCCCTGTCTACGTGGGTTTTCTCCAGGTGCTCCGGTTTCCTCCCTAAAGTCCCGAAAGCATGCCGCTAGGTGAATTGGACATTTAAAATTCTCCCTCTGATGCCTGTACCCGAACAGGCGCCGGAATGTGGCGACTAGGGGCTTTTCACAGCAACTTCCTTGCCGTGTTAATGTATGCCTACTTGTGACAATAAAGATTATTATTATTATGTATGCCTTTATACAAACAGATATGAAATAGGAGCAGATATAGGTCAAGCCTGCTCCACTATTCGACAAGACCATGGTTGACCTGATTGTGGCTTTAACTCTACATTCCTGCCTTAAGCAACCCTACCCCATCAACACCTCTTGTCACCTCCACTCTGTTCCTCCACTGAGATCAAAATTATACACAGTACTTTAGATGTGGTCTCACCAATACCCCGTGCCAGCTGTAACAAGACTTCCTTACTTCTATACTCCACCCCATTTGCAATCAAAATCAATGATTCATTTGCCTTCTTAATTACTTGCTGTACCTGCATGCCAAGATCTTGTGATTCATGCATGAGAACATCGCAATGTGCATCCAGATACCTCTTTATCAGAGTGTTCAGTAGTCTCTCCATTTAAACAATATACTGTTTTTCTATTCTTCTCTCCGATGTGGACAAGTTCACATTTTCCCACAGTCTACTGTAAAGTAAAAATGGGAAAATATGTCATTTGAAACATTGAAGTCTGGCAAAACCTGACCTGAGGTTACATGGGAAAATGTCGGGAAAAATCCCACGAAGGGTTAACAGCAGCAGCAAAAGAAGTTTGAAATGCAGATAACCTTTACCAAACAGGCGTTAAGAAAACAGCTTGTGACAGCTCAAGCTGCAAAACTGATGTATATCTTTCAAGTTAAAGCAGATTGAACTTTTAGTTACATGAAGGGAAACAATATTTTGCACCTTCTTTGAAGTTAATTATTTTAGTAAGCAGCTATTAAAGAATTGCCAGGAATTCCGGTGGTGTTTACAAGCAGGTCGGACGTATCGAGAGGAGCTCCCACTGGTGGCCACTATTTGCAGCGCTTTCAGGAGTTTCCCCGATTCTTCGCTCTCCCCTCAATTGTTGTCGGCCTTTGGGGCCGTCCGGGCGTGAAGTGGGGTTGGTTTGAAAACAGGCGAGGAATCCCGCGCGTGTGTCGGGAGGCTGGAGCTGAGGTGTCGGGCCCAGTGCTCGCGGCGGTCGGAGCAGTGGGGCGGAGCCAAACGGAGGACGAGGCGGCAGACCCGAAGCCAGGGCACGATGTAGGTGAGATGTTCCACTTCGGGTGGCTCCTGCCTAGAATGTTTTAAGAAGACTGAGGTCCAGTCCCAGGGGAATTCTTGAGGAATACAAAACAGAAGAGAAAGAAGTTTTAAAAAAAGTTTGTGAAAGTTTCTTTTTCTTGAAGGAAGAATTTAAAAAAAAAAAAAACAAAGATTGAAGAAGGAAAGAAGGGGAAAAAAAGAAAAATAATAAGTCGTTAAAGGATGCGAAACACAGCGTTGAAGAAGGGAGGAAAGGCGGGCTTGCCGTTGAATGAGAGGACCAGCAAAAGAGCTGACAAGATGGCGGATGCCGGACCGCATGGTGGGGTCACGATGCTTATGGTGAAGTAGATGATCCAGGTGATGGCTGTAGAGCTGGAAAAGCAGTTTGCGAGGCACATGGAGGCTTTGAGGAAGGAGATGGCGGTCGCATTGATTTCATTGGTGGAGGAGGCAATCGCCCGGTGAAGGTAGCTGTGGCAAAGACATCGGCCGAGGTGAGAGAGCAGGGCGAGAAGATGAAGGAAGTGGAGGAGGCCGCGTCCCAGCACAGCGACCAGCTCAGCTCAATGGGGGATGAGCTGCGGAGGGTGGTGGAGGTCAACAAAGGACTCCGAACAAAGCTCGAGGCAGCACAATCTGAGAATTGTGGGCTTGCCCGAATGGGCAGAGGGCTTGAGGCAAAGAGAATACTTCGCTAAGAGATTGGGGAAGTTGTTGGGGGAGGGTGAGAACCCCTCCCGGTACGAGCTGGACCAATCTCATTGGTCATTAAGGCTGAAGCCCAAAGTGAATGAGCCGCCAAGAGCAGTAATTATCTGCTTCCATAAGTACTGCATGAAGGAGAAGGTGTTAAGCTGGGCGAAGCAGAAGCACGAGGTGCAGTGGGATGGTGCTGGAGTTCAGATTTACCAGGACTTGATGGTGGAGTTGGTAAAAAGACGAGCAGCGTTTGGGTGAGTGAAGGTGGCACTGTACAAGGGGGTGCGATTTTGGTATGGTATGCCCGGCGAAACTGAGGGTGACGTATAACACCAAAAACTTTTATTTTGAGACAGTGGAAGCGGCTGAGGCATTTGTGACGGCAGAAGGCTTGGGACAGACGTGAGGAGCGGAGCTGGAAGAGAGACTGTGGACTGTGATTGGGGAGCTGGAAAATATATAAATGCTATAACTTTCTTTTCATAGACGTGTATTGTAATTTACTTCACTTCACATTGTTACAGAGTTCAAGTTATTGATTGGGTTGATTGGCATTCTGTGGTGCAACAGTTATATCTTATTTTCGTGAATTGTATGGGTTGGATTGTTGTTTTTGTTTTTTTCTCTGGGACTGGGTGGGAGGGGTATACCTTGGGTGGGGGGGGGGAGGAGCCACCCGCGCTAGCTAACTAAAGTCGTCTAGTGAACAGAGGTGAGGTGAGAGGAGGGCTGCGGACATTGGAGCCTGGTGAGCAGGTTTTGATGGGCCTACGAGGCGAGCAAGGGGGGGAAGGGATCGATGCTGGGATTTTTTTTTCGAGAGGAAATGTAGGGGGGTTTTGGGAGGGGGAGGGGTTCGATGTTAATAATGGATAGGGGTGGGTCTGGCTCAATGGGCAGGGCCCGGTGGTATGATGATGGTGGATAAGGAGGGTGGGAGGGGGATGAGAGACCCCCAGTTAGGATAGTCATGTGAAACATGAGGAGGTTAGGTGGTCTGGTCAAGAGGTCAAGGGTGCTTGACCATCTTAAAGGTTTGAAAGCCGATGTAGCAATGCTGCAGAAGGCTCACTTGAGGGTGAAGGACCAGGTGAGACTTATAAAGGGCTGGGTTAGTCAGGTGTTTCACTCTGGATCTGACGGAAGGGATGGCGGGGGAGCGGTAATGGTCAGCAAAAGAATACGTTTCCAGATGGAGAATGTGGTGGCTGATCAGGGGGCTAGATATGTGATTGTGCAGGGGCGCTGGAGGGGAGGTTAGTGGCGCTGTTAAGTGTGTACGGTCCCAATTGGAACGATGGGGGGGGGGGGGGGGGGGTGAAGGCGTTGGCTGGGCTAATGTTGGAAATGGGAGGGGTGGACCCTTGGAGGTCTCTACACCCGAGGAAACGGAAGTACTCGTTTTTCTCAGCAGTCCATAAGGTATATTCGCGGATCGACTTTTCATGGTGGGGAAGGCTTTGCTGGCTGTGGTTAAGGGGTCAGAATACTCGGCAATTGCAGTATCAGATCATGCTCTGCATTGGGTGGATATGGTACTCGAGAAGGGGATAGCACAGAGGCCGGAGTGGAAATTAGGTGTGGGACTTTTGGGGGACCAAGGGTCCTGTGACAAAATTGAAAAGGTAATTGAGGACAACGTAGGTTTCAACTGTACAGGTGAAGTGTCGAAGGCAGTTGTCTGGGAGGCTCTAAAGGCGGTGGTGAGGGATGAGGTGATCTCGTTTAAGGCCAGGGTGGATAAAGAAGAGAGGTTGGAGCGGCAGAGGGTAATAGATGAGATGTTGGAGGTAGATAGGAATTATGCAGAAGATGGGGACCCAGCGAAGTTGGAAAAGAGGAAGGAACTATAGGCGAGCTTTGACAGACTATTTACCAGGAAGACGGTGCGCCAACTGAGGCGAGCAAGGGGTGCAGTTTACGAGCATGGAAATAAGGAGATAAGTATGTTAGCAGGTCAGCTCCAGAGGGAGGCAACGGTAAGGGAAATTATTCAGGTGAGGGACAGGGCAGGGAAGTTCGTGGTGGCTCCCGATCTGATTAACGAGGGGCGTGATTCTCCGCAAATGCGGAGAGTCGTGAAGGCTGCCGTGAAACTGGCCATGTTTCACGGCAGCCTCCGCGCCCCCTCCCGGGACCCGATTCTGCTCCCCGGTCGGGGCTAGTAGCGGGGCCCCGTGAACCACGGCGTCGCAGGCTTAGCGAACTTCGCTAAGCCCGCGCACCTAGGATAACGGCGGCTGACGCGCATGATGACGTCAGCCGTGCATGCGCGGATTGGACGGCTCCAACCCGCGCATGCGCGGATGACGTCATCACGCATATGCGTGAAACCCGCGCATGCGCGGGCCGTCATGCCCCTCAGCCGCCCTGCGGACTGATCCAGCGGGGCGGCGGAGGAACAAAGAGTGCGCGGGGTTCGGACCCGCTGCCCGCGATCGGTGGGCACCGATCGCGGGCCCATGCCACCCTTGGCACGGCCATGGTGCAGCCGTGCCAATCGGTGCCATGGTTGTCCGGGATGGCACTTTGCGGCCGTTTTCACGAACGGTGAGAGCAGGTGTGTTTGCGTTTGTGAAAACGGCCGTAAAGGCCTGGGAACACGGCCCATCGGATAGGGGAGAATCGCTGTTCGCCGTAAAAAAACGGCGAGCAGCGATTTGTGTCGTGGGGGGGCCGTGGGAATAGCGGGAGGTCGGGAAAAATGTCGGGAAGGCCCTCCCGCTATTCTCCGACCCGTCGTGGGGGGCGGAGAATCGCGCCCGAGGTCTTTGAGGAATTTTATGAGAGGTTGTACAGATCAGAGCCACCTGAGGGCGACCGGGAGATGCAGGACTTTATAGATGGTTTGGAGTACCTGAGGTTAGGGGAGGGGGACAGAGCTACATTAGAAGGAGCAATGGCGGAGCAGGAGATAAAAGATGCGATTGGGAGGATGCAGTCGGGGAAGGTGATGGGTTTTCAGTGGAATATTATAAAAATTCAAGGGTAATCTGGCACCCCTGATGGTGGGGATGTTTGAAGAGGCGATAGGGAAGGGGGTGTTACCACAGACTTTGGGACAGGCACCATTTCCCTTTGCTAAAAAAAGATAAGGACCCAACGGAGTGTGGGTCGTATAGGCCCATATCATTTTTGAATGTGGACGCAAAAGTATTGGCGAAGGTACTGGCGGGTAGGCTGGAGGAGCACCTCCCGAAGGTGGTAGGTGAAGATCAGACGGGGTTCGTGAGAGGGAGGCAGCTCTTTTCAAACATTAGAAGGATATTGAACGTGATTATGGCACTGGCGGAGCGGAAGGAAACAGAGGTGGTTGTGGCAATGGACGCTGAGAAGGCGTTTGACCGGGTAGAATGGGGGTACTTGATGGCAGTTCTGGAGCGGTTTGGGATTGGACCAAGATTTGTGAACTGGGTAAATCTACTATATAAGGAGCTGAGGGCGAGGGTCCGCACAAACAACATCAGGGCGAGATACTTTTCTCTCCACCGTGGGACTAGGCAGGGGGATGTCCTATGTCCCCCCTGCTGTTTGCACTCACGATTGAGCCGTTAGCCATCACATTAAGAAGTTTGAGGGTATGGAAAGGAATAGTGCACGGGAGGGGGGGGGGGGGGGGGGGGATATAGAGCACAGGGTGTCCATATATGCCGATGACTTACTGTTATACGTCTCGGAGCCGAGTGTGTCGATAGGGGGAATATTGGAGCTGCTTCGGGTGTTTGGTCTTTCTCGGGTACAAACTAAATCTAGACAAGAATGGGTATTTTGTGGTGTATCGGCCGGGGGTGGGGGCAGGGGTGGAGGGGCTGCCATTCCGTAGGGCAGGGACTCACTTTAGGTACCTGGGGGTGCAGGTTGCCTGGAAGTAGGCGGGGGGGGGGGGGGGGGGGGGGCTCCGCAGGTACAAAATTTCTAGTTTGGTGGGGAGAGTGAAAGCCGACCTGGCGAGGTGGGATGGTCTCCCTCTGTCACTGGCGGGTCGGGTACAGGCGGTTAAAATGAAAGTGTTGCCGTGATTTCTGTTTATTTTCCAATGCCTGCCGATTTTCCTGCCAAAGTCTTTTTTCAGAAAATGAAAAAATGAAAATGAAATGAAAATCGCTTATTGTCACGAGTATGCTTCAATGAAGTTACTGTGAAAAGCCCCTAGTCGCCACATTCCGGCGCCTGTCCGGGGAGGCTGGTACGGGATTCGAACCGTGCTGCTGGCCTGCTTGGTCTGCTTTATAAGCCAGCGATTTAGCCTTGTGAGCTAAACCAGCCCCAACCAGAGAGATTGAGGTAATGATTACTTTGTTCATATGGGGAGGGAAGGTGGCCAGAGTTAGAAAGGTGCTGCTGCAGAGGGGAAGGCAGGCAGGGGGTTTGGGTCTTCCGAACCTGATGTATTACTACTGGGTGGTGAATGTGAAGAAGGGGTGGAGCTGGGTCAGAGGGGTTGATTCCCAGTGGGTGAGAATGGGTTTGTGCAGTGGTCGGGATTGAAAGCACCAGCAACAGCGCCACTTCAATGGCCCCGGGGAAATACTCAGGGAGTCCGGTAATAATAGCTTCATTGAGAATTTGGAGGCAGTTTCGCGAATACTTCGAGTTGGGGGCTGGGTCGAGGGAAATGCCGATTCGGGGGGACCACAGATTTGAGCCAGGGAAGTGGGATGGAAATTTTCAGAAATGAGAGGAGAAGGGGATTAAGACATGAAAAGAATTGGTTCTTTGGGTTCGGTTTGCAGGATTTAAGGAGCTGGAAGTCAAGTATGGGCTGGAGCAAGGAGAAATGTTCAGATACATGCAGGTTCGAGATTTTGCCAGAAAGGAGATACAGAGCTTCCCGGTGGAGCCGGCCTCCACATTGCTGGAGGAGGTGCTCACGACAGGGGACTGGAGAAGCGGGTAGTGTCGGCGGTTTACAGAGCTATTTTGGAAGAGGAGAAGGCACCACTGGAAGGGGTCAAAAGCAAAGTGGGAGGAAGAGTTGGGAGAGGATATGGTGGAGGGGATCTGGTGTGAGATGCACCGGAGAGTGAATGCCTCCACCTCGTGCACGAGGTTGGGGCTGATACAGCTGAAGATGGTATACAGAGCACACCTCACGAGGACAAGGAAGAGGCTATTCTTTGAAGGAGTAGAAGATGTGCGTGAACATCGCGGGGGGTGTCGCTAATCACGCTCATATGTTTTGGTCCTGTCCAAAGCTGAAGGATTACTGGAAGGAGGTTTTTTAGGGTAATTTCTAAAGTGGTGCACGTGAAGCTGGACCCGGGCCCCCGTGAGGCCATATTCGGAGTGTCAGGCCAGCCAGCGTTGGAAAAGGGTACAGTGGTAGATGTTGCAGTTTTCACCTCGTTGATTGCCCGAAGGCTGTTCTTGATGGGTCGGAGAGCAATCTCTCCACCCTGTGCCTTGGCGTGGTGGGGGGACCTGTTGGAATTCTTGACTCTTCAGAAGGTTAAGTTTGAACTGAGGGGAAGGATGGAGGGGTTCTACAATTCATGGGCATTATTCATTATGCACTTTCAAGAACTGGATAACATCAAACATTAGTTGGGAGGGGTAGGTGGGAGGGTTGGGTGGAGGGGGAGGTGTGTGTTAATGGTGACTGTGAGTGATTCCTGATTTCTTTTTTGTCATTTGTTTGTGTGAACATGTGGGCTAATGTTTTGGGTTTGGTGGGAGGATGGGATCGTTGTTATTGATATGGGGATTGACATATTTGTTACTGATTGTTTATTGTTGGTGGGTGTAAATTTGGGAGAAAATGTGAAAAAGGAGAATAAAAATATTTTATAAAAAAAATTTAAGAATTGCCAGGATCTTCAGTTGAGTTAGGTGACAAATGTTTAGGTGTGAAATCCTGCTGACACCAGTTGAATATGGGAAGCCGAAGACAACGTATCCACGAGGGCACAAGTTCGCACCAAATCGGGGTCAGAGTTCTGAAAGCTAAGGACACTATTTGGTAATAAAGCAACTTTAGAAGAGAAAGGAAGCAGATGTAACACCCCTCTAGGATCAAAGCACTTTTGGAAATTACAAGGGAAAAATTTAATCAGAGTTCGGTGAACTAAATGAGCTGGTTTAGCACAGGGCTAAATCGCTGGCTTTGAAAGTAGACCAAGGCAGGCCAGCAGCACGGTTCAATTCCCGTACCAGCCTCCCCAAATAGACGCCGGAATGTGGCAACTAGAGGCTTTTCACAGTAACTTCATTTGAAGCCTATTGTGACAATAAGCGATTTTCATTTCAGTTTTTTCATTTAAAGTCATGCTCAACATGAATACGTAGTCATGTTAGAAGTAATTAAGATTAACGGTACACTGAACACACAAGAGCAAAACAAAGTTACTTTACGATAATGTCATATAAACTTAATAACTGCTAGAAGGGCAATATAAACCCTAAATCTATAGCAGCCAGCAGAGTCAGCTGTCATAGCAACCCTCGGTCATGGGATGGATAGAACACTAAAACAGAGCAGAACAGCGAATTCATCTGAGGTTGAAAATTTTGTTTAAATTTACAAACCTAGCTACTGTAGTTATTGGCAACCAGGAGCCAAAGACTATGATTGTTTTTAAAAATAATTATTTGTTAATTTCAATTGTGTTGCAACTCCGGAGCATATGGGGCTGGAGTTGACCGCGCACTAGCCCAGGGAGTCATAAAACCAGTTACAATAAAAACAGAAAAGTCCTTGACCCCCTCACACTCCAATTTCTGATCCATGCCACCTCGTGGCTCTTCTTACCCTCTTTGACCCCTTGCCACCTTGACCACCATGCCAAGATATGTCCCTCTAACAACACGTTTGACCCCTCAATCCACAATGCCAGGTTATGCCCCGCCAAACAACCCTTATGGAAATCATGCACCCTATGCTAAGCTGTTTCCCTCCATCCAACTTTCACATGGCTGCGCATGCCCCCTATGCCAAGCTGTGGCACGTCCATGCCCATTGACCCATTATACACTAAAGAACCAACAAACCCTATAATGACAAGAGGGTATGTAAAACAAAAGCTTTTAAAAATATAATTCATTCTTAACTTTTCACTGCATTTATAAATCTTCATTTTATTACAGGACAATAAAGGTATCATTATCCAAACACTTAAAAATGTCAATAGCTTAAACTGAAAGCAGTTGAAACTTCTTAACCTTGTTAAATCGACATTATGGAGATCAGAGACCAGAATTGTTAATCCTCAATGTTTTCTCTGGGGCTTAGGTATTTCAACAGACAAATTGATTTCTAGACTCTTAGTTAAGCCTTATAATGTATTCTTGGCTGAGAACCCAGATATCCACTAAAGCACTAAAATGCCTGAGTGATTGTGATTTTTAAAAAATACTCCCCGTCCTTTTGAAACTTCTTTTTTCTACTTTTTCTAGTTTGCGTTTAGTACTTTCTATCAAGGTGACAGATGCAAAATACATGTTCAATATCCCTGCTATATCTTTGTTCCCTGCTATTAATGTGATCGGTTTCTCATCTTTCCTGAAGTATCTGAACACCTTAACACAGGCTGCAATAATTTCCTTTCTGTTGGACAAGTGGTTGAGGCTTTGCCAGTGCCATTTCTTGAATTCCCATACCTGTCTCACTTGTGGTTGTCTACTAAGAAGACAGATGAAAAATACTTGTTCAATATCTCTGTCGTATCTTTATTCTCTATTATTAATTCCCCAATCACATCCTCTGTAATTTATCATTACTTTAGCTACTCTCTCCCTTTTTATATACTTGTCAATTTCCTTACTCTCTGTTTTTATATTTTGCCATTATTCTCCACAACTCCAAATTACAAAATATATGCACAAGGCACATTACCATGGCAGCTTGTACTCCCGGAGTGATCTGTAATATAGTATCTCGCTGCTTGTACTCCCTTGGCAGAAGCTCTTTCTTAGTCCTATCATTGTCATTGGTATGCATATGGACTTCACCAACTGGATTCTTTCACTTTCTCCTTAGTCTCAAGGAAATTTCCTTTACCCTGGCTCCATACCGGCAACACAGCCTCTGGGATTCAAGCTGTCAGCTGCAGAGAACAATTTCTATCCATCAAACTATTCTGTTCGCTACTGCTCTACTACATTCCTTCTTAGTACAACCATTTGAATAGCCTCCCTGTACCATTGAGCTGCGATCAGTTTATTATCATCCCTGCAGTCCCTGAACTCCTCAACATAACTGTAATAACCTCCTACGAAAGGAAAATGCTGGAAAATCTCAGCAAGTCTGGCAGCATCTGTAGGGAGAGAAAAGAGCTAACGTTTCGTGTCTGATGACTCTTTGTCAAAGCTAACAGACAGAGAGAGTGGGAAATATTTATACTGTGGAGTGAGAGTGAAAGATGAGTCATAGCCACAGAAACCCAGGGAAACTGGGTTCTAATGGCCACAGATACCAGGGCGAAATAGTGTTAATGGCAGTCCCCAGAGAGGACAAAAGATGTGAAAAGTCAAACAGCAGGGAAACTAACATCAGAGGGTGAACTGTAGGTGTGGGGGGAGGGGAATGGCGAAGCAAGGGGGAGAAAGGTGCAGGAAAGGTGGATAAGATTGGGGGGGGGGAATTAAACGTATATTACGAAAGAAAGAAATGGTAAAAGACAGTTAAAATGAAGTGAAAACAAATGGGTCGAGGTGGGGCTGATCATCTGAAGTTGTTGAATTCGATGTTGAGACTGGAAGGCTGTAGCGTGCCTAACCGGAAGATGACATGTTGTTCCTCCCGTTTGCGTTGAGCTTCACTGGAACATTGCAGCAGGCCAAGGACAGACATGTGGGCATGGGAGCAGGGTCTTTTGTTAAAATGGCAAGCAATGGGAAAGTCAGGATCCTGAATGCGCACCGACCGAAGATGCTCAGCAAAGCGATCATCCAGTCTGCGTTTGGTCTCTCCGATATAGAGGAGACCACATTGGGAGCAGCGAATGCAATTGACTAGATTGAAAGAGGTGCAAGTGAAACGCTGCTTAACCTGGAATGTGTGTTTTGGGCCTGGAATGTTAAGCATGGAAGAGGTAAAGGGGCAGGTGTTACACCTTCTGCGATTGCATGGGAAGGTACCATGGGTGATGGGAGAGGTGTTGGGTATGGTGGAGGAGTGGACTAGATTGTCTCAGAGGGAACGGTCTCTGCAGAATGCTGACAGAGGGAGTGAAGAGAAGATGTGTTTGGTGGTGGCATCACGCTGGAGTTGGCAAAAATGGCGGAGGGTTATGCTTTGCATACGGATGCTGGTGGGATGAAATGTGAGAACAAGGGGGGCTCTATCCTTGTTCTGGGAGTGAGTGGAGGGGGCGAGAGTAGTCTCGCGGGAGATGGACCGCACACTGTTGAGGGTACTGTCCACAACTGTAGGTGGGAAATCACGGTCGATGAAGAAGGAACACATTTTCGGAGCACCATTTTGGAAAGTGGCATCGTCGGAACAAATGCGACGGAGGTGAAGGAGTTAAGAGAAAGGGATGGAGTCCTTACAGGGTGTAGGGTGTGAAAAGCTGTAGTCCAGATGGCTGTGGGAGTCAGTGAGCTTGTAGTGGATATTAGTGGATAGTCTATTGCCGGAAATGGAGACAGACAATCAAGGAAGGGAAGGGAAGTGTCTGAGATAGTCCAGGTGAAAGTGATGGAGGGGTGGAAACTGGAAGCGAAGTTGATGAATTTTTCCAGGTCGGGGCGAGAGCATGACGCGGCACCAAAATAGTCAATGTATCAGTAAAGAAGTTGTGGTAGGGGGCCCGGATATGCCTGGAACAAGAAATGCTCCACATACCCCATAAAAAGGCAAGCGTAGCTCGGAGCCATGTGGGTACCCATTGCTACACCTTTGATTTGGAGAAAGTGTGATGAGTTAAAGGAGAAGTTGTTGAGAGGTAGAACAAGTTCAGCCAGACGGAGGAGAGTGGTGGTGGATGGGAATTGTCCGGGTCTCTTTTCGAGAATGAGCGAAGAGCTCTCAGGCCATCCTGGTGTGGGATGGAGGTGTAGAGGGATTGCACATCCATGGTGAACAGAATGCGGTTAGGGCCCGCAAACTGGAAGCTGTCAATATGGCGCAGGGCATTAGAGGAACCCCGGATGTAGGTGGGGAGGGAATGAACCAGAGGAGTGAGGATGGAGTCAAGATAAGATGAAATAAGTTTGGTGGGGTAGGAGTGTGCTGACACAATGGGCCTGCCAGGACAGTCCTTTTTGTGGATTTTGGAAGCAGGTAAAAGCGGGCTGTCCGGGGTTGGGGAACTATGAGGTTGGAAGCCACAGGGGGAAGGCATCCGGAGGAAATGGGGTCACTAACGGTGTTGGAGATAATGGTTTGATGTTCAGTGGTCTGGTCATGGTCCAGGGGGAGGTAAGAGGATGTATCGGGGAGTTGGCGCTCAGCCTCTGCGAGGTAGAGGTCAGTGCGTCAGATGACAACAGCACCCCCTTTGTCGGCAGGTTTGATGACAAAGTCGGGGTTAGACCTGACAGAGTGAAGAGCAGAAAGTTCAGAAGGAGAGAGGTTGAGATTTTACATATTTATTATGTAATAACCTCCTAGTTGTTGGTAAAGTGGTTGAGGCTCCTCAATTGCCACCTCCTGAATCCCCATACCTACCTCACTTATAGTTGCATGGGAGCATAAAAGTAATTAGGTTTTATTACAGTAATGTAGGGTTTTAGTAAGATAACATCTGGAGCATTGTGCACAGCTCCTTATCAAAGGAAGGATGTGCCATACGGAGAGTAGAACAAAGTTTTACTACACTGATTCCTGAGGTGAGAGGATTGTCCGATGAGGATAGATTGAGGATAAATTGAGTAGTTTAGGCCACTATTCTCAGAATTTAAACAAGTAAAATTGATCTCAGTAAAACATTCAATTCTTAAGAAGCCTGACAGATGAGATGCTGGGATGATGTTTTCCCTGGGTGAGGAGACAAGAACTGGGGACATAGGGCTGGATATTCATGTTTGAGGTGGGATTTAGAAGTCACAAAATATCCTGATGGTGGGATTTTCGTCCAGCAGAGGCAGGGATTGCCTGGAGTGACAAGCCCTATGTGGAGATGGAATTGGGTTAATGCTGAGGCAGCCAGGTTAAAGGGCCAGCCTCCGTTCCTTAAGAGACATCAACCCAGTTCTGCAGATCAGTGTGAGATCTTATAAACCTCACTCCCTATCCCCTCATCGCACAACTTCCCTCATCCTCCAATACCCCCGATGCTCTCATCCCCCAATAACCCCTAACGCCCATCGTCATCTTCTTCCACCCACTTACTCCCCAACCCACCTATCAATATCCACAATAATCAGAACTTATGAGTCCTATAATAACATTTAGATATATTTGAAAAGCTCATAACATTACTTAAAATAGACACTTAAAAAGATATACTCCTCAGAAACTCATGGATTTTTGAAAATAAACAAGCTCACAATCCCTGCACAGCTGTGCAAATTAACTCCGTTGAACAGAATGTATTGGTGCTTTATAAGGAAGCCAAGCATTCAAAATTGCATTCTCCTGAACAACAATGTAAACAACTCCTGCTGAACAGAATTAATTGGAGTTGTTAAAGCCAGGCAAAATCTCGAACATTTGTCAAAGCTTTGAAACAGACAAACAGATGACGAAATTGAATCTCAAGGGAAAAAGGAAAGCAATGGGCCATTTCACAAAATCAGCTCTAGATTTCAGACCAGGTTGGCCATTCCATATCTTACAATGCAGAATAAAACTTTATTTAGTGGATAATCTACTCAAATGCATCTGGAGACGTATACACTTTTACAATGTTGCTAGCTTATCAATTGTCAGAAATAACAACCTGGCAACCAAATTATTTAATAATCAATTACCTTTTCCAATAGAAGCACCTTCATCACTCTTTTCATTAAAAATAGATGCAGCCTAGCCTATAACAATTAACACTGACGTATGAAGTAGGCAACACCTTTTATACTGACCTTTCATACGAGTTCCTGCTCCAAGACATGATTCACCCATGGCTCATGAACCTTTCTGATGGAGTGATTTACGTTGCCTACCAAAACTCCCCTGCCTGCATCAAAATTGTGGAATTTCCAAAACACCCACTTCCACAATGGTTCAAGCAATGTCAGTTCAGAGTGTGGGCCTCTGATTTTCCCTCTTTCCCACGCTAATGAATATGGCCGGCACCGGAAATGGGAGCGGGATCCAAAATCTGGGTCCCACCCACAATTTTTGAAAACCACCTGGTACACTATAAGGTACATCGTCGCCATAGTCCCAGATGACCATAGCCTGCTTTCCCCTTTGAGGGGGAGAGCTGGCTAGTGGTGGTTGAACCCAAGGATGACACAGCTCAGGTGGAGAGAAAGGTTGAGAAGGCGGGCCTTCATGAATGCACTGTAGCCCTACATTGGGATGGGAAAATATGGCCCATAATGGTCGGTTAATTAGGAATCAGGTGAGGAGACATTTCTGTAATGATATGTAAATAGGTAATATAGGTACAGTGAAGGGTTAATTATTACATCTCAATGCAATTCAAACACTAGAGGGCACCAGCAGTTCCCAGTATAAATATCAGACCTCAGGGAATCTTGGGTAGAAGGTTGGAAGATTAGTGAGTGTCAGCAGAGAGAGAGAAGTATTGATCACAGCTCAGGGATTAATTTAGATTATAGAGAAGTATCACGAGTACATCATTAATTAATATTAGATTATGGATTACTGTGTTAATAGTTATAGCTCTGTAGAGTGTGCAAACTCTACTTAATTTAATTGTTATTCAATAAATTAGTTTTGCTTCAATCTAAAGATTGCTGGTTTCTTTAACATCAACTCATCAGACCATTCTGGATCACAAGGCAAAGAATAACGACATATTACCACAAAGTGTAATATAACAATTTCTTCACTCAAAGGGTTGTGACTCCTTGGAATTCTCCATCCGAGACCCGTAGATGCTCTGTTGTTGAGTTTATTTCAGGCGTCATCGATAGATTTGGGGGTATTAAGGAAATCAAGGAACTTGGATAAAGCGCAGGAGGGTGAAGTTGAGACAGAAGATCAGCTATGATCTAACTGAATGACAAAGCAGGCTCAAAATCCCCAATGGCATATTCTGGCTTCCATTTATCGTGCTCATAATTCTTGACTGTCAGACAATTTCATTTTGGCTTTCACCCAGTGAAGTCAGGGAATTGGAAGAAATATGAGACTTTGTGCGTGGATGTGGCAAAGTGTCTCATATGATAGTCAACAACATTTGACATTAAATGCTCCAGCAAACATCTCAGCTAATCAGATAACATGATAAGTGATTCAGGAAAATAAATCTTTACTAACGTGGGCCGGGATTCTCCCCTACCCGGCGGGGCGGGGGGTCCCGGCGTAGCGGTGTGGCACCAACCACTCCGGCGTCGGGCCTCCCCAAACGTGCGGAATTCTCCGCTCCTTTGGGGGCTCGGCCCGCGCCAGAGTGGTTAGCACAATGACGACTGGCACCAAAACCGGCACCAACGGCCTTTGACGCCCGCCGCCCGGGCTGGCCGAAAGGCCTTCACCGGTTCGCGCATGCGCCGGAGGTGACGTTAGAGGCAGCTTCCGCTGATGTCACCACCGGTGCATGTGCGCTTGGGATTCCCTTCCGCTTCCGCTATGGTGTAGGCCGTGGCGGAAGACAAAGAGTGCCCCCACGGCACTGGCCTGCGCGCCGATCGATGGGTCCCGATCGCGGGCCTGGCCACCGCGGAGGCACCCCCCGGGGTCTGATCGCCCCGCGGCCCCCCCAGGACCCCGGGGGCCCGCTCGCGCCGCCAATCCTGCCGGCACCAGAGGTGGTTGAAACCACGGTGGTGGGATTGGCCTCTCAGCGGCGGGTCTTCGGCCCATCGTGGGCCGGAGAATCGCCGCAGGTGGCTCACCGATCGGCACGGAGGGCACGCTGATCGCGCGGCGCGATTCCCGCCCCCGCCAATTCCCGGCTGGCGGAGAATTCCGGCCACGACGGGGGTGGGAATTAGGCTGGCCCCGGGCGATTCTCCGACCCTGTGCGGGGCCGGAGAATTTTGCCTGTGATCTGTAACACTATGGGCGGAATTCTCCGCTGGTGGCCCAAATCGTGGAGGCCGTCGTGAACTCGGCCAAGGTTCACGACGGCCTCGGGGCCCGCTCCCTGCACCTAATTCACCCCCACCCGGGGGGGGCTAGGAGCGGGCCCCCGTCGTTCCCGGCCGCGACCTCGGCCGCCGGAAATGACGCCCGAACGGCGCTTCGCTGATGTCATCCGCGCATGCGCAGTAACCCGCGCATGCGTGGATGACATCAGCGCGCAGACGGCGCGAATCCGCGATGCCGTCTTTCTCCACCGCCGCCCGGCAAGACGTGGCGGCTTGATCTTGCCGGGCGGCGGAGGGGAAAGAGTGCGTCCGTTTTGGACGCAGGCCCAACGATCGGTGGGCACCGATCGCGGGCCTGTCCCCTCCGGAGCACAGTTGTGGTGCTCCCGTCCCAATCGGGCCCCTGGATGCCCCAAACGGGCATCCGGCGCCCATTTCACTAATGCAGCAACCAGGTGTGGTTGCTGTCGTGGTGAAACGGCCGTGAAGGGCCGGCCGCTCGGCCCATTGGGCTCGGATAATCGCTGTTCGCCGTGAAAAACGGCGAGCGGCGATTTTTCCGAGGGGGGGGAGAATCGCTGGGGGCGCCAGGGGGACGTAAAAAATGTCAGGAGGCCCTCCCACAATTCTCCCACGCCACGTGGGGAGCGGAGAATTCCGCCCTATGCATTTTTAAACAGAAACCAACGAGTCAAGGCTGAGTGAAGAAAAACAACAACATTTGGATACATTCTTCGAGATGAATCAGAAAGGTCAAATTTTATGGTGTATTGTCAGTGAATGAAATGGGGCAGGATTCTCCGTTGGCTGAGGCCAAAATCGTGAAACGCGACTGAGCAGAGAATACGTTCCGACGCCAAAATTGCAGCGGGCGCCAATTTGATGCCAAATCGCAATTCTCCATCACCTCGACAGTGGCATCAGTGCGTCCTGGAACACACAAACAGTAAACACTGTTTACATATCATTTGAGGGCCCGACTCAGTATTCTCCGGGGCCTCCATGATTCTCTGCCTCCGATGGGCCGAGCTCCCAACGGCCTGGTTCACTTCTGTTTTTAAAAATCATAAAACCGGCGTTGTAGCTGATGAGGGAGAGAGAGAGGAGATAGGACACGAAGATGTGCAACTGTGGGCTGCCGGTCCGAGGACTGGCTGGGCTGTCAGGGGTGGGAGAGCCCTGTCAGGGCCGGGGAAGGGGGATGAGTGATAAAGGAACAGACAGAGTGGCCAGGATGAACCCTCCCCCCTCCGCCCAATGGGACCGGGGCGGTGTCCAAGCATGGACCGCCATTGGCGCGGCTTGCAAGGCAGCCACCTTGCTGTGCACCCGACTGACCACCCACTTTGGCCCCTGTTTCTGCAGAGTGATATCGGCCTTATGGGTGCCTCCCACCAACCCAGGGCATTGCCCACATTAGCCCCTATAGGCGTGCCAGGCGGGGATTGCAAAGCGTACCACTGGCAAAGCAGTGTCAGCTAACGGTGCCCCTGGCATCAGGGACAGGTGCCAGGGCCAGAGGCCTCCACTATTCCAGGTACTGCCATGGCCAGGGGTGCCACGGACATAATAATATTAATCTTTATTAGTGTCACAAGTAGGCTTACATTAACACTGCAATGAAGTTACTGTGAAAATCCCCTAGTTGTCACACTCCGGCACCTGTTCGGGTACACTGAGGGAGAATTCAGAATGTCCAATTCACCAAACAAGCACATCTTTCGGGACTTGTGTGAGGAAATCGGAGCATCCAGAGGAAACCCATACATGAGTAGACCGTGCGCGGGCTGGTGGGAGTGTGGGTGAGGGTGAGGATGGGGGTGAGGTGCTGTGGAGGAGATTGCGGTCGGGGATAGGGAGGTGTTGCGGCGGGTTTGAAACACATGTCACGGGGAACTGCAACTCAGCAGAGTCTCACTTCCTCGCCTGCGGCCAAACTCCACCCTGGTGACCTCCTTTCGTCCGGACTGCTGACCACATCAATGCCCTCTGCTCTGCCATGGTGGGAGGGCCATAAGTCCGGTTGTTGTGGGCGGCCTTCTCCTGGGGTCGCGGGCAAACAGAAAATGACAGTGTTAGACAGTCCCTCGACGATGCAGCCCAAGGGGTGGGTAGCTGGTGGCCTCAGTGGCCAGGGCACCCGGCTGGTATGTGTGCTGGCATGTGATGCAGTTAAGGGGTCTGTCACCCTCTGGGTTGGGGGGGGGAGGGTAGGGTTACGGGTGTGTGGGACGAGGGTTAGTGCTAGGGGCACGGTGTTGCCTACTCACTCTGGCAGCACGAGGAGATTGTGCAGTTTTTCCCGGCACAGCTGGCCAGTCATTACGGTGTTGCCCATGGTGCTCACCGCCTCTGCCACCTGTGCCCAGGCACAGCAATTGACAGCCTCCTTCCAGGGCAGGGGTACATGGTCATCTGCCTCTCCTCCACAGCGTCCAGGGAGGTCTCCAGCTTGGCACCCGTGAAGCCGCCCGTCTTACTGCCATCTTGTTGGTTGGGATGGTGTGTGTGGGGAGTGAAGTGTGTATATGAGGCTGCAGCTTGTCAGCATCCTGAGCGTCAATCGCGAAACTGATGATTCCCGTACCATTTCTCATTGGAATCGATTGTGTTCTACGGGGCACTGGTGCTAGGCCCTTAACAGTAGCAAAATCGGTCTGGTTGCGGCGCCAGTTTTGCTGTTGTGGAACTCCACGAATTCTGCGCCAGCGTCAACATTTAGTCTCAGAAACAGAACATCCGGCCTTTGATTCTCCATTCAGGAGTTCTCCCACCAGAGAATTGTTCCTGGTCAGATCCCAAAGGAAACTCCTCCATTAGACCTCCAACAGAGATTGCCCACTTGACCACCCCATCAGACCCCAACAGAGAGCCCCCCCTATCAGATGGGAGAGTTTCTGATGAAGGGGTCTCCGTCAAGAGGCTCTGTTGGCTCTCTAATAGGGCAGTCTCTGTTGGGGATCTGATTGTGGGTCTGATGTGGGGTCTCTATTGGGGGTTCTCTGTTGAGGGTTTGATGGGGGTGTTTCTGTTGGTGATTTGATGGGGGGGTCGCTATTGGGGATTTCATGGGGATCTCTGTTGGATATCTGATGGGAGGTTCTAATGGGGGGCTGGGGCGTGGGGTGGACATAATTTGCATTGTATGGTGGAGGGGGGCCCTTCGACTGTCCTACATTACATCCTTACCACCTTGACCCACTGCAGGGCCCGCTGCTTGGAAATACTTGCACCAATCCATGCCCGTGCGAATCCTGCCCAAGAGGGCCGGACCATCCACGTGTGCGTGGAGAATCCAACTTCCAGCCCATAAATCGGATGAAAATGGGTTCAAATGACCCATTTGTATCCTCCCATGGACACGGTGCATGTAGTTCACTGTCGTCGCCAGTAGGGGACTGGAGCATCAGAACGGGATCGGCTCCGGATGTTTTTAGCCCAACACTGCCAGAACAGGAAGCCTGCTTTAATTTCACTCCTTTTGGATCCTCGATGGATAACTTTATTTCCAATCTTCTGAGCTTGACCAAGAGAGGGAGCTCTTTTATGGATAACTTCAGGAGAATGTATTGCGGACAAACCAAAAGTCATGTATATTTTTCATATAGACCTAATTGTGTGTGTGTGTGTGTTTAAGCAGTGGAACATATTCAAAGCTGTTGCAGCATTGGATTTCTACCTGTTTTGTCTGCTCTATAGCAAATCAAAGGTGAGCAGCTCGTATTAAATACAAATTCACAGCCACATTAATGCTAGCTGACACTAATTTGACAGCCAGTATTTTAATTTGGCAGTCAGTTTGTTTGGCAAACAGCTTTTTGCAGTGGGAATGGCAGTGATCTGTAAATTAGATCAATCAGACATTGATCATTGCTCCACCCTTCACCACCCCATCCATCCATCTATCCATTATTACTGTAAAGTTGGGGATAGGAAGGTTTTAAGATGAGTTATTGCTTTCAGAGAATCCCAGTTATAGGAATGTCACAGGGGAGGTTATTCAATCCATGTGTCCATGCTGGCTCTCTGTGGAGCCATCCAGTCAGTCCCACAGCCCATCACACCACCGCATAACCACTGCCCCCCGCCAAACCCCCCACAGCCCCATCTCATCCTTATATGTCTGCAAGTTTATTTCCCTCAAGTGCCAATCCAACTTCCTTTTGAAACCAAAACAGGAAATTCTGGAAGATTGCAGCCAGTCTGGCAGCATCTCTGGAGAGCGATGCAGGATCCAATATGTTCCTCAGAACCCGTTGGGCCTATTAGACACAAAATGTAAACGCCATGATGCTGCAGGCCGGCGAAGTTTTTCCAACACTTCCTATTTTTATTTCAGATCCAAAGATGTGCAGGTTAGGTGGATTAGCCATGCTAAATTGCCCCTTAGTTTCCAAAGAAGTGCAGGTTAAGGAAGATTACGTGGATAAGGTAGGGGGCTTGGTAGGGTGGTCTTTCAGAGGATCAGTGCAGACCGATTGGGCTGAATGGCATCCTTCTCCACTGTAGGGATTCTATGGTTCCAAGGTCCTATCTCCAGCATCCACAGTGGTTTGCTTTTATTTTAGTTTTCCTTTTGAAACTATTTTTCTATCACCCTCAGAGACAACCAGTTCCAGTTTGTTACAATTCGTTGTGTAAATGGGTCCTCCTCACATAACCCAGTATCTCTTTCTCAATAATTTAAATCCGGGACCCCTAGTCCTTGTACCATCATCTAATGAAAACAGATTTTCTTTGCCCACCTTATGTAAACATGTCATAATCTTTATTCTTTTATGGGTAGTGGGCAGCTGGCAAGGCCAATTTCTCTTGAGCTAAGTGGTTTGCTTGGCCAGAGGGCAGTTAAGAGTGAACCACATTGTTATGGATCTGGGCCGGGATTCTCCCCTACCCGGCGGGGCGGGGGGTCCCGGCGTACCTCCGCACCTTTAGGGGCTAGGCCCGCGCTGGAGTGGTTCCCGCTCCGCCGACCGGCGCCAATGGCCACGGTCGGCGTGAGTCCACGCATGTGCCGGAGCGTCAGTGGTTGCTGACGTCACCCCGGCGTATGCGCGGTGGAGGGGGTCTCTTCCGCCTCCGCCATGGTGGAGGCCGTGGTGGCAGCGGAAGAAAAATAGTGCCCCCACGGCACAGGCCCGCTCGCCGATCGGTGGGCCCCGATCACGGGCCAGGCCACCGTGGGGAGCACCCTCCGGGGTTAGATCGCCCCGCGCCCTCCCTCCAGGACCCCGGGGCCCGCTCACGCCGCCTGCTCATGCTGGCACTAGAGGTGGTTTAAACCATGTTGGCGGCAGAGGCCTGACAGTGGTGGGACTTCGGCCCATCATGGGCCGGAGAATCGCCGTGGGGGGCCCGCCGACCGTCGGGGTGAGATTCCCGCTCTCGCCGATTCCTGGGTGGCGGAGAATTCCGGCCACGGCGGGGGCGGGATTTATGCTGGCCTTGGGCGATTCTCCAACCTTGCGGGGGTGGGGGGGGGGGGGGGGGGGGGGGTCAGAGAATTCCGCCCCTGGATTCACATGTAGACCAGACCAGGAAAGAATGGCAGATTTCCTTTCCAAAAGGACATTGGCAGGCTTTTATAACAATCAAAGATAGTTGGCCTGGTTATTATTACTGAAACTAGCTTTATATTCCAGCTGCCATAATGGAATTCAAATCCATATCCTCAGGACATTAGCCTGGGTCTCTGGATTACTAGTTTAATGGCATTACAACTATGCCACCATCTTCCCTTACACACAGCCATCAGATCTCCCCTCAAACTCCTTTGCTTCAAGCTTCACCAACCTAACCTTGTAGCTAAATTCCTTCACTCCTGGAACCATTCTGTAAATCTCCTTTGAACTTTCCTCTGGACTTCCACATCCTTCCTAAAGTGTGGTGACTGGAATAGGAAGCAGGATTACCGTGGTATCTGACACAGGTTATTGGACTGTTTGCTTGAATGCACAGAACACAGTTAAATTTTGCGACCTTCGAAACAAATTTCCAATTGGTTTGTGTGCTTGAGGTGGAGCCCCAGTGGATTATCAGGGAAGTGTGCTATATCATCCAAAATATAGAGGTCAATATCGAATCATAAAGCATGGAATGGAGCCATTTTGCTCATTGCATCTTTGAGGGAAGACCCCTTACTGCTGACTTTTCCCATGACCCTGAATCTTTTCGCTTACAGGTATTTATCCAATCCCCTCTTGAAAGGTCCTGTTGGAGCTGCTTCCACTCGCTTCTCAGGTTATGCATTCCAAATCATAGCAACTCCCCACATAAAAACATTTCTCCTCATCTCACCCGTGCTTCTTTTGTTAATTCCCTTAAATTTATCTCCTACGGTTATAGACTGTCTAAGCCCTTGGAAACAGTTCCTCCTTACATATTTTACCAAAACCCTCATCCTTGCTTAAATGTGATTTTAATAATCACTATCAGTATAATAAACTGTGGTCCCAAGATTGGAGTTAGCAAGGCCTACCTGAAAGCAGAAAATTCAGCCAGCTCCTGTAAATCACATTTGTATACCTTAGTTATGCAGGAAACTAAACTTTATTTTAGATGGAATAGGAAGGAGCAATACTGTTTGTGATGAATGGTATCAGTAGCTGCGGTAACGGTACTTTACCATTAATGCATTGGCCCTTTAAGACTGGGCTTGGAACCCTGGGGGACTCTGCCTCTGGCTCCGCCCCCAGGAAACGGTATATAAGATGAGGCTCACTCGGCAGCATGTGATGAGCACACTTCTCGGCTGCTGTTCAGTTCTCAGATGATTAAAGCCTTTGAATTACCTATCTTCTCTCCTGTGTCATAATTGAGGGTATCTCAATTTAATCATCTGACGCATCAAGATGGACAGCGCTCTAAAGCCGGAGAAACTCAACCTGGATCCTCGGTCGCCGGAAGCCCCGGAAAGTTTTAATATTGGCTCCGGTGTTTTGAGGACTATATTGACTCCTCAGCGACTGATGTCGACGGCGCTCACAAGCTGAGATTACTACATGCCCGGGTGGGCCACTAGCTCTCCTCCGCGATCGAGAACGCTGAAAATGATGAAGCTGCGGTCGAGATACTGAAGAAACGCTTCGTGAAGCCGATTAACGAGGTACACGTCAGACATTTGCTCTCAACCTGCAGCCAGCGTTCCGGGGAAACTTTGGACGAGTACGTGGAGAAACTCACTGCGCTCGCGAGGAACTGCAACCATAAAGCAGTGACGGCAGAAGCCCACATGAACTTGCATATTCGCGATGCCTTTGTGTCCGGTATCAGGTCCTCGTACATCCGACAGCGGCTCCTAGAAGACAGGGCAAAGGATCTCCAAGGCACAGTCACGCTCGCCTCTTCTCTAGAAACGGCCCACCGTAACTTCCGTACATACTCCGCGGATCTTGCAAACCCCTCTCGATCCCCTCCAGACTCGGCCACGCTGCAGGCCTGCACCGTGCGGCGATCCGCTCACTCCGGGAGTTCCCCGTGCTATTTCTGTGGGCAAGGTCAGCACCCACGGCAACATTGCCCGGCCCGCTCTGCAATCTGCAACGACTGTGGGAAGAAAGGGCACTTCGCTAAAGTCTGCCTGGCTGGCCCCAAAGGCCACAAACAAAATCCTCACCAGCCCCAGAAATCAAGCTCCCGGTCTCACAGGCCCCGCAACGCGGCCGCACGGCGGCCGGACACACTCACCTCTGACGCGTCATCGACCTCGTGTGAGTCATGGGAGCGGCCATCTTGGTGGCGGCCATGTTCGAACCCCGACACGTGCGACCGACAGCGGCAGCCATTTTGTGACTCCAGGCGGCCATTTTGTGAGTCCGACTTAACCGAGGACTCTGACTACCTGCAACTAGGAGCGATCACGCTCGATCAATCGCGGCCGAAACACCTGCGGAACTCAATGATGCGGGTGCGAATCAACGGCCACGACACTCCCTGCCTATTCGACTCCGGGAGCACGGAGAGCTTTATCCATCCAGACACGGTAAGACTTGGGTACTGTACAGCTTTATCCATCCAGACACCGGAGCCTGACACTGAAGTTCGGCAGACCCCTGCCCCCACTCACGGTATGCAGCCTGGCGACACTCAAAGTTGCGCCACCCCCCTCTTCGCGGACCTCACTCCCGACTGTAAGCCCGTCGCCACCAGGAGTCGCCGGTACAGTACCCAAGACATGACTTTTATCAAGTCAGAGGTTCAGCGGCTACTAAAAGAGGGGGTCATAGAGGCCAGCAACAGCCCTTGGTGGGCTCAAGTATTGGTAGTCCGCTCCGGGGAAAAGCAACGTATGGTAGTGGATTATAGCCAGACCATAAACCGCTTTACACAACTCGATGCTTACCCACTTCCCCGCATAGCAGAAATGGTGACTCACATCGCCCAGTATCGGGTATTCTCCACGGTCGCCCTAAAATCGGCCTATCATCAACTCCCTCTCCGCCCAGAGGACCGCCCCTACACGGCTTTTGAAGCAGCCGGTCGGCTGTTTCACTTCCTCAGGGTCCGTTTTGGTGTCACAAACGGAGTCTCCGTTTTCCAGAGGGCGATGGATAAAATGGTGGACCAGTACGGCTTACGGGCTACCTTCCCGTACTTGGACAACGTCACCATCTGCGGCCATGACCAGCAGGACCACGACGCAAACCTGAGGAAGTTCCTCCAGACTGCCCGGGCCCTCAACCTCACGTACAACAAAGAGAAATGCGTGTTCCACACAACCCAGCTAGCCATCCTCAGCTACGTCGTGGAAAACGGGGTCCTAGGCCCAGACTCCGACCGCATGCGTCCCCTTAAGGAACTCCCTTCCCCCGTAGCCTCAAGGCACTCAAACGGTGCTTGGGGCTTTTCTCCTATTACGCCCAGTGGGTCCCCAGATATGCGGACAAAGCCCGGCCACTCATTAAGACCACAGTTTTTCCCATGACGGCTGAGGCCCAGTCGGCTTTCAGCCGTATCAAGGCCGGCATCATCAAGGCCGCCATGCACGCGGTGGACGAAGCCATTCCCTTCCAAGTAGAAAGCGACGCATCAGAAGTTGCCCTGGCTGCTACCCTCAACCAGGCGGGCAGACCAGTAGCGTTCTTCTCCCGAACCCTCACCGCCTCAGAAATTCAGCACTCTGCAGTCGAGAAGGAGGCACAAGCCATAGTGGAGGCCGTGCGGCACTGGAGGCACTACCTAGCCGGTAGGAGGTTCACCCTCATCACCGACCAATGGTCGGTCGCCTTTATGTTCGATAACGCACAACGCGGCAAAATAAAGAATGACAAAATTCTGAGGTGGAGGATTGAGCTCTCCACCTATACGTACGATATTAAATATCGCCCGGGGAAGCTCAACGAGCCCCCAGATGCCCTGTCCCGCGGCACGTGCGCCAACGCGCAAAAAGACCGCCTGAGAGCCATCCACGATCACCTCTGCCACCCGGGGGTCACCCGGCTTGCCCACTTCATCAAGTCCCGCAACCTACCCTACTCCACAGAGGAGGTCAAGGCCATGACTAAGGCATGCCAGATATGTGTCGAATGCAAACCACAATTCTATCGACCAGACAGGGCCCGCCTGATAAAGGCCTCTGGGCCCTTTGAGCGACTAGGTGTCGACTTCAAAGGGCCCTTCCCGTCCACCAAACGCAACATCTATTTCCTCACCGTGATGGATGAGTTCTCCCGCTTCCCTTTTGCTGTCCCCTGTCCCGATATGACCTCGGCCTCTGTGATCAAGGCACTGCACAGCATCTTCACACTGTTTGGTTTCCCCGCTTATATCCACAGCGACTGGGGCACATCGTTCATGAGCGATGAGCTGCGTCGATATCTGCTCAGCAAGGGCATCGCCTCGAGCAGAACGACGAGCTATAACCCGCGGGGAAACGGGCAAGTGGAGAGGGAGAACGCGACAGTTTGGAAGGCTGTCCTTCTAGCCCTATGGTCAAGGAGTCTCCCAATCGCCCGCTGGCAGGAAGTCCTATCTGATGCCCTACATTCCATTAGGTCGCTCCTCTGTACGGCCACGAACGAGACCCCCCACAATCGTTTGTTTGTCTTCCCCAGGAAGTCCACCTCTGGGGTCTTGCTTCCACATTGGCTGACGACTCCGGGACCATCCTACTCCGGAGACACGTGAGGAGCCATAAAATGGATCCCATAGTCGAGAGGGTCCAACTGCTACACGTGAACCCTCAATACGCCTACATCGTGCATCCCGATGGCAGGCAGGATACCGTCGCCCTGCGAGATCTGGCACCCGCTAGCTCGCGACCCCGACGCTTTCCCCACCGACCTCCCCCCTCCTACCGACGCTCCCCTCCCCGCACTGACTGCCGACCCCGACAGCGCCCCCGCGTAGCGCCCCCTGCCTCCCAGCCGGCACCGATCACCCTAGTCACCCCGGATACCCCCCCCCCCCCGGCTCCAAGGCGGGCAAAGGCTCAGTCAACCGTGCTCCCGGATATACCACCATCAAAACCGACCGTATCCACAGCACCACCACCAGAGCGGAGAAAGTCAGCACGGACAGTCAAACCACCCACAAGACTGAACTTATAACTCCACTTCACCTCCGATGGATTATGTGTTTTTTTTAAACAGGGGGTGAATGTGATGAATGGTATCAGTAGCTGTGGTAACGGTACCTTACCTTTAATGCATTGGCCCTTTAAGACTGGGCTTGGAACCCTGGGGGACTCTGCCTCTGGCTCCGCCCCCAGGAAACAGTATATAAGATGAGGCTCACTCGGCAGCATGTGATGAGCACACTTCTCGGCTGCTGTTCAGTTCTCAGATGATTAAAGCCTTTGAATTACCTATCTTCTCTCCTGTGTCATAATTGTGGGTACCTCACTGTTGGCAATAATGGTGCATAAATGCACAACCTGATTATACAACATTGCAATGTCTGTTTTTTAAAGGAAACATTTTCCAGTTTATTTTAAATAGTTAAATGCCTCCATTAAACTTACAGACAACCTTTCCATGCATTATTCTCCTCGTATCACCAACCATCTTTTCTAGCTTTATATTTTGATGCTTTAAATTGGAAAGTGCCTGAATTGCACAGCGAGCTGACTGACATTTGGAGGAAAAGGCAAGGTTAATAGTTAGCCCCTCAGCTGAACTCGGTTGTAAGGTTTTGTTTTGATGGTGGTGACTCACTTAAACTCCCGAGGCTACCTAAAAATAAAAAGTAAATGGGCCGTAATCTTTCGGACTAATAACATGTTAATGAATGAAGTGGCAAAACAGCCAACCATTTCAAGGGGTTAAGAGAAATACAGGTGCTGTGAATCTCCAGATCATGCTGACCGACTTTCATAACTCAAACAAATGGCCACCCGCCCTTCGCCTCCCTCCCAGTTATTTTTAAGAATTTACTGGAATTGCACATTAATTGTCCATTAAGCTCATCACATAAATCAAGACCGGGAAGAGCACAAGTACTGCTTAAATGCTGTGATAATTGTTACGGCAATGCCAATCTACCTTTCTGATCCAGAATGCAAGCAATTTAAAATATATTGTTATATAAGGTTATAACCTTATAAAATATAAGGTTTGAAAAATATCAACCTTTCTTATTTTTTTCTTTCATTCTCTTCTCCTCTCTCCTTCTTAATCCAATTGTCTTTACCACTCCTTGAGCAAAATCATATTAACCCTTGGAAGTCAAGTAGGAGGTGGAACCCCGGAACAAAATTTGAAAATAACATGTCAGGTCAGCTGTCTGATACGTCTTTGTCAAAGCTGAGGTCAATGTGACAGTGGGCACCTGCCTAACAGCGACTCTTAGGCCAGTTAAGGGGTAATCAGGGGCAAGCTCCTGCCAACACCAGATTTTTCCAGGTGTAGGATGAGCTATCCGCTGAGGCCGGAACCCGACATTGAAAAGAGCGCGAGAGGAGAGACAGCCGGGACATTGAAAACAGCGCGAGAGGAGAGACAGCCAGGACATTGAAAAGAGCGCGAGATTTAAGACAGCCAGGACATTGAAAAGAGCGCGAGAGGAGAGACAGCCAGGACATTGAAAACAGCGCGAGATTTAAGACAGCCAGGACATTGAAAAGAGCGCGAGAGGAGAGACAGCCAGGACATTAAAAAGAGCGCGAGATTTAAGACAGCCAGGACATTAAAAAGAGCGCGAGAGGAGAGACAGCCGGGACATTGAAAAGAGCGCGAGAGGTAAGACAGCCAGGACATTGAAAAGAGCGCGAGATTTAAGACAGCCAGGACATTAAAAAGAGCGCGAGAGGAGAGACAGCCAGGACATTGAAAAGAGCGCGAGAGGTAAGACAGCCAGGACATTAAAAAGAGCGCGAGAGGAGAGACAGCTGGGACATTGAAAAGAGCGCGAGAGGAGAGACAGCCGGGACATTGAAAAGAGCGCGAGAGGAGAGACAGCCAGGACATTGAAAACAGCGCGAGAGGTAAGACAGCCAGGACATTGAAAAGAGCGCGAGAGGAGAGACAACCAGGACATTGAAAAAAGCAGTGAAAGAGCGGGAGGGGACACATTGAGAGCGGCGGGGTGCCAGTGGGAGCAAAGATAATATAAGGTGGGAACCGGAAGTACGACCCGCGGACTTCTGGGAAGGATTTTCTCCTAGCCAATAAATTCTGGTGGAGAGGATACCCGAGACACTAAACGTGTAGTGTCTCCCACCCGCCCTCCTCCTCTAACCTAATAATAAGACCCATTGGTGTGAGCAGGTAAGTGCTATATTATATTATTTTTTAAAAATTTGTTTACCAGAACTTGGTTGAAATTAAGTGGGATGGCAGGGAAGGTAGTGCAATGTTCCTCCTGCAGGATGTTTGAGGTGAGGGATGCCGTTAGTGTCCCTGCTGATTTTACCTGCAGGAAGTGCAGCCAGCTCCAGCTCCTACAAGACCGAGTTATGGTACTGGAGCTAGAGTTGGATGAACTTCGGATCATTCGGGAGGCAGAGGTGGTCATAGATAGGAGCTTCAGGGAAGTAGTTACACCAAAGACTGGAGATAGATGGGTAATTGTAAGAGGGACTGGGAAGAAGCAGTCAGTGCAGGGACCCCCTGCGGTCGTTCCCCTGAGTAACAAGTATACCGTTTTGGATACTTGTGGGGGGGACGACTTACCAGGGGTAAGCCATGGGGTGCGGGACTCTAGCACGGAGTCTGTCCCTGTTGCTCAGAAGGGAAGGGGGGAGAGGAGCAGAGCATTAGTAATTGGGGACTCAATAGTCAGGGGCACAGATAGGAGATTTTGTGAGAGCGAGAGAGACTCACGTTTGGTATGTTGCCTCCCAGGTGCAAGGGTAGGTGATGTCTCGGATCGTGTTTTTCGGGTCCTTAAGGGGGAGGGGGAGCAGCCCCAAGTCGTAGTCCACATTGGTACTAACGACATAGGTAGGAAAGGGGACAAGGATGTCAGGCAGGCCTTTAGGGAGCTAGGATGGAAGCTCAGAGTGAGAACAAACAGAGTTGTTATCTCTGGGTTGTTGCCCGTGCCACGTGATAGTGAGACGAGGAATAGGGAGAGAGAGCAATTAAACACGTGGCTACAGGGATGGTGCAGGCGGGAGGGATTCAGATTTCTGGATAACTGGGGCTCTTTCTGGGGAAGGTGGGACCTCTATAGACAGGATGGTCTACATCTGAACCTAAGGGGCACCAATATCCTGGGGGGGAGATTTGTTAGTACTCTTTGGGGGGGTTTAAACTAATTCAGCAGGGGCATGGGAACCTGGATAGTAGTTTTGGGGTGCGAGAGATTGAGAGTAGAGAGGTCAGGAGCACAGATTTGACTTCGCAGGAGGGCGGCAGTGTTCAGGTCGGTGGTTTGAAGTGTGTCTATTTCAATGCCAGGAGTATACGAAATAAGGTAGGGGAACTGGCAGCATGGGTTGGTACCTGGGACTTTGATGTTGTGGCCATTTCAGAGACAAGGATAGAGCAGGGACAGGAATGGTTGTTGCAGGTTCCGGGGTTTAGGTGCTTTAGTAAAGTCAGAGAAGGGGGCAAAAGAGGGGGAGGTGTGGCGCTGCTAGTCAAGGACAGTATTACGGTGGCAGAAAGGATGCAAGATGGGGACTCTTCTTCCGAGGTAGTATGGGCTGAAGTTAGAAACAGGAAAGGAGAGGTCACCCTGTTAGGAGTTTTTTATAGGCCACCTAATAGTTCTAGAGATGTCGAGGAAAGGATGGCGAAGATGATTCTGGAAAAGAGCGAAAGTAACAGGGTAATTGTTATGGGAGACTTTAACTTTCCTAATATTGACTGGAAAAGATATAGTTCGAGTACATTGGATGGGTCGTTCTTTGTACAATGTGTGCAGGAGGGTTTTCTGACACAATATGTTGACAGGCCAACAAGAGGTGAGGCCACTTTGGATTTGGTTTTGGGTAATGAACCAGGCCAGGTGTTAGATCTGGAGGTAGGTGAACACTTTGGAGACAGTGACCACAATTCGGTGACCTTTACATTAGTGATGGAAAGGGATAAGTATACCCCGCAGGGCAAGAGTTATAGCTGGGGGAAGGGCAATTATGATGCCATTAGAGATGACTTAGGATGCATAAGTTGGAGAAGTAGGCTGCAAGGGTTGGGCACACTGGATATGTGGAGCTTGTTCAAGGAAAAGCTATTGCGTGTTCTTGATCAGTACGTACCAGTCAGACAGGGAGGAAAGGGTAGAGCGAGGGAACCATGGTTTACCAAAGAAGTGGAATCTCTTGTTAAGAGGAAAAAGGAGGCCTATGTGAAGATGAGGCGTGAAGTTTCAGTTGGGGCGCTTGATAGTTACAGGGAAGCGAGGAAGGATCTAAAGAGAGAGCTAAGACGAGCAAGGAGGGGACATGAGAAGTCTTTGGCAGGTAGGATCAAGGAAAACCCAAAAGCTTTCTATAGGTATGTCAGGAATAAAAGAATGACTAGGGTAAGAGTAGGGCCAGTCAAGGACAGTGGTGGGAAGTTGTGTGTGGAGGCTGAGGAGATAAGCGAGATACTAAATGAATACTTTTTGTCAGTATTCACTCAGGAAAAAGATAATATTGTGGAGGAGAATGCTGAGACCCAGGCTATTAGAATAGATGGCATTGAGGTGCGTAGGGAAGAAGTATTGGCAATTCTGGACAAGGTGAAAATAGATAAGTCCCCGGGGCCTGATGGGATTTATCCTAGGATTCTCTGGGAAGCCAGGGAAGAGATTGCTGAGCCTTTGGCTTTGATTTTTAGGTCATCATTGGTTACAGGAATAGTGCCAGAGGACTGGAGGATAGCAAATGTGGTCCCTTTGTTCAAGAAGGGGAGTAGAGATAACCCCGGTAACTATAGGCCAGTGAGCCTCACGTCTGTGGTGGGTAAAGTCTTGGAGAGGATTATAAAAGATACGATTTATAATCATCTAGATAGGAATAATATGATTAGGGATAGTCAGCATGGTTTTGTGAAGGGTAGGTCATGCCTCACAAATCTTATCGAGTACTTTGAGAAGGTGACGGAACAGGTGGACGAGGGTAGAGCAGTTGATGTGGTGTATATGGATTTCAGTAAAGCGTTTGATAAGGTTCCCCACAGTCGGCTATTGCAGAAAATACAGAGGCTGGGGATTGAGGGTGATTTAGAGATGTGGATCAGAAATTGGCTAGTTGAAAGAAGACAGAGAGTGGTGGTTGATGGGAAATGTTCAGAATGGAGTTCAGTTACGAGTGGCGTACCACAAGGATCTGTTCTGGGGCCGTTGCTGTTTGTCATTTTTATAAATGACCTAGAGGAGGGAGCAGAAGGATGGGTAAGTAAATTTGCAGACGACACTAAAGTCGGTGGAGTTGTAGACAGTGCGAAAGGATGTTGCAGGTTACAGAGGGACATAGATAAGCTGCAGAGCTGGGCTGAGAGGTGGCAAATGGAGTTTAATGTGGAGAAGTGTGAGGTGATTCACTTTGGAAAGAATAACAGGAATGCGGAATATTTGGCTAATGGTAAAATTCTTGGTAGTGTGGATGAGCAGAGGGATCTCGGTGTCCAGGTACATAGATCCCTGAAAGTTGCCTCCCAGGTTGATAGGGTTGTGAAGAAGGCCTATGGTGTGCTGGCCTTTATTGGTAGAGGGATTGAGTTCCGGAGCCATGAGGTCATGTTGCAGTTGTACAAAACTCTAGTACGGCCACATTTGGAGTATTGTGTACAGTTCTGGTCGCCTCATTATAGGAAGGACGTGGAAGCTTTGGAACGGGTGCAGAGGAGATTTACCAGGATGTTGCCTGGTATGGAGGGAAAATCGTATGAGGAAAGGCTGATGGACTTGAGGTTGTTTTCGTTAGAGAGAAGAAGGTTAAGAGGTGACTTAATAGAGGCATACAAAATGATCAGAGGGTTAGATAGGGTGGACAGCGAGAGCCTTCTCCCGCGGATGGAGGTGGCTATCACGAGGGGACATAGCCTTAAATTGAGGGGCAATAGATATAGGACAGAGGTCAGAGGTGGGTTTTTTACGCAAAGAGTGGTGAGGCCGTGGAATGCCCTACCTGCAACAGTAGTGAACTCGCCAACATTGAGGGCATTTAAAAGTTTATTGGATAAGCATATGGATGATAAGGGCATAGTGTAGGTTAGATGGCCTTTAGTTTTTTTTTTCCATGTCGGTGCAACATTGAGGGCCGAAGGGCCTGTACTGCGCTGTATCGTTCTATGTTCTATGTTCTAAGTACATGGAGGAGGCAACAAAATGGCTGGCCAGCCAGCCTCTTCTTAATTTCCCCATCGTGGAGCCACTGGGACGAGAAGGTCACAGCCATGGCTGCAAGCAGTCATGTCTTTTGGCTTCCCCTTCACAATGATAGCCAGGTAACTGTGGCCATTCTTTATATTTTAATTCTTCGAGAGTGCCTCCATTCTTGGGGTCCCCAACTGCGTCAAAAGTGCCCAAGTCTCCCAGTGGGGCTGCCAGCTGTGCAGAGCATAAGACCCTTGTTTGGGCCTGCCATCTTGGAAACCCGCTCACCTTAATCAGACTGTGATCAGGGTAGTGGCCTCCTAATTGGCTACTTCATATAAGATCCCAACGCCATGCAGTCAGTCAACACAAGCGGGATCATTTGGCCATGATGGCAAAAATGTTTTAATGTTTCGCCACCTGAATTGATTCTAAATTACCCACTCTAATTAACCATCCTTCCCTATCTCCTTCCCAGGCTGTTGAGTGAAGTAAGGGAGGAAATAGTAGGCAATTATTTTCAATTCCTTCCGAGCCACAGGAAAGGTGCCGGAGGACTGGAGGATAGCCAATGTGGTACCATTGTTCAAGAAGGGAGGAAGGGATAAACTATGGAAACTGCAGGCTAGCCAGTCGAACCTCAGTGGTGGGGAAACTATTAGAAGCAGTTTTGAGAGACAGAATTAATCTGCATTTGGAGTGGCAGCTATTAATCAAGGACAGTCAGCATGGTTTCATTAAGGGAAGGTCATATCTGACCAACTTCATTCCCCTCTGGATGCCTCTAGTTTTGTGAAGATTTTGGCACCTGACATCTCACTCGTAATTTCTTCACGTTTGGGAATTGGCCAGTGTTCCCTCTTAATATTTTGGTTTAGATCCTTAGGATCAATGCAGATTCTTAGGTCACCATTTGCTTTCTTCACGCGCACAACAGAACTGACCTCGTCAGTTGGTTCTTCCACGCAGGTGATTATCCACAGCTGCTGCATACGGTCAAGTTCCAGTTTTAAACGTTCGCTGAAGGGAGCTGGTACCCTCCTTGGTGGATGAATGACTGGTCCGGCATTCACTCTCAGCTGTATTTTATAATCAAATGGCAATGTCCCCATTCCATGAAAAATATTAGGAAATTTGTTCACAATGACTTCAGTTTGGTCTTTGCTATTGGCTGAGCTCCTGTCTGAGCTGTGAATGTGCTTCACAAGCTGCAATAGCTCACACGCCTGTACACCCAACAATGAAGATGGCTTTGGTCCTATAATTTCAAATTTGATCAGAATCTTCTTGCCTTTGGCCTCAACCGTTAGATAGCAGGTCCCCATTGTGATAATAACATCACCACTGTAGTCCTGAAACTGACAGTCATTTTCGTCAATTAGAGGTTTTATTTGCAGTTTGGCCATGTGTTTTTGATTTTTGAGAATAGCTTGTGCACCGGTATCCAATTTCATTTGAATATTGGTTCCACTCATTTTTAATGGAATCGTCCAATCCTCATTCTCTTGAACTATTGAGATCTGTTTTAAAATGTCAGCATCGGAAATTGCCTGTGGAACTTTATCTACACTTTCAACTGTATCAACAAAGAAAGAGTCTTCTAAATCGAATTAATCTTCCACAGTGTCAGGTCTACTTGCTTTATTGTCATGTTTTTTAAGCTTATTTCCAATACAGCTCTTCTCTTGTCAACTGTACCCATCTTCTAAAATTGTTGGGATGTAGTTCCTGTTCCACACTGAGAAGCAAAGTGATTCAGTCTGTGACACTTCGCACAGGTTTTACCGAACGCAGGGCATTTTTTTACTTGGTGGACATTGCCACAAAGTTTGCATGTCATGATGTTTGTGACATCATGTGCAAAATGACCACCTCTGGTGCACGTTACTTTTCCAAGTGCGCCACAGCATCAATGGTGTCGGCCACGTTGTTCCTTTTTGTGCCACTTTCATTTCAGAATACTGGGGCGCGATTCTCCGCTGCCCACGACGGGTCGGAGAATAGCGGGAGGGCCTTCCCGACATTTTTCCCGCCCTCCCACTATTCTCACCCCCCCCCCCCCCCCCCCCCCGTGGCCGCCCCACGACACGAATCGCTGCTCGCCGTTTTTTACGCGGCGAACAGCGATTCTCCCCAGGCCGATGGGCCGAGTTCCCAGGCCTTTACGGCCGTTTTCACGAACGCAAACACACCTGCTCTCACCGTTCGTGAAAACAGCCGCAAAGTGCCGTCCCGGACAACCATGGCACCGATTGGCACGGCCGCACCATGGCCGTGCCAAGGGTGGCATGGGCCTGCGATCGGTGGGCACCGATCGCGGGCAGCGGGTCCGATACCCGCGCACTATTTGTTCCTCCGCCACCCCGCAGGATCAGTCCGCGGGGCGGCTGAGGGGCATGACGGCCCGCGCATGCGCGGGTTTGACGCATATGCATGATGACGTCATCCACCCATGCGCGGGTTGTAGCCGTCCAACCCACGCATGCGCGGCTGACGCCATCGTGCCCCTGATTTTTAGCAAGTTCGCTTGCTCTACATATACTAGTGGTGTCTTCTAACATTAACTTTGATTTTCTCAATAATCTCACACAGTATTTCGCTTTTAACTCCATAGACTATTTGACCGCGCAGAAGTGAGTCTAAGAGAACGGAAAAATTACAGGCTTAAGCCTGAGATCTGTAATAAAGCAGACAAGTGTTTCACCTGCTTTCTGGACTCTGCCTGAAAATATATCTTTCAAAAGTTTCATTTAGCTTCAATACTTGTCGAACATTTCGATTACTTTACTGTTATTTTTATCAGCCTCATTCTCAAATCGGAATGAGTTGAAAATCTCTAGGGCTTGTAGTCCAGCCATTGTTAGACATAGTGCTATATTTTGCTGGTCGCTGGCTGCTTCGAGGTCTAAGGCAAAGATATATAATTCAAACTACTGTTTGAAATTTCGCCAGTTAACATCAACTTTACCCGATGTCCGAAATTGCCGTGGAATTTGCAAACCTTCCATCCCGCTTTGACTGGGCTGTTATTCGACGTTACTTGCTTCAACGTGGTCGTTGAGATCGGAGCCCGGTCGAAATGTTTTCTCATGCTTTGCAAGTTTTATTTTCACACGGAGGTTTTATTTTCTCTCTCGCGAAACCTTTCTATTTTACCTCAGCAATGTCACCTGGTACCATGTGATGTTCTTTGCTTTCTGGATAAGGATGGCTTTGATGTGTAGTGTTCAACAAAGAAGATCAAGCTACGTTGATTAACAAAGCTAATTTATTAACATTACTTCTAACTAGATTTGAGCGTCTTACTAAGATACAATGGTTGCTAAATAAACTGTGCTATAATTCTATCTACAGATCACCTGAAAACGTAACTACTCTCGATCTCACCTGATCACTACTCCCCGAATCAATGGTGTCACGTGATCCACGTGACTGCTCTTGATCACCATCTGGTGGTTAGATGCATTTAGATAAAATTGTTAACCCTTCATTTACCAGACAATATCCATATTATCACAGAGTTCTGGCAAATATTTATCCCTAAATAGCATCACAAAAACAAAATATCTGTTCATTATCACATTGCTGTGTGTGGAGAGTTTGCTGTGCCACTTTATTTCCTATTTTACAATAGTGGTTACATTTCAAAATTACGTCACTTTGAGATATCTGATGGTCATGGAAAGTGACATATAATGAAATTATTTATTTTATTGTTGGCACCTGCACTTTTGTGAACTTTTAAATACTCAAAGCATTAGCCATACCCACGTAGCCCTTTCAGTTTGACACCTTTTCCTTATCTGTCATATTTGTGTTTTGTCTTGATCAGTTTTTTGCTACTTTTTTAGGTTGGAAGGTCTGTTGCTATGCAAAGGGAACTGTTCATATGAATTTGCTATTTGAGTTTAGTTTGAAGAATCAGAGTACTGAGAACAGAATCAATTCCAAGATTTAAAGTAGAAGTCCTCACCGTTCGACAGAGAAATAATCTTCCAAAATTTAAAACATTTACTTCATATTTACACCCAAATGGCATCAGTTCTAGTCAATTCTGTTTATTATGAAGAAATCTCATGCAAAATAGGGAGCATTAGTTAGAATATTCAACATTTTGATCTGTAAACTCCAGAGTGTCGGAGAAAGGGGTGAGGAGTTGAAGTTAAGGATCAGATTAAGAACCTCTGCAGATTCCACATGCACATGTATATAACCATTGTAGTTAAAAGCACAGGCATCTCCAAATTTAAACTGGGCTGAAGTTGATTTTTCTGAATTAACTCAAAGAAGAGTCATGCATTGACCTTCTTGGGAATTATAACAAGCTACTTAACACAGGAGGATATCCGAACCATGAAAATGAAATGAAAATCGCTTATTGTCACGAGTAGGCTTCAATGAAGTTACTGTGAAAAGCCCCTAGTCGCCACATTCCGGCGCCTGTCCGGGGAGGCTGGTACGGGAATTGAACCGTGCTGCTGGCCTGCTTGGTCTGCTTTAAAAGCCAGCGATTTAGCTGAGTGAGCTAAACCAGCTAAACCATGCTAAGTCATGGGAAAATAGGATGTGAGGACAGTGGTGGGGAGCATTTTTCATTGCAGGGACCATTCACACACAGGCAAAATTAATGGCCAGCCATGCACACACATAAAAACCAACTTAATTTGGACATTGAGTTGTCCCATTTCTTAATGCAATTGCTGAGTTTTATTTGCTTTAATGGGTAGCACAGCTTCTGTGTCTCAATCACAGCATTCTTGAAAGTCAGCTCAACCTTTGGGGTTGCTTTCCTTTCCTATTCTATCTCTTTCCTTTACCACTCTGTCTGTCTGTATCTCTCTCTCCCACTCTCTCTCTCTGCATCTCCTTTCCCAATTTGTCTCATCCCCAACCTAGCCTAAGGCAGTGACTCAGCTACCCAAGGCTCTGGCTGACTCCCAGTCCGGGACTGCACCTGGGCCTGGAGGCTAGGCCTCTTCGGCAGTTTGAAAATATTGAGCCACTGTCCTCGCACACCAATGGAGCTGGGAGGGGGAGGAGGGGCCAGCCACCAATGGAACCACATGTCCTGCTGCTCCCTTCCCCCCTGCCCCGAGTTACTCACACTTCACCAGCCAACCAGCTGTCGGCAGCTCCCTGTCCCTTCCCTGCGCTCCTGCTCCTGGAATTTGGGCCTCGGTTTCTCCTCACAGTCTAGGCCTCTGGTGACTGTGTCTGAGGTTCAGGCGTCAGAACATGTCAGTGGCTGGCCCAGGGTGTACTCTGTATTCATGTTTCTTCCAGTTGTAACAAGATTCTCTGTTTGGAAAACTACCCGCCAGAGCTGAATAACTCCTGATTTGCACTCATGCTGGGAACACAAATACGGAAGCGTGTTACAATCCTTTTCTGTGCAAATATCTGCATGGTGAGGATCGCGAGGCATTCCCGAGGGAATCCCGCTATCGGGCCGCCATTTTGAGTGAGTGGCCTGAGAGCGACGCCTGGCAATTGGACCCCCTCCTTCTCACAATGCAAGCCAGCCACCCGCTCCTCATAATTTTCTGCGTCACCCACCCCCCTCACAGTATGATGGTGAGCCAACTCCACCCCACTGACCCCCCATCAGAGGCCCCCATGAGAGAGACCCGTACCGCAGACCCCAATTAGAGACCTCACCAAAGATCCCTATTGCGACCCCCTCCAGAGGCTTCCTAATTGGACAGATCCCCACCAAAGACCCCAATGAGAGACAGTCCCACCATAGATCCCCCAATTAGAGGCCCTACATGAGACCCACCCCAATTAGAGAGCCTCCCACCAGAGACTCCCTCATACTAGAGACCCCTGCCTGGAAGCGAGATAGCAGGCCAGACAGAGGATCGTGCCTCACCCTTAAGTGGTTTTTAAAGTACGCATCTGTGAAAGCAACCGCAATGTTTATAAACATCCAGTTATGATTGATTGCTCCTGAATCACACAAGGACGGTTAAGTGCTTTCTGCAGAGAAAAAGAAGTGTGAGCACTGAAAGCACTTAACTAGTTAGTTTTACAGCTGACTATTTCAAATCCACTCAAGAGTGAGGGGAGATGAATGAAAAATGCAGACAGCTGAGTGTGTGTGGAAGTTGTTAGTCACAGCCCAATGAAAGCAATTTCACAGAGAAATGAGTGAATGACTTGCAGATCAAAGACCTGAGGGGATTTAAACTCATCTGACTGGTTTTCTCTTTGCAGAAATTGACAGATGCTGCTCCTTCTGCCTGAACCAGCAGGTGTATTGCACAGGTGAGTTTTAAAGTAGTGACTTTTTTCGCGGCTTCTGTCTGGACTACGCTGGTGTTGGTTCGAACCCAGGTGGCGATCTTCAACTTCGGACCCTGCAACAATACCTCTCGGTTGCGTCTCCTCCAGATGGTGTGCCCTGGCGACCTATTTCATCCGCCAGCTGCACGGCCTGAACTACAACGTGCAGCTCCTGTTCGTAGACCTGAGGGGTCTTCGTTCATTCCTCCGGGCCTGCCCGTCTTTTACCAGGGCCAGCTCAAAATTTGAAACATGGTCACCTGGCGCCGCAGCTCTCCCCCGTCAGGAGTGGTGGCCGTCATCATGGTCCGTTACTCAGAAACTGGCCTCTCCTCCAGCACCATTTTAAGTGGCTGGCGGAGCAGAGGGTGTGGCTGCAGTGATGTCTACAGTTGGGGACATGTTGGGTGGTATAGGACTGGGTTGAATGACACCTCGCAAATTGGAAATCGAGCGACAGTGGGTGTCCAGCTACAGACGATCTCATCCGTGATCTTAACATGGTCGTGCTTGGACCCAACGACACTCAACATCTTGAATATGCGCAGGTTTGCAGTGGAATCTCGGCTGAGTGGACCCTCGCTCGGATGGAATTCCATGTTGGCCCCAAGCCCAAGCCCCAAAATCTCCCTCGGGAGCCTGAGCCCCACAACCCTAGCCGCCTCAAGGAAATGCCCTCCATGCTCTTTTGCACTGCACGGGGGAGGGGGGCTTTCCCGTAGGGGCTGCTGCTGCACACCTTTCACCTCCTTGCTCTCGCCTGTCGCCTGGACACGCCTTGGCATGCCTCAGTGCTGTGCGGTAGTGGAGATCCCCACTGGGGGTCCCGCTATGGAGGAGTTCCCCCAGCCTTCAATCTTGAGGACCTGGGTGGAGGGTGTTGCATACAGTAGTACCATTGGCACAGGTTAGCGGACTCCCCTGATGCCTACCCTTTTTGTGGCTGTGTGGAGTCTGTGGACCACATCTATATTAAATGTTTTGGACTGCACCCCCTTTTTAGTTTCCTATCAAACCTTTTACTGAAGTTTTGTTTGCACTTCAGTCCCATGCTCCTAATCTATGGGTACCCAGTGCAGAGAGGGATGAACAAGGAGGATGACCGCCTCCTCAGCCTGCTCCTGGGCCTGGTGAAACTCGCTATTAACTCGCAATTAACAAGTAGCGGGTGTTCGAGGGGGTTATCCAGTCCCTCTTCTGTGGCTTTATTCGCAGCCAAGTGACCCTGGAGAGGGAGCAGTTGCTGTTCACGGGCACCATGACGGCCTTTCATGCTTGGTGGGCACCACAGGATCTGGAGTGCTTCACAGATCCTTTTGACCACATTTTGATTGAACTTTTTTAAGCCTCCATTGTTCTTTGTTTTGGGCAGTGCACTATTCGGGGTGGCTCCTTTTGCTTTGGCCCTTATTTTCTTTACTTTTGTTTACTAGGTTGAGCTTCAGGTGCTTCTGCAGGCCACAGGCTATGGTTGCTGCCTCCTTCTGCAGGTACCTGCCACTGCCTGAAGGCTGCATGCATGTTTGCTGCCACCTCTTCTGCCTCTGTGGCCTGGAGTGCAGTTCTGGAAGATATGGACTAATCTGCTGCCGGCGCTGGAGGTGAACGTCACTGAGCACCTTGATGGATGCACTGGTACGATATCTTTGAAGTTCTGCTGGGAACTGCATAGGGCGAGAATGTGAGCAGTTTGCTACAGGTAGGCTCTTGCAGACTATTGAGGACTGTTTACTGTCTACTGTTCATTAGGGTTTCTTTGTACAACTGCACTGTTGGAGCTTTGTGCTTATACCGATGATGAATGCCGATTATTGGTTATTATGGTGTAAGTAATTTTGTTTTATCCATTTTTATCCTTTTGGATGCTATTGACTGTTTAATAAACAAAATATTCCCAAGTGGATTCCTGTGGATAGGCATGCTATGTCAAGCAATTCTGGATTGTGTGATATGTAATGAGGCAGACTTGATTAGGGAGCTTAAGGTGAAGGAACCCTGAGGGAGCAGTGACACAATATGATAGAATTTATCCTGCAGTTTGAGAGGGAGAAGCTGCAATCAGATGTAACGGTATTACAATTAAATAAGGGGAACTTCAAAGACATGAGGGAGGAGCTGGCCAGAGTTAATTGGAAAAGGAGACGAGCAGGGAAGACGGTGAAACAACAATGGCAGGAGTTTTTGGGGGATATTCAGGAGGCACAACAGAAACTCATCCCAAGGAGGAGGAAACATGCTAAGGGGATGACAAGACATCCATGGCTGACGAGGGAAGTCAAGGACAGAATTAAAGCAAAAGAAAAAGCATACAAAGTGGTGAGGATTAGTGGGAAGTCAGAGGATTGAGAAGCCTTTAAAAGCGAGCAGAGGACAACTAAAAAAGCAATAAGGGGGGAGAAGATGAAATATGAGTGCAAGTTAGCTAGTAATATAAAGGAAGATAGGAAGAGTTTTTTTCAATAGATAAAAGGTAAGAGAGGCAAAAATAGACATTGGACCATTGGAAAATTTGGCTGAAGAAATAATAATAGGAAACAAAGAAATGGCAGAGGAACTGAATAGTTACTTTGCATCAGTTTTCACGGTGGAATGCCAATGGGATGCCAGAGCTCCAGGAGTACCAGGGGGCAGAGATGATTACAGTGACCATTACTAAGGAGAAGGTCTGAGGAAACTGAAAGGTGACCGGATGGACTACATCGCAGGGTTCTAAAAGACATAGCTGAGGATATTGTGGAGGCATTGGTGATGATCTTTCAGGAATCACTGGAGGCAGGAAGGATCCCAGAGGACTGGAAAGTGGCTAATTTAACACCGCTGTTTAAGAAAGGAGGGAGGCAGAAGACAGTAAATTTTAGGCTGGTTAGCCTGACTTCAGTCATTGGTAAGATTTTGGAGTCCATTATTAAAGATGAGGGCTAGGATTCTGCCTAAGTCCCCATGCTGGCAGTAAAACCGGCGCCAACGACTCCGGTGTCAACGGGCCCCCAAGGTGAGGAATTCTCACCTGTCTCGGGGGCTAGGTGGACGCTGGAGGGGTTGGCGCCACTCCAGCCGGCACCAAAGGGATGACGCGAGTTCCCGTATGCAGCAAACAGTCCAAAGATGTGCAGGTTAGGTGGATTGGCCATGCTAAATTGCCCGTAGTGTAAGGTTAATGGGGGGATTGTTGGGTTACGGGTATACGGGTTACGTGGGTTTAAGTAGGGTGATCATTGCTCGGCACAACATCGAGGGCCGAAGGGCCTGTTCTGTGCTGTACTGTTCTATGTTGTATGTTCTAAATGGCAGGCGTGATCTGGCACATGCAAGAAACCACCGGCGTGGTTCCACGCATGTGCAGACCGGCTGGCGTATTTTGGCGCATTGTGGGGGGGGGGGGGGGGGGGGGGGGGGGGGGGTGTTCTATTCTCCACGCCGGCCATGGTGGAGCCCTCAGGGGCCGGCACGGAAGGAAGAAGTGCCCCCACGGAACAGGCCCGCCCGCAGATCGGTGGGCCCCGATCGCGGGCCAGGCCACCGTGGGGGCCCCCCTGGTGTCGAATCCACCCACGCCCCCCCCCCAAAGGACCGCCCCCGCCGACGTATCTGCCAGGTGCTGCTGTGTGGGACCATATGTAACCCACGTCGGCGGGACTGGTCAAAAACGGACGGCTGATCGGCCCATCGGAGAATTGCCGGGGGTGCTGCTGCCAATGGCCCCCAACCAGCGTGGCAGGAATCCCGCTCCCGCCCAAAAAATGGCGCCGGAGAATACGGCAGCCGGCATTGGGGCGGGATTTGCGCTACCCCGGGGATTCTCCGACCTGGCCGGGCGGGGGGGGGGGGGGGGGGGTTGTAGAATTCTACCCGAGATGGAAGTGCATGAGAAAATAGGACTGAGTCAGCATGGCTTCGTTAAGGGCTGGTCATGTCTGGCAAATCTATCAGAGTTCTTTGAGGAAGTAACAAGGAAGTTAGTCAAAGGTGAACCAGTGGACGTGATTTATTTAGATTTCCAGAAGGCCTTTGACAAGGTGTCGAATAGGAGACTGTTAAATAAGTTAAGAGCCCATAGTGTTAAGGGTAAGATCCTGGCATGGATGGAGGATGGCTGACTAGAAGAAGGCAGAGAGTGGGGATAATGGGGTCTTTTTTAGGATGGCCTCCAGTGACTAGTGGTGTGCTTCAGTGGTCTGTGCTGGGGCCACAACTTTTCACAATATACATTAATGATCTGTTGCTAAGTTTGTAGATGATACAAAGATCAGTAGAGGGGCAGGTAGTATTGAGGAAGCAGGCAGGCTGCAGAAGGATTTGGACAAGCTAGGAGAGTGGGCAAAGAAATGGCAGATGGAATACAATGTGGAAAAGTGTGAGGTTATGCACTTTGGAAGGAGAAAGGGAGGCATAGACTATTTTCTAAATGGGGAAATGCTTAGGAAATCAGAAGCACAAAGGGACTTGGGAGTCCTTGTTCACGATTCTCTTAAGGTTAACATGCAGGTTCAGTCAACAGTTATGAAATGCAATGTTAGCATTCATGTCGAGAGGGCTAGAATACAGGAACAGAGATGTACTTCTGAGGCTGTATATGGCTCTGTTCAAACCCCATTTGGAGTGTTGTGAGCAGTTTTGGACCTGTATCTAAGGAAGGCTTTGGAAAGGGTCCAGAGGAGGTTCACAAGAATGACCCCTGGAATGAACAGCTTTTGTATGAGGAACGTTTGAGGACGCTGGGTCTGGACTCGGAGATTAGAAGGGTGAGAGGGGATCTTATTGAAACTTACAGGTTACTGCGAGGCTTGGATAGAGTGGACGTGGAGAGGATGTTTCCACTTGCAGGAAAAACTAGAACCAGAGGACACAATCTCAGACTAAAGGGACGATCCTTTAAAACAGTGATGAGGAGGAATTTTTGCAACCAGAGGGTGGTGTATCTGTGGAACTCTTTGCCACAGAAGGTGTGGAGGCCAAATCACTGAGTGTCTTTACGACAGAGATAGACATGATCTTGATTAAAAAGGGAATCGGGGAGTATGGGGAGAAGGTAGGAGAATGGGGATGAGAAAATATTAGCCATGATTAAATGGCAGAGCAGACTCGATGGGCTGAGTGGCCTAATTCTGCTCCTATGTCTTATGGTCTTATGTTGAAGATGTGAGTTATTACCTAGCATCCCAACCAGACCATGAGGCCTATACAATCTGCCTGAACACTGGAGGCCACAACACCACAAACTTAGCAGGCAACATCTCAACACCCAGGGGCTGGGCCTCAGCATCGAGGGCATTCCTGCTACCAGAGTGTGGGTCAATGCAATGGTGAGAGAACCGACCGGCCTGTCCAGGTAACATTATAAGCAGGTGTCTGGGGACAGGGTCTGGGGTGCCGTGCCCAGGGACCCCGGCTGCAGCTGGGGGTGAATGGTCAGGGCAGGTTGGATGGCGCACTGAGGGATGGCAGGAGATGTGATTGGGGGGGGGGGGGGGGGGGGGGGGGAGGCAGGGATGGAGGGGAGCCATGGGGAAATGGAGGGCCCCAGGGTGGAAGCCACCATTGGCTGTCAGTCTCTCACCCTCTCCAAGTCCTCACAGATATTGCACGGGATAAATTATATCTTGGACGCCCCAGTAAGCTGCCCTCATGGTACTGGTGGCAGGCCAGGTGGTCCCTGCCAGAGAAGGCGGTGGCAGCAGCATCGACAGAGGCTCAAGACAGTGGCCTATGTGCATGGCTCCGCTACACACCCTGAGGGCCCAGCCGCACAGCAGGGCAGGAAGGGACCTAGAAGGTGAGGATGGTGACAGTCGCTGGTCATTCAAACAGATGATGGACAGTGTGTGCCGCAGGAGACTCCACCTCAACAAGGGGATGGGGCACCTGTGCCATGTCCTTGCAGACTTGGCACCATACAGAGGAGGATAGCTGCTCCCAGTGGTCATCAAGGTGACCACAGCCCTGAATTCTGCTGTTCTTGCTGCTGTTGCTCATGTATTTGCTTTGTTTGGCCCTTGTTCCGCACTGTAACCAATCACTATTTGGCGATGTTCCATTTGCCAATGTACTCTGTTGATCATTCTTTTTGTCCACTATGTACATTCCCTTGGCCGGGGAGGGGGGGGGGGGGGGGTCAGAAAATGTCTGACATTAACAGAAAGTGGTTCCACTCCCTGAAAGCTCAACTCGTGTGTGACCTCCGGATCATAGACGTGTGTGGACGCTTCCCCGGGAATGTGCACAACAGCTACATCCTGGAGCAGTCGGAGATCCGCAGCACCTTTAAGGATCACCCCAGAATGGCCGGTTGGCTCTTGGGGGATAAGGGGTATTTTGGACCTGGCTAATGATGCCCTATGGAGGCTGGTAACCGATTCGGAGACCCGATACACTAAGGTCCGTGTGGCCATCCAGGCTGTCATTCAGTAGGGCATCGGACTACCGCGTGACATGGTCGAGGTGGAGGGGGGGGGGGGGGGACATGTGTCCACCTCCGAGTAGGAAGACAAGGAGGCGCCGGACCAAGAGAGGCTGGAGAATGAGCCCGAGGAGGATCCGGAGGACCTGCTGGAGGATTGAGGACAGGCGGCAGCAGCAAGGGTCTGGTTTGCCTGGAGGGCAAGGGAGGTCCTCATCCTCGCCCGCTTCTCATAGGACTTGTCTTCATCCGTCATCTCACCCCCCTCTCCTCCCTGCTTCCCACCCACCGTCCCACAATGCCGTTCCCCCATCTCCCACCCCCCATTGTCACCCCACTGCCCAATCCCACCTCAAACTCACCCAATATCCTTCCCACCCATTCCTCCCCACTCCCCAACCACCATCCTAGGGTCTGTGTTACATCACTTCAGGGTGATGGGCCTGTGCCTGCGCTGTCTGCTGGTCACTGTCGAAGGCAGGGTGATGATGATAACCCACTGTGAGCTCAGCACTGGTGCTCCTCAAGCTATGTCATGGTCTGACTCCTGCCTGTTTTCTGAGTGCATGCTTACACCTATCATCTGCATGTGGTGTGCCTTTGAGAGGAGGGGGCAATCCAAGGGGGCTGGGGCAGTGGCATGGAGGTCGGCCCACATTGCTCAATAACGCGCCAGAGGCTTCACATGTTTCAGATGCAACGTGTTTAGTCATGTATAATTGTGATCCCAACGGCCCCTGCCCCCCCCCCCCCCCCTTCCCCACCCCTACTCCTTACTTTCCCCTGGTAGAAAACACTCATGGCCAGAAACATGGCATGTTCGGAAATGCTTCAAGGTCAAAAACAGGTAATGTGCCATGGTCAGAAAAGCAACATGGTTGGAAATGTGCTAAGGTTGGACACACATAAAGGTTGGAATTGGGACATGGTCAGAAATGCATCATGGTCAGAAATGTGACATGGTCTGAAACTCGTCATGGTAGAAAACGCGTCACGGTCGAAATCGTGTCACAGCCAGAAACACGGCATGGTCGAAAATGTGTTATGGTCAGAAACGGGGTCAAGTTCGGAAACTAGTCAAAGTGGGAAATGTGACATGTTTGGAAACATGTCAGGGTTAGAAACACGTCAGGGTTGGAAAAGCATCATGGTCAGAAATGTGTCAGGGTTGGCAATGCCTCATGCCTCGAATGTGTCATGGTCGGAGTCATGTCTGGGTCGGAAATGCGTCGGGATCGAAAACGCATCGTGGTCGGTAACGTGTCATGGTCAGAAAAGTGCCATGGTTGAAAACCAGTCTTGGTTGCAAACCTGACATTTTCAGAAACATGTCAGTCGGAAAAAATGCATCATGGTTGGGAATGCATCATGGTCAGAATTGCATCATGGTCAGAATTGCATCATGGTCAGAGATGCATCATGGTCAGAAATGCACCATGGTCAGAAATGCACCATGGTCAGAATTGCATCATGGTCAGAATTGCATCATGGTCAGAGATGCATCATGGTCAGAAATGCACCATGGTCAGAAATGCACCATGGTCAGAATTGCATCATGGTCAGAATTGCATCATGGTCAGAAATGCATCATGGTCAGAAATGCTTTTTGTGGACAGCATGTTATGGTGGGAAGCGTGTCATGGTGGAAAACGTGTCATGGGTGGAAGCGCACATGTTCTGAAATGTGTCATGGTCTGAAACACATCATGGAAGAAAACACGTCATGGCAGGAAACGGGTCGTGGCCTGCAAACGCGACATGGTCAGAAACGCCTCATAGTCGGAAAAGCCGCACAGTCGAAAATGCGTCATTGTCGAAAATGCGTCATTGTCGGAAATGTGTCATGGTGAGAAACACATCATGGTCAGAAATGCGCCATCGTGGAAAATGTGTCATGGTTGAAAATGTGCCATGGTCGGAAACTCTTCATGGTAGAATACATATCATAGATGGAAACATGCCATGGGCGGAAACACATCATGGTCGGAAATGCATCATGGTCGGAAATGCATCATGGTCAAAAATGGTCATGTTCGGAAATGTGTCATGGTCAGAAAGGCGGCACAGTTGGAAATGCGTCAAGGGCGGAAACATGTCTAGGTCGGGAATTCATCATTATCTGAAACTTGCCATAGTAGAAAACGGTTCATGGTAGAAAACATGCCTTGGCTGAAAACATGTCATGTTCGGAAATGTGTCATGGTCAAAAATGGGTCAAAGTTAGAAATGTACCATGGTTGGGAGGTTTCATGGTTTGAAACACGTCAAGGTCGGAAATGCATCAAGGTCAGAATGCGACATGTTCAGAAAAGAGTTGGGGTCAGAAATGCTTCATGATCTAAAATACATCATGGTAAGAAACGTGTCATGTTCAGAAACACATCTTGGTCGGAAGCGAGTTGTTGTCTAAAACGTGAAATGATCGAAAATGCTTCATGCACAGAATCTATCTTGGTCAGAATCGTTGTCGAGGTCTGAAATGTGTTGTGGTCGGAAATGTATCAATGTAGATAAAACGTCATTGTTTGAAACTTGTCATTGTAAAAAACGGTTCATGGTAGAAAACACGTCATGGTCAGAAATGTTTCATGGTCGGAAACGCGTCAAGGGTCAATAACGTGTCATCGTCGGAAATGCGTCATGGTCAATAATGAGTTATGGTATGAAACTCATGAAGGTAGACAACACACCATGGTAGAAAAAGCATCATGTCCGGAAGCATGTCATAGTTGGAAATGCGTCATGATCCAAAACGGGTCATGGTCAGAAATACATCATAGTCGGAAACTTGTTATGGTAAAAAATGCATCAATGTAGATAATGTGTCAGCGTCAGAAAGGTGATATGGTTCGAAATGCATCATGGTCAGAAATGCGCCATGGTCAGAAACGTGTCATGGTGGAAAGTGTGTCATGGTCGGAAACACGTCGTGGTCGAAAATGCATCGGGATTGGAAACACGTCGTTGTCTGAAACTTGTCATGGTAGAAAGCGTGTCATAGTTCAAAACGTATCATACCCAAAATCAAGTCACGTTCGGAAACGCGTCATGGTTTAAACATGTCATGGTCGGAAACACGTCGTGGTCAGAAAAATGAAATTGTCAAAAATGCCGCATGCTCAGAATGCATCTTGGTCACAATCGTGTCAAGGCCAGAAATGCATTGTGGTCAGAAAAGCGTCAGAGTCGGAAACACGTCGCGGTCTGAAATCCGTCATGGTAGAAAATGCATCATGGTACAAAACGCATCATGGCCAGAAACGCATCATGTTTGAAAATGCGTCATGGTCAGAAATGCGTCATGTTTGAAAATGCGTCATGGTCAGAAATGCGTCATGGTGGAAAAAGCGCCATGATCGGAAACATGTCCTGGTTGGAAATGCGTCATGATTGGAAGTGCATTATGGTCGGAGACATGTCATGGTCGGTAACCCGTCATGGTCTGAAACCCGTCATAGTAGAAAACGCATAATAGCCGGAATCACGTCATAGTCGGAAATATATCAGAATCAAAAACGGGTCATGGTCAGAAATGTATCACGGTAGGAAAGGCGACATAGTTGGAAATGCAACATGGTTGGAAATGCAACATGGTGGGAAAATATCACAATCGGAGTGACATGGTTGGAAACACGTCATAATCTGAAATACGTCATGGTCAGAAACTCGTCATGGTGGAAAACGCATCATGGTCGGAAACACGTCGTGTTCTAAAATGTGCAATTGTTGAAAATGACGCGTGCTCATAATGCGTCTTCTTTGGAATCGTGCCAATGTCGGGAATGCGTTTTGGTCAGAAAGTCGTCGGTGTCAGAAACATATCAGTGTCTGAAACGCATTGTGGTAGAAAACATGTCAAGTTATAAAATACACCATGGCCAGAAACAAGTCATGTTTGGAAATACGCATGGTCTTAAAAGTGTCATGGTCGGAAACACACTGTGGTCTAAAACGTGAAATAGTTGAAAACGCTGCATGCTGAGAATGCATCTTGTTTGGAATTTTGTAAAGGTCGGAAATGCATCGGGGTCAGAGACACGTTGGGTTCTGAAACCTGTATTGGTAGAATATGCATCATGGTACAAAACGCATCATGGCCAGAATCGCGACATGTTCGGAAACGCAGCGTGGTAGAAAACATGTCATGGGTGGAAACTCGTCATGGTCTGAAATGTGTCATGGGTCTGAAACTCGTCATGGTCTGAACCACGTCACGGTAGAAAATGCATCATGGTAGAAAACGCGTCATGGCCGGAAAAGCATCATAGCTGGAACTGCATCATAGTTGAAATGCCTCATGGTCGAAAGCGGGTCATGTTTGGAAATGTGTCCTGGTCTGAAAGATGACATGGTTAGAAAGGTGTCATTGTTGTAAATGCATTGGGGACTGAAACATTTCATGGTGAGAAATGCATCATGGTTGAAAATGCACCATGGTCAGAAATGCGTCATGGTGGAAATGCATCATGGTTGGTGATGCGTCAAGGTCTAAAACGTCAAATGGTCGAAATGCCTCATGTTCAGAATGTGCTTTGATCAGAAACATGTCATGGTCTGAAACATATGTTGTTAGAAAATTCGTCATGGCCAGAAATGCGTCATGTTCGGAAACACGTCATGTTCAGAAATGTGTCATGGTACAAAATGGGTCATAGTTGGAAATGCATCATGATCTGAAAGGCATGATGAGTGGAAATGCATCAAGGTGGGGAATGCGACATGGTTGGTAATGCCTCATCATCAGAAATGCATCATAGTGGAAAGCGCTTCATGGTCAGAAACGTGTCATGGTAGGAGATGTGTCATGGTCGGAAACATGTCATAGTCGGAAACGAGTCATGGTAGAACACGCATCATGGTCGGAAAGGTGTCAAGGTTGGACATGTGTCATGGGCAGAAATGTGTCATAGTCGGAAACATGTGATCGTCTGAAAATTGTATTGGTAGGAAATGCATCATGGTAGAAAATCCATCATGGCTGGAAACACATCATGGTCGGAAATTAATCATGATCAAAAAGGCGACATGTGTGGAAACATGCCAAGCTCGGAAATGCATCAAGGTCAAAAATGCGACATGGTCAGAAATGCTTCATGGTTGGAAACGAGCTAAAGTCTGAAATATGTCATGGTAAAAAATGTGTAATGGTAGAAAACACTTCATGGTGGTCGGAATTGCATCACGGTCAAAAATGAATCAAGGTCAGAAATGCGACATGGTCGGAAACATGTCATGGTCGGGGAAACGGTGGTGTAATGGTATTATCACTGGGCTAGTAAACCAGAGACCCAGAGTAATATTCTATGGATCCAGGTTCAAATCCCGCCAGTGCAGATGGTGAAATTTGTATTCAGTAAAAATCTGGAATTAAAAGTCTAATCATGATCATGAAACCATTGCCAATTGTTATATAAACCCATTTGGTTCACTGATGTCTTTTCGGGAAGAAAATCTGCCACCTTTACCTGGTCTGGATGACTCTAGACCCACAGCAATGTGGTTCGCTTTTAACTACCCCCTCAAGGGTAATTAGGGATGGGCAATAAATGCTGGCATAGCCTGCGATGCATATGTCCCATAAATGAATTTGAAAAAACGTGTCATGGTCAGAAATGAGTCATGGTCAGAAATGCATCATGATCGGAAACGGATTATGGTCTGAAACTTGCCATGGTAGAAAACGAGTCATGGTAGAAATCACGTCATGGCTGGTAACATTTTGTGTGTCATGGTCTGAAATGCTACATGTTCGGAAATGCATCGGGGTCAGAAGCACGTCATGGTCAGAAATGTCTCATGGTGGAAAACGAGTCATGGTCGGAAATGCATCGTGGTCTAAAACGTGAAATGGTTGGAATCCCTTGTGCTCAGAATTTTTCTTGGTCGGAATAGTGTTGAGTTCGGAAACACGTAATTGCCGGAAACGTGCTGTAGTCGGAAACAAGTAGGGATCGGAAACACGCGGTGTCTGAAATGCGTCATGGTAGAAAATGCATTATGATACAAAACGCATCATGGCTGGAAAAGTGCTATGTTCGGGAACACGTCATGGTCGGAAACACGTCATGGTTCGTAATGTGTCATGGTCAAAAATGTTTCATAGTCGGAAATATGTAAAGGTCAGAAAGGTGACAGAGTTGGAAATGCATCAAGGTCGGAAAAGTGTCAAGATTGGAAATGCAACTTATTCGGAAATGCGTCATGGTTGGAAACACGTCATGGTTTGAAATGCGTCATGGTGGAAAACAAGTCATGGTTGGAAAAGTGCCAGGGTCAGAAACGTGTATGGTCAGAAACGTGTATGGTCGGACACGTGTCATGGTCAAATGAAGACCTAAACATTCTGAGAACCTGGCAATAGCATAAACAACTGTGGAAGACAGTACCCCAGTTGAGTTAACCACCAAACACGACATCGACTTTGGTTGAGACTACCAGGGACAACTTCGAAACCAAACCAAAAGCACCAGACGTTGCAGTCAACATAAAAAAGCTGATCCCTAAGGTTCGTCAACAATCACACAGAAGTCAACGTCCTCCTAATCGTCTAACTCATTGACTGTTGTGCATTGATTGCTTATATTGTAAATTTTGATTGTTAACATAATGTATTTCGTTGAGGCAACCTCTGATGTAAAGGGGGAGTACAGTGCTATGTATTCATATTTATTCCTAGTTTGAACAAGGTCACCTTCAGAGTCCGATCAGGTGATGTATTGATGGTGTCATCGGCCCATTTGCATAGTCAAACGGGCAGTCTATCCTAACAGCCTGTGCAGTAAACACCTTTCTAAAAAGCTCTTGTTTGTGTGTAACTTGGTGGTCTGCCAACCTGTCCTTTAGACATACAACAGAGTGCATCCTGTAATGATAATAATCACTTATTGTCACAAGTAGGCTTCAATGAAGTTACTGTGAAAAGCCCCTTGTCTCCAGATTCAGCCGCCTGTTCGGGGAGGCCGGCACGGGAATTGAACCTATGATGCTGCCTTGTTCTGCATTACAAGCCAGCTGTTTAGCCCACTGTGCTAAACTGGCCCCGAGGGGTATGTGAGGGGCAGAACAGATTTGGAAATGTCCCTGCAGGCCTGATAAAAATTTTTAACCGGTCAGATCTGGCCCAGGAATGAGTTGAGTGAACGTTCACTGAAGTGCACCTAATGCAATTATTTCCTTTTTCAAATAAAAAGAGCAAAACATTACACGGTACTCCAGACATGGTTTCACCAATACTCTGTAGAGCTATAGTAAAACCTTCCTACTTTTATATTCCATCCCCATTGCAATAAATGTCAAACTTCTATTTGCCTTATTAATCCAACACGTAGATGTACATATTCCAGCAGAGGCCACTGGATACCTGCCAGTCATAGAAAGCCTGGGCCCAGAATTTCCCGAGAATTTCATCACACATCAGGAAAGTTACAGTCATGGAGTGGCAACAGCCCCAAGAAAACCCCCAGCCCAGCTTATTCCACTCCCAGAAACCTTTTAACATTGCTGAATATGCTGAAAAGACAACAATGGCAGAAAAAATGACATTAGTACAAAGACGATTCAGCATCAAAGGAAGCACAACAGCCACGGTGTTCCCACTGTCTCATTCCAGCGCTCTACTATAAGGACCAAGAAGAAAATCCCGTGCCTAAATCATCCAGTCTCACACTGGCAAACATGTCATTCAAAATTCAACCTGTACAATTTAAAATCTTCAGAGCTTTTAATGTTATTCTAAAATCTAAATTCCATTTATTTTATATACTTACATTTTTAAAACCCCTATAAAGGATTTGAAGTTCTTTCTTTGTGAATTTAGTTTGCGCCTCAAGCTGCTCCAGCCCCTCGGGGCGATGGCAGACGGTAGCCATTTCCAATTCATCTTCAACACTGTCTGTAAGCGAAAATTATAAAACAAATGTTATTTGACAGAAGGGTTGCACTTTTGAATAGGCCAGGATCACCTTTGCTACAAAATATAGCTTGTTTGGGTTACGCTAAGATCGATATGGATTATTGATAATTTGAGTGTTGCTGAAAAATGACCGCTGAAGCTTTTTAGTTTGCACTCATCAGGACAATTATGAAAATATTATTGTGATTGTCCTGATCAGTGCAAGCTGAAAACCTTTGACAAAATATCTTTTTTCAGCAATACTCAAGTTCTGTGCTCCCAAATATTATTTGTATTGATTATATATTCATTTGTGTGTGCCCTGCTGAAGATAGGTTATTAGCTGCCGATGCACCATCCTGAGCCATTTTCTGGGTAGTTTTTGTCAGTCGTGGTTTGTCATTGCCTTTCACTCTCAGGGGCAAGAGCAAGGACGTAGGTGCCAAATCTACCTCAGCGAAAATAGGAATCAAACCCACACAGTTGGTGTTATTCTCAACCTACATACCAGTAATCTAGCCAACTGAACTAACCAACCCTATATGTATTATGAGTGACTTTCTGAACTAAGCAATTTGCCTGATTAATCCCTACCCCCCTGTAACTTCTACCTCTAAGAAGGACAAGATTAACAATTGAATGGGATCGCTATCATCTTCAATCTCTTTCAAGGCATAAATCATCCTGGATTGAACATATGTTGTGTTCTGTCATTGCCATTACCTCAGTATTCTGAAATTTCCACACGAACACCATTGTGGAGTACCGTCACCACAATGGCAGCTAATTTCATAGAGACCCACCATTATCTCCCCAATGCAACCAGAGGTGGGCATTACGTGCAGCTTTAGCATCATCACTCACACCCTGAGAGTAAATTAGAACATAGCAGCTGAAAAGATGAGGCTGGAGCCTCATCAAAAGCACAATGTGCTAAACAGAGATAACTATCTCTGCATTATTATTTGCGCCACTCTCAAATATCTGAATTCTGAGAGCTTTTCTCTAAACCTTCTCAAAATTGTCAGTATTGCAGATTTTCCTGCTCCTCTATGGGCATATTGAATCATTCTGTGACAGTGAGTGAATGGAAGAAAATCATGAAAAATGGTTGCAAGACAAATTGCTATTTCACACAACAGTAAGGAGTATGCCCCATTTTCAATTCTTAACATTGGGCCCTAACCATTGAGTGTACTTCACTGCCCAATTTCTATTTACACTGAAATGAACTTCACATGCCCTGGTGTAGCCCTAAAATTCCTTTCAACATTTGAACTTCAGCTCAGAAAGGATGTTAGCCTCTCTGTATCATGGTTGAACGTAAAGTGTCTGTGGAAGATCTAAACATGAGTTCAAAAATTCATTTACAGAAGCTAAAAAGAAAATCATAGAACCATGGAATGGTTACAGCTCATAAGGAAGCCATTTGGCCTATGCAAGAGGCTGGTCCCATTACCCCACACCTTCCCTATAACTACAAATTTTCTCTACAGGTCCTTTTCCAGCAGTCTTTTGAAAACCCTGCTTGTATCTGCCTCCAATATAATCTCAGGTCGTGTATTCCAGACCCCGACCATTCATTGCTTAATGATGTTTTTCCTCATGTCGCAACTGATTCTTCACCTTAAATTGGTGTCCTTTGGTTCATTAAGGTAAGATAAAGTTGCCATAGCCCCAGATGGCCATAGGCTACTTTCTCCTTTGAGGGGGAGAGTTGACTGGTGGTGATTTAACCTGAAGATCACCTGAGAAGGTGGGGCTTTCATGAATAACCTCAGTCGGTTCGGGAAGCTGGGTTGCTCTGCATCACAAACCAGGGACTGGTTTAGCACAGTGGGCTAAACAGCTGACTTGTAATGCAGGACAAGGCCAGTAGCGCGGGTTCAATTCCTGTACTGGCCTTCCCGAACAGGCGCCGGAATGTGGCGACTAGGGGTTTTTCACAGTAACTCAATTGAAGCCTACTTGTGATGATAAGCTATTATTATAAACCAGCTGTCTAGCTGAGTGAGCTAAAGAGGTCCCTACACTTCTACCAATGGGCAATGAATATAGTTTTACCATCATCACCCACATCATAGAATCATAGAACCCATTCAGCCCATCGTGTCTGCACCGACTCTCTGAAAGTGCACCCTGACCAGACTCCCACCGTTTTACTGCAACCTCATAACCTACACATCCCTGGAAACTAAGGGGCGATTTAACATGGCCAATCCACCTAACCTGCACATTTTATTTGGACTGTGGGAGGAACCGGCGCTCCCAGAGGAAATCCACGCAGACACAGGGGGAAAGTGCAAACTCCATACAGACAGTCATCCAAGTCCGGAATTGAACCAGGGCCCTGGCATTGTGAGTCAGCAGTGCTAACCCCTTTGCCAATGTGTCACCCCATCCAGAGAGCAAGTTAAAAAACTAACTGCTCAATCTGGAACCACCCACCTCATGAAAAGCATGGTGTGTTAAAAGAAGAGTTATTTTTTTATTATTGCTGGTATACTTTAATTTGCAATCATCTTACATTTCTGAACGCTGAAGATTTTCTCAAAACCTTCTCTTAGTGAGGCAGCCTTTTCTGCTCCTCCAGGGGCTATTTACTCTGCCTGGATCATTAGTGTGAGATATAGTAATGACAAAGTCACACTGGGAAAATGCTCGGTTCAGAAGCGCCACTGAATTTATCCCGGACAACATTTATCCCTCAATTAACATTATTCAAAGAGTTTAATTGGTCATTTATCTCATTGCTGTTTGTAGAATCTTGCTGTGTACAAATGGGCTGCTGAGTTTGCCTACATCCCAATAATGACTAGATTTCAGAAATTAGCTGTCAAGTGGTATGGGATGTTCCATAGAATCCCTACAGTGTGGAAGGAGGCTATTTGGCCCATCGAATCTGCACTGACTGTCCAAAAGAGCACTCTACAGGAGGCTCACATGGGGAGAACGTGCAAACGCCACAGTCACCCAACCCCAAAATCAAACACAGGTCCCTGGTGCTGAGAAGGAGCAGTGCTAACCATTGTGCCACGGCGCCGCCCGTTCACAAGTTCTGAAAGGTGCTATGTAAATACAAATTCCATCATTCATACGGATACGTTTTAGCAACTGGCAATGTTTCAGCTGCCCAGTGCAGACTTGATGTGGACATGGGTACATCTTCATCTCCAGAGCCCCCTCAAATTACACACCATCCTGACCTGGACATCATTCCTTCCTCATTGTTGGCTTAGAATCCAAGAACTCAGTACCTAACAGCATTCTGGGAGCACCATTACCACACCTCACTCTCAGCTTCTCAAAAGTGACCAGGGAGGGACAATAAATACAGGTTAAGCAACCCTTATTCAAAATTTTGAAATTCAAAAAAGCTCTGAAATCCGTACTTATTTTCAAACTCCAAAATCATGGGCGGGATTGTATGAGTCTCCGCACCGAAATTGCGATCGGCGCAGGGTGGAGAGTGCCCTCGATCGGGTCCGACGCCGAGACACGATTCTCCGGCGACCAGAGAATCGCCGCCAGTCGCGCGCGGTCGATGCAGCGCGTCGCTTCTCCACGGTCAACGGCCGGGTTCCGCCGAGTCCCGCCGGCGTGGTTCCCAAATGGTTTCACCTGGCGGGAGCTCGGCGTTGTGGCTGCGGAGGCCGTCCTGGTGGGGGCCTCCATGGTGGCCAGGCCTACGATCGGAGGCAACCAATCGGCGGGCGCGCGCATTCCTGGGGGGGGGGGGGGGGCTATCTTCGTCCAAGCCACTGTAGGGCTTCACCATGTTGTGCAGTGGCCGGTGCGAAAATGTCTGCCGGAAGTGATGGGGCCCGTATCGGCAGCCAAAACTGTGTGAAGCACTACAGCGGCGTGTTGGCCCCCTGTGGTTGCAGAATCGCTGGGCCAAGAAGACCGTTGACACTCCGGTGTTTACGCCGGTGTCAACGCTTTGCCACTATTTTGGAGAATCCCGGCCTATGTTTCTAGTAAAAAATAATATTCACCCAAGATCCACTAGCTATGCGTGTTTCACAACTATACCTACACAGGTATTTCAAAATTCAACACGTTCTGGAAGCTGGAACACTCTCGGCCCCAAGCACTTCAAATAAGGGATGCTCAAACTGTAGCAAGTGAACCGCTCACACGATCTCCGCCCCCACTCGCCCCTACCACCCCCAGACTCGATTTAAATAAAATACAAAGCAAAACCATTTTCTCCACATTGCTATTCTTGTATCTTGGTGGACACACCATTGTTTGATGAAATTCTAAAGAATTGAATCATGGGCTACATTACTGCCTTCAATGGCCCACTGTGTAAATTGTTAAGTAGCGTGCAAGGGATCAAATCTATAAATAGGTAACTGGAGGGTACATAAAGAATAATAGCATTCATGAAAATATTTTGAATTTAACCAGGAACAAATTTTTGTTGCCAAGTGGTGAGATTGATGATTTGTTATTTCTCAATAAACTGAAGAGATTTGAGGATTAGTGAAGCTGTCGCCTTGCCACCACCTCTGGCTAGCCTGGTGCAGCCATTGCAGAGATCAGTTGGAGGATTGGAGGCAGAAGAATACTGCAAGCAGCTCAACAATAACTTATGTAACCAACTTTGATCTCTGTGTGGTGCAGTGGATTGGGAATCGATTGGCAGACAGGAAAAATAGAGTAGGAATAAATGGGCCTTTTTCAGAGTGGAAGGCAGTTATAATGGGGTACCACAGGGATCAGTCTTTGGGTTCCAGCTATTCACAATACACATCAATGATTTGGATGAGGGAATCAAATGTAATATTTCCAAGTTTGCAGATGACTCAAAACGAGGTGGAATTGTGAGTGACGAGGTGGAAGGATAGAGGCTTGAAGGTAACTTAAGCAAGTTGAATGAATGGGCAAATACATGACAGATGCAGTAAAATGTGGATAAATGTGAAGGTATCCACTTCAGAAGGAAAAACAGGATTACAGGGTATTATTTTATTGGCGATAGATTGGGAAATGTTGATGTACAAAGGTGCCCTTGTACAGCAGTCCTTGAAAGCAAGCATGCAAGTGCAGCAAACAGTTAGGAAGGCAAATGATATACTTGCGTTCATTGCTAGAGGATTTGAATACGGGAGCAAGGATATCTTACTGCAGGTTTGTTCTCCTCATCTAAGAAAATATATACTTGCCATTGAGGAATTGCAGCAAAGGTTCACCCGAATGATTCCTGGGGTGGCAGAATTGTCATATGAGGAGAGATTGGGCCGCCTAAAACTGTATTCACTGGAATTTAGAAGAATGAGAGGGGATGTAATATAAAAAGCTTATAATTGTGACAGGGCTGGACAGACTGAATGCAGGGATGATGTTCCAGAACAAGGGAACACAGTTTCAGGATACAGGGGAAGTAATTTAGGACTCTGTTGAGGAGAAATTTCTTCACTAAGAGGGTGGACTTCTCTATCACATAAGGTTGTGGCGGTTAAGCCACAATGTACTTAAGAAAGAAAGATAGATTTCTAGACCTTAAAGGCATCAAATGGTATGGGAGAGATAGGGGGTGATTGATATTGTGATAGAGGATCAGCCATGATAACATTGAATGGCAGAGCAGGCTTGATGGTCGAAATGGCCTACCCCTGCTCCTATTTTCTATGGCCGGCATTTTCTGCCAGCATTCACAGTGAGCGAAAATGGTGACACTGGCAGAAAATCTTGCAAGACCATTGAAACAAGAATCTGGGGCTGGATTCTCCGAAAATGGGGCGATGTTCCCAGGCCGGCATAAAAACGCTGGCGTTTTACTCCAGACTTTCCTGAAAAAAATATAGAGCAATTCACCTACCTTCAGGGGGCTGGTAGGGAGCCAGAGTAATTCACCCAGCTTTGGCTGCGGATACAGGCCACTGCACTTCCGGTTCAGAGTCTGCGCATGCACACAGCAGCGGTCTCCAGCGGCCGCACCGAGCACGATGATGGACTTGGACCAGGACCAAGAAACAAGGTCCCACTGGTTTGCCCTGTGCCGCTTCATCTGACCCGCCCAATCACTGCCCTGGCCATCCATAAGGCCCCCCCCCCCCCTTCCCCCAGTGCTCGATCTCCCCGCCCCCCACCAGGGCAGCTGCGGACTGAGCCCGCAGCCATCGCGCGTGTGTCACGACAGGCCATACGGGGTTAGAACCATACCGTCGGGAACTCGGCTTGTCGGGACCGGAGTATCACTGGGCGGGCCTCTGCCAATGGCCCCCCAGTCGTGTGTCGTGATTCGCGGACGAGCGATTCTCCGGGGACCGGTGAATCGCGGAAGTGGCGCCGTGCCCGATTCTCGCGTACAAATCGATTCTCCGCCCCACGCCAAACACGAGTTCGGCGCGGCGTTGCGGAGACTCCAGCTCCATTGGTAGGAGATCTCATTCACTGATTTTCTCCACCCCTCAGCAATGATGTAATGTAATACATTTAAATATACTTAAAGAGCCTTTAGGATTCCCTCTTCACTGATGTGACATGTTTATGATCATGTTCTTCCTTTGTTCTTCCCATAACAGCTGTTTCATTTATGGTACAGAAGAATCCTGGTACAGTGGGTTGGATTCTCCGTCCCGCCTGGATTTCTCGTCTGGAAATCCCCAGGCTGCCGGCAAAATGGAGCATCCCGCCAGCGAAGAATCCAACCGAGTGTCTTCAAAGCGTTTCATGTGAGCTTGAAATAGGACTCAGCTAGATAGCCTGAAAGAATGTCATTGAAAACAATATTGTCCGACTGGGCTACAAAATGAGTTCAATTCTTGGGACTTCTCTGCCAGGTGTACTGACCAGTAACCATGTTAGGCATCAAGTTTTGCACCTATAAATCTCATAATTAACTCTTCTAATGCTGGTATTTTTGTAAGGACAACTTTTTAAAGCTCTGTTTGAACATCGTAGATTGAGGCATACTCCAAATGATCTGTCCTTCTGTATGACACATATGATTGAGTTACATCTATCTGTGTATTCTTGTACTAATAAATTTCTCACCTTTTTCCATTATGCCTCGTTCAATGTTCAATTTGTCTTGTATACAAATGCTACACTTAGGCAATGGATCAATTGATGGATGGCACAGTGGCACAGTGGTTAGCACTGCTGCCTCACCGCCCAAAGACCTGGGGTCAATTCAGCTTTAGGTTACTGTCTGTGTGGAGTTTGCACTTTCCGCCTATGTCTGTGTGGGTTTCCTCCGGGTGCTCTGGTTTCCTCTAAAGATGTACAGGTTACGTGGATTGGCCATAATATTGCCCCTTTGTGTCCAAAATGTGCAGGTTAAGTAGGATTACGGGACAGAGCGGGGAAGGTACTATGAATCCTGCAAATGGAATCAGTGAGCCATTGTACCATGAAGGTTTCACAGCAGTAGGTTTCAACATACTTCAGAATTCACAAAGGAAGTATGTGGCACTTGCCCCTGTACAAAATTGGCCAATAACGAGAAGTTACCAACCTTTTCAGGACAGATCATTTGAATGTTGGCAATCACATTGAATATTTTCCATAAGATTAATCGTATGAAGCATGTGTTCACTGTTCTTGATATTGTTGTGCACATCATCAATTTTCCTATTTTTCAAAATCATGGAACATCCTCCCAAAAAGCACAGTGGGTGGACCTATACCACATGGACTGCAGTGGTTCAAGAAGGCAGTTCACCACCATCCTCTCGAGGACAATTAGGGAAGGCAATAAAAGTGCAAGCGTAGCCAGCGGCACCTTTATCTTATTAAAGGATTTTTTTTAAAAATCAACTTGTGTATATGTTCTTGATGTGAGCCCAGATTGCCATTATTGCTTGTATACCATTGTACACCATTGTGTACGTTCTGTTTGGATCAGCGCATGGCTTTTTGCAGTTGCATCAGCTTCTGCTCTAGTCCACTGCCACTGCCAAAGGTCCTCCCTGCCACATGTCTTGCAGAATTGGTAAAATGCTGGGCTTTTGTAAAATGCTGGGCAGTTCCTTTGGATTTTCTAGTGAGTGCATTAACAATTGGGGTTGTACTTAGGACCTGTGAGCTTTGTCAACATGTGAAGATCGCTTCATATTTACATCCACCCTTGAGTAGCTCTTTGATGCTATATGCTTTGGTCTTGTCCAGCAAATCTTTCTCAAATCCTTCCATGGGGGTGCTGTCTGCTAGATCTGTGTTTGCAAAATCACAGTAGGTAGGCTTTGAATCTGCTGACAAAGCGGTCCACGGATTCTGTAGGCAGTTTTCGAAATTACATGAACTCTAATCAATGAATATGGAAGTTTAACCAAATTCTGAACCGGCCGTCAAATGTAACCCATGGGCGCAATTTACCGGAAAGTTTCAAAGTTTGGCTTTGAGCGTGTTTGCAGGGGGGTTTCTCGGCTGCAGTGTCGAAATTGACACCACTATTCAACAGCACTTAACTGGGTTCTTTGGGGCCTCTGGGAGTTTCTCCCTGTGGAGGCCACGCTTAGAAAGTTTTCCTGCGCTGGGGAGCTGAGTTCACCAGCAGGACCGGCTCCTCAGAAATTGGGGCACCATTTTGAAAGGATGCCCCAATCTCTACACCCCTCCTTTCAGGACCTCCAGTTTCAGGACCCCCCATTACCCTCCCAACATTTCTGCACCCCTCAATGCCCCCTCGCCCATCCTTTCATGGCCATGACTCTCCAGGCCTGACCCTTGGCAGTACCAACCCGGATACTTTGACATTGCCAACCTGGCACCCTGGAAGTGTCCCTGTCACTATGTCCGTGCCAACCAGACACCTGGGCAAGGCCAGATTGGAAATGCCAGAGTGCCTGGACAGCTTTGCTAAGGTGCTAGGCTGGTAGTGCCTAGGTGCCCACGTGCTGACGGAGTGCCAGTGCCCTGTACCCGGCCACCCGGGCTCTAATGGCCTGCAAGATTGTCCAAGGTGCCATCCCGCCCATTTGAGGCATTGCAGGCATGGCCAGGTTAACTCCTGGGTGAATATGGCAGTGTGGTATTTAAGTGTTCTATTCGGCTCTTTTAAATATAATTACCTGGATTACGCCCAGTGAGGGTATGATTGCGATAGCATGGGGTGCCATGAGTTGGATGACGCAATCGAATTTCTTGCCTGGCGCAGAGCTCGATTTGGGTCTCTGCCGTGATTCACCCAATGCCAGGTGCGAAGTGGTGGGAGATTGGTGCCCCATATCTCTTTCGGATCATTTAGCTCTTTTCAGTTAATCCTGATGTGTTCAGATGTACGAACCTTCAAACCTTCATTCCCAATTGCTAGGGTAATTTTTTAAAAATTAATTTTAGAATACCCAATTAAGGGGCAATTGTAGAATGGCCAATCAATATACCCTGCACACCTTTGGGTTGTTGGGGCAAAACCCACACAAACAGGGGGAGAATGTGCAAACTCCATACGGACAGTGATTCAGAACCGGGATTGAACCTGGGACCTCAGCGCCGTGAGGCAGCTACGCTAACCACTGCACCATCGTGCTGCCCATTGCTAGGATAATATTAGGACTTGTTTGTCCAGGTCAGACACACAGGGGGCAGTATTCTCCCCTATCCGGCGGGGCGGAGTGGCGCCAACCATTCCGGCATCGGGCCTCCCCAAAGGTGCAGAATTCTCTGCACCTTTTGGTGGCTAGCCCCGAACTGGAGTGGCTCCCGCTCCGCCGACAGGCGCCAACGGCCATTGGCGCCCCACTGACCGGCGTCGGGGCTGGCCGAAAGTCCGCATGAGTCCATGCATGTGCCGGAGCGTCAGCAGCCGCTGACGTCACCACCTGCACATGCTCGGTGAAGGGGGTCTCTTCCGCCTCTGCCATCGTGGAGGCCGTGGCGGCGGCGGAAGAAAAAGAGTGCCCCCACGGCACAGGCCCGCCGGCCAATCGGTGGGCCCCGATCGCGGGCCAGGCCACCGTGGGGGCACCCCCGGGGGTACGATCACCCCGCGCCCCCCCCTGGACCCCAGGGCCCGCTCCCGCCGCCTGCTCCCGGCAGCACCCGAGGTGGTTTAAACCATGTCGGCGGGAGAGGCCTGACAGCGGCGGGACTTCGGCCCATTGCGGGCTGGAGAATCGCCGAGGGGAGCCCGCCAACCGGCGGGGCGCGATTCCCGCCCCCGCCGATTCCCGGGTGGTGGAGAATTCCGGCCATGGCGGGCGCGGGATTTACGAAGGCCCTGGGCGATTCCCCGACCCTATAGGGAGTCGGAGAATTCCGCCCTGTGACTTTGTTCCATTCTGACATGCAGCACATTCTAAGGCTATTCACTGTGTAATACCTTTACTTAATCTTGCTGTCCCCTGTCTTTAAATCGCTGATCAGCATGTGTTATTATAATTAAATAATACCTTAGGCTTATTTACTGTGAGAGACACAAGGCATAAATAGCTCAAAAGGGATTGGGTGAACACCTTGTGGAATCATTTATTAAGACTCGGCACATGAGGACAGATATACATGGGTATAAAGCTTGAAGGCATCAGAGCTGTGTGCATGTGCTCTGTTCAAAGCAAAAGTGAAACTAAGACTGGATCAATGACACACATCCCTTCTCATGATGCTGTTATTCCGTAAAGGTACAGTACAACACATAGATGTCTAATTTTGTAGGTGATTATCAACATGGAATCATGGGGGAAATTTTAAACATGGCGATCTAATGGGATTATGAACAGGTGTGGGGGTGAATTAAGCAAAATAAATTAAACCTTGTCAGGAAGCAGGCTCCAACCCACCAACTTGGAAGCCTTGGATTTATCCTGACAGTCGGAATTCCCATGCCATGGGAAAGCATTCAGCTGCAGTGAGCTTCAGATACAATAATCACAAGGGTGTATGATGTTGTGGCATTAATGGAGGCATGGCTATAAAAGGGTATTGGTTATAAGGTGTTCAGGAAAGATAGAAAAGGAAAGAACTCAGGCGAGGTGCATCTGAGAATGCTGAGAGGAGTAAGGCTGGAAATTATGGAGATATTGGCTATAATCAATCCTTTGGGAATGATAATTCAGGACATAATTAACCATTACTTAGACAAAGGTGATTTAATAAAGGAAATCCAGCAATTGTGCTGAGCTAAGTTGATTGAATTGTTTGCTGTAGTAACATGGATGTCTGATGAGGGTAATGTGGTTGACGTGATTTATATGGACTTTCAAAGGTATTGGATAAAGTGTTACATAACAGGTTTGTAAGCAAAGTTGAGGTACATGGAAGGAGCAATCTTCAGACTAGAAATAGATATACAGTAGCCTTTAAAGTGGATGGTATATGGACCAATGTTTTCTTGATATATAATAGGTTGAGAATCCTTTGTCTAAAATACATTAAAATATTCTAATTTTAATTACAGGCCGTTTGCTGCAATTTCAGAAAGAAATACCACAATATATACTGGCAATCTGCTTTCTGCTGCAACAATTTATTTCAACTAATTTCAATGTTGTGAAAAAGATTAGAATCTGTTGATTTTGCTCACCATGCAAGAAAAAAATAAGACTATTTGAATATCAATAAAAACAGAAAGGTTTGAATCTGGCCCTCAGCCCATAAGGCCCGGAGAACTGCAGCAGGGCAAGAGCTCAGCTGATTTTCTGAGACCAAGGTATTTAAAGTAATTTTGATGGCCTGCCCTGGGACAACTAAAATACATCTGTATAGATCACAAGGGCAACCTAAAAATCTTTCAAAAAAAACATTCGGATGGTGTGACGGAGAGGTTTAATCAATATCACTGCAATTGATTCACCTCCTTAAGGGTGAATTAAATTTAAAATCCATACTCCGACGTCCATAGCAATGGTATATGCCAGCGGACATTTTGCATCCACCATTGCTACGACACAAATTACAAGAACTCAGTTGCATGGCATTTTCAATCATTTGGGATAAAGCAGAATGGAATTATCCTTATTTGGATGGGCATATATATGTCTGGTTCGATAACAGCAGATGTAACAGCAGTGATCAGGAAGTCAGCATTCCAGTTTCATTGAAGTCAAAAACCTCTTTGAATCTCACAAATATTCAGCAAGCACATCAAGAAGAAATAACAAAAACATTTTTTGTCTCGAGCTAATGACCAAAGATTCAACTTGAAGGACTATCAATGATCACAATAATAACATCAAATCCAGGAGGTCCATTGGTACAGTGGTAGCATCTCTACCCGTTGGCCAGAAGCTCCAGGTTCAAGTCTCACTTTCAGACTTGATGACAACAGAAGGTTTCTTCACAACATGGACAAACAGATTTATTATCAGCCTATAAATTCTTCCAATATGCCTGATGGCAAGTGCTAAGGATGGGAGAGTTTCCTGATCAGCCATGCTGCAGAAGGCATGGTACCAAGGCGGAGGAGATTATAAAATCAATTCTGCTCTGTTGCTTGTCCTGACCCTACGGGAATATTCATTTAATTTAACTAAATTCAGCATGGGAACAGTGTTGCAATATAGTGTCATTGCTGTGTCTCAGTTATGAGGAGCTTCAGGCTTGTATGTTTAACCATGAACCGTATGTTGTTAGTCTTTAACTATTTATAGACTCCCGATACTATGTGCAATTTTCTACTTTGTGGCACCTGGTGCCGATCTGGGCACACTTGGAGCATTGCGGGGGAGGTCCATATGGGGCTTTGTGTTATGCGCAAAACCTTGTGTGAGCATGATCCATCTAATCACATTTAAATATGCCATTAGGCTCATTTAAATATGCGTGGCCTATTTCAGGCTGCATTCTCCTATCTCCCAGAAGTCACAGGCCACACCGATGAGGCCAGAGGGGTATGATGGGTGGGGGCGAAGCAGGTTATGAAGTGGTTTCATAAAGTTTGAGGGGGGTTGAAGAGGGCAGGCCCTGAACGGGGGGAGGTGCCTGACAGGTGGGTGGAGGGGCCTGAAAGGGGACCCTCAGTGACCCTATAGCAGGGTGTGCTCACTTGGGGGGAGTGGTGGTAATGCCCATGTCTGCGGGAGGTTGTGGGTATTGTTTGTGGGCAGGAGGGAACCAAAAGCTCACTTAGAGATTGGGGCAATCTTTAAAAATGGCGCCCGATCTCTGAGCAGCCACTCTCGCCACCAAATTCAGCTCCCCACAGCATAAAACATTTCTAAGTGTGAGTTAGATCGGGGAGAAACACCTCAAGGTCCACAAAAATAACGAAGTATGGATCTCACCCAAAAAGCTGGCACAAAATACCCAGCCAAACTAGTCGCTTAGTCATTTTTTGGGAGAATTGTGCTCATTGTCATGCATGGTGATGTTTCTCCATGCAGGCAGGCTTCTGGCATGTTCTCTCTTGGTCTATTACCAGGTTACTCAATACATCATACTGTGGAAGCTGATAATACATTCTCGCAATACCCCTTCCTCTGCATTACAATGGCATGCAGACACATAATACAACATCCCCCCCGAAAGAGGAAATGCTGGAAAATCTCAGCAGGCCTGGCAGCATCTGTAGGGAGAGAAAAGAGCTAACGTTTTGAGTCCGATGACTCTTTGTCAAAGCTAACAGACCGAGAAAGTGGGAAATATTTATACTGTGGAGTGAGAATGAAAGATGAGTCATAGCCACAGAAACCCAGGAAATCCGGGTGCTAATGGCCACAGAAACCAAGGGGAAAGAGTGCTAATGGCAGTCCCAGAGATCACAAAAGATGTGAAAGGTCAAACAGCAGATAAACTATAGAGGATGAACTCTAGATGTGCGGGGAGGGGAAGGGGGAAGCAAAGAGGAGAAAGATTAAGGAAAGGTGGATAAGATTCGGGGGGGGGGGGGGTTGTTAAATATATATTAAAGAAAGAAAGAACTGGAAAAAGACAGTTAAAATGAAATGGAATGGAAACAAATGGGTCGAGGTGGGGTAGAGCTGATCATCTGAAGTTATTGAATTCGATGTTGAGACCGGAAGGCTGTAGCGTGCCTAACCAGAAGATGAGGGGCGGGATTCTCTCACAATCGGTGGGATGGCCCGATGCTGGTGCCAAGAATGGCACAAACCACTCCGGGCATCGGGCCACCCGGAAGTTGCGGAATACTCTGCACTTCCGGGGGCTAGGCCGGAGCCGTAGGGGTTGGCGCCAAGCGCCAAAGGGCCGCCGTGGTCCCACGCATGCGCAGAACCATTGGCGTATTCTTGCGCATGCACAGGGTTTTTTTCCTCCTCGCTTCCCATGGCGGAGCTCTACAGAGGCCGTCGCGGAGGGACAGTGTGCCCCCATGGCACAAGCCCGCCCACAGATCGGTGGGCCCCGATCGCAGGCCAGGCAACCATGGGGGCCTCCCCCAGAGCCGGATCCCCCCGTGCCCTCCCGAGGATCTCGCTAGATGACCGACAAGCCAGGTCTCGCCGTGATAGACCATGTCCATTACACGCCAGTGGGACTGGCCTAAAACGGGCGGCCACTCGACTCATCGGGGCCCGGAGAATTGCCGGGGGTGGGGGGGATGGGGTGGCGCTGATAACGGCCCCCGACCGGTGGGGCGTGAACCACGCCCCCGCCCGATAACCGGCACCGGAGAATTTGGCAGTCAGCGTCGGAGTGGCGAGGCGGGATTAACGCCGCCACCCCCCGTAATCGGAGAATCCCGCCCGAGATGTTGTTCCTCCAGTTTGCGTTGAGCTTCACTGGAACATTGTAGCAGGCCAAGGACAGACATGTGGGCATGGGAGCAGGGTCGTGTGTTAAAATGGCAAGCAACGGGAAGGTCAGGGTCCTGGATGCGCATAGACTGAAGATGCTCAGCAAAGCAACCACGCAGTCTGTGTTTGGTCTCTCCGATACAGAGGAGACCACATGGGAGAAGCGAATGCAGTAGACCAAATTGGAAGAGATGCAAGCAAAATGCTGCCTAACCTGGAATGAGTGTTTTGGGCCTGTGACGTTAAGCATGGAAGAGGTAAAGGGGCAGGTGTTACACCTTCTGCGATTGCATGGGAAGGTGCCGTAGGTGATGGGAGCGATGCTGGGTATGGTGGAGGAGTGGACTAGATTGTCTCGGAGGGAACAGTCTCTGCGGAATGCTGACAGATGGAGTGAAGGGAAGATGTGTTTGGTGGTGGCATCACGCTGGAGTTGGCGAAAATGGCGGGAGGATTATGCTTTACATATGGAGGCTGGTTGGCTGAAATGTGAGAACAAGGGGGACTCTATGCTTGTTCTGGGAGGGAGGGGAGGGAGCGAGGGTAATGGCGTGGGAGATGGACCACACACTGTTGAGGGCTCTGTCAACAACATCCTCCCCTTCTGAATAGAACATTTTCCTCTCTTCCAATGGAGTGACAATCTTTACTTGGTATTCCTACCCTCCCTCCCCCATCCCGACCAAGTCTCGACTTTACGAATTCAGACTGTCTAGAATGTTGACAGTTTTCCACATCTCAATCTGTCACACGTAGTGGAATGGTAGGGGTACTTAGTTACTTCACTTGATTTGCTTCTTGCGCATTTCTCAGAAAGAACTTGTCTGCTCCGAAAGCTAGTGATTCGAAAGCTAGTTGGACTTTAACCTGGTGTTGTAAGACCTTCTTATTGTGCTCACCCCAGTCTAACGCTGGCATCTCCACTTCAAAAGAAATGTGCACTCCATTCATTCCTAAAGTGGACGTGTTTTTTTTTCCCTGTGGCACATAGAAGATAGGAGGAGGCCTTTTGGTCCTTTGAGCCTGCTCCGCCATTTATCACGATTATGGCTGATCATGGTGTTCGTAATGTTCTTGCTAGACGGATGCATTTAACAATGGAGACTTCTTTCTACTTGTTTCACAATTTCAACCAAACATTTGTTTCCTGTTTTACTTTCAAATCATTTTGTAGGATTGTGAACCTTGTCATTCAGCTCATGTCTTATTTGTTATGACACCCTCGGCTAGTGTGCGGTCAATTCCAGCCCCATGTGCCCAGAGTCACAACGCAAGTAAATTCACAAATAATTCGTATAAAAATACCCAAAGACTTTGACCCTTAGCTGCCCAATAATCGGTCACCAGGTTTGTAAATGTAAACACAATGACTGTTTATTTACAACAAGAACTATAATATATAATGCAGTAAATACAACTGGTTAACGATAGACACAGACTGTGGAAAGGGGTCAAAATCATAAGTGATGGGGAATGAAAGAATCTTTATTCCATATGATGGTTTTAGCACATTTTCTTCACGGCAAATTGCAGATTAAAGGGCGCAATTCTCCGCTCCCCACGCCGGGGGGGAGAATAGCGGGAGGGCCTCCCGACATTTTTCACGCCCTCCCGCTATTCTCCCCCCCCCCCCCCCCCCCGCCTGATCTTTTCTTGTAACTTTCGGTGTCTTCCTGAAAATGGAACATTGCTATGTCTTTTCTGCCAACTGGTTCTTCAATTTTTTCAGGGTGACGTTAAATTCATTTAACTTCTTTGTTACTTTCCAGTGGAATGAATATTGCCCTGAGGGATTCTTATAGTGCATGGAGGTCTTTTGACAGATTTTCCATTTCTTTGTGAAGCTTACTTGCTTAATCTTGAACTTTCCTGTAAATCAGTGGAGTCTCTATGAGTTTATTCTGCTGTTCTTCCATGCTGCTGTTTAAGACAATCTTAATTTCTTCATGTTTCTGAATAATTATGCATTCCGTCTGCGTTTGATCTTGAAAGACAATCAACTATTTTTTCAATGTTCATTTTCTTGTTACATCTTCCCAACTCACCCTTGGTTTCAATGCATTGTCTCATTGACTCAACTTGAATCTTGTGCTTCAAATCTTCCTGATCAGCTCTTATGTGAACATTTTCCTGCAGAACAAGTTAATTTACATTTTGCATGTTTTGCTTCTTTGAGTTACCTCAGACAACTTTCCTTCATTCACTGCAATCTGCACACTCCACACTATAATCTGCTGTTGTAGTTTGAATACTTTGTCAGAATGTTCTCGAAGCTCTACTTTTTATACTTTCAGCTGCTTCTCACCAATTTCCTTCTTCTGCACTAAATGCTTCAGCTTGTTAATTGGATTGCGTTGACATAATTGGTAACTATCATGCGGTTTACTTGAATGTTGTCTCCCTTGCTCCCTGCTCTGGGGCACTCACTGTGCGTCTTTTGTTGCCCGCCACCTGGGGCCTCTTATTGCCTTCTCCACTTTATTGGGAGTTGCCTTCTTTTTGGGGTTTCTTCTAATTTTCTGTCCATGAGCGCTTTGGTGTTCTTGTAGTTGTAGCTCAATAAATCCTTCAGCATTTAGTCACTTGTTTTGAGATTACTTGAACACAAGCTACTGGGTGATTAAAGAAAAGCCAAAGAGAAACACCCCATTAATAGAGCTGACTGGGCCAGAGTGAGGAAGGTGCTGCTACAGAGGGGAAGGCAGGCAAGAGGTTTGGGTCTCCCGAACCTGATGTACTACTACTGGGCGGCAAATGTGGAGAGGGTGCGGAGCTCGGTCAGAGGGGTTGATTCCCAGTGGGTCAGAATGGAGGAGAGTTTGTGCAGGGGGTCGGGGCTGAAAGCACTAGCTCCGGGGAAATACTCGGGGAGTCCGGTAATAATAGGTTCATTGAAAATCTAGAGACAGTTTCGCCAACATTTGGGGTTGGGGGCAGGGTCGAGGGAAATTCGGGAGAACCACAGATTTGAGCCAGGGAGGTGGGACGGAAACTTTCGGAAATGAGAAGAGAAGGGGATTAAGACCCTAAAAGATTTCTTTCTTCGGGGTCGATTTGCGGGATTGAGGGAGCTGGAAGCGAAGTATGGGCTGGAGCAGGGAGAAGTGTTTAGATATATGCAGGTTCGGGACTTTGCCAGGAAGGAGATACAGAGCTTCCTGGAGGAACCGGCCTCCACGTTGTTGGAGGAAGTGCTGGCGGCAAGTGGACTGGAGAAGGGGACAGTGTCAGCGGTATACGGAGCTATGCTGGAAAAGGATAAGGCACCACTGGAGGGGATCAAAGCAAAGTGGGAGGAAGAATTGGGAGAGGTTATAGAGGAGGGGGTCTGGTGTGAGGTGCTCCGGAGAGTGAATGCCTCCACCTCGTGTGCGAGGTTGGGGCTGATACAGCTGAAGGTGGTGTACAGGGCACACCTCACAAGGGCGAGGATGAGCCGATTCTTTGAAGGGGTAGAAGATGTGTATGAACAATGCAGGGTGGGGGGGTGCTAATCACGTTCATATGTTTTGGTCCTGTCCAAAGCCTGGAGAGTACTGGAAGGAGATGTTAATGGTAATTTCCAAGGTGGTGCATGGGAAAATGTGAAACTGGACCCGGGTGCCCGGGAGGCCATATTCGGGGTGTCAGACCAGCCAGGGTTGGAAACGGGTGCGGAGGCAGATATCATGGCCTTCGCCTCGTTGATCGCCCGAAGGCGGATCCTGCTGGGATGGAGAGCGGCCTCTCCACCCGGTGCCCTGGCGTGGCGAGGGGACCTGTTGGAATACTTGACCCTTGAGAAGGTTAAGTTGGAATTGAGGGGAAGCTCGGAGGGGTTCTACATGTCATGGGCATTATTTATTATGCACTTTCAAGAACTGGATAACATCGAACATTAGTGGGGGGGGGGGGGGGCTATGTATGTTGAAGATGGCTATGGGTAATCCCTGATTCCTTTTTTTTGTAATTTGTTTATGTTAACATGCGGGCTGATGTCTGGGGCATGGTGGGAGGATGGGATCGTTGTTACTGTTATGGGGTTTGAGATATTTGTTGTTGGTTATTGATTGTTGAGTGTAAATGTGGGAGAAAAATTGTGAAAAAGGAGAATAAAAATATTTTTAAAAAAAAATAGAGCTGACTGAACTCAACAACAGCAAACTGGCACCTTTAACATAATAAGATATCTCATAGTGCTTCACAGGAAGATTAGAAAACAACATATGATACTGAGGCATGACCAAAAGCTGGAGTAAAATGCTAGGTTTTAAGGTGCGTCTTAAAAAAGGTGCGACTTAATGGCCTCGTCACTCCGACTTGGTAAAATGGTTCACGTATCGCAAATCTCGCGAGAGGCCTCTTGCGAGATTCAATGGCCTTGCCCTGACAAGTCTCATCGACACTTGATAAATGAAATCTCATGAGATGTCGCGATCTGGATCTCACCCTCGCTGGCTGAGATCCAGCTTAACATATTGAAGTGAGCCATTAGACTAATTTAAATATGCCTGTGCCATGTTCTCCTAGGGCCCGGGAACTACCAGCCACACCTGGGAGACCTCACCATGGTGCCGTTTGTACTAGTTTCCACAAATGTGGACCATTGCACCTGGGGGCGTCTGTTAGGCCCTGGGCGGCCAAGCTCTGGGCAGGGTGGTCTTGCCCTCCACATTTTGGGAGACATTGAAGGCGTTGGTATGGGGGGAAGTCATCGCATTTAAAGTGCTTCGGGACAAGGTGCAGAGATCAGAGAAGCAGTGATTGACTGGCACCATTCTGGGGGTAGATCAGCGGTACTCTGTGGCTTCTACCAGGGAACTCTTGGCAGAGTGGAAGAAGCTGCAAGAGGAATTTGATTTGATGATGATAGGGAAGATAGTGGCCCAGCTTCGTAGAGCAAGTGATTTTGAGTGATTATGGGGAGAAGCACAGTAAGAAGTCTTTCAACACCAGGTTAAAGTCCAACAGGTTTGTTTCAAACACTAGCTTTCGGAGTGCAGCTCCTTCCTCAGGTGATTCATTCACTTCAAGACTTCTTACTGTGCTCACCCCAGTCCAACACCGGCATCTCCACATCATGGGGAGAAGGCGAGCCACCTACTAGCGCACCATTTGCGGCGACAAGCTGCCGCAAGGGAGATAGTATAAGTGAGGGAAGAGGGAAGAGAACTCGTGACAATGTCGGAGGGTATTAATAAAGTGTTTATGTCATTCTATAAGAAGTTATACAGGTCTAAATCCCGGGGGAGGGGGATAAAATGGTGTGTTTTATTTTCAGGGATTAATATTCCCAGACGTTGAGTGGGGGAGAAGTGGCAGGGATTGGAGGCTCTGGTGTGGTTACAGGAGGTGATGGAGGCAATTGTCCCAATGCAGTCAGGGAAGGCAATGGGCTAGATGGTTTCCCGGTTGATTTTTATAAACGGTTTGCGACGGAGCTGGCCCCACATCTCCTGGAGATGTTCTCCGACTCTTTGACACAGGAAGAATTACTGGCCAAGCTTGCTAAGACATCTATTTTATTGATCCCCAAGAAAGGAAAGGACCCGATGGGGTGTGGGTCATAGAGTCCCATCTCCTTGTTAAATACAGATGTGAAAGTTCTGGCTAAGATAGTAGCACTACGGCTTGAGGGGTGTGTTCCTGTTGGGCTTCTCGGGAGTTGTCAGGTATTGTGAGAAGGGGTAGAGAACACAGAGTTTCGCTATATGTGGGTGATTTGTCATCGTATATATCTAATCCGCTGGGATGTATGGATAAGATTAGGAAAATATTAGGGACAAGATGGAGAGGTCAGAGAGGCAGCGATTGATTGGTGCAATTCCAGAGGTACATCGGCGGTACTCTGTGGCTTCTACCAGGGAACCCTTGGCAGAGTAGAAGAAGCTGCAAGAGGAATTTGATTTGATGACAATGGGGAAGGTAGTAGGCCAGTTTCATGGAGCAAGGAGTGTTTTGTGTGAGTATGGGAAAAGGCTAATTACCTATTTGGTAGCCTCTGAGCTACAAATTGGATATGACCAAAAGTGAAGTGTTTCCAGTAAATGCCCTGGGGAGAGGGGCAGATTGAGTGCCCTTCCATTGAGGCTGGCCAGAAGTAGATTCAGCCAATTAGGTACTCAGGTGGCCCATGACTGGACCATGATGTATAAATGTAATCTGGCGGGCCTGGTGGAGAGGGTAAAAGAGGATTTAAAAAGGTGGAATGCCCTTCTGCTTTCAATAGCTGGGCGGGTGCAGACGGACAAGATGAACGTCCTGCCAAGGTTTTTGTGTGTGTTTGTTTCCCTCCCGATATTCCTGCCGAAGGCGTTCTTCTGTAAGATGCACATAATAATTTAAGATTTTGTATGGGCTGGTAAGACACCATGGGCTTGGTGGGTATTCATCCAAAGGAAACAGTGAGTGTGGGGGAGGGGGGGGAGAAGAGGCAGAGTGGGTACAGGTGATGGAGGCATTGTGTAAGGGGGCTAGCTTGAGGATTTTAGCTGGCCCCGCTCCCGTTTGACCCTTGGAAGTATACGAAAAGTCTGGTGATGGTGTATTCCTTAAAGGTTTGGAGCCAGTTGAGGCGGCGTTTTGGATTGGAGGACATGTTGGTGCTGGCCCCTATATGTGGGAATCACTGCTTCGCCCCAGCAGGGTTGGATGCAAGATTTGAGTGGTGGAAAGGAGAGTTGGGAAGGGTGAAGGACTTAATCTTAGAAGGTAGGTTTGCAAGCTGTAAGGAGTTACGGAGAAGCACAAATTGCCAGCGGCGGGGGTGGGGGTGGGGGGGGGGGGGGGGGGGGGGGGGGGAGTTTAAATATCCACAGTGTCGAACGTTCATGCAGAAGCAATTGTCCTTGTTCCCTCGGCTGTCAAATCACAACTTGCTTGATCGCTTGCTCTTGCCAGATGAGTTGGGAGATGGGAGAATTGCAGACATCTATGGGTGGCTGGTGGACATAGGGCAAGCACCGATTGAGGAGATAAAGCAGAAGTGGGAGGAGGAGTTGGATATGGAGTTGGGAGTGAAATTATGCGCCAGATCAATGATACATCTTCACGTGCTAGGATGAGCTTGACACAGTTCAAGCTGGTGCATAGGGCCCATATGACATCAACGCAAATGAGTGGGTTCATCGCAGGATAGGTCTGAGAGGGATAGAGGGGCACCAGCTAACCATGTCCACATGTTCTGGTTATGTCCGCAGTTAGTGGGGTTCTGGGGCTTGATATCTGAAGCACTAGCAAAAGTTGTGGGATGGAGATGTTACCGGGTCCTCTTTAAACACAGAACATAGAACATCCAGTGCAGAAGGCGGCCTTTCGGCCCATCGAGTGCACCAACCTACATTAAGCCCTAACTTCCACCCTGTCCCCGTAACCCACTAACCCCTCCTAACCTTTTTGGACACTAAGGGCAATTTGTCATGGCCAATCCGCCAACTTGCACGTCTTTGGGCTGTGGGAGGAAACTGGAGCACCCGGAGGAAACCCACGCAGACACGGGGAGAACATGCAAACTCCACACAGACAGTGACCCAGCAGGGAATCGAAGCTTGATGTAATCTTTGGGGTGTCGGAAATGCCGGGCATTATGAAGGGAAAGGGGGTCCGTGTCCACCACATAGATCACCCGGAGGCGAATTTTATTGGAATGGAAATCGGAGGGACAACCAAAATTGTCACATGGTTTGGGTATGTTGCAGAATTCCTTAAATTGGAGAAGATTAACTTTTCCCTTTGGGGCTCGGATGGGGCGGGGGGGGGGGGGGGGGGGTCGTTCTGGACGAGATGTAGGCTACTCTAGTCTCTGTTTACAGATTTGTTTGTTGCCATGGGGTAGGGGGTGGGGCAGTGGGGAGGAGGGGAAAGAAAAGAGGGAAATGGAAGTTTAGGGGAGAAAAAGGGAAAAAGTGTAATATTAGGAGGATTGTATTTTGTTATTGAATGATTGTTTGTATGTTGTTATGTATGCCCTGATATGAATAAAAATAATTTTTTGAAAAGAATCGTGCCCAAAGAGTTGGAGAGCTTTTGGGAGGGAAAATCATGATTCACAGAAATAGTCATAGAAGCACACGGAGCAGGCAAATTGGAATGCCAACAGTGGCAACTGTTAGAAAAATTAAATATCCAGAAGGTAGCGAGGAGGCAAACAAACGACAGGAAAGCCAATTAAGGTTGTTAAACAGCCAGTCGATTGTGTACTTCTGAACACTATTAAATGCACTTTTTGAAATTACCAGGAATGCCATCCGATCTTTGACAAGGGCAGCACGGTAGCACAGTGGTTAGCACTGTTGCTTCACAATGCCAGGGTCCCAGGTTCAATACCCAGCTTGGGTCATTGTCAGTGCAGAGTCTGTGTCGGTTTCCTCCAGGTGCTCTGGTTTCCTCCTACAGTCCAAAGGTGTGCAGGCTAGGTGAATTGGCCACTCTAAATTACCCTTAATGTCAAAAATGGTTAGGAAGGGTTATTTGGGTTAAGGCAATAGGGTGGAAGTGTGGGCTTAAGTAGGGTACTCTTTCCAAGGGCCGGTGCAGACACGATGGGCCAAATGGTCTCCTTCTGCACTGTAAATTCTATTATGTGAAGTGAAATCTGCTGGTGTTGAAATGAGGTGACTGATACGCGACTTGAAATGAGGTGACTGATACGCGACTTGAAATGAGGTGACTGATACGCGACTTGATACGGGCGCTGTTTGAACTAGAAGCATTGCGACAGTATCAAATTATGATATGTTAAACTTGCCTTTCTACTCTATGGAAGGAAATGGATTACAGTCTGGCTAGCATTAAAACAATTCAGACCTCTTGTGACATTTATTTTCCTTCCTGCAAAATCAAGATGATCTTTTAAACTGGAGAAAAATACTTTCACTCAACCAGGTGAGGTTTGGCAAGGAAAAATATGATGCAGACGTATATTGCTGCAAACTTTCGAGAGCCTTCCAATATTTGACTTCTACAGTGGGAATAATTTAATTGAATGTCAACAACCCTCTCCCAAAAGTAAAATAAAACATGAGAAAACTCAGAATGAAAAAAATGTGTTCATCACTGGAAGCTCATTCCTGCCACAAAGAATGTCCACAATTCAGTTTGTAATCTAATTGTCCATTTGGCTTAGTTAGACATTTGCTTGCCTCCCAGTCACATGTTCAAGTCTCATCTCAGGACTGGAGCACATAATCTAAGCTGACACTCCAGTACCGAGGAACTGCTGTATTGCCAGAAGTACTGTTCTGTGGATGATTTATTAAACTGAGCCCACAAATGCGTGTCCCAAAGTTTCAGCTGGACAATGAAAAGTTGACAAAGGGCAGTGTGTTCTCTTGGTGATATAGCTGACATTCCTCTGTGAACCAAAACCTCAGAAATAGATAATAATGCACCAGACTCTTGCGCAAAATAGTTGTTGTTGTACCCGACTTGCTCTCAGGATAAAGCCGTTGAAACTTGCGAGAGCCTCTCGTGAGAAATGCGACGCTCGAACCGCCTCACTAGATCCTGCACTGGGCGTGACCTAGATCAGCATAGTTAAATCAGCTGCATGGCTCATTTAAATATACGTTCGCCGGATTCTCCCAGTGCCCAGGACTCAAGGGTGGTGCCTCGTTGAGGTGCCCTTTAGTACTGGTCCACACAAACGGGGACCAGGCATAACAGCACAGGTGGGGCGGCCTTCCATCTCATTAGAGACCCCAGGTGGTCAGGGACAGGACAGGGTTGTATCCTGGTTCTCCCTCTGGCACCTGGTCGCCTTGGCACTGCCAGCCTGGCACCCTGGCAGTGCCACCCGGACACCGTGGCAGTGCAACCCTGACATTGACATTGTGCCCAGGTGACACTGAGGCTGGCAGAGGCACTGCCAGGGTACCAGGCTGGCAGTCCCCGTGTGCAAGGCTGACAATGTCATGCTTCGGGCCCCAGGCGCCTGTATCAAGTAGAGGGGAGGGATGGAGGGGGCTCCCGGGGGCCTTCCCAAGATTGGAGGTGTGGTTGGGATCAAAATGGGGAGGGCCTGAAAGGGAGGGGTGGGGGTGGGGGGGAAGATCAGAGCAGGTTCCAAAATGGTGCTCCGATCTGGAGCTCGCCGGCATGAAATCACTCTAAGTGAGGCCTTGGCTGAGAATCAGCCAGAAGCAAATAATGCCCATTGCTGCGGCTACAAGAGGATCCTGGCAATATGAGTCATGGATGCCGATCTAAGGTAAATTGGGTTTTTTAGGGAGGGATTGAGGATCCTATCGAGGTGGGAGAGGGGTGATAGCTCAGGATTTGGAGGCCGGAGGGGAAGGCTCAAACGGGATTGACATCTTGAGGTTGCCCAATATGCTCAGGGAACCCCTCAAATGGAGGTATCTCTATTATTCCTGCCTTTTCAACTCAGACAGTGAAAAAGCAGGCTGGCCATTGGGCTCCACCTTCCATCTCCCATTGTATTGTGGCAGTGAAGGTGGAATCAAGCCCTAAACGGGCCATAATTGGCAAATTCAGTGCCTAAATAGACCCAAGGGCAGGCAGGTAAGCTGATGGGTAACAACTTGGGAATAGGCAGGAAGGTGGTGCGCTGCCCACTCATTCTATTTTATGTGCCCCCTGCCAAAAACACGCCTGATGGGGAATATGAATGCATTCCTACAATATGATTCAGAAACATATTTAACATGTAGTGACAGCACACAAAAGTTATTCATATGCAACCCAATATCTTGGGTTACTCTAAACCTGGCAGGAATGATGTAGACATGTGGTTAAGATGGAAGAGGGTTTATACTGCATTCTGAATGAGTTATCATCCCGAACCATTTTACCACAGCTGAAATCAGGCATGGGAAGATTACACTCTCCAGAAGAGAGGGATTCAAATTTAAATGGCAGAGCTGAATCATGGTAATATTAATTTAAATGGAGACTGACTAAAAGTCACGCAGCGCCGCGATTCACCCCACTAGTCACCAGCACTTTGTTGTGTTTTGGGCCTCAAGAGTATTTTTCCCTATCGAGGCCATACCTTGCTCTTCTCCTGCAATGGCTAGCTGACCAGCTCCTCGCAGATAGGGTACCATTTTGACCAGCTGCCCCATTCTCTACACCTCCCTGCTTTCAGGACGCCCCCGCCCCCACTTTCAGGAACCCCCCCCCCCCCCCCCGCCTTCACCCCTCCAACCTTTTCATGGCTGCTTGAATCCCCCTCTCTCATGGGCATCCTGACCCCATAAGAAAACTCTGGTATTCCCCTGCCTCAGGCCTAGATTTTTGAGAGGTCATGGAGATGTTGCGGACCTTTAGAAATGGCAGGGGAGGGCAGCATGGTGGCCTAGTGGTTAGCACAACCGCCTCACGGCGCTGAGGTCCCAGGTTCGATCCCGGCTCTGGGTCACTGTCCGTGTGGAGTTTGCACATTCTCCCCGTGTCTGCGTGGGTTTCGCCCCCACAACCCAAAAATGTGCAGAGTAGGTGGATTGGACACGCTAAATTGCCCCTTAATTGGAAAAAATAATTGGCTAATCTAAATTTATAAAAAAAAAAGAAAAAAAGAAATGGCAGGGGGACAAAAATGGCAAAGTCGCTTTGTCTCATGGGTGAGTCTGTTAATTGAGGCTCTCTCCGCAAGTGTTTGTAAAATCACCATGAGTTTGGGTCTTTTCAGTATGGGGGAGGAGGGGAGGATGTAGAGACATCCTCTTTCTCCGCTTCCATTTGCTTTAATGGTTGAACAATTGGCCATTACCCTGAGGGCCTCAGACAAGTGGAGCAGGATAGTTAGGGGTGGAATGGAACATAAGGTGACGCCGGCGTAAACACCGGAGTGGTGTACGCCGGCATCAACGGGCCCGCTGGCCCAGCAATTCAGCGGTCTTCAGGGGGCCAGCAAGGTGCCGGAATGCTGCGCGCTGCTCTGGCACCGAAAGGCGGCCCTGCATGGCCGGCATGTGTCCGCACATGCGCGTGACGGCCATCTCCGCAGCAGCGCATGCGTGCGGTTGCCGTCTCCGCGGCGAGCAACATGGCAGGGACCTACAGCAGGCCTGCGCAGAAGGAGGTAGGCCCCCTCCAAATGAAAGGCACCCGCCGATCGGAAGCCCCCGATTGCGGGCTCGGACCCTGTTGGGCCCCCCCCCCCCCGGAGTCAGATCCTCCCGCCCATCCCCCACCAGGACGTCCAACGCGACCGCGGGTCCGAGCTCCCTCCAGGTGGTACCAGGTTGGAACCACGCCGGCAGGACTCGGCGGGAGTCCAGCTGGTCGACCACAGAGAATCACCACGGAGGCCTCTTTCAGCAGCCCCCGACCAGCGCCACGGCGACTGCGTGGGCGCGATTGGCGGCGATTCTCCGGTCGCTGGAGAATCGCGTCCCGGCATGACGGGAATTTCTTGCGTACCCAGCGATCCTCTGACCCGGCGTGGGCTCAGAGAATCCCGTCCAAGGTGTCTCTGTGTGCAGCTGATCTTCTATTGTACGTGAGGGATCCGGGGCCAGCCATGGGAGACATAATGGGCAGGATTCTCTGATCCTGAGGCTAAGTGTTGACGCCGTTGTAAACGCTGTCGTGTTTCCCAACACCGTCAACATGACCTCAGGAGCTGCAATTCTGACCCTCACAGAGGGCCAGCACGGCACTGGAGCGACCCACGCCGCTCCAGCTGCTGATCCTCGGTGTCAGGTGCAGTGGGACCGGCGTGATGGCCGCGCATGCACAGTGGGTCCCTTCTCTGCGCTGGCCCCGACGCAACGTGGCGTAGGGCTACAGGGGCTGGCGCAGAACAAAAGAGGCCTCCAGCCCGAGAGGCTGGCCCGCCGATCGGTAGGCCAGGCCACAGCGGCAGCCCCCCCCCCCCCCCAGGGTCATCCCACCAGACCGTCCCCCGCCGGCTAAGAGCAGGTGTGGACGGCGGTGGCGGGACTCGGCTTTTTTAGCGTGGTCGCTTGGCCCATACCGGACCGAGAATCGTCGGGGGGGGGACTGTAGAGCGGCACCCCGACCCACGCCGCAGCAACCTCGCCGGCGCCAACTGACGGACCGGCGTCAGGGCGGCGTGGCGTGATTCACGCCGTTCCTGCCGATTCTCCGGCCTTGCCCCGTGTGAGAGAATCCCGCCCAATGACTATATTGAAGAGCTTTTCTGGTCAGCATTTTAGGAGAGGGAGCCAGTCTGAGGATACTACCTCTCCTCCCTGAGTATCGGCTCGGCTCCATAAATAGATTTATACCAGCCTGGTGCAGAAGGCCAAAGCTGACCTACAAAGATGGGACAGCCTCCCTTTTTTCTTGGCAGACAGGGTCCATTCACTCAAGATTAACGTCTTGCCAATATTCCTGTTTTAATTTCAGTGTCTTCTGGTATTTTTACCCAAGTAATATTTTTGGGGGTTGAGCGGCTTATATCAGGTTTCATATGGGCAGGTTAAGTCTCTGAGGATTCTGAGGGGTATCCAACAGAGGGACAGACAAATCTGATATTTTATTACTGGGTTGCTAAAGTGGAGAAGGTGTTGGGATGCTGTGGGGACCTGGGATCTACCTGGGTGAAGATCGAGTCTAGGTCTGCAGAGGGTCCACCTTGGAAACACTGGTGAAGGCTTCTCTTCCATTTGCTCTGAAAAAGTACTCATCAAACCCAGTGGTTGTCACCACTTAAAAAATGTGAAGATAGCTCCGCTGGTTTAGCATACTGGGCTTTTAAAGCAGACCAAGGCAGGCCAGCAGCACGGTTCAATTCCCGTACCAGCCTCCCCGAACAGGCGCCAGAATGTGGTGACTAGGGGCTTTTCACAGTAACTTCATTGAAGCCTACTCGTGACAATAAACGATTTTCATTTCATTTCGTTTTCAACATTTCAAGCTGGGGTCAGTGTCAAGACTGATCCCTATTTGTGTTAATTACATGTTCGAACCAGTAAGGTTAGATGCCACATTTGGGGTGTGGAAGGGGAAGCGGCTGGAGAGAGTGTCTGATCTATTTCGGGGGGGGGGGGGGGGGGGGGGGGGGGGGCGGTTTTCTACTCTGGAGGAATTGAAGAGAAATTTGGGCTCTCGGGTTCGGATTTGTTGAGGTACCTTCAGATACAACATTTTGTTAGACGGATGTTTCCGGCACTCCCAGTGGCGCTGTTATCCTCCTTGCTGGAGGGAATCCTTTCTTGCACAGGGCAGTATGTCTGGCATATCTGGCCGGATTCTGGAGCAGGATTTGGTCTCAGCAGAGGGGCTGAAGGCCAAATGGGAAGAGGAGCTGGGGTCTATATTTGAGGCTGAGGTGGGTGTGAGGCCCTTTGTTAATAAAAATATATCGGGCGGAATTCTCCACCTCACTGAACCCGCTTTCTGGCAAGCCACGCCCTCACCAGCAGCGGAATCCTCCATCCCGGCAGCCAGCCAATGGGATTTACCATGGTGGCCAACCCCACACCATCGGGAAATCCACGGGCGTGAGCGCTGCTGCTGAAGCGGAGGATGTCGCCAATGGAGAATTACGCCCATCTTCTTTAAATGGGAACGTCATGCTCCCATTTCTGACAGATCCCGTTTTCACAGATGAAGGGAACGTAAACTCACGAGGGCTATTTCAATTCAGTGTTCAGTTCAAACAGATTAATTATCGCTGTAATAAGGGTCTTAATCTGAAGTGTTGGAGGCACAAATTATTAGAGTGGATGTAAATGCTCTTGAAGTGCTGATCAGGTCTGTATAACTGTTATAATGCAAAGTTATTTTGATCCCCAACCCTGTGATAATAAAATAAAAACAGGCTGCCCATGTCAGTGAGAGTTGTAAAAACTCTTCTAGTTACCATGACCTGAATTTTTTTGGATGACGGGGTCTTACTTCCCACCATCCGAAGAGTTGGCGGGGAACACATCCCTGCCCACTCTGAGTGGCCCACAGCCATTTAATGCTCGAATGGAGATCTCCGGGGAGAGGTAGGGGTGGGGATGTGGAGGCAGGTTCAGAGGCCACCAGATCTAATACCTGATAACAAAAAGGGGCTTCTTATGGAGGTGCACCCATCTTCCTGCCTGACTCTGTTCTTTTTTGAGCTTTCACAATCCAGGGAAATCCTCCCAATTGCCTAGATGTTGAGCTAGGTGGAAAATGGCCTGTGGCCACTTTAAGGCTCTAATTGGGGTAATGGTGGACTTCCTGTGTGAGGCCTTGCCTGCCCCAGCATAAAATCACTATTTGGTTGGGGCTGGTAGGAACCCAAAGGGAATCCCACCCCTTCAATTTCACACTCCCCCTGCCTAAAAACCTGTCAATGGGGGAGCATATAATTCTGGCGTATAGTTATTTGTTGAAATTTAGCCAATTTCTGTGACTTCTGGGACATTAACCAATTATCATTATGAATAGTTGGCCATTTCCATACGCTATAATTATCTCAGCATGCTTCATAATTTCACAATTTGATTGCAACTCAGAGAGATTATTAAAGGATTAGCTGTCTTTATTGTGGCCTGGCAAATAGAAGATTGTTTATAAAAGGAATTAAGCACTTGAGCAGACTTAAATATTTTGAATGGGCTTTCATAAATGGTAGTGTTTTTTAATACAGTGAAGGCTGTATTAAATATTTAGAAGTTTACCTTACTTCATCTCAGCATAGTCCCTGGGCTTTGCCCATGGTAGATTTTGGGTGAGTTGGTGCGGAGGATGTAAAGGCCAAGGGTGGTGGGTGCGATGGCATGAGTTGACATTAAGTTGGCATTGACACTATACAAGGCCACATGGTTTGTGGGGGTCATGGGTTGACATATGGTGGCATCAGGTTGACATAGGGGTATAGGGTTGGATGAGGGACATGGTTTAGCATTAAATTAGATGGGGATATGAAGGTGAGGTGTGAATATGTTTTCGTTGATGAGCCTAAAATTTAATGAAACAACTGGGATGAAGTCTAAGAGAATCAAGGTGGGCCTTTTAAACAGTCTTCCTTGGCACTCGGCAGCCCTTGTGTCTGCCTCTGACTGACATGCATGGGTAGCACGCCCAACTCTATCCTGCACTAGCCAATGGGATAAAGATTGTGTCATTTGGGGGAGTTTCTCCCAAGGTGGGTGCAGCAAACTGGGAAACATCCCGCTATGTGCTCCCCGCCTCATGACCAAAGAGCTGTGCCCCAGTGTTGATGCTGCTTGGAAATCTTACATAATCCTCAGGGTGGAATTTTATCTCTGGCGCATCCTTCCCGATTATGGAACAGGAGGTGAGTGCCATTTCTGCTCTCTTGCCAGTTTCTAGATCCATAGAATCCCATAAAATCCCTACAGTGCAGAAGGGGGCCATTCGGTAGATAGAGTCTGCACTGACCCTCCAAAAGGACATCCTACCTAGGCCCACTCCCCTGCCCCATTCCCCTTAACCAACCTGCACATGAAGGGAGAATTTAGCATGAACATTCTACCTAACCTGCACTATGGGACTTGGACTGTGGGATAAAACCAGAGCACAAGGAGGAAACCCATGCATCCACGAAAGAAAGTGCAAACTCCACACAAACAGTCACCCGAGGTCAGAATTGAACCCAGGTCCCTGGTGCTGTGAGGCAGTGGTGCTAACCACTGTGCCACCATGCCGGTACTTAAAACTTAAAGTTTGGTAGTACATGAGAGGCCTGTGTACCCACGCTGTGCCGGAAGCTTTTCAGTAGTGAAACCCCGTCAGCTTACAATGCAAGAGGTAAGAGTGGGTTATTAAAGAGCTTCCTGGTCAGGGAAAGAGATTTTTCATCATGGCCACAACATTGCTAACAAACTACATTGCCTTTTAAACAAAACCTGAGAGCAGAAAGTTGGTAAGGGTGCTTTTCAAAATTAAATTTCATTGCAAATATTTCACATTACATTGGTTTCACTTTATTCGCATCATAGAATTTACAGTATAGAAGGAAGCCATTTGGCCCATCGAGTCTGCACCGGCCCTTGGAAAGAGCACCCCACTTAAGCCCACACATCCCTGTAGCCCAGTAACCCCACCTAACCTAAAGGCAATTTAGCATGGCCAATCCACCTAACCTGCACATCTTTGGACTGTGAGAGGAAACCGGAACACCCGGAGGAAACCCACGCAGACACAGGGAGAACGTGCAGACTCTGCACTGACAGTGACTCAAGCCAGGAATCAAACCTGGGACCCTGGAGCTACGAAGCAACTTTGCAAACTACTGTGCTACCATGCCGCCATGGTTATTTATTGAGATTAGCTTAGTCAATTAGCTTTAGTGGCAAATTACATGTCCAAATTTCATGACTGTGTAATAATTGGATGTCAGGTCTCTGATAATTTGATAGTGGAGATATACATCTGCAATTTCTGACAGATTGGTAAATCGCTTGGCCATTTAGCAGATTCAGTGTTCAGCCTATAGCCACCTGATTCCAATCTCTGAAGTCAGGAGATAGGTATGCCACGATACTGTAGAGACAGAGTGAGCATATAGATGGAAGAATGACGGTTGCCTGGCAGATTAGAAAATTTGCAGGCTTATTACAACACCAAAATTGGTGCTTACCTCTTACCGATTCCGGGACCTGTGAGGGGCTAGCAACAGCACCGGGTGAAACCCCCGGCTTCTGCGCCAAAATCAGCTGGAGAATGGCTGGGTCCCTGGCCGTGCATGCACACGGCGACGACCTGCAGCAGTCGCGCCATACAACATGATGTCGGCCATGCATGGACCTGGCCCACTAAATACAGCCTCACAGGCCACCCATTAGCCACCCCATACTAGTCCCCCTCGGCCTCACAGAAGCCCCCGCAGCCTGCAGCCGCCACGCCGAGTTCCCGACCGCTCAGGCCAGACGTCAACCGCGCGGTTGGGAACTCGGCGTGTGGCGCGCGACACAATGACGCCATTTCTGAGGGGGCGGAGTCTCAAAAACCAGTGTCAAACCGGCACCGCCCCCAATCTGAGGGGTTGGAAGGGATTCTCCGCCCGATCACCAATTACAATATCGACGTCGGGCAGCAGAGAATCCTGCCCAGTACCTATGGTTTCATAAATGTCGAAAATTGATTGTGAAACATCATACATCAGGAAACCCGGAATTAATAAAGCATTAATGAATCAATTGAGACTAAAATCACAGTGTTTAAGAACAAAAAAAGGAGGACTTGCTTGGAGATTTGGAAGATGACTTTTTGGCAACAGAACAGGGGAAGAGCTTCATGAGACGCTCTTTTATACTGCGCTTGGTACCATTCTGAGTGTAGATGAAACCTAAAAGATACATCATTAGCATTTGTTAAACCTCTGGGCTTCAAAGAGAACTTTGTGCATGCTTCATGCAGTGCCACAGTGTCACTGGTTTGCAATGATAATCATGCAACAAGCAGATGTTATTTTAGATTGAGGGAGTCAGTTTCAGAGGGCAGGATTCAGCCATATCCTTGGAATCCACACTCAGGACAAAACGTTTGCAGTTCATTACATTCCAACTATTCTTTTATTTATAGTTTAAGCAAACACCCAGAGAAGGAGGAGGGGTAAGAAATTCTAGAAAACAGAAAATAGCAGATTGCTTTTTCTCCCGTTGAGTTAATGCAAGTGCCCTGCTATTAGACTGCAGCACACAGAGAAACAAGGCAGAAATCGTGAGGCCCCTCCTGAGATGGTTTTATCTCGTTCCTCATAATCCAAAATATCGTGAATTCTGAAATTTTATTTAGTAACTGGAAAGCATAATAAAACATGGTTGTTTAAGAGCTGGGAGTTTTTTGATGTAAACAACTGAGACAAGTAGAACTGTTGAAAGTTGAGGACATGCTAATGGTTTCTAAACAATTCAACATGTGATTCTTATTCCATAAATTAATGTCACTTGTTATATTGTGCTCAAAACACAAGTTTCAACATTGCGATATATATATAATTATTTGCATGTATTTATTATTGTAATTCTTTTAATGCCAGGTTGATCAATCTGGAATGTTAGCTCTGTGAAATAAATGAAGCCGTCTATCATCTATCTGGAAAAACACTTTCTACCAAGCTCTGATGCTAATTTTTATAATTAATTTTTACAATGAACAAATGAGAACAATACTGAAATTTTAATATTTGAATGAAGTGGAAGTTGTGACTTTATTTGCGATTTTTGTTAGGTTTAGTTTGTCACAGAGAATATTCTCATTGGAGTGACTTTTACTTCATATGGTGAAAAGTGGGTAGAGAAAGAAGCCCTTCATTTACAGGGAAACAGGATGGGAGGGGTGGTGTACTGGCTGGGAAACCTGTAAATACAGGTAGCCTGGAGGTCCTGCTGAACTCAATGGATTCATTTAAGTTTTTGTCTCCATTTCCCAGCCAAATCAAGATTGCCATGCAGAATGACCTGTGGCATAATGCCAAAGCCAGGAAGCGGAAATGAGAGAGGGAGGGAGAGAGGGAGAGGAGGGCCCAGAGGCAGAAACAAAAAGACTGCAGAAGGGATTGTGGAGCTAGGGAAGATTGTGAGTCCAATGGGTCAGGGTGGATTGGAAAGGACCTTTTATCAAGGTGAGTGAAGCTGCTTCACCTGGGAAGCTGCTCCTCTGGGCCCCAAGTGTTGCTCTGGAAGGGAGCCTAATGTTTGCTCCAGTCATTTTCATCTCCCTCCATTTGTCAGGTTTCCTGATCCCTATGAAATCTGGCCTGAAGGGATTAAATCAAAAACCTGTCAAAATTTGAGGCACACAATCTCAGTAAAACATTTAAATTATGGACCTGCCTCAGAAGAGTAGTTTAGTCACCTGCCCGCAAATTGCTTCTGTTCAAACCAAAAGTTGAAGACTTGGTTGGGTTGATTTCCAATTTTTGAAAATTTTGGAATTTTTCACCTGTCCTGAGCAATTAAAGTTCTCCGAGAATCTCTTTCATCAAGAGAAAATTGGATGCGTTCAGTTATCTGGGAATATAAAATTACAGTCTCATCATTCTTACTGTCTCAAATCACAGAGGCTTAGAAACCATTTATAAAGCATAGATGCACATGTTGATCTACCTTCATTAAAAATCCATATGCAGTGCACATTCTCCATATGACCACAGCACTGCACTTCAGTACTTTTGCCTTCCAGGTTTCCATTGCAGTTTTAAAAATCTATCAATGGTAAAATGCCACTCAGATCATCCACTAATCAGTGTTTAATCATAGTAACTCAAACTTTTCACGTTATAATAAATTATTAACAATATTTTATGAATTTATATCACCACTATAAAATTTGATTGCAACTCACTGTTGCAAAAAGATAAAATTCTCTTTATCTTTTCATCAAATGGCATGATAACAACCAGCATTGCATACTTGTGGAATTATCTTGTCAACATGCCTGGAATAAAATGTCATCTTTATTTATTGAAATAGTCAATGCACTTTGGTTGAAGCTAAATTTTGAGGGGAATCAAATATATCATATATATATATAATCATATGGGATTTCTACACTTAAATCTTCTCCAAATCTTATATCACCCAGATGCCAAACTAAGACAACAACATGTACTTATACAGCACCTTTAAAATAATAAGACATTTCAAGGCACTTAGAGATTTTTGCAAACAAAATATGACACTGAACCACCTAGGAGATATTAGGCCAGATGACCAACAGCTTGATCAAAGAAGCAGGTTTTAAGGAGTCTCTTAAGAATGATAGTGAAATAGAAAAATACTGAGCTGTAGGGAGGGAATTCCACAACTTACAAAGCAATTGGCAGCACGGTCTCCAGTGGTGCATTGATTAAAATCAGAGATGTTTAATTCAAGGGGTGTTGATGTTTTCAATATTTATTTTAATCAATGGCATCCTGGAAAGTAATTTGAATTAATTATACCCTGCTTTCATCAGGCTTTAGGAATCCTTTGGACAAGTAACATACATTAATCAATAGCATTTGCACCAAACTTTGTGGTTTCTGTGTTAATACCTTCATTTGATTTACTATTCATTATTTCAGGCACTTGTTCTAATTTTCTCTTAAAATATATTGGCAATGCTGAGGTAACGGGGATTTTCTGGTTTTTAAAAAATAATTATGAAGTGCAAAATGAGCTTGTCTATTTAAGGATAGCTTATCAGAAATTCTGTGCTAAATCAATTTGAAACTGCAACAAATGGAGGGTGGGGGAGGAAGAGGGAGACATCCCTACCTTCATATTAACTTTAAATTCCAGCAGCGGGCCAGATCTAATTTATCCATCTATGCAGAAGGGATCAGTGTGTGAGTTGTCAGCTGGTATGTAAATGCTTGGACCTGACTCACCAATATTGGTTTTCATTTCATACATACTGAAAAACTGAATAGATTTTAGACAAGCCACACGACTTTTGAGTCATGAAGCTATGGATTGGCCCATAGCTCCACCTATCTAATCTCTCAAGGTCTCAGGAATGTAGCACTGAGCGATGCTTGATCCTCAAGGACCAATCTCATCAATTAACCTTCTTTTGACCTTCCTAATCAATGCATAGTTCAGAAACTCAGGGGAGAAGCCAGGTAAAATTCAGTTTTATATATTTAGTTATAAGGTGTACTTTGAAAAACCTAATGAAAATGCTGTGTTTTGATGCCTCTGGCTCCATGGAGATCCTTGGCTTTATATTAGAATGTGCCACTGCTGGCAAAAGTAACAATGTCCTAATGTAAATCAACATTAATGTTATTTTTAAGCATGCTCATAATAATACAGGCGAGAAGCCATTAGGGACAAATTATTTTGAGAGTGAAATTTAAGATAACATTATGAATACAAAAAAATATCTTTTATACCACCTCTCCACAAATCTCATCAAAAGTGCATATAATCTGGTGCTATTAAATGCAGAATGCATTTGTTTCCTGCATTTCAAATTTAAGGGCTGAAAATAATGCTTGAAAATCTGATTAGAAAAGTCATAAATCTATATCCTTCTGGCTGCCTCAAAACAGAATGTAATATGTGAGCACATAGTCATTTTTCACCATCTACCATCTACCTATATCATGCATCAAGAATATTGCACTTAAACATCAGTCGCCAACAGGATATATAAATGAAACTACTGACACCCAACTCCATTGTTGAATTCGCCCTTTTTTTCAAAAACATTATCCAGCCTTGTCCCTTATGAATAATGATGTTATTGGAAATCAAGCTAGAAACAAGATAATTGTGAGTATAAACGATTGCCCAGTATCTAACAGAAATATGTAAAGAGCAAGTGTGGTCTCATCACAATATAAATAAGTACTCTTCACTTTACTGGTTGTTGCTTGGATTTCAAAAACCTTCTCAAACCACAGCTAGATGTAATCATTCAATACTTATATTTCAAAGTATATTTGTTTCTTTCCTTCAAATCTATAAACTTTTTCTTTGCTTTAAAACTCATCATTTATCAGTTCTCCTCTGACAGGCTAAAAATACCACTTGCAGCCAAACTATGCTTCCTTTGTGTTTAGTTCAGAAACCCATTATATGGTCAGTTGTTTTGTTGGTGTGATAAAGCAGTGAAGATAATAGCTAGATATTTCATCTACAAATAGAACTTTTGCTTTAGTACCATTAAGCTGGAGCCTATTCTATCAAACCTGTGTCACAACAGACCTAGGGGTCTAATGATTTGGCTGTAGACTATCTCCAGTTTCTCTATTTTGAATATTTGAACTCACCTGCTCCCCTCGATATGCTTTGCAGACATGGTGATTGTGAGCAGCTTCTCGAGCAGCAGCAAGTTTGTTTCCCTGCTACTCGTCTCAATTTCGTACAGCAAAAGGATTTCTCCATTTGGCCCTTATATAGTGATTGACACATTCAGGTCAGTGACTTTAATTGGACTCTACTTTGTTCCAATCAGTTTTCTCTACCTTATGGCATTGCTGTGGATTATTCCACTTCGCTTCCAGGACAGATGTAACAGCTAAATGTACAGGAACATTCATGTACATAGGTGTGGCAGCATAGCTCAGATTCAATTTTCAGATAGCATAAGAAAAGAAAGGCTTGAATTTATGTAGCACCTTTCATAACGTCCAGATGTCTCAATAATGTCTCCCTTAATAATTCTGCAATTAAGTAATTTTGAAGTGTAGTTACTGTTTTAGCGTAGCAAACAAAACTGCACTGAAAAAACCCCCTTCATTCACAGGGTCCGATTGGAACAAAGGATTGAGGAAGGCCTCAGGCATGCTGCTGCCCCTTGGGCCTATTGAGGCCTTTAAGGGATAATTAATGGCCACATAGGGTCTCATCCTGTCCCTGCCAGTATGTTACCTGCGGCGGGGGTAGGACCACACGGTGTGGGAAACCCGGCAGCTTTAGCTGTGTGGGCTGGTGTTGGACAAGTGAGATGATCTCGTTTACAGATCTGTTGGGTCCATCAGGAAAAACCCCTCTCATAAGGTCATCCCTCTTTAACACTCCATCAACCATCCTGGTCTCTTGGACCTGGCCCCATTATCTCCCTTATCTCTCTCACTTAGGCCCATGATCTAGGATTTATCTGGGCTCTTTGTTGAGGTGGGATTGCTTATAGTCTGAGCTGCAGCCACTGTGCCTGGCTTGTGGTGCTGGGACTACAGAGCTGTTGGCCTTGCTTCCTGGAAAATCCAGCAAAAGAGTTCCAAATTTGTTCCAATTTTTGATGAAACTAAAGCTAGTTCCTTCTGCCATTTTTCACCTTCTATTGTTTCTTCCCCTTCCCTTTGTCCTCCTCCCCAACAATCTCCTCTGCCCAATCCTGCATCCTTTCACTTAGGTGCACCTGTGCTCTCAGAGTCTGTACTGATATGTATATAGGCAAGCTAGTGAAGGGTTAATTATTATATCCCTGTGTAATTCAAACACTAGAGGGCACCACCATTTCTCTGTATATAAATCAGACCTCAGGGGATGCTGGGTAGTTAGCAAAGGAGAACAGCACGAGAAGTAGATTAGATTAGAGAGAGTTAACTCGAGGATATTATTAGTGACTGCTAGATTATTGATTACTGCTAGACAGATTCAATATTACTTTATTATTAACTATCGCTCAGTAGCGTGTGTGAACTTTAATTAATCGGTATATAATAAATTAGTTTTATATCAATCTAATGATTGGTGGATTCTTTGTCATCAACTCAACGGCCCATTCTGGAACAAAAGACAAAGAACACAACATATTACCACCGAGGGTAATATAACAAGCTCTTCTTCTCTATGACACCCATCACCGCCTCTCTTGACCCCATTAGCACAAATCATTCCTCCCTTGCTCTGTGGTAGCTGTCATTTTTCTGCATCCTTCCTTTTAAAAACACTATCATTTCCACACCTCCTCAAAATAAATCCTCAATCGTTCTGACTTCAGAAACTACTGCCATACTTCCAACCACTTATTGAATATTGTCAATGGAATTTCAACACTGCTTCATGGACTGAGTATTGAGAAGGGAAATTTGTGAGGGTCAGTGTGTAGAGAGGGAAGGAGACACTGCATTTTACATCTTTCTCTTTCAAGCTCCAGTAGTTGGTGAGTGCTTTTCTTCTCTGCAAGCTAGGAGAATGTAACTTACCATCACTTTGGTAATTAACTTAACAACTAATTGACCAATTAAATAAATAAATAAAGACCGGCATTGTAGTTAAACTTACATAGAATTTACAGTGCAGAAGGAGGCCATTCAGCCCATCGAGTCTGCACCGGCTCTTGGAAAGAGCACCCTACCAAAGGTCAACACCTCCACCCTATCCCCATAACCCAGTAACCCCACCCAGCACTAAGGGCAATTTTGGACACTAAGGGCAATTTATCATGGCCAATCCACCTAACCTGCACATCTTTGGACTGTGGGAGGAAACCGGAGCACCCGGAGGATACCCATGCACACACGGGGAGGATGTGCAGACTCCGCACAGACAGTGACCCAAGCCGGAATCGAACCGGGGACCCTGGAGCTGTGAAGCAATTGTGCTATCCACAATGCTACCGTGCTGCCCTTAGTGATGATGGTGTGCTATGACTGTAACATGTGGGAATCTGTGGAACGTATTATCATTCTCGACAACCATATCAATGTTAATGTCTGTAATTTGAGCAACTTTAGCTAAGAGTTTTGAGCTGGAGTCAGACACTGTTGCGCATCAGGGAGGAAGAGAGTCACCTGGATATTTTGTTCACGAGGCAGTCACACCCCCTTAAGTTAAATAAAACTGAGGAGGTGATCAAAGGTCAGGAACTGGAGTCTGTGACTGAGAATCAGGTAAATATAGGGACCTAGCCTGTATTATTGGGGGAGCCTCAGCCCTTTGAATTACAGGTAAGAGGTACTTATATGAATGAGAAGAAGGACTGCAGTGTGGGTGAGCAAATTGATTATGGAATCATGGTGTCGGGAGCCATTCATGTGTTGGGAGTGAAAAGGAATGTGGTAGCAATAGGGGGCAGTATAGTGAGAGGAATAGACACTGTTCTCTGCAGCCACAACTAAGAGTTCCGAAGGAAGTGTTGCCTGTCTGATGTCAGGGTTAAGGACTCCTCCCAGCTTTAGACCAACTTGAAGTGGGAGGAGAAGGATCCTGATAGCCTGGTCCACATTGGAACTCACCACCCTGACTTGCAATTTTATCGCTGTTCCTTCACTGTTGCTAGATCAAAATCCTGGAACTCCCTCCCTAATAGCAGTGTGGGTGCTCCTACAAGACATGGACAGGTGCAGTTCAAGAGGGCAGTACATCACCTTGTCAAGGTCCATCAGGGATGGGGATTAAATTCTGGCATAGAACATTACAGCGCAGTACAGGCCCTTCGGCCCTCGATGTTGCATCGACCTGTGAAACCACTCTAAAGCCCACCTACACTATTCCCTTATCATCCATATGTTTATCCAATGACCATTTAAATGCCCTTAATGTTGGCGAGTCCACTACTGTTGCTGGAAGGGCATTCCACGCCCTTACTACTCTCTGAGTAAAGAACCTACCTCTGACATCTGTCCTATATCTATCTCCCCTCAATTTAAAGCTATGTCCCCTCGTGCTAGCCATCACCATCCGAGGAAAAAGGCTCTCACTGTCCACCCTATCTAATCCTCTGATCATCTTTTATGCCTCAATTAAGTCACCTCTGAACCTTCTTCTCTCTAATGAAAACAGTCTCAAGTCCCTCAGCCTTTCCTCATAAGCTCTCCCCTCCATACCAGGCAACATACTGGTAAATCTCCTCTGCACCCTTCCCAATGCTTCCACATCCTTCCTATTATGCGGTGATCAGAACTGCAGGCAATACTCCAAATGCACCTGCACCAGAGTTTTGTACAGCTCCAACATGACCTCATGGTTCCGAAACTCAATTCCTCTTCCAATAAAAGCTAACATACCATACGCCTTCTTAACAACCCTATCAACCTGGGTGGCAACTTTCAGGGATCTATGTACATGGACACCACGATCTCTCTGCTCTCTCTCTCCAGGCTGAACATTTCCCATCAACCACCACCGTCTGTCTTCTTACAGCGAGCCAATTCCTGATCCAAACTGCTAAATCATCCTGAATCCCATGCCTCCGTATTTTCTGCAATAGCCTACCGTGGGGAACCTTATCAAACGCTTTACTGAAATCCATATACACATCAACGGCTTTACTCTCGTCCACCTGTTTGATCACCTTCTCAAAGACCTCAATAAGGTTTGTGAGGCATGACCTACCCTTCACAAAACCGTGTTGACTATCCTTAATCAAATTATTCCTTTCTAGATGATTATAAATCCTATCTCTTATTAACCTTCCCAAGATTTTGCCCACAACAGAAGTAAGGCTCACTGGTCTATAGTTCCCGGGGTTGTCTCTACTCCCCTTCTTGAACAAGGGGACAAAATTTGCTGTCCGCCAGTCTTCTGGCACTATTCCTGTAGTCAATGATGACATAAAGATCAAAGCCAAAGGCTCAGCAATCTCCTCCCTCACTTCCCAGAGAATCCTAGGATAAATCCCATCCAGCCCAGGGGACGTATCTATTTTCACACTTTCCAGAATTGCTAACACCTCTTTCTTATGAACCTCAAGCCCTTCTAGTCTAGTAGCCTGTATCTCAGTATTCTCCTCAACAACATTGTCATTTTTCTGCGTGAATAATGACTAGCCAGTAATATGCACATCCCATGAACTAATATTTTTTAAAAGACCATGCTTGAATGCTATGTAGACCAAGTTTAAAGTTGCGGCTTTGATTCAAATGAGTCTTTGCTGCAGATGGGGAAAGAGGTGCTTCTTTTCCTACCTTCTTTCTGCCTCTAGTAGCTGATGAATCTTCTTCCTTTGTCTCCAAGCTAGGAGAGCGCAAATTTCTATTATTTTAGCTGAATACATTAATAACTCATCGATTATTTGTGGAAATAAGACTACAGCACGTGGGAATCTGTGAAACGCACAGCAGTCTGGGAAAGCCATATTAGCTACGTAAAGAAATAAAGGGGAACCTAGGGGCTAAAAAGTGAGGAAATTACGTTAACTAATGTTGGCAGGTAAAAAGTACTGGAGAAACTTAGGGGACAAAAATCTGTCAAATCTGATGACCTAAATTGTGGGTTCTGGAACAGAGAGCTGCACCAATAGTTAATGCAGTGTTATGACTTTCCAAAAACCCCTAGGTTCCAGAACTGTTCCAGAAAGGAGGGAGAGAGAAAACAGGAATCTACTTGGCCTGCCATCAGCCGACAGGAAAATGTTGGAATCTATTATTAAAGAAGTCTTAACAATGCACTTAGAAAACACACAGAATGATCGGACAAAGTGGCTTTGTGACCATTTATAGAAACAGAACGCGATTCTCCGGAAAAACATTCAAAGTGTGATAGCGAGCGGGAATTGCCACGAGCTCCCTGGCGCTCGGCCCAGCAAGGCCTGCAATGTTAACTGGACCACTTAATGAGGCCCCAAGGGCTTCTCGCCATAAATAAAGGCTCGCCAGCTGAATCGTCGGGTCTGCCCCCCCCGCTAACAAGGTCGAGCAGCACATAGGCTGCACTGAGGGGCTTGTTTAGTACAGGGCTAAACAGGGAGTATCCACACCCCAACTCCTCATGCGACCCCCAACCCTCCCTCCACCCTCTTCCCCCTTCAACTCCCCCAAACCTCCCTCCACTCTGACTCAGGCGTGTGGCTAACGATGTCTCCTCTGTGACCCCCTCAGGAAAAGCTCTTCCATAATCGTCAGGAGAGGGCCCAGACTGGCGGGGGGATGCCGGACTTAAGAATCCTCACTTCCGTCGAGGAGTGTGCCCTGGAGTGACTGGTGTAGCCGAGGACAGGACGGTCACTAACATGGAGGCTAGCAGAGGTGAGGAACCATCGGGCTCCATCCGGAGGACCTGTCAAACATGAGTTGTTATTGCCTTATTGACTGACACATCCCTCCCACTGACCACATGTCCTGCAGGACCTCCAGCCAAAGGTGCTGTCCATCCCAGGCAGCCATCCCTCCTGCCTCCCACGGGACTACCTCGGAGGCGAGCTCCAAGGATGAAACCATTATAGTCGCGGCACAGCTGTCATCCCCAACCTGCACCAGCGCAGATCCACACACCTCAGTGGGACATGTTAGTGGACAGGCTTCAGGGGCACAATCTGGTGAGCACCACTCTGCTGATGCACATCAAGTGGAAGCAGGAATCCTCAGGCAAGACAGCAGCCAGAGGGCCACTGGATCCAGAACGCAGCTGGGTCCCAACCTGGTGCTAAGCCTGTGGGAAAGACATACAGCGGGACATGTCAGCATTACTCCAGCAGATCCCTAGCCTCTTGGAGAAGTCCCAGAGGCTACGGGCACAGGAGATGTCGCCGGCAATGTGTGGCACTGAGGCCAACATTGCTAGGGTGGCGACCGCAGTGGAAAGTCTGGTGTACGATGTCTACACCATTAGTGAAGGTGTCCAAGGTGTGACGCAGTCGGTGACAGCCATGGCTGAGGGTCTCGGCACAATGTCTAACTCACTGGGGGATGTCATCCGGTACCAGGCTTACCTTGATGAGGTTCTGCGGGACAAGTCCCATTCTCAGATTGGCATTGCGAGGTGCTTCGGAGCTTGTCCCAATTCACAGGTGGGCATTGCCAAAGCACTGCAGAGCATGTCCCAGTCACTGAGCATCGCCGAGGGCATCCACATGATGATGCAGACCATGGGGGACAGCCAGGGCTGGCAGAGACAGATGATGCAGGGGTAGCTGGGGCTCGAACCAGCTGCCCCTCCGTCCCAAAGTGAACCCCAGGGCCCTGTGGGCTCCAACCGGGAGGTGAAGGCGCTGGGTGCCAACCCGGACCTGTCCATTGGAGTGGCAATGGAGGCCACCAACTCCTCCGAGTTCCGCCCCTCTGATGAGGCCACGCCTCAAAGTCAGACACGGGACGGGGGGCACGGATGTGCATGCTCCGTCGACAAGTGTGCTGGGGCCATCCGGCCTTATAGCTCCCAGAGGATGCCGCCAGGGGCATAGAAGGCCATGCAACGAGGTGGGCAGCTGGCTGCCTCCACCTCTGATGTGCATACTGGGGAGACACTTAGACATAGCGGTAGATCTAGGAAGGCAAACCACATTGAGGGTCATTGAGGGCACCGGGGGTGGGGAGGAGTGGTTCGGGGGGGTAGGTGGGGGGGTTTAGGATTGGGAGGGTGGTGGGCAGCACATTCGAAAGGGTGGGGAATTGTATTACACATTAAATACCCTTGTGCACAATCATTATGATGCCTTTGTTACTTCCTTCTGCAATGTGGACTGTTCTCCGATCCCTTGGCCCATCTTTCCAGGCATCTCCCTCTCCCTGTAGCACTCATCCACTCTTCGGCTGTGGACAGGTCCCTGGAGCTGTGTCCCATCCCCTGGGTATTCGTATGTTGCCTGTGTGGTGTTGCCTGCCGCACTGTTCACGCATTGTGTCCAGGCATCAAGGTGATTGGGATGCGAGGCAATGACTCCCACATGCTGCCTGACCTGCCCACCCACAGGAATCCAATTAGGATGTGTGAAGTGCTCACTTCATCATGAATACCAATTCCTTATTAGCAATAACCTTCAGCATCAATAGCCTTCAGAGGCATCGGCAGTTGGCGGGGGTTATGGGCAGTCGTTGAGGAAACGGGCAGGGCCAAGGGTTACCCCCAGAAGAGGTAAACATGATCCAGAGGTTGGCATGGTGGATCTGCGAGTGGTTGTCCCTTTCCGCCAAGAACTGGGGTGGCAAGTCCAGCACCACCGGACTCTTAGCCTGTGAGCAAAGATAGCCACTCACCTCCTCAGCTCCCCACAGAAGCCCTTCTGCCAGGTTCATGTTATTCAAAAGGATAGGGTGGATGGAGAGTGGACATGGATAGAGTGATCATTCCAAGTGTCATTGCAGACTGGATGTGCTGAATGGCTTCCTTCTGCACTGTAAGGATTCTTTGATTCTACAACTCGTCCATTTGTAACATAAATTTATGGTAAAGCTAAAAACATAAAATCAGTTACTGCTCTGGTAATTGTATGGTTTTGTTACATTAGTGATTGGAATCTCATGCACATTTCCCCATCATTTTTCCAGGCGCAGCTTAATCTTTTAATCAATATGAAATATGAAACCAGGATTTAGCAGAGGTTAGGATATTGATGAACACAGCTCTACATAGGGAAAAACCCTCAAACATGACCACTCTTTGGCCAACAGACGCAACAGCTCTGCAGCAGATTGTATTATTCAGCACGACGATGCTGAAATACCAACAGTCTTCCATCCATAACACCACCTAATAGTCTTTGTTCGATCATGCTGTGTGACAAATGGCTGCCACATTTGCCTACACAGTAACAATGACTGCACTTCAGAATAATTTGATTCTATCTGAAGCACTTTGCGACGTTTTGAATGGTGTCATAAGGCAGTCTCTTTTTTCTATCTTTCTATTTGTAGCACTGGTAAGTAACTAGAAGTGCTGTAATATAAGGTGATTTGCAGGAGGAAAGTTGTTTCAGTCTTGGGTCTCAGCTTGAGAATAATTCATTGCAAAAGGTTTCATTCAGTTAACTTTCCCTTTGCTAACTAATAGTTGCTCACTTAGAATAGAGTCAATGCGGTCGTACTAAATCCTCCAAATTATATTCAATAACAGCAAAGTCAAAAAGACAAACAATGCACGCCACATTTATCAGGATAAATTGATAACAAGGTACCTCAGTTTTCCATGATTTGCACATTCCATTGATGCGTTATCTGCTTGTACCACACATACTGCTCTAGTCAGTTTAAAGTAAACATTGTGCCATTGCTCTTGGGTATGTCTTTAGAAGTTTAATAGTCTGGTCTCGTAATATTTTAAAGTGATAAAAAGTCTCTCAGAATAATTTCCTGACTTGTGTTTTGATTTATTATTAATTTATACCACACTCTAATAAATGACAGAGTTCTACAACACAAAGAATTCTGACGCATATGGTATTGTCTTCCCTTATTTTTTGGGGGCTCGGCAGGGCGTGGAACTCATAAAGTGTACATTATCTTTCAACTTAACCTCTTCCAGTGGCATAATGGACCAGAATGTGATGGGAAAAATAACAGCATCTAAACAACACATACAAATTGGGAAATGACTTGTGGTGAGGAAGAACTATGTTGTGAGTTGCAGATCGCTAGTCGATATGTGCCTCTCCACTGTTAGCTTTGCAAAAGTGGTGACTCACACTTAAACCTTTGCACGAGATTTATTAGATAGCTGCATTTGCACGATAATGACTGCTATACATGCCACAGAAAATTATATCAAGTAATGAAATCTATAAATAATTAACAGCTTTTTAATTACTTGATAATTGCTAGTTACTGCCAATTAGAGTCTCTCGCCCAGAAAGTGAACAATTTTAAGTGCGGAATCACATTCCTTCAGGTTGTGAATTATTTTCAGAGATTAAAAATAAGGTGATGTGATGATTTTGATTAATGAGTAACAGTAGTAACAGTACTCTGACTAAAAGTAGGCTCAGTGCTGGGAAAAGCAAAGGAATCTGAGGTACAGTTTCAAAACACTTTAAAGATGGGTTAGCAATGCTGAAGTAAACAAATTCTTGCTTTTATCAAAGAGATATAGAAATATAAACGGCAAGATGATGTTGAATCTATGTTAAATCTTAAAAAAACTTCATTTAAATGTGCTATGTGTGCAGTAGTGAGCTCTGCATTATAGGAAGGATATTCTAGTTTTAGAAAGAGCACAATGCAGATTAATTCAGACACTTCCTGGTATGAAAAAATACAAATGCAAATGAAGACTTCTAAAAGTAGGTGCATTCTTATTGAAAGAACACAGATGGTGGTGAAATAGAGGTAAAGGTAAAGTCACCAAAGTCCCAGATGACCATAGGCTACTTTCCCCTTTGAGAGGAGAGCTAACTGGTGGTGATTCGACCTGAGTATCACTGCACCCCAGGCGAGGGGCAAGGTTGAGAAGGCAGGGCCTTCATGAATAACTTCAGCTGGTACATGAATTGAACTTGTGCTGTTGGCCTCACTCTGCATCACTAATCAGCCATCTAGCCCACTGAGCTAAACCACCCCCCATGGCGAAATATAATTGTTCTCCCAATCAGCGACTAAGTGGTCCCGAGTGATTCCCACGTGCGCCAGGAGCGACACTGACAGGCCAAGCAATGACACAGAAAAAATGGTCTGGATTCTCCACTCCACGATGCCAGCAATGTGGATCACGATCGAGTAGAGAATCGGGAATCCGGCTGAAATCGAGGTTCACGTCAGGCGCTGAACTGACCGCTATGTTCCAGCCCCCACTGGCGGAGGATCGGAATTCATACCCGCGCACCAGCGGGAGGATGCTAATGGATGCAAATGGGTCTTAAACCCCCAATCAGCCCCCCTCATTTCCTCCTCCATTTCAGGCCTCATTCCTTAGCAGTGCAAACCTGGCAGCTTGCAGTCTGACGGCTGGCTAGGGTATCCTCTCTACAATTGCCTCCAGGGTGTCGGAGGGGCCTTCAAGGGAGGTGGTGGTCAGGCGGTTTGTGCTGGGATGGAGGGGCTCAGGTTGGGGGTCTTTCTTGGGATGGGGTTGTCTGGTTGCTCTTCACGTCTGCAGCCTTTAAACCTTTTCAATAGTCAGTCGGAATCTAGAAATTAAAGTTATCTCATAATAAAATGAAAATGTTTCCACCTGCAGCCTTAAGCACTTAAAACAGTCAGCATATAGAAATTAGTGCTCTATAATAAGAAATTGGAAATGTTCCCATCTGCAACCTGAAACCCTTTAAAAATCAGTCAGTATCAAGAAATTTAAATTCTCTCATAATAAAGTGAAAATGATCCCATTTGCGGCCTTAAACACTGTAAACAGTCAGTCAATATCTACAATTAATGTTCCCTCATAAGAACGTGAAAATGTTCCCAGCTGCAGTTTTTAACACTTTAAACAGTCAGTCAGTGTCGGGAAATTAAAGTTCACTCAAAAACCTTCAAACCGTATGTCAGTGAGCCAAGTTCAAAGATCTGTGAGATGAAGGAAAAAGTAATCCCTTTGATGTGGTGGAAACCTTTGAAGTAGTTTTCTCACAGTCAATTTCATTGCCATTTAAAGTATTGAAGACTGCATGCTCAGATGGCTAAAAGCTTTGAACTGAATTGTTAACATTTAGTTTCATACACCTTTGCCTCCTAATAGAGTTTTGATTGACATGGCAGTTTCAGAGGAGGATTAAGATTGTTTAATTGTCTAGCTCTGCAGTGATCCAGTGACTCAGGGGAGCCGGGGATTTTCTAATCGCAGCTTCTTTGAAAAGGTTTCCTCTTTGTTCTCAAGTGCTTCCTGGAAAGAGAAAATGCTGCTCCATTTTTAAATATTTGCACCAAAATACGGCCAAGAGACTCCCGTCTTGGGTGGGTCAGGAACAACACAGGCAGAACTTGAAGCGAACTTCTAACCTAATAATAGTACTCAAATGAATGCTGTTGCGCACTTTGCATGTTCCCACCAGTGTAGGGCAGGAAGCCCGTTATGGCTGTCGGACGGACCGGGAGACTCACGACATGTCTGACGCTTGCCGCAAGTCCTGATTTTATCCAGAGGCAGGATTCAGCGGGCCATCACAAGTCCCGAGACTAGCGGGTGGCCCTGGAGAATCTCGGCCAATGTCTTTAAAAACCTACGAATGCATGGGACAAGGAAAATAGAAGTAAAAATAAGACCAAAAACTGCTGGAAAAACTCAGCAGCACAGGCAGAAACTGTGGTAAGAAACAGTGTTGGCTGGGATCTTGTTGAAGTATGGAGACCTCACCTGTCTGCTGGAGAGCCAGCAAAAGATCAGCATTGGCTCTTTTCAGGAAGACCCACAGAACCACAAGTGAATCAGGCCAGTAGCAGGCCTGCCCCTGGAACCAAGACCCTGAAACAGAGGCTGGCATCTCTTCTGCTCAGTAGCACTACAAGGGAGGTCATGGCTGCTGCTGAAAGGACAGGCACTGGAATTACAGGATTGCAGAGTGAACAGACCACAGGTAAGTAATGGGGGGAGGGGGGGAAACCTACAAGGTGAGATTTGTTGAGGCATGGATGCAGGGAGGTTGGAAACAAGAGGAGGGGAGTGGCACTGAGCGCATCTCCCCTCCCCCCTTCCCGATGTCCAGTCATTCGATTAGGCAATGAGTACCTTCGATCAAGAGGGCCCGATTCCCAGCAACAAGCTGACAGGTTTTAGCTGCCATGCACACCACATGGCAAGATGCCTGCTTGCAATTGGTTAATACCAGTGGCAGGCAGCAGGATGAGTCCCTTAAATGGTCATTAATTCACCACTTAAGGACCTCAAAATGTGGCGGGGCAGGCAGGTCAAGCCTGGGCCTTCCCATCCAGTACATAATTCTGGTGGATGTGCTAAGATGGCAGAATTCCAGTACACCCACCATCCCTCCTTCCCGCCTCCCATTTTGCCACCAGAGAGACCAGAAGATTCTGAAATGTTTCAAGTTGATGACCTTTCATCAGAACTGATAAAAGACAGAAACATCAGAGTTTTTAAACCAGTGGAAGGAGAAGGGGTGGAAGAACAAAGGGGAAGGTCTGTGATAGGGTGGAGGTCAGAGGAGATTAAATAACCGAAAATTTCATGATGCAACAGCCAAAGAAAGTGGTAATGGTTAGAGTAAAGAAACAAAGGTTGTGTCCAAATCAAGCGTGAATTGCTACATGAAAACCATTAGACTGCAACATGAAAAGATAAAGAAAGAAAACAGACAAGACCACCCAGCAAAAAAAAAAAAGAGAAACGAAAGACACGTGTAACAAGATGGAAGCAAAAATTATGATCTAAAGTTATTGAGCTTAATGTTGAGTCCAGAAGGCTGTAGAATGTTAATTTGGAAGATAAAGAGCTGTTTCTCAAGCTTGCATTGCGCTTCATTGGAATACAAAGCAGACCAGGAACAGGAAGGTCAGCATGGGAGCAAAGTGGAGAATTAAAATGGTAAGTAACTGAAGCTAAGGGTCTTCCTTGCAGACAGAAAAGAAGTGTTGCACAGTCTGCTGGAGCTGGTGAAAATGGCAGAGGATGATCTGAAAATGCAGGTAGGGCAAGGGGACCTTGTGTTACCCTGTTATGTATTTTCTTTTTATTTTATTTTCTTGTAATGTACTAAATGATCTGTTTGAGCTGCTCGCAGAAAAATATATTTTCACTGTACCTCGGTACACGTTACAATAAACAAACAAATCCAACAAATCCAAATCTGCCAATGTGTCAGCAACACCAGTCGTCTCAAAATTCAACATCTGACCTCTTGGTCCTTGCATACCACCCCCAGCATCACTTTTCTTTCCAAGGTCCTTGAAAATGTTGTCATTTCTTAATTCCATACCCATCTCTCCTGCAACTTCATGTTTAAATCCCTCCAATAATCAGATTTCCACTCTGCCACAGTACAAATATGGCTCTTCGCAAAGGCCCCCATGATATCCTATGTGCCTGTGACAAAGGTAAACTATTCCTCCATCTCTCATGTCAACAGGTCGCCTCCAGTTACATGTCACTTCATTTTTTGCGATCAGTTCTTTGTGTGGAATCTTATCAAAGCCTTTTATAAATTCATATATATAACATCTGCAGACACTCCCCTAGGTACCAAATTACAGAGCTGCTAATAAAAAAATTGGCATGACTTACATTTTACAAAACCATGATGCATCTCTCTGATCTGTTTATACTTGTCCGATCATTAATCTGCATATAGATTGGGTGAATCAATTAGTCACAATACAATGGAGGAGGAATTGCTAGAGTGTATACAGAATGGTTTTCTGGACCAAGACGTCACGGAACCAAAAAGAGAACAGGCCATCTTGGACTGGGTATCGTGCAATAAGAAAGGAATAGTTGGCAATCTAATTGTGAGAGAACCCTTGGGGATGAGTGACCATAATATGGTAGAATTCTTTGTCAAGGTGGATATTGAGGGAGTTGATTCTGAGACCAGGGTCCTGAATCTCAACGATGGTTTGAGGCATGAGTTGGCAATAATGGCCTGGGAAACATTACTGAAAAGGAGGAGAGTGGATAATGGCAGGCATTCAAGGAATGAATAGGTGAACTCCAAAAGTTGTTTATTCCTATTTGGTGCAAGAGTAGAATGGGAGCTCTGGCAAAATCATGGCTTACAAGGGAAATTAAAGATCGTATTAGATTCAAAGGAGAAGCATCCAAATTAGCAAGAAAAAGCAATAGATCTGAGGATTGGGAGTAGTTTAAAATTCAGCAAAGGCGGAACACAAGATTGATTAAGAAGGGGAAAATGCAATATGAAAGTAAGCAAGTGGGGAACATAAAAACTGACTGTAAAAGTTTCTATAAGTGTGTAAAGTGAAAAAGATTGACAAAACCTAATATAGGCCCCTTACAGTCTGAAATGGGGGAATTCATAACGGGGAACAAAGAAATGGCTGAGGAACTAAATTCGTACTTTGCTTCTGTCTTCGCAAAGGAAGACATGAAAAATATACTGTAAGTTCTCAGAAACACAATTTTAGTGAGGAGCAGAAGGAAACCGGTATTGGTAGAAAATTGGTTTTGGGAAATTAATGGACTTGAAGGTGGATAAATCTCCAGGGCTTGATAATTTTCATTCTAGGCTACTTAAGGAAGCAACTCCAGAAATAATGGGCTGAGTACTTCGCAGCCCTGCACCAAAATCGCATTTGGCGTGGGGTGGAGAATCGAAGTTCCCGACCGAATCGGGCCCGGCGCTGCTCCAACAATTCTCTGGGCCCCGAAGAATCGCGCATCCGCAAATTATGCTGCGTGGCTGGGGGGCCATTGCCAGAGGCCCTCCCAGTGATACTACCGACCAGCCGAGTTCCCAACAGCGTGGAACTAATGTGGTATGGCCGGTTGGGACTCTAGCGCGGCGGCTACGGGCTCAGTCCACGGCCGCCCTGGTGGAGATGCGGGGGGATCGGGCATCAGGGGAGGCCTTCTGGGCGGCTGGGGCAGCGATCGGGCCAGTTCAATGCAGCAGCGGGCGGCCGATCAGGGGGACTAGATTGTTTGTGTTGGTCCGAGTCTGCCATAGCGCTCAGTGCGGCCACTAGAGGACACTTTCCAAAATTATTTGGATTCTGGAATGGTCCCTACAGATTGGAGGGTAGCGAATGTAACCCTGCTATTCAAAAAGAGATGTCGTGAGAAAACAGTGAATTATAGACCAGTGAGCCTAATATCAGTAGTAGGGAAGAAGAGTCCAAGAATATTATAGCACAGCATTTGGAAAGCAGTGGCAAAATAAGACAAAGTCAGCAAGGATTTAGAAAAAGGAAATCATGCTTGACAAATCTACTGGGATTCTTTAAAGATGTAACTGGTAGAGGTAACCAGGGAGAACTGGTGGATGTATTTACTTAGACTTTCAGAAGGCTTTCGACATGGTCTCCCATAACAGATTAGTATGAAAAAAAGTGCATGGGATTGCGGGTAGTGTCTTGAAATGGATAGGAAACTGGTCAGCAGACAGGAAGCTAAGAGTTGGAATAATGCGTCTTTTTCTGATTGGCAGGCAGTGACTAGTGGGGTACCGCAGGGATCTATGCTCGGACGGCAACTGTTCACATTATATATTAATGATTTTAACAAGGAAACTAAATGCTGTATCTCCAAATTTCCAGACGATACAAAGTTGAGTGGGAGATTGAGCTGTGAGGAGGATGCAGAGATGCTTCAGCAGGATTTGGACAGGTTGAGTGAGTGGGCATATGCATGGCAGATGCAGTATAATGTGGATAAATGTGAGGTTTTCCACTTCGGTAGCAAAATAGGAAGGCAGATTATTATTTGAATGACTGTGAATTGAGAGAGGTAGATATTGAGCGAGACCTTGGTGTCTTCGTGCATCAGTCACTTAGAGGAAGTGCGCAGGTACAGCAGGCAGTAAAGAATACAAATAGTATGTTGACCTTCATAGCGAGAGGATTTGAGGATACTAATAGCGATGTTTTACTCAATTGTATAGGGCGTTGTTGAGGTCACAACTGGAGTAGCAGCTTTGGCGTCCTTATCTGAGGAAGGATGTTCTTGCTGTGGAGGGAGTGCAGCAAAGCAGGATAGTGGAATTGTCATATGAGGAGAGAATATGTCAGTTAGGATTGTACTCATTGGAGTTGAGAAGAGTGTTTCTTTATTGCAACTTCCATGTAAATATCCAATAATAATGTGGAAAGTCTCTTGCCTACCGTTGCTTTTCCCCGTTATAGGGAAAATTATTTCTGACCTGTGGACAAAATTAATTGAAATGATGACTGCTTCAAAGAAAACATCTCTTCGAACTGTTACTCTGAAATGCTCTGATCACTCAGGCTTCTTTGTACAAAGTGCAACTTGGAAAGTTATTTGGAGAAGATCATTTGGTTGGCACACAGAACAATGTATGGATTGTACAATTTGTTGAAATGGTTCCTGGAATATGTGCTCTTGTTGCTGGTAATTGAATGAGTACCACTGACATTAGGAGTGGGAGAATATACATTTTATTCCGAGGGGTGTGACGATACAGATACAAACCTGTGTAGTACGAGATAGGTGGAATGGGATCAATGTCCCACATCAAGCGTGTTTAGCTGTGCATTTCCCGGCACTCACAGCACCAAGAAACACAACGCTATCAAACGTGTCCCCAGTTAGATACGGGGCCTCAGTGGGGAACGCACGGCTACGGCTACTCTTAGTCCCGTTTTTTTGCTCTGAGGAGCTCCGCTTGCCAAAACTCATCAGTGCAGGGAGAGATTAGGATGCCATTTAAAAATCTTGTGAGTCCCCGGCGTGACCCCTGAACCACCCCCCCAGCCATTTAAAAATCTCGTGAGCCCCAGCGTGACCCCCTGAACCCCCCCACTTTTGGAGACCAGCACTGAGTGGCACTCGCCCGAGGTCTCTAAGGCGATGGGATAGATTCTAATGCTTTGGTTACCTCAGAGAACTGTACATTAGATTGAGACTAGTTGTCTCGCTCTGATGGGCAGTTTTGCCAAAATATGTTGTGGGCGGGCTTCACATCACGCCGTCTCGCAAAGTCATGTTAGATCTCGTAAGATATGGCGAGCTGGGCAGATCCCGGGATGGGGTCGCCCATCATTTACCAGCCATGTTCAGCTAACTTTGGCATACAGTAGAAGCAATCTACCTGTAAATGCACCCAGGTCTGATGTCAATCTATATGCAGTATCATGCACATGATTCAGATGCTGTACTTACATCAGCAAAGTTATTCGTGATTTGTTTGATGTATTCTATTAATCATTTTAGGGGACCAATAAAAAAATGGATTACTTGTCAGACGTGTTAAACCAGATAACATAAGTTAAGGGCATTTCCTCAGAGCAAATGACTGAGGAGGCATGGGGGGGATAGGAGAGAGTATGGGGAATATGAAAGAACATGAAGGGTGGGGGGGGGGGGGGGAGGGCTAACACTCATTTACAAAACTAAGCCGAGAAGTAGAACCCTCCCAAATTGGCATCAGCCCGCCTCTCTTTCCACCTTAAGCTTGTTTCGGGAAGTTGTGGTCCCAACTCCAGCCCATCCCTGACACCCCACGTTGAAAATAGCATGAGAAGGTACTGCAAGCAGGAGGTGGGTTCACAACATCAGGAACTGGTTCGACTCACGACTGGCACTTCATGGATGAAAATCTGGGCCAAGGTGCCTGATTTTACCACTAAAATGTCAGAGAGCAAGGAGCTAATAAGTGAGTTTAAATTTAATGTAATTTGATGTTCTCGGTTTTATGTTGTATGATTTATCCCATGCTGAAACATGATTGAAACACAATTCTGACGGAAGCATAGAACTACAAAGAATCAAATCACTCGCCAGTTACTGATTCGGAAAGAATACTGAAAGGTACAATCAAACATTCTCCAACTATTCAGTACACTGACTGCAATGTCAGTCCAGTCAATCATCTTCTGGGCATCAACATGTTCTAAATGGTCCTATATAGTATAATAAATTATTATAATGGAAATTTAATTACAGTCTGAGTGACTATATAAGCTATAAACATGAAAGATTGTAATGTTTTTGGTGCATGTAAAAAATGTAGAGCTCATTATCCAAGCTGAACATTTCTTAGAAAACCATTTATGCATTTAGCAGCATTTATAACTGAAACCAATCCCATCAAATGTAATCCACTAAGAAAGAGATAATTCCTTCCTTCCCCTCCCTCATACCTTGCACCATGGACAAAATGTAGTGGAGCCCGCTGAAGTAGGCAAGCAGGCAGGCGGGCCCAGAACATTGTGGGGAGACTGTTTGTCTGACTCCTGGGGGCAGTAATACTGTCCTGCATTAGGTGAGCAGTAGGAAGGGCACAACACAAGGAACCCACCTGTTAGCAGTGGGAAGCAATTAGGTTTGTTAGTGAGCCACTTAAATCCAATTACCACTGTTCCCATTGGGATTTACTGGCAGCTCAGGGGTTAAATGAGACTCATACTGGTCTTCCATGTCTCCAGAAAGTCACCGGGCAAATCTTGTTCGGGTGCCAGCAGCCTACCGGGGGTTCCTTGTTCACAGGCATCTGGTGTCCGATTGAAGGACCGAACACCAAGAAGGGGAGGGGCTGATGAAAGCCACCAGCTTTCTTTGCATTTGACCTCTATTCCCTCCAAGTCATGGGTGATCCCCTTCCCACAACCCCCTACCTGCTCCACTTACCTCTCTTCAGGGATCCACTGATGTTTCCTGGTGGAGGCCCCGGTATTTTACTGACATAATTCATCACCGCTCCTGATGACACTGCTGAGTTGTTGGCCTCTGATTGGCAGGCTTCTCTCAGGAGCGGGATTTCCACTGTGGGCTTAACCTGATGATGAGCATAACTGTGTCCAAGCCAGTACCTGCTTACCTTATAATTAGGTCAGGCCGCCGAGATAAAATTCACATGGGGTTCCCACTGGTTTGCCAATCAATGACCAGGAACCCCGTCACCAATACAAAATTCCACCCCATGTTTCTAAGGAATTCTCTGAGGTTGATCACAAGAAAGGCCCTTGTGCACTCTGAAGCATTAGTTTGATAGATCAAATCATTAGCAGCAGGAGTGTTATTTGTTTCATCTTGAATTTGGGGTCATGGAGGGGTTTCTTTAGGGTTTGTCTACTACCCTAAGAATGCTACCATAGACCATTATTAATTAATCCTTGTTTATTTACCAATCGATGTATAACTTTACACAAGGCTAAACCGTTGCTTTCCACCAGATCACAGTCATGTGGCTTTGTAACATTGTTACATCTGTAGTTATATCAGTATCAAGTACTCCTAAGTCATAATCCTAACTATGTACACACTCCTACATCTCCCCCCAAGGTCTCAGACTTCATAAAAGTGGCCTCTGTGGTGCTTTTACCAATTTCTTGGATCTGGCATTGATTTCATTTCAAGATTGAGGATGAACTGCACTTTCTCGTTAGTCAATAGGAGTACCTTCCACCTGGTGGCTCGAGAGTTTCTACTGGTTTCTTGTCTCCATCCGGATCTCAATACTGTCCAATATTTCATTGGTTTCCTATCCAATGATATCAAGGCCCTTTGGTTCCTTCTGCTATTTCCCTGGTCAGTCTCAATTCTATAAGATTTTGGTTGTGGAGCTCTTTCTATTATAATGCCTTTTTCCAGTTGATTCCTTGTCCACACTCGCTCCTCAGCTTCTAGCAGTTTTAAGTCTCGTGCACTGTACCTGAAGTTGATATTACGACCTTCACTATCTCTTTGTTGCCCCTCATACTTTCTACCTTTCTCGCCATCATCTGAGGTAATGTTAGTTTGCAGTGTTTGTTGTAGAGCTGGAAGCTTTGATCGCAGCTGTCTTCCCATCAATTGTTGTGATGGCGAGGAACTGTTTTTTTTAGAAGTGAGCCTCTGTAGTTAAGAAAGGCAAAGCTAATGGGTGGGATTCTCCATCCCGCCGCACTCATTTTCTAGTGCGGCGCACCCCTACTGGCAGCGGGATTCTCTGACCCAGCAGTCATCCAATGGGGTTTTCCATTGTGTGCACCCGCACGCCGTCTGGAAATCTGTGAGTGTGAGTGCACTGCCGGCGAAACGGAGGATCCCACCTAACGAAGAATCCAACCCAATATCTTCCTTTTTAATTCTTGAATTGTTCAAACTTTTCTTTCTGCTCCTATGATTGATTATGGATGTCAAGGCAAATTAGTCACATGCATGAAACTATATTCCTACGCAAAGTTATAGAACAGCTTATTAGAGAACTGAAGACCATTATCGGACACCACATTATCCAGGGTGTCATGTGTTGAGAATATTTTCTTCAATGATGAAATTTTTGTTTTAAATTTAGAGTAACCAATTTTTTTTCCAGTTAAGGGGCAATTTAGCATGGCCAATCAACCTAACTTGCACATCTTTGGGTTGTGGGGGTGAAACCCACGCATCCACGGGGAGAATGTGCAAACTTCACACGGACAGTGACCCAGAGCCGGGATTCAAACCCAGGTCCTCAGCGCCGCAGTCCCAGTGCTAACCACTGTGCCACGTGCCGCCTTTTCTTCAATTATGTAATGACTGCCTCTGGAATGATGTTGTGTAGTCTGATGACGTCAAACTATCTGGTGCAGTAATCAACAAAGATAATGAAAATTTTGCCTTTGAACACAACTAAATCCAGTCTGAGGCACTCCCATGACCTTGCAGGAGAGGTAAATGGTGCTGGTAGTTCACTCTGCTGCTGGCAACATGCTGCACACGTAAGGTAATTTGTGATTAACTCTTCAATATAGTGGCTGATGCCTGCCCTCCAGACTGACTGTTTGGCTCTTGCTTGGCATTTCATCATCCGCACGTGACCTTGGTGGATTTTCTGTAAAATGTTGAGTTGATGTGTTTTAGATGTGTCTGTCATTAAAAATTAAGAAATCATCGATGATTGTGAGATGTTTTCTCTGTTCGAAGTATTGATGAAGTGCTGGATTGTCAAGAGCATACTCCAGCCATCCATTATGGCAATAGTCTTCTATTTTGATGCACTCATCATCTCTTGTAATCTCTTTTCAGTGCCTGAAGTGAAGTATATGCTTCCATTTCCTCATAACATTTTAATCTTCTTGTTTGACTGGGAGGCATGGTGGCACAGTAGTTATCACTACTGTTTCACAGCACCAGAGACCGAGGTTCAATTCTGGCCTTGGGTGACTCTGTGGAATTTGCACATTCTCCCCATGTCTGCGTGCGTTTCCTCCAGCTGCACCAATTCCCTCCCACAGTCCAAAGATGTGCAGGTTAGGTGGATTGGCCATGCTAAATTTCCCTTAATGTCCAGCATTGTGCAGATTAGGTGGATTAGCTAAGCTAAATTGCCCTTCGTGTCCAGGGATGTGCAGATTAGGTGGGTACGGGGATAGGACAGAGGAGTGGTACTCTTTCAGTGGGTTGGTGCAGACCTAATGGGCTGAATGGTCTCCTTCTGCACTGTACGAATTCTATGGTCTCCTTTCACTGGTGTTCTTGATAATGCACCCACTGTTGTCTGGTATTTCCCTTGAACATACTTAATGAATTGTATCCTACAAAATGTTGAATCCCAGGTACGATTTTTGCAATTTCCTTTAGGTAAGAAGAGTAACCAAAGGTTTGTAGTCAGTTTCAATTTTAAGCATTAATCCTATTGCATAACTTCTCACAGGCCTATGTGGCCGCTAATGCTTCCTTCTCAATGGTTGCATTGCTCTTCTCTGTGTTCATGAGAGATCTTGAGGTGAAATAAACAGATCTCCTTTGTACATTATATTTGAACTTGAAACAGTACTGCGCCAAAGCTGTAGAGGATGTATTTGCTGTTACAGTTGTTGGAAATTCTGGATCTTAGTGTGCTAGTATTTCTGGTGAAATTAGGAGATCTTTGATTTTGTCAAAAGCATTTTGCTGGTCCGCTTTCCAGAAGTACTGCTGACTTTGTCTCAACAGCAGTCTTAGCGCCTCATTGATTTCCAGCAAGATTGGTAGGAAATTGCCGAATTTCTTTCACCATTCCAAGGTTTCTTAGTAATTCTGTGATATCTCTAGGCTGTGGGAACTCTCCAATGACCTTGGTTTTCTGCAGCTCAGCTATCCATATAGCACCTTACATCCTCCATGCCTTTGAGGGTCTGAGATATCATTCTTTGAAATATCTCAGTTTAGAAACAATTCTGAATGGTAATGTCATAGAATTTACAGTGCAGAAGGAGGCCATTCAGCCCATCGAGTCTGCACCGGCTCTTGGAAAGAGCACCCTACCCAAGATCAACACCTCCACCCTATCCCCACAACCCAGTAACCCCACCCAACACTAAGGGTAATTTTGGACACTAAGGGCAATTTATCATGGCCAATCCACCTAACCTGCACATCTTTGGACTGTGGGAGGAAACCGGAGCACCCGGAGGAAACCCACGCACACACGGGGAGGATGTGCAGACTCCACACAGACAGTGACCCAAGCCGGATTCGAACCTGGGATCCTGGAGCTGTGAAACATTTGTGCTATCCACAATGCTACCGTGCTGCCCATGTGTTAGAAGAGTAATGGCCAAATAAATTGATAAAATTAATTAGCAATCTGGATCCAGAGACAACTGCCAGAAGCCACTCAAAGCATTGAATTTCGTGAATAGGGTGCATTTTGCAAATTTGGTGAGATTTTGATCCACTGATGCCATCGGGTGGATCTCACACTCAGCTGACTTGTTGAATAGAGTCAAATTGAAACAGATTCTAACCGTTAGGTATTGGTATTGTAACCATTCCAAACACTACTTTGTCAGTATAGTAACTGGAAAGATGACAATGTTTTCAGTCTCGCTCTTGCACTCTTTTAAAAAAAATTTTAAGTACCCAATTCATTTTTTCCAATTAAGGGGCAATTTAGCGTGGCCAATCCACTTACCCTCCACATCTTTGGATTGTGGGGGCGAAACCCATGCAAACACGGGGAGAATGTGCAAACTCCACATGGACAGTGACCCAGAGCTGGGATCAAACCTGGGACCTCGGTGCCGTGAGGCAGCAGTGCTATCCACTGTGCCACCGTGCTGCCCACTCTTGAACTCTTGGCTTTATCTAAGAGCGGGTGAGGAATTTCCTCACTGTAAAGGGACATATTGGGTGAGATCTTCCGGTGGGACCTTTGTGTCCCACCAACGATGCTCTCCCGGTCCTAGTTCTGCCTCCCAAGCCATTTGCATGTGATCAGGAAAACCTGATATTTGCTGAAGGGATGAGAAATTATGTAATAATTGTTCTTATCAAGTCTCGGAACAAGTATGAAATTCTCTAAAACTGGATATTAAACATGGTATTAAAAAGGTTAATTGAAACTTATTGCTTTTCTTGACACAAGTTCTTAGCTTTTTATATCTTTTTGTCTTCAGTAAACTGGAATAAATGGTGGGCTATATAAAGGTGACCTTATCAACATACTTCTTGGAATACCAAGGTAGAAACTGTGGTTTGATTTGTACTCTAATGCAGCCTCCCTCTGGGCACAAAGCTGCATGGAGCCTAATTAAGTTCTGTGCAGATACAGATAACGACTTAAGTTGCCAGTACTAAAGCTTTTTACCCACGGTAATTTAAATAGCTAACTACAAATAGAATTTGAACTTTCACAGCACCTAAATGTTTCCACAGGCCAAAGCATTAGTAGAATGTCCAATATGAGGTGATTTTTTTTTTGGCTCATCTTAAAATGAGGCTGTACATTGAAAGACAGACGTCTTTCTTCCTCTGAGCTTCTGTATGGTTGGAGTTTTGTCTTAGATCGCTGGTCAGTTCTGTGTGCCCCTGAACACATCAAGTTTACATAATTCTGGTTGTTATTGATGCAGAATCAAGAGAGAGAGATAGGACTAATTTCTTATATTCCCATGGTGTATTTGAGGAAAATTGGTATATTCACAATTTGAGTATGACAACACTTTCCAGCTTTGGAAAATAAATTTATGCTTTGAAAACAGTCTCAATACAGGGACAATTGGAGGAAGAAATTCTACAGATACAGAACAGCTTCTGGTTTATATAAGAAGGAACAGGAACATTAGGTCAGGACTTTATTCTATGCAGTTGAGACCATAGCCAATGGTATTATTGCAAGAGTGCCGATGAAACCTTTAAGCTGATCTGAAGAAGTACTTCAGGCATTCCATTCAAATTTCAGTGTCGTAAAAAATGTGGTGATTTGATTTGATTTGATTTATTGTCACATGCACCGAAGTACAGTGAAAAGTATTTTTCTGCAGCCGAGGAACACAGTACATACATAGTAGACACAAGAATAATCAACAGGGAACACTGACAAATGGTACATCGACAAAACAGTGATTGGTTAGTGTGGAACAACGGGCTAAACAAAGCAAATACTTGAGTAAGAGGAGCATAGGGCATCGTGAACAGTGTTCTTACAGGGAACAGATCAGTTTGAGGGGGAGTTGTTGAGGAGTCTTGTAGCTGTGGGGAAGAAGCTGTTCCTATGTCTGGATGTGCGAGTGTTCAGACTTCTGTACCTTCTGCCTGATTGAAGGGTCTGGAAGAAGGCAATGCCTGGGTGGGAGAGGTCTCTGATAATGCTGTCTGTCTTCCTGAGGCAGTGAGAGGTGCATACAGAATCAACGTGGGGGTGGCAAGTTTGAGTTCACCACAGTCTGCAGTTTCTTGCGATCTTGGACCGAGCAGTTGCCATACCAAACTGTGATGCAGCTGGATAGGATGCTCTCAATTGCACACCAGTAGAAGTTTGTGAGAGTCGATGGAGACATGCCAAATTTCTTTAGTTTCCGCAGGAAATAGAGACGTTGTTGGGCTTTCTTGACTGTTGCATCAACGTGAGTGGACCAGGACAGACTGTTGGGGATGGTGACCCCCAATGAACTTAAAGCTATCGACCATCTCCACTTCGGAGCCATTGATGCAGACGGAAGTGTGTGTTGTGCTGCGCTTCCTGAAGTCGATGATCAGTTTCTTGGTCTTTCCAACATCTAAAGAGAGGTTGTTTTCGATGCACCATGTAACCAAGTGATTTATCTCCCTCCTGTAGTCTGATTCTTCATTGTTAGAGATGCGGCCCACCTTAGTCGTATCATCCGCAAACTTATAGATTGAGTTGGAGTTAAATGTTGCCACACAGTCATGTGTGTAGAGGGAGTACAGTAGAGGTCTGAGCACACATCCTTGCGGGGCTCCCGTGTTGAGGACTATTGTGGAGGAGGTGCTGTTGCCTATCCTGACAGATTGTGGTCTGTTGGTGAGGAAGTCGAGGATCCAGCTGCCTAGGGAGGGGTCAAGTCCAAGATTGCGGAGTTTGGTTATTAGTCTTGTTGGGATAATGGTGTTGAAGGCGGAGCTGTAGTCTATCAACAGCAGTCTTACATAGGTGTCCTTGTTGTCGAGGTGTTCGAATGTTGATTGCAGAGCCAGTGAGATAGCGTCTGCTGTGAACCAATTGCGGTGATAGGCAAACTGCAGTGGATCCAGACCGTCTGGGAGGCTGGTAGTGATCCGTCTCATGACTAGCCGCTCAAGCATTTCATCTTAAGAGACGTTAGGGCCACCGGTCGGTCGCCGTTGAGACACGCTATCTTGTTCTTCTTTGGTATTGGTGTTATGGTGGTCCTCTTGAAGGGGGTGGGGACCTCAGAGCGGAGGAGTGAGGTGCTGAAGATATCTGCGAATACACTCGCCAGCTGGTTTGTGCAGGCTCTGAGTGCTCGCCCAGGGACTCTGTCGGCGCCCATCGCTTTCCGCAAATTCACTTTCAAGAAGGCAGCTCTTACCTCTGAGGCTGTAATAGTGGGTATGGGTGTGTCCAGGACTGTGGCTGATTGTGCAAGTGGAATTTAATAACAAGAGGCAAAAACCAGGCAAATGCAGAGACTCATTTATAAATGACCTGTACTAACACAAGAACTGTGACTTCCTGAGATATCATTTAATACACAATTGTCTGGTGGTTGAGATCTTAGATGAAAACCTATCAAATCCTTTGCAAATGAGGGAGTATTTAACTCTCACAAAGGCAATAATAATAGCATGACAGTCCAAACTTAGGAAGCAAAACAGAGCAGCTATATCTGGGGAAAATGATGTCCTTTGAAGAAAAACAAATGAAGCCATTCAATATGTCAGATAAAAAAGAGAAAGGGCAGCGAAAATCCACAAAATCATTTGGATAGGGCTCCCAGAGGTTTCTTCTTCATTGGCTATTTCCGGGAAAGATTGCAACTGCCACCCTGTCACATTCACTTCCAGGTTCCTGATCCAGTTTTGAGGCCGACCTCAGGATCACGACCCAGCTCATCTTTGGTTCTGGTTAAAGATTATTAATTGAAAGAAAAATCAAATTTAAAATTACATTCATGACCTCAAGAAGTTTCAAAGCACTTTGTAGCCAATTAAGTACTTCAGATCTGCAGTTGGTGTTATTGTAATGTTGTAATGTAGAAAACATGACAACCAATTTGCATATAACATGCTCCCACAAGACCAGATTATCTGTGTTTTTTTAGCTTGTTGGTTTTGGGATAAATATTTACCAGGACAGGGAGAACACCCTTTACTCTTTGAAATAGTGCCATGCCATCTTTAACATCCACATGAGAGAGCTTTGGTTTAACACCTCACCAAAAAGACAGCATATCTGGCAGTGCAGCATTCCCTGAGGTGTGTTTTTGTGATCAATACTTTGGAGTGGGCCTTGAATCCAATGTGCTTTGGAATGTCCTAATCACATGGATTACATTCCTAGCTCCTTGTTGGAACTATGCCAGATCAGGTGTACACCTCGAATGATCCTCTGGCTTAAGGTTGAGAAAGACAAGTATGGTCCTAAGGGCAAAATTCTCCGACCCCCACGACGGGTCGGAGAATAGCGGGAGGGCCTTCCCGACATTTTTCCCGCCCTCCCGCTATTCTCCCCCCCTCCCCCCGCCCAACTCCCGACACGAATCGCTGCCGCCGTTTTTTTACAGCCGGCAGCGATTCACAGCTGTTCGATGGGCCGAGTTCCCAGCCCTTTACGCTGTTTTTACGAACGGCAAACAGACCTGGTCTGGCCGTTCGTAAAAACGGCATCACAAACTCGCTTTTCATAACCATGGCACCGATTGGCACGGCAGTACCACGGCCGTGCCAAGGGTGCCATGGGCCCGCGATCGGTGGGCACCGATCGCGGGCAGCGGGCCCGATGCCCGCGCACTATTTGTCCTTCCGCCGCCCCGCAGTATCCATTCGCGGGGCGGTTGAGGGGCATCCCGGCCCGCGCATGCGCGGGTTTCGCGCAAATACGCGATGACGTCATCCGCGCATGCGCGGGTTGGGAGTCTTCCAATCCGCGCATGCGCGGCTGACGTCATATGACGCGTCAGCCGGCGCTAACTCCGGCAAGCGGGCTTAACGAAATTCGTTAAGCCCGTGATGCTGGAGCTTGCGGCGTCGGGCTGCTAGCCCCGACCGGGGACCAGAATCGGTTCCCGGTCGGGAAGGGGCGCGCTGGCGTCAAACCCAGCCTTACGATTTCTCCCGTTTTGGGAGAATGCGTCTGAAGAACTGATCTAATTCTCCCTGAAGGAAAGGACCACCAGAGGATAATCCTCCAGTTAACCTTTTTAACAGATTTTAGATTGATTACAAAAGAAGTCCAGGCATCTCTCCTCAACTATGCATCACTCCACTAAAGAGTGGACAGAGTTGGTTCTCTAGTTTGTATAGAGAGGACCATATGAGGCAATGCATTTTCTCAATTATATAAAATTTATTAAAGAATCGAACATGCTATTCAATTTTGATGGCAATTATAACATTACTAGTTCTAGGAAAACTTGATTTCAACAGAGAATCCAAGTCTTATTAATGTTACAGAGGGGTATTTATGATAGCCATCAATATTTAAAGTAGTATTTACCTTAAACCCCTGAGTAGAGAGTTAGCAAGTCTAGTAAAGCACCTCTATCCTAAATAAGGGAAGAACTGTAATCACTACACTACAACAGTAATGCCTTTATCTTGAACGATGCAGGAATATTGGAGTAAATTCAATTAATCAAAAATGCTACTGTATGGTTCTAATATTCAGACCATAAAAGAATTGAACCAGTAGGAAGCATGTTGTGCCCATATGCTGGACAACATGCTGTGTTTTTGTCAACATTTTTCATTTTAGTCAACATCCTTCAAGCAAAGAAGAGGTGCAGATAATGGTCACGCTAGTCAATTTCCAAGATTCAGTTGACAAATTATTTAGGGTCTGATGCACGATCAATTGCACAGAGACGAGAGTTGAATACAACTGAGGCTTTATTACTCCAAGATGTGTGGCCTCCTACAGCAGCTGCCGAAATGGCTGTACAGGGAGCACAAATATTTATACTCCGCTTACTGGGCGGAGCCAGCAGGCAGGGAATACCCCCGTACCTGTAGTACAGGGTCTTACCACACATCTCCTAATATACACAACAGTGGTGATTACCACATTCATCCCGTTAAAATTGAGTCCAGCGGGGGTGGCGGAGAACTATATACAGAGCAAGTTTAATATACAGAGGAAAACATTTTTTTTGAAGTCCAGTACAAGGTGCTTTAACAGTCCCTAACCAATTACAGGTTACGCCGGTCCGGGGCCTTGATGTGATGTTGGGAGCGACGCAGTGGTGGCGGCGATTCCGGTGGTGGTCTGATCCTCGGTGACTCCGGGAGTGTGCCAAAATCCTCTTCATCCTCGGGCGTGGGCAGGGGAAGGACGGAAGGTCCTGGGAGGGGGAGGGGGTGGGGGTGCTGCTGGATGCGCGGGGGGAGGGGAGGGTGGTGCCGGGCCAGAGGTGTGTGTGTGTGTGTGTGGAACCTGCTGGTGCCAGGTCCCTGAGGGAGACAGTGTCCTGGCAGCTGTCGGGGTACGCCATGTAGGCGTACTGGGGGTTAACTGGAGTAACTGCACCCTTTCAACTAATGGGTCTGCCTTGTGGAGTCGTACGTGCTTACGGAGGAGTACAGGTCTTAGAGCTCCGAGCCAAGTCGGGAGCGACACCCTGTGGACTTCCTGGGGAAGGCAAAGAGACGTTCATGGGGTGTGTCGTTAATCGCAGTGCATAGGAGCGACCAAATGGAGTGCAGTGCATTGGGGAGGACCTCCTACCAGCGAGAGGCCGGGAGATTTCTGGACAGCCCTCCAGACCGTCCCGTTCTCCCTCTCCACCTTCCCGTTTCCCCGGGGGTTATAGCTGGTCACCCTGCTGGAGGCGATACCCCTGCTGAGCAGGAACTGATGCAGCTCATCGCTCGCGAATGAGGATCCCCTGTCACTGTGGACGTAGGCGGGGAAGCCAACAGAGCGAAGATTGTGTTGAGGGCTTTTATGACGGTGGCAGACATCATGTCGGGGCACGGGATGGCGAAGTGGAATCTGGAGTACTCATCGACCACACTGAGGAAGTACGTGTTACGGTCGGTGGAGAGGAGGGGCCCTTTGAAATCCACGCTGAGGCATTCAAAGGGACGAGAGGCCTTCACCAGGCAAGTGCGATCCGGCTGGTAGAAGTGCGGTTTGCACTCCACACAGTCCTGGCAGTCTCTGGTGATTGCCCCGACTTACTCGACGGAGTAGGGCAGATTTCGGGCCTTTATGAAGTGGTACAACCGTGTGACTCCCGGGTGACAATGGTTGTCGTGCAGGGTCCGGAGTCGGTCTACTTACTCTAAGATTTTCGCCAGCTGCTGTAGGAGGCCCCACATCTTAGAGTAATAAATTGATGCACGATCAATTGCACAGAGACAAGAGTTGAATACAACTGAGGCTTTATTACTCTAAGATGTGTGGCCTCCTACAGCAGCTGGTGAAATGGCTGCTGTACAGGGAGCACACATATTTATACTCCACCTACTGGGCGGTGCCAGCAGGCAGAGAGCACGCCCGTACCTGTAGTACAGGGTCTTACCACACATTTCCTAATATACACAACAGTGGTGATTACCACAGGGTCATCCTTAAGGTTATCCATTGTTAGGTTATTGTATCTTGCAAATTTTCAATGTCTTGCTGAGATGATGTAGAGGCCAATTCCTGTTTTTCCAGGTCTGTCTTGTGTTAGAAGACATTCTATGCTACAGGATGTTGGAGTCCTTGAGCACCTAATTATGCCCAGGCATGTTTGGAAAATTCTTGAACCTTTGTCTAGCAGATGAACTCTGCTTTTAAATTTTAATCCCTGCTTCATGGAAAAATCATTCTTTTTATCTTAAAGCTCCTTAATTGCAGCTGGATTCCCTAATAACTCCATATTTCTAACTGCATTCCTTCACACTGAGGTCATCAAAGGTGCAGTATAAATTGGTTTATCCACTGAGCTGCTGCTGGTATTCCCTTAAGTGTGCACTGTGTAAAAAATAACACACATCCTCGAAGACTCAGAGCATCATAAGCATCTTTTAGAATGACATTTTTTGAGTATTCATGAAGATTCCAGCCTTGCCCATTATCTCCAGATTTCTGTGAGCCTGCCATGTGGCTGGCCAAGAACGTCGGGCGGAATTGTCCGCAAGGCCCGACGCCGTCGTGAAACCTGGAGAGGTTCACGACGGCGTCGGAAGCCTCTCCCGGCCCCCTATTCTCCCCTACCCGGGGGGATGGGCGGGCCGTACCGGGAAACTCGGCGGCCGGGCCTTGTCCCTGGCTTCAAGGCTGGGCGCGCCAAGAATGACACCGCGGCAGAGCCTAATGACGTCAGCCGCGCATGCGCGGGTTGGACAGCTCAAACCAGCGCATGCGCGGTTGCCGTCTTTCCCCTCAGCCGCCCCGCAAGAAGTGGCGGCTTGATCTTGCGGGGCGGCAGAGGGGAAAGAGTGCGTCCCCTTGAGACGCCGGCCAGATAATCGGTGGGCACCGATCGCGGGCCAGTCCCTTCCCGAGCACGGTCGTGGTGCTCGATCCCCGATCCGTCCCCCTTAGGCCCCACACTTACCTGGCGCGCCATGTTCACGACGGCAGCGACCAGGTGTGGTTGCCACTGTCGCGAACAGGTCGGGAACGGCAGGCTGCTCGGCCCATCCGGGCCGGAGAATCACGGGCTTCCCGATGTTGAAACCACCAATGTTCCAACTTCAATGTCCACCATTTTGTCTCCTATTAATCAACTTAACATTAATAATAAGTCTTTGACTGTACTAAATAACTTCTCAACTAACCTAACCAAGTTGTACCACAAGAGGGACTTCAGCACAAAATCTAGGCTGACACTTCAGCAGAGTACTAAGTGGCTGCTGCACTTTCAGAGATGCCACCTCTTGGATGAATCATCAAACACAGGCCTGATTTGCCCTCTTGGGTGAAGATAAAAGCTGGGCTGGATTCTCCGTTTCAGAGACGAAGGGCAGGTTTCTCCATTTCAGAGACTCGGGACTGGATTCTCTGATTTGGGGGCCGGAGGATCCATGGCGTTTTACATGGGAAAATGCAGTGACCCTCTGACCGGTGAGGGACTAGCAGCCAGCCGCGTAAACTGCACTTCCCGATATAAACGGCCGGAGAATTGCTGAATCCGTGGCCGCGCATGCGCACGGCGATGACCTGCAGAGGTCACGCTGTATCACATGGCATGGTCGTGCGCAGACCTGACCTGCAAGATAGTGCCCCACTGTCACCCCGTCGCCATCCCCGGGACACTGCCCACCAGTCCCCTGATCCTTCTCCGAAGCATCCTGGCCAGCAGCACGACTCCCGCCCAACTGTTGGCGGCACGGGGCACAATCCACAGCCGCCACGCTTGCTTTACGACCGCTGAGGCCATGAGTCAACCGTGTGGTTGGGAACTCGGCCCATCGGGGGCGGAGTAATTGGACGAGGGCCTTCACGTGACACCCTGAGGCCGTCCGAACGGCATGCGGCGTGCGCCATGATTATACCGTTTTGGAGAGGGCGGAGCATCCAAAGTCAGGTGTCACCCCCGATTTCATCGTGAAAAGGGATTCTCCACCTGATCATTGATTACAGAATCGGCGTCGGGGAAGGGAGAAGCCCGCCCCTAGTGTTGATGCCAGGACAGAATTGGTGAACTTCTTTAACTTAGTAATATGTTATCAAGCAACATTTAACTCTGAGTCACATAAGGAGATATTAGGGCAGATAACCAACAACTTGATGAAAGTGAGAGGTTTTAAAGTGTGTCTTAAAAGCAGAAAGATAGGTAGCTACAAACATAGAACATACAGCGCAGGAGGCCATTCTGCCCATTGAGGCTGCAGCGACCCACATAAGCCCTCACACCCTATCCCCATAACCCAATAAACCCTCCTAACCTTTTTTGGACACTAAGGACAATTTATCATGCCCAATCCACCTAACCTGCACGTCAGTGGACTGTGGGAGAAAACCGGAGCACCCGGAGGAAACCCACGCAGGCACGGGGAGAACGTGCAGACTCCGCACAGACAGTGACCCAGCGAGGAATCGAACATGGGACCCTGGCACTGTGAAGCCACAGTGCTACTCACTTGTGCTACCGTGCTGCCGGGTTGCAGGAGAGAAATGAAGTTGGGGCTATTTGGATGATTCTGGAATAGTGAGGCCTATCTATACCGATACCAAGTTCAACAAAATGTAAATTCCATGATCAAGCAGTCTGGCAATTGTTTATAAGATGTTCACAGAAATATTTATTTGATATGAATTACCTTTCCTTATTAACAAAATAGGCCTAATTATGAAACTGGTCATTAGCATGGTGTGTCAGAGTGCTTTGCAATGTAGACTTCAAACTGGGCTGCACCTATTTTCATGCATTCAATAAATTTCTATGCGGATTTCTGAAATTACCTTGAAAATAGGATTGAAAATGATGTTTCATTGTGGGGAAAGGGTAGAACTCAGAGACAAATACAGACCCCATAGGGAGCAGAAGGAAAAGAGCTTTATCCTACCTTTTCATGAATAGATTTAAACAAACAACCACAAGATTGGATGTGGTCAGAAAGAAACAGTGAAAACAAGTCCCATCTGTAAGAGTTTAAACTGGCCACACTTCACACATTAGTTACTGAGGAATGTAACAATGCCAGGCTCTGGAGACAAGCATTTTTGGTTGGTCTTTCAAGTGAAAACTGAAAAAGGATGACTTGTGACATCTCACACTTTAGGGACGTTATTGCAAACAAAATACATCTCCTTGATATTAACAGATAATAATGGACAACATTTCACCAATAATGCTTATCTATCAACACTTCAAAGTTCTGATTGGAACATTCAACATTATATCCTGCCATTATGTCAGAATTGCAAGACGTGTCCACATGAGATGAAATTATAGAGGATTCTTATTTGTGGATTACTTAAGCCTTCTCATTCTCAGTTTCTGTACAATAACTGAGCAATAATTTGGGGTATGTTAACATTTTAGATTGTAGAATCGAAAGCAACTTATGACTTTGCTGACTTTAAACTCTCTTTGAACCAATTGAATGTTTGCTGCTAAGTATTCTCATCGGCCTTGAATTTCCATGCATTTCTCTCTATTTCCTTTGTAACTTCATCAGGAGATTGGCCAAATGTTGGGAAAATTGTTGAAGACAGCATTTTGAAGTTGTTCGTGCCAATTCCCTCTCACCAGAGGAAGCCAATGGTCATTCCAGTGCTTTTTAAATTTAATTTAAAGTTGGAACATTCATTTGAAACATATTATGGAATATCTACGAAACATTAATCAAGCAATTATAATTGGAAGTATTAGCAGATTAATGCTTTGTGCACTTGTATCAAATTCATTTTCATGTTAGTTTAATGGAGGCATTAATTGGTTTGAAGAAATGAGATTGGTCAATGTTTTGCCCACTAATACCGCCAGTGATTTTGAGGGTTTTGTGGGATAGGAATAACAAAACTGACAGAAACAAAGGGGTGACGCCCAGAGACGACTCAGTTTTTGTACAACTGAGAGCTCAATTTTTTTTTAAGTTCCCTTGAGGAGTCCCATCCAGGATTCTTTCACTTTCTTACAGACCTGCTATGTTTTTCCAGCATTTTCTTTCTCTTGTGTTAGATTACCAGAGTTCAGAACCTATCCTCTCTCAGGACACAGTGTTCTCACTTGTGAAGGTTAAACATTTCATGCCTTGATATTTTTGCAGCATTTGGTTAGGTGCTTGCTTATTGAAGCCAATCATGATTTTTAGGAAGTGCGCTGAGTGTTTAAATAAGGAAATGTTCCTGTGGGAAATGAACCTGTAACATTAAGCAAAAGTACTTGAAAGCTGCAGTTAGCATCCTCCCCTGTCGTGTTAAGCAGTCCCTTGAAAGACACTTTGCTTTTTAGTCTTGATCCTAATTGCTTTGTAATTTCTATCACTCCAGGTACTTCGAAATCATCGTGAGTGAGATACGCAAGGCATGTAATCATGTTGAGAAGGCGGAACTGTCTCTATATGAATTCATCAGGAACAAGATTTTCCTGTTTCTGCACTGGCACTGTGTGTGAAATGGAAGCATAAAATCAGCACTTAAGAGGCTGCCAACAACTACCATACTACTGTTTTTCCAAAGAAATGATCACTTTGCACTGAGAGAAATCAGCAGGTCAATCTGCACTTTGAAAGAAAATTGCTGTTAAGAAAGCTACAAGTGCAGTAAAAGCAAGGTCAGCTTGCCCCATTGGTCAGTGCATTACCTTTTCTGCAGAGGTCTGCAATGAAATGGTCAAAATGTCGTCCTGAAACAAGTGTTGGGACACCTGGGTGGAACGTGCCACACATGATCCACCCTTGTGCACTGGCCTTATGATTAGGAAACAGATGGAAAAATAATTAAAAATTGAATTTTTTTGTGGCATCAAAAGGGACAGGAGAACTAATTCTGGCGCAACTGGAATGATATGACTGCTGAAGGCTCAGCCTTGCCATACCTCAGTGAGCTGCATTGGGAAACCTGTTGGTGTCCACAGCTTGCAAATGAGGCTGGAGCCTGAAACATGTCACTGTCCACTTTGCACATTTCAATATTACCCCTCTCCAGATTCAAGGTGGATCCTTCATTTTAACAACAGGTAGGTTTTGTACTTCTAAGGTTTGGGTCTCAAGGTCAGTACTGTTTCACTGCTGACCTGAAAGAAACTATCCTAAAGATTGAGCTATTTCTGTGCGGCTGGATTTCACTTTTCCAGATATCAGTTCAAATCTGCTCCCAAGTCACCGGGATTTCTATGCATCAGGCATTCATAATAGTGAATGCTCTCATGCAGGTTCAGCTCCAAATCAGATTTACAAATTCTCACCAACAGCAAACCAGTGAGGAAAAAGTACCATTATCTTTCACTTGTTAATCATTTTACAGAAAGAAAAATAACAATTGTGATATGTGCATGTGCATGTGATATACAATAAACACATTTTTAAAATAAATTTAAAGCTGTGGAATTTTGTTTGATATTAATGGAGAAATTTGACTTTCCACAAATATAAAACTATTTTGGGGGGACAGAGGGGTTGTATGTAAATAATAATTAACTTAGCACACAGTTAAAAAATAGTCACACCTCATTCAACAGGATGTAACTTTCTCAAAGGCTTTAACAGTAAGACTTACAGTATAATATGGAAGTCCACATCTATTTAAATGATTCAGAAGATTTATACCTGCAGGGACGTCAGTGTACCCTATGGAGTAGCAGAGACTCACTGAAAAGATCTTCCGGATTTTCATGTTTAACAGCGTCTGAGTAAATGCCAGTAATTTCAGTCAGCGTCACAATTGGAATGATGGTGAATGCTAACAGTTTCACCTTCATTACAATTGGTCAATCTGCGTTTACATGTCAGAGATTTGAGTTGTCCTAAGATATGTACTGATAAATAAAAATCTGTCTTATTCTTGCACTTGAAATGTGCCTTGCTGACAACCTTGTAATGCCCTGGTTTAATGCCTACCTTCATATATATTACCAATTGTTTTCTTGAACATCTGCACCATCCACCCACATCTCTAACAACTTGCATGAGGGGCTTATTGATTTCTTTAGCACTCAGATTCAGCTGCCTCTTGTCCTTTACTAGCCAAACCTGTTGCCAATTTGTCCCACCCAGCCCAAATCTCTTATCTTTCTCTAGTTTCTTTCCGACCTGCCCTTCTTGTATTCCCTTGATTAAATGCTGACTCTCCAACTTCCCACATTGTTTCAACCACAAAGACCACAGACTGGGTTTTTGTGAAGTCGGGAATATTCCATGGACATGTAAAAATGGTGGTTGGACCTGGATGTGGAAGTCCCACTTCTTTTTCTGACAGATCCCATTTTTGCCGGAGAGAATCGAGATGGGCTTTGAATCAGATAGGAGGGAAATCCAAACTAAACAGGGCCATTTAAGCTTAATTCTGAGTTCAAACAGACCCCATTTGACTTTTGCAAGGGTGTTAACCTACACATAGGGGTCACAACCTTATGGTATAGATATAAGCACTCTTGAAGTATGGATAAGTCTGTTTAACTGTCATAAACTAAAAGATTCGAACTAAAACAACTGACTGCAGCTGTCAATAATTATCTTTTTTTAAAAACTCTGCTGGATTCTTTGATGATCAGGACAGCTGGAGCAGCATCATTTCAAACAATTTCAATAGAGGTCTTTGTTCACAGTTCCCTTAGGGCTATGCATTATGAATGGTTCAAATGCTACAATTATCTCAGCAGGAGATTCTGAGTTCACAGTTTGACAGCTTCAAGAGGCCATTAAAAAATTAGGATTATGAACTGAAGTTTGTTTTAGAAGAGATTAACCATTTGAAATTTAAAAGCTTTGATTCTTTCATGAATAGGATATTTTCACATTCAAGTCTGGACAGTGAGAGCTGTATTAGGTGTTTTGAAGTTGGGTGACTTGGTGGCTCAGTGCTTAGCACTGCTGCCTCATGGCGCCGGGGACCCGGGTTCGATCCCGGCCCCCGGTCACTGTCCGTGTGGAGTTTGCACATTCTTCACGTGTCTACGTTGGTCTCACCCCCACAACCCTATGATGTGCAGGGTAGAAGGATTGGCCACACTAATTTGCCACTTAATTAGAAAAAAATTGTTTTTTGAAGTTTATTTAATTTAATTTAATCTCCACATGTCTCCTGGTGTATGCCCATGTCAGTTCCCTATGGAGTTTATGATAAGCCACAGGGGTGGGGGGCATGAGTTGGCATTTAGCTGGCTTGAAGGGTATGAGAGGCCATGAGGGATTGTGCAGGAGCAGGGGCATGAGGGGTGTGAGGGATGAGGGCTGAAGGACCTGATGTTTTGTAAAGCAAGATGTATGAAGCCCCATCTGACCAGGCTGCCTCACCACTCACCCACCCCCGTGGCTGCCCATTCTTTGCTTCTGGAGTCAGCGAACCCAAATCCTGCCCTTGTCCCTTCCTCCATCCCCACAGAAATCATGACAGTAAGGGTGCTTTTATCCATCTCTGCCCTTGCTTTAGCGCATCTGCTGCTGAAACCCTTATCTATGCTTTTGTCATCTCAATACTCAACTATTCCAATGCTTTCCTGGTTAACCTTCCTTTCTCCATTTTCTATAAGCTTTATCTCTTCTGGAACTCTGCTGCCTATATCCTATCCTGCATCATGTCCAATTCATTCGTTATCCCAATTCTTGCGGACATTGGCACCTGGTCTCCTAAAATCTCCAAATTATGTTGATATCCCTTTATAGCCCTGTCCCTCCCTATCTCTGAAATGTCTCCAGCATTTATCTGTGTATTCAGATAAAGCACCTTTACTTTTAACTTTTTATCACTTTTGCCTGATTTGACCTTATTCACGGATGTATTATTACCTTTAAACCTTCCATCCCTTCCTGTAACACTTTGCATGTTTTTGCCCAAATCCTTACTCTATGTCCTTTACTTTCTTCTTCAGTTTAACAAATTTCACCTCACATGCACTCGACACATCCTCTTTTTAGGAGAAGGAATCCAAATGACTTAATATTATTGAAGAGTACCTAATTGGCAGAATTAAAACATTCACAGATGAACAAAATAAATAAAACATGTAGAAAATGGAATACTTTGTAATAAATATCTGCTCAATTGTAAGAGTAGTACAGCCTTTTCATTATTCACAAGCTAATCTAAACATTACAAATAATTTAAATGTTCTGATTTAAGAATTGTGCGGCTGCTTTGATTTATATTTGTAATTATAATTTGGTGTAATATGATAAAGCCTCTTTCATTTTTCTTTGAACAGAAAGGACAGTTATACATTACCATTTCATAACCACACCAATGGCACCAAAATTAATTACATTAAGAGCTTGAAATATTCTATTCCAGGGGTTATCAACCAGGATCTGTATCCCCCTAGGGATCCATGTGAAGATATAAAGGCGTCCAGGCAAAAAAAACCCTGAAAATGTGTAGAATGGAGACCGTACACAATCCACTTATGTCACACCCGTTCAATTCAGCCAATGACCTGTAATTGAGCTTCACCACTTATGAAGGTGTATGAAAACTTGCAGCTGCAACACATTACCACACTCCTCACACAAGCCTCAAATTGGTGCCCAAGCCCCTCACCTGAGCCTCACAGTGGAGCCAAGGTCTCTAACCTGAGCATTAATTTGGTGCCCAGGCCCTCATCAGAATTGTGATTTGGTGCCAAGACCCTAGATGTAGTATGAGGGTGAGGAAGAGTAGGAAACTGTGGACCTACTGGGGATGGGAGAACAGAGGCATTAGTTAAGATAGCACCACAGTAAATAGGCACTTGTAAATAAATGTCACTTTGTTCACCACCCGATCCTCCACCCTGTCATTTCATGATGCCATTCCCCGCAAACACCCACGCACACTCGCGCTTCATCCCCATGCAGTGTGAGAATGACAGTGTTATGTTTCTCCACCCCCCCCCCCCCCCCCCCCCCCACTGTTAATTCAGTGCAAGTATGCTACTTCAGGCAAAATCACCCCACCTCACCACCACCACCCTCCTCTTCACACACCCCCAATATCAATGCTCAGGCCACTCATTGCAGCCACTTTTTTTCCAGTGATGGGGATGCCAGGGGCTGACAAAGTGTAGAGAGGCTGACCCATCCCAAAAGTGCGTTGGAGAAATAAACCAGGACCCCGACATCGAAGCAGAGTGCAGCAGATGAGAGCTTATCCCCCGACTTTCAACCTGATGATACCTTTTCTGGGCAAGACGGGTTCAGCTCTCCGCCAGGTAGGAGTCAGACATATCGCTAAGGAAAAGAGGAGCATCGCTCTGTTCTGAATGCAAGTCATCATCATTCACAGTTCAATTGTGCTTACCCAAGTGAGAGGACCTTCATTACTCATGAGGCAGGAATGCAGGCAATTCCTGAGGCACCCACTCAGCATTTGCAGCCTAGGCTTCTGATGGGACACCACCCAGTTGCCTCACAGTCAGCCCCAGTGCTGACCCTCATTATTCACCTATTGCCACCCACTTTCCAGTCACAGTTAGGTTGGGCACTTCCTCGTTGGTGATTAGTCCACAAGCCAGCAAGAAGGACACAGGAAGCAATGCCTGCATGTCAGACTCCAGACCCCCTTAAAGCATGGTGTTCCCCAAAGTGGATGGAAGGTAAGTCCTGCTAATGACCCCTCCACCCAAGAATGAGTAAGTGACCCTCAATCCCGACCCCAAGTTGAACTTATCAACGTCCCCCACATACTCTTCGGTGCACCCTGAGCAGCGAAGAGCCTGGAGAACTATGGGTGCCTGAGCGCTCACCTCAGATATCCCCCTGAGAGGGGATGCCACCAGGTTCATGCTCTTGAAGGGCTGTTGTAAATGATGCTGGCGCCCAGTGAATATTCTGTGAGGAGGGGACGAGGTCTGGAGAGAATACTTGCTTATGAAATGCTAATGTATTAAAATGAAGTTCCTGGATTCACACGCTGCGATTCGCACAACTCCGCTAGCAGTTGCGGGGGCGGGGGAGAGAGAGAGTAAGATTCCAAAAGCCAATCACGTTGGAGAGAATCACATTTTTTGATTCTCTTCGGACTTTGAGCCCGCACCGAGAGTTTCTCATGGATGGAGAGAGAGGGCTCAAAATCGCCCCCAATAGTTTTACATATTTAATTGCAAATCTATTTCAAATACAGGTAAAATATTTGCGTTGTGTTACAGGAGTTCCATAGAATTTTTCACAACATCGTAAGGAGGCCTCAGCAGCAGAAAGTTGAGGACAACTATCCTATTCAATCCTCTTCTCAAATACCAAGTGGTGATATAAAGCGGCACCCAACTTGCAATCAGCACATCAAGATGACTTTGTGCTACTGTAATATATTTATTGAAGCTATATCAGAGGTCTGTGAAGAAATATAAATGTTTCATAATCATACAGTAAGGGCTTAAAAAAGGGTGCACAAACAAAATTTAAAAGGGGTATCCAATCTAACACTAATAGCTAATAATAGGAGGAAAATGGTTAAAGGACATGCTGGGCAATAAAACAGGCACAGCCAATACTATGACCAATGTTCCGGAAATGGCAGACATGTCAATGTGTACTTTATATTATCCATTTTACATTATAGTAAGAGGGAAATTAGCAGAGGTATAGAGGAAACTAAAAAAATCAAAGCGACAAACTTATTAGATTCAATACAAGTTATAAAAATGTAATGGAAAGAAATAATAAGACTTAAGATAAACAAGTCTTCAGGGCCTGATGGTTTTTACCCAAGGGTATTAAAGGAATTAGCTGAAGAAATTGCAGGTGCATTAATGCGAATCTTTCAAAGTTGTTTTGACTCAGGAATGGTGTCATTAGATTGGAAATTTTCTAATGTCTGCCCATTATTTAACAAGAGTGGGAGAGAAAAATGTAAGCAATTACAGACCTGCCAGTTTAATGACAATTGTAGGGAAATTATTAGAGTCTGTCACTGAGGGCAGAGTGGCTCAGCACTTGGAAAAATTGGAGCTGATCAGACTCAGCATAGATTTTTAAAGAGTAAGGCCTGGATTTTCACTTTACGCTTTGATCAAAATGGCGCCTGGACCCTAGATATGGAATTCATTCCTCCTTTCCGATAGAACCTTTGCTGGGGCAGGAAAGGGAGTAGGATGTGTTCAAACAGACCCCATTTTGCTGGAGCGAGGTCAGTTTTCTGTCGTGTGTGACTAACGATTTTTATGAGTGGATGTGAATGTGTGTAAAATGTGGATAGGGTTTGTAGAGCTGTCAAGTTATCAAAATTAGGTAGGAGGGTCCGGGCAAGTATTGAGGGGTACCTTGAGGTGAATGATACGGGGGTGGTTCAGGTGGGGATGGTCTGGGAAGCCCTGAAGGCAGTGATTCGTGGGGAGCTGATATCCATCCGGGCACACAGGGAGAGGAGCGAGAGGAGTGAGAGGGATAGACCGGTGGGAAAGATGCTGGAGGTAGACAGGAGGTATGCAGAGGCACCAGAGGAGGGACTGCTGGGGGAGAGGCGCAGCCTACAGGCTAAATTTGATTTGCTGACCACTAGAAAGGCTGAGGCACAGTGGAGGAAGGCACAAGGGGCAGTGTACGAACATGGTGAAAAGGCGAGTAGGATGCTGGCTCATCAGCTCCGCAAGCGGGATGCGGCTAAGGAAACTGCTGGAGTGAGAGCCAAGAGTGGGAATGTGGTGCGGAAGGGGGTAGAGGTGAATGAGGTTTTCAAGGACTTTTACGGGGAACTGTACCTGTCGGAGCCAACGGCGGAGAGGAGGGAAATGGAGAGGTTGCTCGACGGACTTCTTTTCCCGAAGGTGCAGGAGGAGAAGGTGGAGGGGTTGGGTGCGCCGATTGAGCTGGAGGAGCTAGTTAAGGGGATCGGGCAGATGCAGTCAGGGAAGGCACCAGGGCCGGATGGGTTCCCGGTGGAATTTTATAAAAAGTTTGTGGACCTAGTGGGCCCCTTGCTGGTGCGGACACTCAATGAAGCGTGGGAAGGGGGGACTTTGCCCCCGACGATGTCGCGGGCGCTGATCTCGTTAATTTTAAAGAGGGACAAGGACCCCCAGCAGTGTGGTTCATACAGGCCCATATCTCTCCTCAACGTGGATGCTAAGGTGCTGGCAAAAATCCTGGCCACCAGGATAGAGGACTGTGTGCCAGGGGTTGAGCACGAGGACCAGACAGGTTTTGTGAAGGGAAGGCAGCTGAACACGAATGTGCGGAGATTGTTGAATGTCATCATGATGCCGGCGATTGAGGGGGAGGCAGAGATAGTGGTGGCGCTGGATGCGGAGAAGGCCTTCGATAGAGTGGAGTGGGGGTACCTATGGAAGGTGTTGGGGAGGTTTGGATTTGGTGAAGGGTTCATTAGATGGGTAAGGCTGCTATATGGGGCCCCGATGGCGTGTGTGGCCACGAATGGGAGGAGGTCGGAGTACTTCCGGCTTTACCGAGGGACCAGGCAGGGTTGCCCCCTGTCCCCCTTGTTGTTTGCACTGGCAATCGAGCCGCTGCCGATGGCGTTGAGGGATTCAGAGAGGTGGAGAGGCTTGGTGCGAGGTGGGGAGGAACATAGGGTGTCGTTGTATGCCGATGACCTGTTACTGTATGTGGCGGACCCGGTGGGAGGGATGCCGGGGGTGATGGAGCTGCTAGCTGAGTTTGGGACCTTTTCAGGTTATAAATTAAATTTAGGCAAGAGTGAGGTGTTTGTGGTGCACCCTGGAGACCAGGAGGAAGGAATTGGTAGGCTCCCGCTTAGGCTTTAGGTACCTGGGGGTGCAGGTGGCCAGGGACTGGGAGACTCTTCACAAATATAATTTTGCCAGACTTGTAGATCAGATGGAGGAGGAGTTCAAGAGGTGGGACATGCTGCCATTGTCGTTGGCGGGGAGGGTACAGTCCGTCAAAATGACGGTGCTTCCGAGGTTCTTGTTCCTCTCTCAGTGCCTGCCCATATTTATCCCCAGGGCCTTCTTTAGGAGAGTGACTAGCAGTATTTTGAGCTTTGTGTGGGCACATGGGACTCCGAGAGTGAAGAGGGTGTTCCTGGAGCGAGGGAAGGATAGAGGCGGGCTGGCGCTGCCCAACCTTCTGGGGTACTATTGGGCGGCCAATGTGTCAATGGTGCGTAAATGGGTAATGGAGAGGGGAGGGGCGGCGTGGAAAAGAATGGAGATGGCGTCATGTAGAGGTACGAGCCTGGGTGCCATGGTAATGGCGCCGTTGCCGCTCTCCCCTAAGAGGTTTACCACGAGTCCGGTGGTGGCGCCGACCGTAAGAATCTGGGGACAGTGGAGACGGCATCGGGGGGAAACAGGGGGCTTGATGGAGGCTCCACTGGGTGGCAATCATCGGTTCATCCCGGGGAACAAAGATGGGGGATTTAAGGGGTGGCAAAGGGCGGGCATCAGTAAATTGAGGGACCTGTTTATTGGCGGGAGGTTTGCGGGCCTGGGGGAACTGGAAGATAAATTTGGGCTTCCCCAAGGGAACATGTTCAGATACTTGCAGGTAAAGGCGTTTGCTAGGCGACAGGTAGAGGGATTATCTCTGCTGCCCTTGCGGGGGACGATGGACAGAGTGCTTTCGGGGGTGTGGGTCGGAGAGGGGAAGGTGTCTGACATCTATAAGGTAATGCAGGAGGTGGAGGAGTCGTCAGTGGAGGAGCTGAAGGCTAAATGGGAGGAGGAACTCGGGGAGCAGATAGAGGACGGGACTTGGGCGGATGCCCTGGAGAGAGTCAACTCTTCCTCCTCGTGTGCGAGGCTTAGTCTCATCCAATTTAAGGTGCTGCACCGGGCCCACATGTCCGGGACTAGGATGAGTAGGTTCTTTGGGTGTGAGGACAGGTGCACCAGATGTTCGGGGAGTCCAGCGAACCACGCCCATATGTTCTGGGCATGCCCAGCACTGGAAGAATTCTGGAAGGGGGTGGCGGGGTCGGTGTCGAGGGTGGTTGGATCCAGGGTCAAACCAGGGTGGGGACTCGCGATTTTTGGAGTTGCGGTAGAGCCGGGAGTGCAGGAGGCGAAAGAGGCCGGTGTCCTGGCCTTTGCGTCCCTAGTAGCCCGACGAAGGATCCTGCTACAGTGGAAGGATGTGAGGCCCCCAAGTGTGGAGACCTGGATCAGTGACATGGCGGGATTTATAAAATTGGAAAGGGTCAAATTTGCCCTGAGAGGATCAATACAAGGGTTCTATAAACGATGGCAGCCTTTTCTGGACTTCCTGGCTCAAAGATAGGTATCTTGGTCAATAACAGCAGCAACCCGGGGGGGGGGGGGGGGGGGGGGGTGTTCCTTATTGTAGTTTCTATTCTGTAACTTTATATTGTGTTAATTTGTGTTGTTAAAATGCTGTGTTGTTCATGGAGGTGGGGCGAATGTTTATGATTGCTAATATTATTGTTATTTTTGGTATTTTACTATGGTGCATTATTGTTGTATAAATTCAAAATTTTTCAATAAAAATTATTTCAAAAAAAGTTATCAAAATTATTTAAATCCCCTGTTCTTTAAATTATGAAACAAAGCAGTTTTCTGTATCTCTCAGTTTAAAAAAATGATGCTTGAAATTTTAATAACATAAGCTTGGTAACATAAGCCTGAGGGCTATCATTATTACTCCCTGACCACTTCTACAAACTTTAATCATCACAATGGGCGGTTTGTATATTCACAGTTTGATTGACGGCTCCAAGAGATTAAGCAATTAGATGTCTTTGATGTGAGGCCATGAATATGAAAGTGTGTTTTATAGGAGATTAAGTATTTGAAGGGATTTAAAACACTCATTGAGAGTGTTTTGTAAACACTGAAATCTGCATTAGATATTTAGAACTTTATTTTATGTAGTCTTAGCTTGGCTACTTAGGGTCTGTGCATGGAGCATAGTGCGTGAATTGGCATGGACAATGTAAGGGCAAAGGGATGTTAGTGGGGGGGGGGTAAGTGCTTTTTAAAACTTTTTCCAATTGAGGGGCACTTTAGCGTGACCAATCCACCCACCCTGCACTTCTTTGGGTTGAGGGAGTGAGATCCACACATGCATGAGGAGAATGTCCAAACTCCACATGAACAGTGACTGAGGGCGAGGATCAAACCGGGTCCTCAGCACCGTGAGGCAGCAGTGCTAACCACCATGCTGCCCCAGTGGGGAAATTGTTGATCTAAGTTGGCACTAAGTTAGCATGGGGGTGAAAGAGGCCATGGGGATGAGGTGCAGTTCATGGGTTAGCATGAATTGGTGCTATGTGGCATTGGGATGACACAGGGCCATGAGGGTGGGTAGAGGGGAAAAGGATAGCATGGAGAGTATGACGAGCCAAATTTCTCGACAATGTACACCCACCTCGGAGCAAACATCTGGACCTAAGTCGTGCCTGTATAATTAGTTAAAATATTAGAAGAAGGTTACAGATAAGGGGACGGTCTACGGCTACCATTTGTATGATGCCCCCAGGAGGTGTTTATTAAGGTTCTATGCAGGAGTTTATAATAAAAAAATGAAAGTGAATGGATTTGGAGTTACCCTTTTGACTCGTACTGGAAAATGTTTGGAAGACCTGAGCTGTACTGGGGATAACAGTGAGGTAATATAGCCGCTGGGATGTGAGAAATGATCTTCTCAGGGATCTGTTCTGGGGCTTTAATTTTCCACTCTATTTATTCATGGCATGGTAGAAGAATAGAGAGTTGGGTATCGTAGTTTGCAGATAACATTAAATCAGGTGATCCAATAATAAGTGCAGATGGGAGCAGAAAGTTGCAAAGGGACTGGTTAAACGAATAGGTCAAACAATGGTCAATGAAATTCAATGGGAGAACATGTGAGTCTTTGCACATAAGAAAGATAAATTGGAGTATTTTCTAATTGATGAGAAACTAGGAACTTTAGAGGAGGAATTAGATTTGGAAGTGCAAGTACACAAATCATTAAAGGCTAGTGTACAGGTACAACAAATAATCAAAAGGTTAATGGAATGTTGACCTTTATCTTAAGGAAACTGGATTACCAAAGGAAGAAAGGTATGCTTGAGTCGCACAAGTCTTAGTCAGCCCCCATCTAAAGAAATGTGTTGGGTTTTGGGCACAGTAGCTCAATTGGCCTTGGAGACGGTGATGTGCAGATATGCCAGAAATACATCAGGGCTAAAAGGATTGGTTGAAAAAGCTTGTTTTGTGTTTCCTGGCACATAGAAGACTGAAGGATAACCAAAAGAAGGCATGTAAAGTGTTTAAAGGACTATATCGTGTAGAAATAATGTCCTATGTTGGTGGGAATCAGAAATGAAGAAACATAGCCTTAAAATTAGAACTAGGATATTCAGCAGTGAAATAGGCATCTCTCCCCTAAAAGTGAGTTAAGACCAAGACAAGTGTTGTTTTCAAGACTGAGATAGTTAAATTTTTGGTGAAGTGAAGTCTTTGTTACAAAGTTGATTTCATCTTGAAAGAGGAAAAAAAAACACTCATCAGGAGCAGTAAAGTATGTATCTTAATAGAGAGATTCAGCATGCAGCAGGAAAATGTGCAGCTTCAGCTGTTAAGGCGAGTTGAATGTTACAGCATTTAAGGTAGACTGAGAAAGCTGCAAGGGGATTTTTTGTATGTACGTTAATATTAAGTTCATGAATGCAAAATCTCAGGATATTGTGAGTCAAGAGACCAGATTCAATGAGCCAAGGAAAGAAGTCTCCAGAAATAGCAGGGTGCACGGGAAAGGTAGACTGACATGCGTTGAACTTGTACATCATGCCATGCCTGACGAGTGAAATGTTAAGTATTGATCTTTATTGTTCAATAAACTTTGTTTGCATTCAAAATTAGTGGTTGTCCTTTTTACCAATAAGGTTATTCTTTGACAAAAATCTTTTAACTCTGGGGATTAGCACAGAATGCAAATCCTAACAGGGTGAAATTAGGTAAATAAGTTTGAGGTACAGATGGATCTTGATGTAACTGAATGGTGGAAGGAGTGGAAGGTCTTGAACACCTGTTCCTATGGTTACTTGGGCAGTAGAAGGACCTTGATCTTTTTTCTCTACCAATTCCTGTACGTTCCTTTCTTAGTCAAAATCTCGGAGTTGAAATCTTCTTTTCAGAAATGGGCAGGAGAGGAGATTATCTAGACATTCAATATTCTAAGAGTTAAAGTTATTACTAAAGCTGAGAAGTTTTCTTTTTATCTAATAAAGGAAATGAATTAAACAGCTCTGATGCCCAGAATCTAGCCTTTATCGTGCTTTATCCCAGAGCATTTTTTGAAGATATTTTAACAAAAGGGAAATGACAGTTAGGTTTCCATGAAGCCTCTTATTGCAAATGATTTAACATCACTGATATCAGCAGCATATCCTTCTGGACACTAAAATTAGACCAGCAACATCAGTAAAGTTTAAAAAAGCAAAAGATCTCAAGTTTCCTCATCAAGGCCTTGCTGATCCCAGCTGAGAGGCAAATAGATTTCCATTGGCTTCCTCTGCCATAACTACTCCACAAAGGATTCCTAGCCTTTGACCTGCACTGGTAGCTACAGTATTAATATGGCTAGTTCAGTTCAGTTTCAGAGCAATGGTAATTCCCAGGATGTTGATTGTGGGGGATTCAGCTATGGTAATGCCATTGGATGTCAAGGGACGGTGATTAGATCCTCTCTTGTAGGAGATGGTCATTGACTGGCACTTGTGTGGCACAGATGTAAATTGCCACTTGTCTGCCCAAACCTGGATATTGTCCACGTCATGCTGCATTTGGACATGGGCTGCTTCATAATCTGAGGAGCTGCTAAACATTGTGCAGTCATCCGCAAACATCCCCACCCAATGATGGGAGGAAAGCCATTGATGAAGCAGCTGACGATTGTTGGGCCGAGAACACTACACAGAGAAACACCTGCAGTGATGTTCTGGAGCTGAGCTGATTGACTTCCAACCACTACAACCACCTTCCTTTGTGCCAGTTGTGTCTCCAACCAGCTGTGGTTTTTTTCCCCTGATTCCGATTGACTCCAGTTTAGCTAGGGCTCCTTGATGCCATACTCCGTCAAATGCTGCCTTGATGTCAAGGGCAGTCACGCTCGTCTCTGGCATTCAGCTCTTTTGACCATGTTTGAACCAATGCTGTAATGAGGTCAGGAGCTGAGTGACCCTGGCAGAACTGAAACTGAATGTCCGTCAGCAGGTTACTGCTGAGTAAGTGCTGTTTGTAAGCACTGTAGATGAACCCTTCCATCACTTTATTGATGAGAGTAGAATTATGGGGCGGTAAATGGCCGGATTGAATTTGTCCTGGTTTTTTGTATACAGGATATGCCTGGAAAACTTTCCTTATTGCCGGGTAGATGCCAGTGTTGTACCTTTACTGGAACAGTTTGGCTAGAGGTGTGGCAAGTTCGGGAACACAAGTATTCAGCACTATTGCCGGGATATTGTCAGGGCCCATAGCCTTTGCAGTATCCAGTGCCTTCAGCCATTTCTTGATATCACGTAGAATGATGAAGATTGATACCTGTGATGTAGGGAACCTCTGGAGGAGCCCAAGATGGATCAACCACTCGGCCTTTCTGGCTGAGGATTGTTGCAAATGTTTCAGCCTTATCATTTGCACTGATGTCTTAGTTAATTTGTTTAATTGTCCACCACCATTCACGGCTGGATGTGGCAGGATTGCAGAGCTTAGATCTGATATATTGATTGTGAGATCACTTAGCTCTGTCTATTATTTGTTGTTAATGCTGTTTAGCATGCAAATAGTCCTGTGTTGTAGTTTCACTAGGTTAATCCCTCTTCTTCAGGTAAACCTGGTGTTGCTTCTGGCTTGCCCTCCTACACTCTTCATTGAACCAGTTTTGAGGACCTGGCTTGGTGGTTATGGCAGACTGGGGGTTATGCTGGGCCATGATGTTACAGATTGTGGTTGAGTACAATTCAGTTGCTTCTGATGGTCCACAGAGCCACATGGATACCCAGTCTTGAGCTGCTAGATCTATTCAAAGTCTTTTCCATTTAGCATTATTATAGTGCCACACATGGTAGAGGGTATCGTCACTGTGAAGAGGAGACTTTGTCACCACAAGGACTGTGCGGTGGTCACCTCTACTGATACTGTCAAGGACATATGTATCCATGGCAGGCAGGTTGGTGAGGATGAGATCTAGTATGGCTTTCCCTCTTGTTGTTTCCCTCCCCACCTGGTGCAGACCCGGTCTAGTAGCCATGCCCTTTATGACTCAGCCAGCTCGGCCTGTGGTTGTATGACTGTGGCCACTCTTGATGATGGACATTGAAGTTTCCCATCCAGGATAAACTCTTAGCCCTTGCCACCCTCAGTGCTTTCTCCATGTGGTGTTAAACGTGGAGGACTACTGATTTATCAGTTGAGGAGGACAATACGTGGCAATCAGCAGAAGGTTTCCTTGCCCACGTCTGACCTGGTGCCATGAGACTTTGTAAGGTCCAGAGTTGATGTTGAGGATTCCCAGAGCAACTCACTCCTGACTGTATACCACTGTGCCGCCTGCCACCTCTGCTGGGTCTATCCTGCTGCTGGGGCAGGGCATACCCAGGAATGGTGATGGTGGTGCCTGGGACATTATCTGCAAGTTATGAGCCTGTAAGTATAACAATGACAGGGTATTACTTGAATAGTCTGTGAGATAGTTCTCCCAATTTTGGCAAAAGCCCCCAGATGTTAGTAATAATTGACAGCATGGTAGCATAGTGGTTACCACAGTTGCTTCACAGCTCCAGGGTCCCAGGTTCGATTCCCGGCTTGGGTCACTGTCTGCGCGGAGTCGGCACGTTCTCCCCATGTCTGCGTGGGTTTCCTCCGGGTGCTCCGGTTTCCTCCCACAGTCCAAAGATGTGTGAAAATCCTGCCCCTGCCGTGGCAGAAATTCTCCGCCACCCGGGAATTGGCGGGGACGGAAATCACGCCCCGCCGATCGGCGTGCCCTCCGCGGCGATTCTTCGGCCCGCGATGGGCCGAAGTCCCGCCGCTGTGAGGCCTCTCCCGCCGCCGTGGTTTCAGCCACCTCTGGCGGCGGCGAGATTGGCGCGCGAGCGGGCCTCCGGGGGGTGCCCCCACGGTGGCCAGGCCCGCGATCGGGGCCCACCAATCGGTGGGCGTGCCAGTGCCGTGGGGGCACTCTTTTTCTTCCGCCGCTGCCACGGCCTCCACCGTGGCGGAGGCGGAAGAGAATCCCCCAGCGGCATGCACCGGTAGTGACGCAGCAGCAGCTAATGCACCGGCGCATGCGCGAACCAGCGAAGGCCTTTCGGCCAGCCCCAGCGCCGGCTGCCCGGCATCACAGGCCGCTGGTGCCGGGCACCAACCACTCCGCACCTTTGGGGAGGCCCGACGCTGGAGTGGTTGGCGCCACTCCGCTACGCCGGGACCCCCCGCCCCGCCGGGTAGGGGAGAATCCCGGTCCAGATGTTTTTATTGAGTTTAATTCTACCATGGTGGGATTTGAACACGAGTCCCAAGAGCACTCCCCTGGGTCTCTGGATTGCCAGTCAATGACAATACCATGGTGGCACCACGTCCCCTATAATACACTTGAGGCGGCTTTAATGGCTTAAGAGTAGAACCTCCAACCCTCTAGGACTGAGTAAATATCATTGTTCAGCAGCTCTGTAGTCTAGCAGCACCAGAACACCTAGTGATCATTGCAGCTATATAAGGGGCCCTGAGAAGAGCAGCAAATGTCTCCCAGACACAAGGTCAGACCAGACACTTTGGTCAGGTAGGGATTTCAGAGAATTAGGGCAGGGTATGGGCTCAGATGAACCCCTAAAAGGGGTACAAGGAAAACATCTCCCCCTCCCCCCATAAAATTTACCCCATGGAGTATTTGGACTTGGAAACAGAATTAGAAGAATTTATTACTATTCTGAATACTCATCACCTCTCCATTAAACTTAAATCCACAACACAATTTCTTAGACACCACAGTATTTAAATTGGCTCAAAAAGGCAACAGATATAAGCTAGAAAATAAAGATCCTTTCAAAATTACTGACACATACTTCTTGTTACAGACGCCTGGTCAGCTCTCAACAGTGGCTAAGATACCGGACCAGAACTTTAATGTTTTTATATTTTAAGGCGGTGCACAATGACCGATTCATTCCAGGCGTAATAACATAAGAAATGGGGCTTGGTTATTTTACAAACAAACTTTATGAAAACAAAAGGTAAAACAATATTTAAACCTTTAAACTTCAACCATAACAATAACAGATTGCAGGTAGGTTCTTAACCCTAACACACGAGTCCCCATTAAACAGCACTTCAAAGGAACATTCGGCTCTCACTCCACTTACATACAGCGCCGGCCCTAGGGTTGCTGGCGCCCCGGGCAAGCTGAACTTCGGCGCCCTTAGGGGGGGGGGCGGGCGGGGGGGACCCGAGGGGGGGGGGGGGCGGGGGGGACCCGAGGGGGGGGGGCGGGGGGGACCCGAGGGGGGGGCGGGGGGGACCCGAGGGGGGGAGGCGGGGGGGGACCCGAGGGGGGGGGGGGCGGGGGGACCCGAGGGGGGGGGGACCCGAGGGGGGGGGCGGGAGGAACGGACCGAGCGGGGGGGGTGGACCGAGCGGGGAGGACCGGGGGGGCGCCTTGGGGGAGGGCGGCCACCGCGCATGCGCTGGTTGGCACCGGCCCAACTGCGCATGCGCGGGACCCGAGTCTCTGGCGCCCCCCAGCACATGGCGCCCCGGGCGACTGCCCGAGTTGCCGGTGCCTTGAGCCGGCCCTGCTTACATAGAAAAGTAAAGGTGATACTTGCATTTACAAAGCAATTTTCTGCAATTAGTGAAGTTCCTTCAAAAGCCTTTTCGGAAACCTGTCTCTGGGACAGTTTTCCATTACCTCTTTCGGTGGATTTTCAAATTCTCCACCCCACATGTTCAAAACGGATTCTTTCCCTCTTTCTCTGAGCTCTGCCAAGCCCCAAAACAAAGGTTCTTTCCTGGGGTGTCCCGACTTGAACCCATTTTCGTTATCTTGGCTGTTTGATTTCCCACTCGCATTTTTACAAAAGAAGATCCATGCTTGATATGCAACTAACCTCCCATTTACAGATGCTATCAGATTCTGTAATAAGGTAATGGTTGGTCAAACAAGTGTGTCCCAAAGGACAATGGATCTCGAGTGAATCATCCTGGCTGAACAGGGACATCCTGAGAATTCCTGCTAATGAGTTTAAGTCTGAATGTAACTCAGGTCAGGTGTGGGTGTATCCCTCTGACTCCATGCTAGCAGTTTTTTCCCTCAGGCTGTTTAATCCCTAAATTGACACCTATGTCTTTGATCCTATTTCTGGACCCAGTTTCCTAACATTTCGCTATCGTAGCTCTTATATACACAAAAAGCCTTTACCTTAAACATGTTTTCTACAGGCTTTTGATGCCATAACTAATCAATTTTCCTCACATTTGTACAGAGCTGGAACATTTTAATCATACAGTCACGACCATCTTTTTTTAATGGAACTCAGGATCTTAATCGTAGATTCAAATTTAACAATGAATCTAGCATTGATGTTGACCTTGCATCAATTTCTGTTTGCGGGTGATAGTTTCAAATCTCTGTCTCCATTTGTCTGTATAGGTGTTTCCTAATTTTACTCTTGAAAGCTCTGCACCTATTTTTTTAGGTTATGCTCCCTAATACTAGACTTCCCCATAATAATCGATCAGTTACCTCATTACAACACTGATTGCTGTATCAAAGTGACTTTGGAGTTCTCTCAGGACATAAACAGCAGCATAAAACGCAGTAAAAGCTTCAGATGCTGGAATTTGAAATGAAAACAAAAAAGGATGGGAAACCTCAGCTGGTGTGGCAGAGCTGAAGAAGAGTCAAACAGACTTGAGGCATGGTCCCTGTTTCTCTTTCCACTGGTGCTGCCGGATCGGCTGAGTCTTTCGAGCAATTTTTGTTTTTATAAAATCCAAGTTGTTCAATAACCTTGTGATTTGAGTGTATGCAATATGGTTGGTTACGTGTTATTTCTAACACAATCACTGAACATCAAGTGATTCACAAGATGTGGGGCGGGATTCTCCGATGGCGAGTCAGAGTGTCCGCGACATCATGAACGCCGTCGCATTTCACGACAGCGCGAACGGGCCACTGGCAGCATCGTTTCAGGCTCCAAAAAGGGGCCAGCAGCTGGGCCGCGAGAAACACGGTGGGCGTGGCGCCAGAGCAGCGCCGTCATCGCGTTACGCCCAGATGATGCCGCGTCATTTAATGTGCGCGACCCACACACAGGTCCCGACAGAGAGAGATGGCCATGCCCCGCCGTGCCGCTCCCAGGTTCCGGGATAATGACCTGGAGGCATTGCTGGACACAGTTGAAGAGCGCAGGCGATCCTGTGCCCAAGGCGTGGCCACCGGTACCCAGCCAGCACAGTCAAGCGCAGCTGGCGTGAAGTGGGCATCGCCGTCAGCGCTGTGGGGCACACCCCCCACTCTGGAGAGTGCCGCAATAAGCTCCATGGCCTCACAAGGGCTGCCAGGGTAAGTATCCCGAGAGTGCCCCTGGGCCACGCCACACCCTTCCCTACCCCCCACCACGTGTCACGTGCCCCCCCCCCCCCATCCACGTAGGAGGGGGGGGACACTACATTGCACACAACCCACATGGGCACCTCACACCCCTTGCGAGCTGCCATGGCGTGGTGCCCATCCCCCCCCCAGTCATAATGTTGCCAACATCTGCGCATCTTGCTGCTGACCGCCTTACTCTGATACCTCCCCTCCTCCCCCGCAGGTCATGACAGCCCACAACCATCGTGAGCATGCAAGAACCGGAGGGGGATCATCTGTGCTGCACCCCCTCACTGCCCATGGGCAGAGGGTTCCGGACCTCGTTAGGGGAGCTGCCACCTGGGAGGTTACGCCATGACAGATCGGAGGCGCAGTACCAAGTGAGACTCCCCTGCCTGGCTACACTCCCTCAGCCCCACACCTCCACCACCCCCCGCCTCACACTGCACCCCCTCACACTGCCACCTCCACGCTCTAACCCCCCCTCATACTGAACCCGCTCACACTGTCCCCTCCACCCCCTAACTGCCCCCTCACTCTCCACCCCCTCACACTGCCCCCTCCACCCCCTCACAACCGACTCCGTGTGTCTAATGATACATGCTTTATTGTGTTTTCCAGGGCCAGCAGCCGATCGTCCCAGAACGTCTCGGAGAAGCTCCCGCCGTATAGGTCCAAGTTCATCCGCCCACAGGGATGCACACCAAGGAGGGGAAGGGATACGGACAGGAGAGCCCTCTTCCGAGGCCGGGGCACAGGAAGCGGACGCACAGAGGACCGACAGAAACGACATTGACGAACACAGAACGGACAGTCAGGACACTGACGGCCATGAGACGAACAAAGAGAGGACAGAGAGTCAGGACAGTGACGGACAGAGGACGGGGACTCTGGACAGTGACGCACAGAGGACGGCCAGACAGGTGATGGACAGACTGGACACGGTACCTCACATGGGCCGGGGACAACGTCCATCGGACCAAGGCTCGACCCAGGAGACCCATACCTGGGGTCCGATGAGGACATGGTCCTTGCGTCACTGCTGTCACCCACATCCTCCACCATTGCAGATACACTCACCTTGGTTGGGCACATTAGTGATGAGGCTTCAGGGTCACTGACTGGTGCAAACCACACAGCTGAACCAGTATAGCAGGTGGAGGTAGGAGCAGCCGAGGGGCTGGACGTCGGAGGGCAGCGCAGCCCCAGCACCCAGCTGCCGCCCAGACGGATGCCCATGTGCTGGATGGCGTTGCACAAGCCCAGCGGGAGGTTGCACAGTCCCTGACAGGGATGGCGCACTCACTGAGCTCCATCGCTGCAAACGTTCGGACCCTGGTCGATGCCACAGCGGGCCTCCAAGACTGGCAGCAGCAGGTGTCGGTGGTGCATTGGCGCTTGTCTCCATTCGCACCACCATCCCACAGTGAAGCCCAGGGGCTACCGGGCTCCCCGAGGGAGCAGGAGGTTCTGGGGCCCGTCCCGGTGACTCCAGCAAGAGAGGTCCCGGAACACTCGGACTCCCCACATACCATTCCTGGTGCATCTGCTGGGCAGCAGGCAGAACAGGGTGGCACCACGCCATCCAGCACGCCCGCCGAGCAGCCTGGCCCATCCAAGCCGGGCCGCCCCAGGAAACATGAGCTGACGGGGAGCCACGTCGCAGGGCAGGAGTCTCAGCAGTCCGCCTCCACTCCTGCTGTACCGTCTGGGGAAACACCAAGGCATAGTGGTAGGGCCCATAAGGCAAAGAAGTTAGACATGTAGTAAGTTGGCATGGGTGCAGGGCACAGCTTAGTTATAGGGGCTAGGGCACTTGTATGTGAATGTCACGATTAAAGTCACTGTTACACCAAACCTAGATGCCTCTGTGCTATGTCCGGTGCCTGAGGGGTCGTGAAGGGGACCGAGTGGCGCTGGGGTTGAAGTTCTGTTCAACGGTGAGGCCGGGTGTGTGTTTCCCCCAATCCCCCCCCCCCCCTCCCCCAACACCCTCGGCACACCAACGGCAGCTACCCCACATGGCCATGTGATGCACTGTCCGTGACACATACAGGGACCACCGAGGTGGAGGGTGTAGTAGTGGCCATGAGTCAGACATTGTCTAACGATCCGGAGCTCACAGCTCATCGCAGAGCGGGATGTCATCATTCAACATGGCACTGATCACACCCGCTTACACAAGCAACTGTGTGAGACCATCCCGTTGTGCCGCAGATGTAAGGTGCTGTGGAAGTGGTGGCGTGGGAACTACGGTTGTCAGATGGTGCAAGAGGTGGGGGGTGCTGGGTGGTATGTTTGGGTGGAATGGTGGTGCAAGTGCCTTGCTCAGCGATGCCCTCCCCCTAGTTCGTGAAACGTGCAGCGATCAACGCCTCGCGTGCTCGCTCGCCAAGCCGGTGGCGTTGTGCAGCCTCCCGGCCATATCCAGCCCCCATGTCATGTCTGTGGCCCTGCCCTCCCCATCCTTCTCCTCATGTGCAGATGCGTCACCCTCTTCGGGCTCCCCCATGTGCCTCCTCCCCCAGGACATCGCCCCTTTGCTGGGCTATGTTGCGCAGCACGCAGCAGACAACAACTATGCGGCCGACCCTCTCTGAATGGTAGAGTGGTCCAGGCACCTGAAGCGCATCTTCAAGAGGCCAAAGCACCTCTCGACAACACCCCTGGTTGCTGCATTGGCCACATTGTAGCGGGTCTGTGACCTCCGTATAGGCGTCATCAGCCACGACTGCAACGGGTAACCCCTGTCGCCCAGCAACCAGCCCCTCAGCTGGGGGGTTGTCCCTCGAACATGGCGGGGATGTAAGATTGCGCCAGTATAAAGGCATCATGCACACTACCGGGGTACCGGGCGCACACGTGCATGATCTGCAAGTGGTGGTCGCAGACCATCTGAATGTTCATGGAGTAGGTCCCCTTTCTGTCCATGAACACGTCCCTGTTCTCCGATGGTGGCCACATGGCGACGTGCACCCCATCAATCACCGCCTGGACCATCGGTATGCTGGCCACGGAGGCGAATCCCGCTGCCCGGGCATCCTGGTATGCGCAGTCCTCTGGAAACTGGATGTACTGATCGGCGATGGCATACAGGGCATCGGTTACTGCTTGGATGCACCGGTGCACTGATGCCTGTGAGCCACTGGACAGGTCCCCCCTCGGCACCTGGAATGACCCCATCGCGTAGAAGTTGAGGGCTACCATCACCTTTACGGTCACCGGGATAGCATGTCCACCCCCATTCCACGTGGTGCCAGGTGTGCCATGAGGTGGCATATATGTGCGCCGGTCTCCCTACTCATTCGGAGTCTCCTCCTGCATGCCCTGTCCGGCAGTTCCTCGAACGGCATGTGGTGATGGTACAATTGAGGCCACATGGGCCCCCTTCGGCGCCTTGGCACCACCACCTGCTTCTCCTCCTCCCCCTGCGCCCCATCAAGATCAGAATCCTCATTCTGTGCATCCCCGACGATGTGGTGGTCATTGTCCCCTTCCACCGCCTCCTGCACCTGTCGGGTGGGCGGGCCTGCAGCCTGAGCGGGTGGTACGGGGCCCTCTGCAGCCAGACCCCTCTGCTGCAGCCGCTGCTGCTGCAGCTGCTCTGAGCTGCCTGCGGCGAAAGGCCAGCTGAACGGCAGCGGCTCCCGCCACGGCGGCAAACATCGCTGGCTGGTGCGCAAACATGAAGATCTGCGGGAGGCCAGGGGGGGGGGGGGGGGGGGGGGGGGGGATGTTTAATGATGGTACATTGACACCTCGACAGCCACATGGGATACATGTGTTCCCCGGTTGTCCGGTGTCGCTACAGACACGCAGGCACCCTGACCACTGCCCACAGTCTCTGTCCCCGCCCAGTTTACCCCGTCCCTCCTCATTGCACTACCGTGGGCTGGCCATGCCCTCATGGGGCTGGGTGTTGCGGCTCCTGTGTGGGAGGGGGGGTGGCTGGGCGCACCAAAGGTCAAGGCATGTGGCCGCGCGGGATGACGGCGCCAGTGGCCTTTGCCCATCAGCATGACCTTAACTTGCAAGCATGTCTTCGCCACCGTGCTGCCATGGCAGGCCAGCTGGCATGTCGCACCCGCGGAAAACCCTCCCCACACCCAACCCCCCTCCCCAGAACATGGAAGCCCCTTGCCCCGACTCCCCCTCCTCTCCCCCTTTCTTCCCCCTCCTCCCCCTCTTCCCCCTTCTCCCCCTCCTCGATCCCCCTCCCTCCTCCTTCCCCCTCCCTCCTTCCCCCCCACCCGAACATGGCGGTATCCTTTCCCCAACCCCTCCTCCTTCCCCCCCTCCTCCCCCCATGCATGGAGGCATCATTCCCCCACTCCCTCCTCCTTCCCCCACCCCCTCCTCCTTCCCCCACCCCTGAGCATGGAGGCACCCTTCCCCAAAACCCCTCCCCATTCCCCGCTCCCCCCCCCCCCCCCCCAGAACATGGCGGCACCCTTCCCCAAAGCCCCTCCCCCCACCAGCGCCAGCCGTGGACGCCACAACATGCTGCCTCCGAGAACACCGGCCACTCACCTCCTCACTCCGCATCGTCAGCCAGCACGACTGGCTGATAAATTTAATTAGCAGGGGTGAACGGCGACGGCGTGACCCCAGGGCCGCTGAATTGCGGGGGGCCCGGAAAATCGGCATACTTAGCACCTCGGGCGATTCTCCGGCAGGCGCGGTGCTGACCTCGATGACGCCGTTCTCACCGGTTGGGAAAATGGCGGGACAGTGTCGGTCTGGCGTCGGGTGAAAAATCGGCATGAACGGCGATTCTCCCAAACGGCGCGGCATGTAACTTTATTACTTCTCTCCACAAATGCTGCCAGTCCTGCTGAGTTTTTCCGCCATTTTCTGTTTTTTTACTGCTTCATTTGGTGAGGAATGGTGGCCGGTGGTAATTATTAGGAGGTTTCCTTGTCTGGGTTGATGCCATGAGATTTCCAGGGCACCTCCCTCCTGATTGTATACCATTTTGCCACCACCTCTGGTAGGTCTGTCCTGCCAGTGGGACAAGACATGTCCACGGGTGGTGATGGAAGCTATACGGTATGATTCGGTGAGTATGACTGTATCAGGCTGTTGCTTGACTTGTCCATGCAGCAGCTCTCCCAATTTCAGCACAGTTAGTGAGGAGGGTTTTGCAGGGTTTACTGTGTAGGGTGTGCCTTTGTCATGATCATTGTCTCGGTCGATGCCCAGCGGTCAATCTGGATTCCTTATTAAACAATTTTGCAGCAGTTTGATATAACCGAGTGGCTTGCTGGACGATATCAGTGGAAGATTCCACCACATTGCTGTGGATCTTTGGTCACATATAGGCCAGACCATGACTAAATTACATTAATGAATCCGATGCATTTCCCAACAGTCCAGGAGTCTGATTTGTCACTATCACTGATCGCAGTTTTTTTTCACTCCAAATAGATTTAATTACCTTAATTTAAAATTCCTCAGTTGTTGAGGTTGTATTTGAACTCATGTCTCTGCATCATTAGTCCTAGATTATTAGTCTAGTAACATAGCCACTGTGCACCCGTGTTCGTAACTGAGCATTTATTTAATGCAATTCAGCTTTCAAGTCTGAACACATTGTGGTTAAAGGGAGTTACCAAGTCACTTCCGTAACTTCAAGATAAGGCACTGGATTATCTGGTTCCCCAGCGGATACAGGGAATCCCAACAGCTGGAGAATTCTGGCCAAGGGTTGGGCCAGTGGGCTGCGGTATGAAGCAGGGCTGGACACATGCTGCAGCTGGGCAAGGTGCTGTATCCCCTGGGGAGGTAGTGACTCTGGACAAGTGTTGAACCCCTGTAGATTGTCCCAGCTGTGGTTCCCCATCCAGCTCAAGGCAGGAACATTGTCAAGGCTGGTGCCCAGCAGCTGACTTGGGCGGCATTGTAGCACAGTGGTTAGCACAGTTCCTTCACAGTTCCAGGGTCCGGGATCGATTCCCGGCTTGGGTCACTGTCTGTGTGGACTTTGAACTTTCTCCCCGTGACTGCGTGGCTTTCCTCCGGGTGCCCCGGTTTCCTCCCACGGTCCAAAGATGTGCAGGTTAGGAGGATTGGGCATGCTAAATTGCCCTTAGTGCCCAAAAAGGTTGGGTGGGATTACAGGGATAGGGTGGAGGTGTGGGAGTAGGTAGCGTGCTATTTCCAAGGGCCGGTGCAGACTCGATTGGCTGAGTGGCCTCCTTCTGCACTATGATTTCTATGACTTAGAACTAGTGGGGATAAGGGAAATATGGCTGTTTAATTATCCTGGAAAGACGCAACGTTCTAACATCAGGGTTACAATAAGCTCTGCTGTGATGTATTCCTGGAGATTTGATCGCATTACATATCATCGCCTGTCATTCGTTCACTGTGCAAATATTGTACTTACCTCAGTGAAGCTTCTAAATACCACAAAACCCTGTATTAAGGATTTTATGTTTTGATGTTTAGTGAGATGAATAACATAAAGCATGAATCAAAAAAACACACAAAAGAATATAAACATTCAAGGATAAGTTATGCTTAAATAAAAGTTATTTTTGTGATCTTTCTACAGTATTGACTGCAATGATGAACCACAACTAATGTATATATATATAGTGCCTTTAATGAAATAAAATTTCCCAAGATGCTTCACAAGAGCATTAAAAAGCCACATAAAGATATATTGGAGGAGATGGCCAAATATCTGGCCAAGGAGGTAGATTCTAAGGAGTATCTTGAAGAAGGAGCCGTGCTCCGAAAGCTCGTGTTTGAAACAAACCTGTTGGACTTTAACCTGGTGTTGTAAGACTTCTTATTGAAGAAGAAAACAGAGATAGAGAGGCAGAGAGGTATGCAGAGAAAATTACAGTGCTTAGATCCTCGGCAGTGTAAGGCATGTCCACCAATGTTGGGATGATTTTAATTGGGGATGCGCAAGGTGTCTGAATTTGGCGTGTGCATCTATCTCGGAGGGATATGAGGCTAGAGGAGATTACAAAGATAGGGAGCAACAAGGCTACAGAAAGTTTGAAGGCAAGAAAAATAAGAGAAATATCAAGTAAATACCATTGATTTAACAAAAACATTCTCCAAATAAATAACTAAAGTTTTCACGTAGTTTTGTGACATTTACAAGATGCAGCAAGTTTTATAAACATTTTTTTAAAATTTAGAGTACCCAATTCATATATATTCCCATTAAGGGGCAATTTAGCATGGCCAATCCATCTAGCTTGCACATTTTTGGGTTGTGGGTGTGAAAACCATGCAAACACGGGGAAACTGTGCAAACTCCACACAGACAGTGACCCAGAGCGGGGATCAAACCTGGGACCTCGGCGCCGTGAGCCCGCAGTGCTAACTCACTGTACCACCGTGCTGCCCTGCAAGTTTTATAAATAATAAATCAAACCACCAAACTTCAACCCCGAGTCCTGTAGCCGACCATGGAAAGACAGGTTTTGGGGAGGTGCTATACAATCCCCAGGGAGAAGCATCAGAGCTGCCTACCTCCACAACTCATGATACAATCTGATATGAAATCCTCATCCCCCAGTTTATGTTTTTCTGTCTCCTGCCCCCTCTTCCCTAGTTTGTGTTGTTCTCTCTCCTTCCTCCAGTTTTCTTTCACTCCCCACACCCAGTTGACTTTGCTCTCCCCTTCTGCAAGTTTGCGTTATTTCTCCATTCTCCAATTTGTGTGTCTGTCTCTCTCTATCCCTCTCCCAGTTTGTGTTGCTCTGTTTTTCTCTCCATAGTCTGTGTTACTTTCTCTATCTCTTCCACCTAATTTATGTTACTTTTTCTTCCAGTTTGCTCTCCCTCATACTCAACTGCTGTCTCATGATTCAGAATCTCCAGATGAATGTCACTGGCCCCAGTGACCCTCATAACCAGGAATGAAGTGGTGCATTCTGAATAATAGGAAAATCAGTAGGGCTGTGACAACGCCGGTTACTTGCAAACTATGACAGCTGGAGTAATGCATATACAGAAACTGTTTCTCCTAGATTGTCACCAAAGTGCTCAGGAAACCGACCCTGGTGGACTTCCATGAAAGTGTGAGGATTGGGAACCCTGGATTACCCTAATTCTTGAGTAGGAGAAGGTAAGAGAAGGTAAATACGTGGCTATGACCCCCCCCCCCCCCCCCCCCATTGTAGAACCATATGGTCCATGAGCTGAGGAGGGAAGGATTAATTTCGTGAAAGGAATATCAAAATCAACCATTTCCCTTGCATCAAAGTTGCAACATCTCTTTGAAACTCACTGACTACATCAATAAAACTTTGATTCAAACACACTGGATATATTCTGTGTCAGCTTTCCTCTGCAGAGCTTCAGATAACACGCATGCTGATTTTTAAACCTTGCTCCACATGCAAAAAGGCAAAAGCAATTAACTGTGGCAAATCTCATTTGCAAACATGTTAATGGTCATGCTGACATAGATTTTGTTAAAATATCTCACAGGGCGTTGTAATATCCGGCACGGAACCTGTGGGGTAGGCATGCTTGTCTTCTCCGTGCTCCTTGAGGAGTATGAGCTCCCCATTAGATAGAACAGTACAGCACAGAACAGGCCCTTCGGCCCTCGATGTTGTGCCGAGCAATGATCACCCTACTTAAACCCACGTAACCCGTATACCCGTAACCCAACAATCCCCCCATTAACCTTACACTACGGGCAATTTAGCATGGCCAATCCACCTAACCCGCACATCTTTGTACTGTGGGAGGAAACCGGAGCACCCGGAGGAAACCCACGCACACAAGGGGAGGACGTGCAGACTCCACACAGACAGTGACCCAGCCGGGAATCGAACCTGGGACCCTGGAGCTGTGAAGCATTGATGCTAACCACCATGCTACCGTGAGGCCCCCACTAGGGGCGAGGTATCTCAATTGACCAATGTATAAAAGCTCAGCCAGTAAGGCACCAACCAGACAGGAACCCAGTTAGGATCTATCGGTTGGTGTACATATCGTTTGTGTAAATAAAACTTGGTTTCTCATTTTACTCGGTGTGGATTCCTTTTTAAAGTTGTTCAAAAGAGTAATTTACAGGATGGATTTTCCTGGGAGTACTGCTCCCAGTACTGGGAGTACTGGGAGTCTCTGTACAAACACCCCATAAGTCAGTCTTGAAATAAGCTTCACCTTTGTTTAGCAATCACTGTGCTTCAGCTGAAAACAAATCCAAACTTTATCTGATACTAATGTCACCTCCATCCTTTTATGAATACCATTATTTTTATCACATATAATCAAGTGACATATTACATTTATTATGTGCAGTACGATGCCAACTGAATGAAAAAATTGAACCAGGGGAAATAAAAGTTGCGGGGGAGGGAATGTGTGGTTTGGGTCAGTAGGCAGGATCAGAAATCAGGCTCACTGTCCCCAGAATGTGTGTGGAGGTTGCTAGGCATGGAGGTGGTTTGGGCAGAAGCCTGCCCCTGTATACCAGCAATTTGTTGAATCTATTTACAAAATGAACAAAACAAAAAACAGACTTTACCCTCACCTCCTCCCATGCACTCAATATGCCAACTCATCCCCTGCACAACCCCCACCCCCATACCTCCTCACACTTCCGTTGTCCCTGTACCCACCCCTTATGACGTCTCTACCCACCATGTTGCCTCATGCTCCCCATCTATCTACCCTCTATGTCTCTCAAATCCCCATGCTCTTCCAACCACCACATCTGGCCCCTATGCCAACGCATGCTCCCACTCATCCCCTTGGACCTTTATAGCCCCTTTGTCAACTTAATGCTAACTCATGCCAACCCATGCCTCTAACCACCACTCTTTGCCCTTACCCCTTCTATGCTAACTGATTTAATATTCACCATGGGCCAATCTTGGGAGCCATGCTAACATAAAAAAAGTTATGTGTCTGTTGATAATGTCATGATTAAATTAAAACACTCTCAACAATAATAAAGCCATTCAATACATTGAACTGCCTTGGGGCGACACGGAGGCATAGTAGTTCGCACTGCTGTCTCACACTGCCAGGGACTCAGGTTCGATTCCGACCTCAGTGACCAGTCCCTGTGTCTGCATTGGTTTCCTCTGGGTGCTCCGGTTTCCTCCCACAGTCCAACGATGTGCAGGTCAGGAGAATTGGCCTTGCTAAATTGCCCTTTAATGCCCAAATGTTAAGTTAGGTGGGGTTACAGGGTTATGGGATCGGACGGAATTGGGCCACGTTGAGTGCTCTTTTGGAGAGTCGCTTAAGACTCGATGGGCTGAATGGCCTCCTTCTCCACTGGAGGGATTCTATGGTTGAAAAATGAAAACAAACATTTCTATTCCATAACCACCTAAAAACGTAAATCAAACCTTTCACTGAACAGGGACCACACTGTGATAGTGTTAGTAAAATCATCACACAACATCAATCCTATAATGATAACCCTCAGGTTTGTGTCAACAGATAGTGAAATACAAAACATTGATTATTTAAAAAAACTCAGCTCAGCATTAACAAATCAATTGATATTCTGACAATTATTTGACGACTTATAAGTTATTTGACAGCTTGGACAGTTTCAATGGGCTCATGTACTTTTTATCTGCAATCATGTCCACTTTTACCAATCCAAAAGGGCACCCTTCCTCTCCCAAAGGGTTTCTTAGCTCTCCCAAATGGTGTCTTACCTTTCCAAAACGTGTCCCAGGACCATATTCAAAGGGGTACCTGAGCACTCCAAAAGGGGACCCAGGCTATCAAAATAAATCCACAAAGTTCAGACCCGCTCTTACATGTCCCGTTTGCATACTTCAGGTTTCAGATACCTACCTCAATAAAATCACACATGGATTGAGGCAGCTGTTGGTTTATATGGTTATTGATGTGCAAGTCAGAACCCACCTCCCTGTGAAAGTGGCGGAGGCTGGGATCAGGGATGGGATTTCTGGATTCAGACCAATTACAGGCATTTTCGCTCAGATGAAGAGTGTCTCTTTCTGCATGAAAATTTAGGCCTTAGTTACCAAGTCACATGGAGCTCTAATATAGGAATGTGACATTTTGTAAACATTTTTAACATTGGAGTGGAGCTTTAAGGTTGTTAACCAGCATTCCTCCCTGAATCCAAGGCCTAGGCAATTCACATTATCATGAAGATGGGTTTTGAAAAGGCAGGAGGCCATAGAAAGCCCTTGTACTATCAGCTTATAGGGTTTTCATAAGATTTCCCTAAGCATCACAGACTGGACAAATATTTGGGAGAGTGGACCAGGATAGAGGCAGTGAGTCCTGCACCTTAAGCAGAGGAAATTCTGGCCCAGTTGGTCACCACACAAAACATGTGTAGGAACCTGCACGCAGATTGAAAAGACTGAGTTTACAAAGATTTAAACAAGATTGGAAGATTTGCTTAGCTTGGCTTAAGGAAAGAATCTCCAATTAGTCCCTCCCTTACGGTCAGTTTGGGACTGAGATGTTATCCAGTTGGAAAATGAAAAAAGGAAGCAAGCCAACAGGAACTGAGAGTAGTTTTGGACTGGTTCTTGGAAAATTAAGTGCTCACTTCAGCGACAGAGTAAATTATCACCATGGAGTGAAGTTTTGTATCATTTTAAAAGTTAAATGGGGAATCGTTTCTGTAGCTTAGACTCTTGGTAGTCTACTAAATTGTGTTTAGATAATTTATAAATTCCTACTGAATAGTGATTAGACAATGCTACTTTTAGTTTGTTCATTACAGTAAAAGTCCTAAATCTTGAAATCTTGTAATGTTATCCTTCTCGTGAGCCACTGGAAATTCAAAAAACTTCAAAAGATTATCGATCTCTACAAGGATTACACCACCGTGGAGTTCCCATCCGAAACATCTCAACATTATTTCCTTCCTTTCCTTCTTTCGGATGCTCCTTCTTTAAGATGCTCTCTTTGAACAAGCTTTGGCTCATCTGCCCTAACATCACCTTATGTGACTCAGTGTCAAATCTTGTTAGATAGCACTTGTATGAAGCACCTTGCGGCATCTTTAATGTTAAATACATAAAATATAAGTTTTCATTGTTACTGCAAAGTGTTCTATATGTCTCACACTACACAACTGCAGGCTGAGTTTTGGTCTTAATTGATCAATTCCTGCATCCTTTCTCTTTTGCAGGAATAAAATGGGAACAATAACATAAATGAGTAGAACTGCCGCAATTTCCCTTTTCCCTGTTATGCTTTTGTCATTCAGGACCTGTGGGCTGCCATGGATAACAGTCAAGCAATTTGTTATTCTCCCAGTATAAAAGAGAAGTGAAAAATTGTCTTGCATAATGAACAGCTCAAATGATAGACTATCACTCTTCTATACAAAATTATGTTGGTGTGTTTTATTTTGATGAAAAGCTGTCACTTTCACTCTGATTACCTGGGGTATAAAACACTCTTACTAAAAATGATTATTGTATTTGGAAAAAAAAACAATAAGTACTGAGAAAGAGAAAATGCCACAGGAACATTAAGAACTTCAGTTGTTAGAAGAACATTGGCTATTGATTATGAAATAATGGTGCATTAAAAATATAGCTTGGTTAAAATTTTAGATATACATTTCATTTTTCTGATATTAAATCAATGGAATTGTGAATATTCAACATGGGGTTATCTTAAAGGTCTTGAGTTAAAATATTCTTGTCTTAATAACATTTTCCTTTAACCCAGCAGCAATTTTGAATTATGTAGTACTTTTAACTAGAAAAGTGGCCAGCAAGCCAAAGAGGGAGAGAATGATGTTGGTCCAAACGTTAGCTGAAGACATGGGTTCAAGAGAGGGTTTTAAAGGAGGAAAGGGAGATGGGGACAGAGAGAGAGAGAGAGAGAGAGGTCAAGTTGTGGGGCTGGAAAGGAAGATTCTAATAAGTGGGGATTATGTGGTTGAAAGAATGGCTTTAGGTAAAGGAATGAAGGTGGTGATTCAGGGGAGGAGCAGGGATGTCTTGCTGCAGTTGTACAGAGCCTTGGTCAGACCACACTGTGAATGTTGTGTGTTGTTTTAGTCTCCTTACCTGAGGAAGGATGCTCTTGCTATAGAGGGAGTGCAGCGAAGGTTTACCCAGACTGATTCCTGGGATGGCAGGACTGTCATATAAGGAGAGACTGATTCGTTACGATTATATTCACTGGAGGTTAGAAGAGTTCAGAGGAATCTTATAGAAACCTATAAAATTCAAACAGTACTAGACAGGGTAGATGCAGGAAGGATTGTTCACGATGGCGGGGAGTACAGAACCAGGGTGTCACAGTCTAAGGATACTGGGTTGACCATTTAGGACTGAGTTGGAGAGAAATGTCTTCACCGAGAGAGTGGTGTTATGATCCCAGTTGGTGTTAGAACTGAACGGGAAAATCCCAGGATGGACCCATAGCTCAAATGACCGTAACTTTTACTTTTTTTTTTTAAATGGAGGAATAGAGTCACAGGATTAGTAATCAGTTATAACAAGAAAATGGAAAATTTATTCAACATGAAGAAAAATTAGATTATGATACACTCCTTTACTCCCTCCTCAGCTTCACAACCACACACAGGTTAACACAGACGGCAAAGTATATCTTAAGCCAGTGTGTTTCAAAGTACAGGTCAAAACTAACGGGTGGGTCGCAGGCAGGTGTCGGGAGGGTCGCAGAGGAATCAGTCATGGTGTTCCCATGGTTATCCTGATGGCTGCTACCGACATTTTTATTGAGAATGGCGGCTGATGTCACCTTTTAAATGAGAATGAAATGAGACTATGTGAAATCCTCTGGCCATAAGCGGCAGCAGTGAGCAGGGCATATGTCCTACATGTACACTTGACATTGGAGCATCCGGTATGTACATGCTTTAGTCATAAGGAACATAGAAAATAGAACAGTACAGCACACAACAGGCCATTCGGCCCTCGATGTTGTGCCGAGCTTTGTCCAAAACCAAGATCAAGCTACAGTGTGCTCCATGTGCCTATCCAATAACCGCTTTAAAGTTCCTAAAGTGTCCGACTCCACTATCACAAAGGAGAGCTTCTTCCATTTCCTAGCAGCTATAAAGCACGTCAAGAGAACTATGGAGACAAACTGTTTGTTACAAGAAGAAAACAGCCAGACTCAAAAAGGTAGTGTACCTTCTGGCCAGGATTTCACATCTGAATTTGTTGGAGAGAGTTGCTGAGTAGAGTCCAGGGCAGATCAGAGCAGTGCTAGTGTTACCTCTGTAAAGAGGTCCAGGGTCTCTGGTTATCAGACTACAAAGAAGAAACTTAACTCGGGAACAAAGCAGTATAAAGATGATTTCTTGAGGTACGCTTTTGTCAATTGTGTCAGTGCAAATAAGGATGAAAAGCCCATGCATGTTATATGCAAAGAAGTACTGGTAAATGAGAGGAGAATAAAGAACGGAGAACAAAGAACATTTGAGCACAGGAACAGATCCTTCGGCCCACCAAGACTACACTGATCCAGATTCCTTATTTAGACCTACTACTTATTACCCAAATGATCTGTATCCCTCCATTCCCCACCCGTTCATGTATCTATCAAGATATATCTTAAACGTTGCTATTGTGCCTGCAGCGCGTTTCAGGCACTCACCAGACTCTGCATGAAAAACTTTCCCCGCACATCTCCCCTAAACCTTCCCCCTCTCACCTTGAACCTATGCCCCCTTGTAATTGAGTCTCCCACCCTGGGAAAACAGCTTCTGGCTATTCACCAAGTCTATACCTCATTATTGTGTAGACCTCAATAAGGTCACCCCTCAGGCTCTGTCTTTCCAAGGGAAACAATCTTAGTTATTCAACCTCTCCTCATAGCTAATACCTTCCAGACCAGGCAACATCCTGGTAGACCTTCTTTGCACTCTCTCCAAAGCATCCAAAGCATCCACGTCCTTCTGGTAGTCTGGCGACCAAAACGGCACACAATATTCCAAATGTTGCCGATCTAAAGTTTTATACAACTGCAATATGGGGCTGGATTCTCCCTCTCGCTGCGCCAGATTTATGATTCAGCACACTGGCGGGATGCTCCATTTCGCCGGCTGGATAATGGGGTTTCCAATTGTGGGGCAGCCTCATGCTGTCGGGAAACCCCCGGCTGCCAGCAAGATGGAGCATCCTGACGACGGAGAATCCAGCCAATCATGGCCTGCCAACTCTTGTACTCAATACTCCGGCCGATAAAAGCAAGCATGCCAATTGCCTTCTTGACGACCTTATCTACCTGCATTGCCACTTTGTTGAAACTTTGGACCTGAATGCCCAGATCCCTCTGTACCTCAATGCTTCTACCATTTACTGTGTAATTCACACCTGAATTTGATCTTCCAAAATGCATCACCTCGCATATGTCAGGATTGAACTCCATCTGCCATTTCTCTGCCCAACTCTCCAATTTATTTGCTGCATTTATCTTATTGTCACCTGCAGACAATCTATATTTTCCTGCAGATCATTTATATATATTACAAACAACAGTGGCCCCAACACTGATCCCTGTGAAACACCACTAGTTACAGATCTCCATTCTGAAAAAACTCCCTTTCACTGTTACTGTCTGTCTCCTGTTGCCAAGCCAGTTCTTTATCCATCTAGCTAGCATACTCTGAATCCCATGCGACTTTACCTTTTGTACCAGTCTGTCATGAAGGACCTTGTCAAATGCCCTAGTAAAGGCCATGTAGGCAACATCCACAGCCTTTCCCTCATCAATTAATTTTGTCACCTCCTCAAAAAATGTTTATTCTCCGCGCTGGCCCCCGGGCATATGGCAGAGCGCTACATGGGTCCGGAGCAGAGGAAAGAAGTCCCCCCATGGAACAAGCCCGCCCGCAGATCGGTGGGCCCCGATCGTGGGCCAGTCCACCGCGGGGGCTCCCCCGTGGTCGGATCCCCCCGCACCCCCTGAGGACTGTCTCCGCATACTCACCTGCCTGGTCCTGCCGTGCGTGAGGTGAGTAATTCACGCCGGCAGGACTGGCAGAAACTGGACGACCACTCGGCCCATCGGGGCCTGGAGAATCGCTGGGGGGGGGGCACTGTCAATGTCCCCCGACCGGCGTGGCGGGAAAAAAGATTAAAAGTTTTAGTTTTAACTGAATTTAGGATCAGTTGGAGACAGGACCTTGGAGAGTGAACATCTCTCAAGTCTGCCAGAAGAAGGCGGGGGGGGGGGGGGGGGGGGGGGGGTGGGGGTCGGAGAATCCCCGGCCAGGGGGTCGAAGAATCCCGGCCAAAGTTCCTTTTAAGCACACAGATTGGTTGTGGCCAAATGTTGAGTCTACTCTGAACCCAAGTTAATGTCTATAGTTTTATCCTCAGAATCCCCCCAGATGATTTGCCACATGAGAGTCCCAAAACTCTACTCCCAAAAACACCCTTAACATCTTTTCTCTTCATAATAATGCTTTCTCTTCGCAGTTTGAATTCCAAAATCCAGTCCAGGTTTTAAAAATTACACTATTAAACAAAGCTTCCGCTCCACATTTAACAGTCAATCAAATCCAGGGTCGGAATTCTCCCCTACCCGGCGGGGCGGCTGCCCCCGGCGCCGAGGAGTGGCGTGAACCACTCCGGCGTTGGGCCGCCCGGAAGGTGTGGAATCCTCCGCACCTTCAGGGGCTGGGCCGGCGCCGGCGGGGTTCGTGCCTCGCCAATTGCCGTGGAAGAGGCTTGGCGCCGTGCCAACCGGTGTCGAAGGGCCTCCGGCGGCCGGTGCGAGTTGGCGCATGCGCGGGAGCACCAGCCTATGCTGGCGTCATCCCAACGCATGCGCAGGGGGGTTCATCTCCGCACCGGCCATGGCGGAGTTCCACAGCAGCCGGTGTAGAGGGAAAGAGTGCCCCCACGGCACAGGCCCTCCCGTGGATCAGTGGACCCAATCGCGGGTCAGGCCACCGTGGGGGCCAAATCCCCCCCCTCCCAAGGACCCCGGAGGCCGCCCGAAGAGCCAGGTCCCGCCGGTAAGTACCTGGGCTAATTTACGCCGGCAGGACCGGCCTAAAACGCGTGGCCACTTGGCCCATCGCGGGCTGGAGAATCGTTGGGGAGGGGGCTGCTACCAGCGGCCGTCAAACGGCGTGGCGATTCCCGCCCCCACCAAAACCCCAGCGCTGAAGAATTCGGCAGCCGGCAGGGATGCGATTCACGCTGACCTCCTGCGATTCTCCGGCCTGGTGGGGGGGGTCAGAGAATCTCGCCCAGATTTGTACACAAACCCCTTTAGGATTTTGTTGTCTTGACTGCTGTACAAACTACTCACAATTGCTTTAACTCTCAATTCCCAGACTATATTAAAATAGCATCAGACATTTGGTTTACCTTTTTTATAAGGCCACGAAGGAATCCACACCGGATACTTCAAAGAAACTTAGTTTATTTACAATAACAATTGTATACATCACATGTGGATCCCAACTGGATCTGTCTTCCTGCTGCCTAACTGGCCGGCTTTATATACCATGCAATTATATACCGTTTGGAGGTCCTCGGCCAACGGGGGAGCTTGTATTCTGCAAATTTTATGGGGATGTTTATCGTTCCCACCCGGTAAGACACTTGCGGGATATAATGGACGAAATTCTCCGCCCCCCACGACGGGTGGGAGAATAGCGGGAGGGCCTTCCCGACATTTTTGCCGCCCTCCCGCTATTCTCCCCCCCCCCCCCCCCGCCGAAGTCCCGACCCGAATCGCTGCCGCCGTTTTTTTACGGCCGGCAGCGATTCTCAGCTGTTAGATGGGCCGAAGTCCCAGCCCTTTACGCCGTTTTTACGAACGGCAAACACACCTGGTCTTGCCGTTCGTAAAAACGGCGTGACTAACTCGCTATTAATAACCATGGCACCGATTGGCACAGCCGTACCACGGCCGTGCCAAGGGTGCCATGGGCCCGCGATTGGTGGGCACCGATCGCGGGCAGCGGGCCCGATGCCCGCGCACTACTTGTCCTTCCGCCGCCCCGCAGTATCCATTCGCGGGGCGGCTCAGGGGCAACCCGGCCCGCGCATGCGCGGGTTTCGCGCAAAAACGCGATGACGTCACCCGCGCATGCGCGGGTTGGAGTCTTCCAAACTGCGCATGCGCGGCTGTCGTCATATGACACGTCAGCCGGCGCTAACTCCGGCAAGCGGGCTTAACGATTTTCGTTAAGCCCGTCTTGCCGGAGCCTACGGCGTCGGGCTGCTAGCCCCGACCGGGGACCAGAATCGGTCCCCGGTCGGGAAGGGGCGCGCTGCCGTAAAACCCGCCCGGGTTTTACGGCAGCTTTACGATTTCTCCCGTTTTGGGAGAATCGCGCCCAATACCTTTGAAGACTGCTGTCATATTTACATGGTTGCTGCAATTGTCTTTTTAACTCAGAACACTTTGCTTACTCTTTGCTGAATTCTTCTGAACAATACCTTGGACTCTGTTCACTTTACCCCAATAATCTTAAACATTCTTTCTGTCCCAATTCCCTGATTATCTGGTCTGAAACTTGCACTTTAAGAAAGAAACCTGTTTCAAGCTTCTGTCCAGTCCAGTCTTTCTTCTGGCTTAGTTGAGAGATGTTGGGCGCGATTCTCCGCTCCCCACACCAGGTGGGAGAATCGGGGGAGGGCCGGGCGACTAACGACACGCCCCCCTGGCGCCCCCCGTGATTTTCCCACCCCCCCCCTCGGAGGAATCGCCGCTATTCATGCCGACCGGCGATTCTCCGGCACGGATGGGCCGAGCTGCCTGCTGTTCCCGACCGGTTCACGACGGTGGCAACCACACCTGGTTGCTGCCGTCGTGAACATGGGCGGCAAAGTGCCGTTTGAAGCTTGTGGGGGGCGGAGAGGGGAGTGAGCACCACGGCTGTGCTCGGGAGTTGACTGGCCCGCGATTGGTGGCCACCGATCGTCGGGCCGGCGTGTCAAAGGGACGCACTCTTTCCCCTCCGCCGCCCCGCAAGATCAAGCCGCCATGTCTTGCGGGGCAGCGGAGGGGAAGACGGCAACCGCGCATGCGCGGGTTTGAGCCGTCAGACGTCGTGACGTCAGCCGCGCATGCGCGGGTTGGAGCTGGCCAACCTGCGGGTGGCGTCACTTAGGTGCCGCCGTCGTGTCATTCTCGGCGCGCCGAGAGTTACGGCGAAGGCCCGGTGGCCGAGAGTTACGGAGCGCCGCTCCTACCCCCCCCCAGGTGGGGGTGAATAAGGTGAGAGGAGCGGCCTCCGAGGCCGTCGTGAAACTCGGCCAAGTTCATGACGGCCTTCCCGATTTATCGCGGGAGCGGAGAATTCGGCCCCTTCACTCACCAAGGACCTGGCTCCAACTGATCCTAAATGCAGTTAAAATTAAAACTTAACATCTTTTTTATCCTTACAAAGGTCTCCACATGCTTAGGCCTTTTATTTATTCTTCACAGTGTCGCCATCTCGAAGTACACAGTTGAAACTTAACCAACCTCCACACATAAAAACACCTTTGTCCAGCATGAATCTAACTGTAGGTTTTACTCTTCCAGTCACAGAAACATTAAGTTAACCGACTTAAAACTATACCTTATTTCTAATATTTACCAATACAAATATAAATCCCTTAAAAATACCTTTGTTTTCTTAACAGTGGTGAGCCTACGGAATTCTCTATCACAGAAAACAAATGAGGCCAAAACATTATGGGCTTGAATCTCCAATTTTCAGGATATGGCCAGAGGATCCATGGCGTTTTATGTGTGAAAAAATGGTGCTGCCCCAGCACCGATCCTCCGACCGGTGAGGGGCTCACAGCCGCACCACATAAAATGCCCAGCCTCCACAAAATAAATGGCCAGAGTATTGCCGGGTTCATGGATACGCATGGCGACGGCCTGGAGCGTTTGTGCCGTACAACATGGCATCGGCCTACCACATAGTGCCCCCCTGGACAGCCCCTCGCACCCCCCACCAGTCCCCCTAGCACATGCCGAAGCCGGCGGGGGGCATTCCCTGGCCAGCAACATGGCTCCCGCCTGACTGTGGAGGCGCTGAGACCACGGTCAGGTTCGGTTTAGCACAGGGGTAAAGAGCTGGCTTTTAAAGTAGACCAAGACAGGCCAGCAGCACGGTTCAATTCCCGGACCAGCCTCCCCGAACAGATGCCGGAATGTGGCGACTAGGGGATTTTCACAGTAACTTCATTTGAAGCCTATTTGTGACATTAAGTGATTTTCATTCATTCATTTAATTCAAGTTACAGGTGCATTACATAGATTGTCATAGAATTTACAGTGCAGAAGGAGGCCATTCGGCCCATCGAGTCTGCACCTGCTCTTGGAAAGAGCACCCTACCCAAGGTCAACACCTCCACCCTATCCTCATAACCCAGTAACCCCACCCAACACTAAGGGCAATTTATCATGGCCAATCCACCTAACCTGCACATCTTTGGACTGTGGGAGGAAACCGGAGCACCCGGAGGAAACCCACGCACACATGGGGAGGATGTGCAGACTCCACAGACTTACGACAAGGGCAGAGACATAAGTGCGTAATATTACGGAGGCAGAAGCAGTTGGTCTTTGTGATGAAAATTCTATGGGGTTTGAAGTTCAGTTAAGAATCAAATTGGAAGCTGAGGGTTGTGAACAATCAGTTCAGCTGGATAGAGTGGCTAACAGGAGATGGAATCAGTGATGACATTATAGAATCTTGATTGAAACTTGAAAATCCCCTGAAAAGAAAACAGTGAAAACATATAACTCTAAATTTAAGTAGCAAAAAATCAATCTTATTTCAGTAGAATTAATATTTAAAATCATTTCATACTACCGTAATGGCCTGAAACTATGATTTAAAAAAATATACATTTATAATTAATTGCTAACTAATTAATATAAATTTAAGAATTTTCAGCATCTCGTATTCTCAATGATACTTTCTCTTAAACTAAATGTTTGTGGACACAACTTATTCAGCATAGACTCTCATTTCCCTCCAGATTTAAGATTAATTAAAACCATGCTTTAGAAAATGTGGTATAAGATTCGCAACTAATAAATGTTGACTCAGTCCCAGAGGACCATCGGCTGCTTTCCGCGTTGAGAGCTGACTGGTGGTAATTTAACCTGAAGGTTGCCACACCTCAAACGAAGGGCAAGGTTGGAAAAGTGGGGCCTTCATCAATAACCTCAGCCAGTGCAGGAATTGATCCAGAATTATGCTGGTGGGTCACAGTGACTGTTCTCTGTAGCTGGCTGAGCAAAAGACTTCAACCAGCAAGTGTGAAAGACGATAGCCGGAATTCACCTTTTTGGGGACTAAGTCCCCATGCCTACTGGAAAATGGGAGAGAAACACTCAGGACTTTTTCCTCGAAAGTCCGTGCTGATTCTCCGTTTTCCAGGGGGTTAGCAGAGCCCAGGCGTGCGTCCCGCAGCTCTGGCCGCCGGCAGGACCCTGCTGTACAGAACGTGTGGCCGTGCATGCGCACAGCGGCTGCAAGCAGGTCCGCGCATGTGCGCGCCGGCCCACCTCGGCGCGGAAACTGCCAACATGGCGGAGCCACACAGCAGGCCCGCGTGGAGTAAGGTAGGTCCCCCCCCAGATCACGATGGCTCGCCGATCGGTGGACCCTAATCGCGGGCCTGCCCACTGGTGAGGCCCCCCCGGAGTCAGATTCCCCCCGCCCCCCACCAGGACCGCCACCGTGGCTGCGGGTCCGAGCTCCCGCCGGGTGGCACCAGATGTAAACCACGGCGGTGGGAGTTCGGCCGGTTGCCCGAAGGGAATCGCCACGGGACCTATTTCAGTGGCCCCCGACCAGCAGCGCGGAGACCGGAGAATCGGGGGCATGGCATCAGAGCGGCGTGGCAGGAATTTCCCGCTCCCCCGGCAATTCGCAACCCGGCGCGGGCTTGGAGAATCCCAGTTCCTATTGCAATCAATTGGAGATCAACCAGCAGGACAAGGCAGGACATATACCGGAAAATTGCAGCCTCATTTCCCAGTTTTAAAAATAATTTTCCTGTTTTGGGTTCCAGCTTTTTATTCTCCATAACAACCTTCCAGCCGGAGTTATGGCCTGGTAAGTGAAGGGTTCGGGGGGGGGGGGGGGGGGGGGGGGGGGGGGGGTGGGGGGGGGGGTTGGCAGGAGGTTTCACAACTTTCCCCGGCTTAATCAAAATGTATTGAATTTATGAATATTTACATCAATGGAAAAGATGGGCTAACATGGCATTGTAAAGTCGGAACCAATGTTGTGAATTTGAAACAGGGTGTCAATTATTAAAAGCCTTAGGGGGGAGGGAGGAGGGGGTCAGGTCACCCTCATGCATACGTGTTGTGGGGGCGACCCATTATTCCCACGATGGAGGGAGGATATCTCTCATTGTCAGCGGGGTGGGGAGCAGGATTAGCGTTGTGGGGGTTGGGGAGGGAGCATCCCGCCATACCTTGGGTCAGGCCGCCCACTCAAAATGATGGCCCGATGCTGGGACTCCGACAGAATCCAACATGCTCTCCACTATGCAAAGTTACATGGTTCAGGAGAGAGACGCACATCTGATCCATGTTCCCCGAGCTTTGGAGATCAGTCCTGATTCGCTGCTGGAGGGAGCACTTAGGCTCCTGAACGGAGAATCCCGGCCAATATAAAATCCAAGTTCTTTGTAAAACTGGGGACAGAATTCATAACTAGAAGAAAGCCATTTGGCCCATCATGTCAATGCTGGCATTCAGCAACAGCAACTCACCAAGGCCTATTGTCACGTCTTTTCCCTGCATTCTCTGATATTCTCTGAATATCTCAGTGAAATCAGCCTTTGCCACACTCCTGGGCATTCCATTTCCTACCCACTCTCATTGTAAAAGTTTCTCCGATTGCCACTCAACCTTAATGGCTGCCCACCGGTTCTTGAGCCTTCTGTGAATGGAAGCACTTTCTCCCCATCGGGTCTGTCCAGACCCCTCATCATTTTGAACACCTGAATGAATCTCCTAACCTTCTCTTCACCAAGGAGAACACCACCAGCTCCTTCACTCTATCAACACAACGGAAGTTCTTTATCGCTGGAATAATTCCTGTGTACCTTTTCTGCATCCTTTCTTACTCTGCACATCCTTCCTAAAGTGTGGTGCCCTGACTTGAACACAATACTCCAGTTGAGGCTTAACCTGTATTTTATGCAGTTTTATCATAAATTCCTTGCTGTTGTACTCTGTGCCTCTATTTTTAAAGGCCAGGGGATGATTGAAGATAGATGTGCCTGGTTTAGCTCACTGAGCTAAATCGCTGGCTTTTAAAGCAGACCAAGCAGGCCAGCAGCATGGTTCAATTCCCGTACCAGCCTCCCCGGACAGGCGCCAGATTGTGGCGACTAGGGGCTTTTCACAGTGACTTCATTGAAGCCTACTCGTGACAATAAGCGATTTTCATTTCATTTCATTTCAAATGTAAGGGGGTTTAAGGAGGAGAGGGATCTCGGGATATATATTCACAAATGGTTTAATGTGTCAGTGTTTGAGAAAGTGTTTAATAAAGCATCTGTGATCATGGGCCTTATAAATAAAGGCAAAAACAATTTGTGATAAATCTGTATAAAACACTGGTTCAGCCGCAACTGGTGTATTGTGTGAATATCAGGGCACCACACTTTAAGAAGGATATGGAGTGAGAAATGGAGCAGAAAAGGTTTACAAGAATTATTCTGTGTGTGAGGAACTTCAGTTCTAACCCTGCTTCAGTTGTAAACTGCAATGCATCGCAACATCTTACATGCATTTACACAAGTGATTGACCAGTAATATCTAAAAGGTCTGCTTCTGTAGCCCCTGCCCTGTTCTCCAAAAATAGATACAAGTCTTTTGCAATCTAACTTTGCGCGGATAGCATGAGGTCATCAAGGAACCTCAGAATCTGACTTTGCTAAGTAAGGTGGTGGTGTAGTGTTATTGTCACTGGACCTGTAATCTAGAGATTCAGGGGCATGTTCTATACCTGGGTTCAAATCCTGCAATGATAGATGGTGAAGTGTGAATTTAATATGAATCTCAAATTAAAACTCCAATGATGATCAGAAAACCATTCTTCTAAAAACCCAGCTGGTTCACTATATATTTTTTTAAATTCATTGACAGCATGGGCGTTTCGCTGTCCAGGCCAGGATTTATTGTCCATTGATAGTTGCCCTTGATAAGGTGGTGGTGAGCTGCCTTCTTGAACCACTGCAGTCTGTGAGGCGTAGGTACAGAGACAATGCTGTTAGGGAGGCAGTCCCAGGATTTTGATACATTGGCAGTGAAGGAACAGCAATATATTTCCAAGTCAGGGTGGTGAGTGACTTGGAAGGGAATCTCCAGGTGGTGGGGTTCCTAGGTATCTTCTGCTCTTGTCTTTCTAGATGGTAGTGGTCTTGGGTTTGGAAGGTACTGCCTAAGGAAACTTTGTGAGTTACTACAGTGCATCTTGTAGATGGTATATATGATTTCCACTGTACATAGATTGTGGATGGATTAAATGTTTCTGGAAGGGGTACTAATCAAGCAGGCTGCTTTGCCCTAGATGGTATCGAGCTTCTTGAGTGTTGTTGGGGCTTCACTCAAACGGGCAGGGGCGACTATTCCATCCTGACTTCTGACTTGTAGATTGTTGACTGGCTTTGGTCACTCAGGAGGTGAGTTACTCACAGCAGCATTCTTCGGCTCTAACCTCGTAGCCACAGTATTTATCATAGACTCATAGAATCATAGAATTTACAGTACAGAAGGAGGCCAATCAGCCCATCATTGCTGCACCAGCCATTTGAAAGAGCATCCTTCTTAAGCCTACACCACCACCCTATCCCCGTAACCCAGTAACACCACCTAACCTTTTGGACACTAAGGGGCAATTTACCATGGCCAATCCACCTAACCTGCACATCTTTGGACTGTGGGAGGAAACTTGAGCACCCGGAGGAAACCCACGCACACACGAGGAGCAAGTGCAAACTCCAGAAAGTCATCCGAGGCTGCGATTGAACGCGGGACCCTGGAACTGTGAGGCAGCACTGTGCCGGCTTATATGGCTAGTCCAGGTCAGTTTCTGGTTAATGGTAACCCCCAGGATTTTGATAGTCACCTTAAGAAAGGAAATCTGCCATCCTCACCTAGTCTGGCCTATATGTGACTCCAGATATTAAATACCCTCTGAAATAGTGAGCTGGACTCTCAGATGCCCGCCTCCAGGAGACGAATTCCAGATGTCGCGGAGAATGCAGCATCATCCAAAAGGCACTATTCCGTTCCGATGCTCAGGTCCCCCGCTGGCGGCAGTACTGAGGTTCATGCCCCACGTTAGTGGAAGGTTGTAAATAGGTCAAATCTGCCCATTTCCATCTTATTAACAGGCTGGGTACTGGATTCTCCAAGCCTGAGTGATTCTGCGGCCCTCTCCGCCTGAATTCACGTGGGCGGAATTTGGTGCAAGTGTCTCCCAATATGGCGTGGCCCTGGCACGATGGAGTTCCCGGTGGTCTAGGGGGGTAACTATTTAAGGGAGATGCCATTAAAGTTCATTGGAGGAACCCCTCCCTCCCCCCAAAATCCAAATTCTGCACACCTCACCCCCAAAGGACCCCACACCAACAATTCCCAATCAGATAACCCGCCATAAGAGACCGCTATAGGAGAGATTCCCACGAGAGACCCCCCCCCCCCCCCATTACAGAGACCCCCACCAGAATCCCCCCTCTAATTATAGGGATCCCTGTTTGAAAGTTAGAGAACAGTCCAGACAGAGACAGTGAAAAAAAAAATCACTGCTTTAAATCACACCTGCTGGCTCAGGCAGAGGAAGCAGCACCTGCAAATTCTTAAAAAGTGAAAACCATATCAGTTGGGTTTAAAACCCTTGCTATCTTTGATCTGCAAGGTTTTCATTCACATCAATGGGAATTGTTTTCAATAGGCTGTGATTGACAGCTTACACAGAGCCAACTGTCTGGATTGTTTAATTCAATTTCCTTTTACACTTGAAAAGACCCCAAGTACCCAGCTGTGAAACTAAGCCCAATGTTTAGAAACATCTAGCTATGATTGACAGCTCTTGGACTACATAAAAGGCAGTTATGTGCTCTCACTTCCCCTTTTTCTCTGAGGAATGCACATGTATTTGATGTGGTCCAAGAGCTGTCAATCATAGCCAGATTTTCACAAGCATTGCCATTAGTTTTGCAGTCTCTGTCTGAGTTGCTCTCTCGATTCCAGATAGGGGTCTCTGTAAAGGAAGTGGAGGGGTCCATGGTAGGTATTTCTCTTCTAGGGTGTTTTTGCTGGGGGTCTCTGTAATGGGGGTCTCTGGTGGGGGTTACTCATATGAGAGGGTCTCTGGTGGGGGTTTCTCTTATGGGAGGTCACTGGTGGGGTCTCTCTTATTGGGGTCTCTGGTAGGGGTTCTGTAATGGGTCTCTAGTGGGTGGCTCTCTTCTGGAAGGTCTCTGGAGGGTCCTCTCTTATGGCGGTCTCCAGTGCAGGTCTCTCTTCTGGGGGTCTCTCTTAGGGGGTCTTGCTTATGGGGGTCTCTGCACTGGGGGTCTCTGGTGGGGATCTTTCTTAGAGCAGTCTCTGGTGGGGATCTCTGTCATGGGATCTCTATTGGGGGATTGTGGGGGCGGGTCAGGTCACCCTTGTACTGTGGGGAGGGATGGGGGGTGGAATTGCGTTGCAGGGGAGAGGGGGCCCAGCCACCGGACCTCACTATTGGGCCACCTACTCAAAATGGCGAGGGCAATAGCAGGATGTGTGATGGAATCCCTTGCAAACCACGCAATGAATAACGTTGCTTGGCAAGGGATGGTTAATCACTTCTGGATTCCCGCTCCCAGCAGGACCGCACCTCAGAGGTGATTCATCTCCGGTGGGAGACCAAATGGAAAATTCAGCACAGTGTTTGGCAATAAATGCACACAATGAATGTATGGTGAACTTTCTCATATCAGTTTTAGCTTGAGTACTGGCAGAATTACCTGATGGTACTCAGTGATTAAATTTCACATGTTCTGGAAAGGAAACATTCCATAAATATCAGCTACCCTAAGCAACTTCCACACCCAATAATTGAAAATATTAAATGAGTATGTATGAATTTTTAATGGCTACTTGTCATTTTGTTAAGTTAAAGTATGTTGTATAATTAAAGCATATCTGGAAATCTCTGCATGTAATGTCCAAAATGTATATAAAATTCTACTTCCAACTGTTTTGAAAGAGTTGGTAACTTATTTAAATGGGGGTAAGAGAGATAAGGGGTGGGATTCTCCGACCCCCCGCCAGACCGGAGAATCGTGGGGGGGGCGTGAATCCCGCCCCACCCACCGCCGGATCCTCCGGCGGCAGTTTTTTGGTGGGGATGGGAATCACGCTGTGCCGGTCACCCCCCCCCCGGCCCGCAATGGGCCGAGTGGCAGCCCGTTTTCGGCCGGTCCCGTCGGTGTGAAATACACAGGTCCTTACCAGCGGGACCAGGCTCTGAGGGCGGCCTGCAGAGCCCTCGGGGGGGTGTGGGGGGATCTGGCCACGTGGGGGGCCCCAAAGGTGGTCTGGCCCGCGATCAGGGCCCACCAAACCGTGGGCTGGCCTATGCCATGGGTGCATTCTTTCCCGCCATGCCGGCCGGGGCCGCCATGTCCGGCAAGGAGAAGAACCCCCCTGTGCATGCGCTGGGATGACGCCAGCGCACGCTGTGCTCCCACACATGCGCCAACTTGTGCCGGCTGGCGGAGGTCCTTCGGCGCCGGTTGGATTCTGCACCTTCCGGGCGTGGAGGATTCCACACCTTCCGGGTGGCCCGACGCCGGAGTGGTTCACGCCACTCCTCGCCGCCTGTATGGCCCGCCCCGCTGGTTAGGGTAGAATCCCACCCATGAAATATGTATGTTAACTTACCAGCAATAATCTCCAAATTTTGCTAATAATTCTGTTGACGAGAAAGAGTTTCATTCATCAGCCATGATTTGACATGCCCTAATGATCAGTCTCCGTTGCAGAATAATTTGAATTTTAAAATCATAGAATTTACAGTGCAGAAGGAGGCCATTTGACCCATTGCACCGACCCTTGGAAAGAGCACCCTACTTAAGCCCACACCTCCACCCCATCCCCGTAACCCAGTAACCCCACCAAACATTTTTGGACAGTAAGGGCAATTTAGCACGGCCAATCCACCTAACCTGCACATCTTTGGTCTGAGTGAGGAAACCGGAGCACCCGGATGAAACCCACACAGACACAGGGAGAACGTGTAGACTCCGCACAGACAGTAACGTAAGCCGAGATCGAACCTGGGACCCTACAGCTGTGAACAGTGCTAACCACTGTGCGTCCGTACCTGCTGGCTGGCTGACCATCAGACGGGCAGCACTCCATCATCTAAAACTTTTTTTGCTCAACATCTGTATTCAACAAGTTATTTAAAAATGTTTTAGTGATGACTCCAGGGCAACAAATGTCTTTTTCGGTCAAAGTGATATAAACAGAATGCATTGGCACTCAAATACTGTTCTAGTAAAATTTCCTTTAAATCCATACTATTTCATTTCACACTGCAATATCTCCCCAAACCTCAAAATGCAGTCTTTGTGATTTTTTTTGCTGTAGGACAAGAATAGCAGTGTTGCCAGCAGCTTACTCGGGAATTGATACAGTCAATAATAATTTTAGTTATGACTAGCACACATTAATTTGAAATAGTTAATAGCTTTGAAAATTAAAGGAACACATCAAGTTGTTTCATGATCAATAAGTTAAAAAAAATGATAGTTAACCCAAACATTTTTCCCGAGTAGCTATATTATGTTTAAAGCAGCAGTTAACTTGGGGAATTTTAATAAATTATGTGGGTTAATTCTCATCCATTCTTTAGATTTGACTTTTCTGTGTAATTCAAAGCTTTTTTTTTACAATTTCTGGAACTATGTAAGATAGTTAATGTAAAGAGCAAAACAAATGAAAGAAAGAGAAACAGCCAGACCGACATGACATTTCAAATCTGATGATGCAGTTTAGAAAAGTTAAAACATCTGAAAATAATTTTTAAAAATTCATATTGTGCTATTATGATTCTTAATATAATTTAATATGAGTGCTACACAGGAGCAGTAGCAGGATTTAAAAGGGTAAAAGCAAATGTTAGGATCGGGACATCTATGTGCTGTCACAATCAGTTCCCCTGTGGAATTAATGCAGTGAGCAACGATGAAGGAAGTGCGATATTGCCCCTGCTGGCAGTGGCCCAGGGTCTTGAGAGGATAACCATGCTGAGGAGTAAGCTACCCCCAGGTAAGGATTCACATTTAACTCCTTTAATTCCTACATTATAATAGATGTAAAGCATATTCAGTATCCAAAGAGTTAAAGGTGACAGTCAGTATAAATACAGATTTGGGCTAAACACAATGCCAAACATTGGGAATTTAACACTAGTCACTGCACTTTGTACTGCTAGAAACAAATAGTAACTTCCTTACCTTCAGAAAAATCGATCAGACCTAGGAAATGGAGCAATTTGAGAGATGCACAGATAATCACAACAATGCCAACAGTTTGTAGACCTTCTGACTCCCATTCCACATTCAGCATTTTTCAACTAAACAAATCATGCCACTATTGCTTTTCCAAGGGCTGAGTAATCCCGTCTGCTGGTGAAAGTAGTTAAAATCTGAACTGAGCAACTCTGTAGTGGAGACTACCTTTCCATTCCTATACTGAAACTAATTGACCGCAACGATTGCTCTAAAATGTCATCTGAACCTTGCATATTGTCCTTTCATCAGCAGCTGATTTTATTAGCATTGAGTTCCCCAAGAGTGCTTCTGTGACCAGTAACCCCATTACACGACATCACATCCAACTGTAATGCTACCTCCCTGCTATTGGAAACATCTGTTAACTGGAACTAGCGAGATGCGTATATTATACAAGAGATTTTTGTATCAATTTGGACAAAACAAATCTAAGAAATAATAAAACTTACACAGGGAAATATAGCAACCTGTCTTGAGATATAAACTTGCTTAAACAAAGAAAATCATACTTTTACCCTTGAAGTGCCATCAGGTTTGATAAGCTTTCGTTGTAGCTTTTTGACAGTCTGAAAGGCTTTGATTTTGTTCAATCCATTACCAAGGCGATCTCAAAAAATTGCTGCTCATACACACATACATCTTGTTTGATCATTTACAACGAAAGGCTGCAGTTAGATATTTCTTTACTTCACTAAAATAAAAACCTTAAACAGATAGCACAATAAAACAAGACCCAAAATGCATGAAGTGCCGAGGTCCATTAAGTCTTTATATTCCATGCAAACCAACAAAAAAACAGCATGTGCTGTCAAGAGACTGAAGCAAACTTTATATCTTCAGATGAGATTATTAGTAACACCCCTGTGATCAAATGCTAGATTCTTAAAGCATTTTAATATTTTAATTGTGTATAATCTTACCTAGATTTCTGAATTTTTTTATCCATTCTCCAGTTAACTAGGTTTAAATCATTAAAATGCGGGGCTGAATCAAAATAAACTCCTCAATTTCCAGTGACTTAGATATAGACACATGAAGGATTCTAAATGAGGTTCATAATCAAGATTATTGTAAAATGACCACATACTCAGGCAATGTTGAATTTACCACCAGGCTGAGGGGAAAGCTACTGAAGGTAAGAAATCCCTAATTTCCTTGTGCATTTACCTGCATTCAACAAATGAAGCAAAAAAAAGGAACTTGAAGTACAAAGTTTCACATCTAATGATTCACTGGTGTTACCCAAATATAGCTTCACCCAACTGTTATCTCAAGCTAAGAATTTAAGAAAACTGAAAGGTGTTTGTTCTCTTTGTTCTTTGTACATCGATACTGACTGACAGAATAAGGAACAAAGATATATCACTCAGTCAGCATTTCTTTTTTTATAAAAATTTAGAGTACCCAATTACTTTTTTTTTTCCAATTAAGGGTCAATTTAACGTGGCCAATCCACCTAACTTGCACATCTTTGGGTTGTGGGGGTGAAACCCACGCAGACACGGGGAGAATGTGCAAACTCCGCACAGACAGTGACCCAGGGCAGGGATTCAAACCTGGGTCCTCAGCGCCGTAGGCAGAAATGCTCACCACTGTGTCACATGCCGCCCACAGTCAGCATTTCTAAATATATATGCAGAGGATATTCCCTTTAAACTCGTGGCAGCAAAGAGGCAGCAAAGTAAGGTTAATTGCTTTACTCTTTGGAAGCATCCAGGAAGAGCAGAAGGAAACAACAGGTTTTCTCCATCCTTGGCGTTATTTCCTTATCCTTGTACCAGCTAATATTTAGAACCCCTAACTTCACACAGGAATCTTAGCTGTGTGTCCAGGGCAGCATTTGGCTCATGTCCAAATTTCTGCTTCTGTCTGCCAGCCTTGACATTTCTCCTGCTGCTCACTGAGACAAATGTGAAAAAATAAAATGGAGTTTAGCAGTTAAAAGTGGCTTCCTCTCTGACTTTTGGATTCACCTCCCAATTCAAACCACTAACTTACTGGTACTGCCCCGAGTTCAAAATATTTTAAAGGGGTTGGACCAGATTTGTTAGGAGATGTGGTGCAAGGCTTCTCAAAAGAGTGATAAATCATGGCGATACTGTAGTCCCTAGTTGGAAAGTCAAAAAAAAATAACCGTTTAATATTTTCTTTGAAATACATTACCCCTTTTTTCTTCTCATAAAACTGTGACTCAAATGCAACCATTTATAGTATCAATGAAACAAATGCTATTATTCACCTCAGACTCTTAGGGTGGGATTTTCCTTGCATTTTGCATGGCTTGCCTGCCCCGCTGCCAGGGGGACCTGCCGGAGGGAGTCACCTTTGGTGGGACCAAAAGATCCCACTAGCAGGAAGAACCAGAAAATCCTGCCCTTAATATTGGATAAATAAACACATGGGCATTGAAAAAATTATTCCAAGAAAGAACAACTTATTACAAGGTACTAAAGATGTCAGGTGGGATTCTCTGCCCCGCTGAACCAATTTTCTGGTGCAGCGACCTCCCCCCACCCCCACCCCCCAACTCGGCAGCAGGATTCTCCATCCCACCAGCCAGTCAATGGGGTTACCCATTTTGGGCAGTCCCATGCCGTCAGGAAATCCTTGGGTGTGGGTGTGCTGCCAGCGCAACCGAGAATCCCACCAGCGGAGAATCCAGCCCGTGAATCAAACAAACCTTGCAGTCTTCAATGCAGCTATGTTAACATTACCTAATGAGCTAAGTAGATTAGTCATTCTTGGAACTCAGCAACGTTCACTGATAATGAAGATATAATCATAAAAAGTAATTTGAACAAAAGGCCATGATGTCTGTTTTTCCAGGTGGCCTCATTATGAATGCTTGACTGAGCTTCAAGTGACTATGACTAACCTATTTATCTCAGCAGACAATGTTGATGCAGCTTTAGAGAGCACACATCTTTAGTATCTTGTAATAAGTTATTTGTTCTTTGAAGAGTACTTCAATATTTATTTATTTACAAAGAATTAAAAGGTGTGATGTGGATAAAAATCCTTTTGCCATTGATCTATGAAAGTCTTTGATTGATTAACACTTTCCGTAAGTTATAAGCAGAGCAGTTTTACTCAGAGTTGATTTTTTAAGTCCATTTGCTTATTGTGTCAGTCTCATGAGCAAGTTGATTACTGCCATAATTGCTAATGACTCATTGCTTAGTGAGGTTAGAGGTTCTGACACTCATGAGTACAACTGGGCTGATGTTTGACAAAATGGAGGCAGACCTTCTAAGCTAATAGCCTCATCATCTACCCACCTCCTTTGCCACCTTGCAAGGCAACAGGCTCAATTTCATCCCATCCCAGATCCCTGGATTGAAAATATGCCAGGTGTGAGCCTGCTTCCCAGAAACAGGTTTGCAGAGTCAGGAACTCCTGTTAGCTGCCTTCTGGATGAATTTCTGGTCCAATTTTCCGACAGAAGCTAATATAAGCCCACTATTCAAAAAGGGAGGTAGAGAGAAAACAGCGAACTAGAGACAAGTGAGCCTAACTTCAGTAGTAGGGAAGCTACTGGAGTGCATTATCAATATTGCATAGCATAACATTTGGAAAGCAGCGGCATGGGCACACAAAGTAAGCATGGATTTCCAAAACGGAAATCGTGCTTGACAAATCTACTGGACTTCTATGAAGATGTAACGAATAGAGTTGACCAGGGAGAACTGGTGGATGTGGTTGATTTAGACTTTCAGAAGGCTTTCAACAAGGTCTCACATAGCAGATTTCTATGTAAAGCTAAAGCACATGGGACTACGGGTCGCATCTTGAGATGGCTAGAAAGCTGGTTAGCAGACAGGAAGCAAGGAGTTGGAATAAATGAGTCTTTTTCCGATTGGCAGGCAGTGTCTAGGGGGCACCGCAGGAATCTGTGCTAGGACGCCAGCTGTTCACATTATATATTAATGATTTGGATGAGAGAACTAAATCTATTGTCTCAAAATTTGCAGATGATACGAAGTTGGATGGGAGGGTGAGCTGTGAGGAGGATGCAGAGACGCTTCAGTGAGATTTGGACAGGCTGAGTGAATGTGCATATGCATGGCAGATGCAGTATAATATGGATAAATGTGAGGTTATCCGGTTCGATAACAAAAATAGGACGGAAGATTATTATTTGAATGGGTGTAAAATGAGAGAGTTGGATGCTCAGTGAGAACTTGGCATCTTTCTGCATCAGTTGCAGGAAGTAAGCGCGCAGGTACACAGGTACAGCAGGCAGTAAAGAAGGCAAATGGTATGTTGGTCTTCATATTGAGAGGATTTGGGTAGGAATAGGGATCTTTTACTGCAATTGTATAGGGTTTGGTGGGGCTACACCGGGAGTATTATGTGCGGTTTTAGTGTCTCTATCTGAGGAAGGATGTTCTTGCGATGGATGGAGTGCAGTGATGGTTTACCAGACTGATTCCTGGGATGGCGGGATTGTCATATGCGGAGAGACTAGTTCGTTTCGGATTATATTCATTGGAGTTTAGAAGAGTAAGAGGGGATCTCATAGAAACTTATAACATTCTAACAGGATTATACAGGGTAGATTCAGAAAGAATGCTCCCGATGGTGGAGGAGTCCAGAACTAGGGAGTTATAGATGAGGATAAGGGGTAAACATTTTAGAACTGAGATGAGGAGAACTTCCTTCACCCAATGAGTGGTGAATATGTGGAGTTCACCACCACAAAAAGTAGTTGTGGCCAAAACATGTAATTTCAAGAAGGAATTAAATATAGCTCTTGGGGTTAAAGGATCAAGGGATATGGGGGGGAAGGCGAGATCAGGGTATTGAATTTGATGATCAGCCATGATCATAATGAATGGCGGAGCAGGCCCGAAGGGCCAAATGGTCTCCTCCTGCTTCTATTTTCTATGTGTGTTTCTATGTACATCTCCGACAAGAGGCCCAAGCCATTCTGATGTTTCATATGCTGGCCAGCTGCAAGTGCTATATGAAAGTTAACACTCTACTCAATGCGAAGGACAGGTGGAAGAGAATTCTGTTGTTCCTTCATGGAGTTGGGCTGCTGGAAGTTATATGTTAAATAAAAATAATTTGTGAGCTAGGGAGCGCAAACGTGCCTGCAGATCTTTGTCGCTCCAACAAGAGTATTCATGTACACGTTTGGCTTAACTATTTCTGCAGTAGCCTATAATGTTCCCGTTAAGGATAGCTGATTGGGCTGTTCAACCCTAATACCATAGAGCAATGCTCCAACTGGCATAGGACCACCATTTGGTAATGAAATGTGGACCTCTACCAACGGCAGGCAGGTTATTTGATCACCCATTTCTATCACAGATTGAGATGGAAAAAAAAACACTGCCATTTGCAGTCTGCCACTGTTCTGCTCCTTTTGGGCAGACACCCTGAAAATCAGCTCCATTGAGTTGTATTTTGAGTTGAATTATAATACATAAATATTCTACGTGGCTCTGCATGACAAATATATCCCAGCCTTTCGTCAGCCAGTTCTGTGGTTGTACTGACTGTCGTGCGGGTGAAGTCAGCTTTGACAAAGAGTCATCGGACTCGAAACATTAGCTCTTTTCTCTCCCTACAGATGCTGCCAGACTTGCTGAGATTTTCCAGCATTTTCTCTTTCATTTCAGATTCCAGCATCAGTAGTAATTTGCTTTTATGCAGGTGAAGTCTACAGTTACATGTGAGTTTAGGCGAAAGCAATTTTCCAAAGTACATTAGGCTCTTAAGATTACATTTGCAAAGCTATATCTTGCTTTCACATAAGTATTTGAATTACAATGATATAATTCACATCAAACTGTCATTGTATCACATACATTGGACATTGCCCATGTCATATTCGACACAGTCACCATATTCATCCACTCCTTCACAAACACGGACAAATGTCTCTTCAAATAGTGACTAATAGTCAGCTCTTGCTGAAAATATCTTGTTCACTTGTCCAATGGTTTCTGCAGTTAGCTCTTTGAAACGTCTGGCTATGAATGAAGCAAACTCTGCTCAGAGCAAAATATAAGATCGTGGAGTTTTGATCTCAGCTGAAGGTACCAAATTAAAGAACCAGCCATTCATTACCCTGAATTATATTCAAATTAGTCATTTCCTTCAACATTGGCTATCTTTTCAGGGGCATAACTCCTTTGTCTCTTTCACACAAGGGACAGTCCCACAGGCTGGACTACAGATGCAGAATAACCACTGAATAAATATTTAATTGCATAATTAATAGCTTTTCCATATGCTTTTTGCATCAGAGCAGCAGGGAGGAGAAGTCCTCTCACCATCTAGTGAAGATAATGAAACAAGACTACTTCTTCTGGGTTGGAGATAAGTGGGAAATAAATTCTGAGTGAAAATGCTCCACTGTTGTGGCTTTATATTACTTGTGTTCATTTGCAAATGCCTTACGTTTATCAGGAGTTAGAAGCCCTTGCATCTTAAATTATCTGCAAATTAATGATAATCTGTCTGTGTAGATTTGCACATTCTCCCCCCTGTCTCCATGGATTTCCTCTGGATGCTCAGGATTCCTCCCACAGTCCAAAGATATGTAGGTCAGATAGCTTGGCAATGATAATATTGCCCCATTTGTGTCCAAAGATGTGCAGGTTAGGTGGAGAGACTAATTTGAATATAATTCAGGGTAATGAATGGCTGGTTCTTTAATATGGTACCTTCAGCTGAGATTAAAACTCCACGATCTTATATTTTGCTCTGAGCAGAGTTTGCTTCATCAGTAGCTAGCTGATCAATGCGCGGAATTACGGGGATAAGGTGGGGGAGTGGGATAAGGTGGGGGAGTGGGCCCAGGTCGGGTGCTCTTACAGAAGGTCGGTGCCGACTCGATGAGTTGAATAACCTCTTTCTGCACTGTAGGGATTCTTTAGATTCTAGAGCATCTCAGATACTGTATCAGTAATACTTTTGTTTAACTGTTCACGCTACAATGACATTCCAGTTCTAAATTATATGAGAAATTTACTTGAGTGGTATTTCACATGGACTGAGCTGTATAACAGATGTATCTTCTATTTTTTTCGAAAGACAAATAATCACCAAATAATACTCCTGAATACATACAGCCAACAGGCATGCAACATGACAACTTATAGCATCAAATCTCTGTGAATATGCAACTGGAGAGGCTGGATTAGGTTTTAGAGCAGAGAAGGTGAAGACACCATTTGAGAGAGGTGTTTGAAATTATGACAGGTTTAAATAGCGTTAATAAAGAGTTTTTTTTCAATGGTTGATCACCACAGAGCACAGATTTACGGTGATTGGCAAAAGAATCTAAGCCAACACGAGAAACATTTCTGTTGAAATAAGTGGTTAGGAATTGGAATACACTGCCTGATAAAGTGATGGAGAATAATAAAAGCTTAAGTTGAACTTTATTGCTATTAAATTTTACTTTGGCAATGCAATGACTTTCATGTGGCTCTTCTGAAATCTTCTTGGCAGAGGTTGAGCGGTTAATTTTGTGCGCTTAACTGGAACACAAGTAGCACGGATCAAAGATTGAGCTACAACTTCTCCCCCGATTCACTTAAAAGGCTCGCCCTATAACACTGAATGTCTTTGAGGAATACCTCCTTAAATATTAAGTTTTTAAAAACTGACACTGCCACATAATTTTCATATCTGTTCAGCACTCTAGGGGTATTTAAGTAAACATCAGATAATGATTTGTGTCCTGTGTCATAAGGCAGTATTTTACATTAATTGAGGTTAACACTCGAAAATGAAACAATTTTCCCTTTTTGAAGCAATTAAGCAGCAATTTTCCAGATAATGTTTAACATAGTCAGCTACAGTGTCCTTTTCTCTCCCCCATCTCAATCTCCTTGCACTATCTTTGCGTTTGGTATTTTAAAGTGAGATTGTCCAGTTGTGTGACACTGCCCTCCATGGTACAAGCTTGGACAGGGAACCTTCCAGTGTTATCCCAGGTCCTCTATGTTAAATAATTAATAAGCCCACTTCAATGTTGTCCCTACTCCAGGAATGTGCAAGCTAGAAGATCTTACTGGGAAATAATGAGATATGCTGCAGCTCATTCCAAGACCACAAAGACTTTATGTTGTGGTTCAAAGTCCTGTGTGTTAGAATTACTGTCAGCTAAATCTTATAGAATGTCCCCACGTTCCCTGGAAGCAACAAAGATGCAAAGAAGAGTCATCAACTTTAGGTTGGAGGGTATACCTACTCGGAAGATAGAACCGCAGCATTCCTACAATGCAGAAGGAAGCCATTCGACCCAGTGAGTCTCCACCGACCCTCTGAAAGGACACCCTTCCCGGCCCACTCCCCACCCTATCCCCGTGACCCCACCTAATCTGCACATCCTTGGACTGTAGGAGGAAACCAGAGCAGCCAGAGGAAATCCACACAGACAGGGAGAGACCATGCAAACTCCATACAGACAGTCACCCAAGGCCGGAATTGAAGCCGGGCCCTTGGCACTGTGAGGCAGCAGTGCTAACCACTGTGCCACCAAGCTGCAAGTTACCTGGCACAGTGTGGCACAACAAGTGAATATTGTATTGCCAGGTGGGTAGGTTGGTAGGGCCTGCTGACAAAATGCAGGAGAAGTTTAATACCTCAAAGATGTTTGCCAAGTCGTGTTCCCAACCCTCCCATTATGACAGGGAGGTTGTAGAATTGGGAGTTGATCCGTCAAGTACACATTTCAGCAGTCCCAGGTGATTCAGTGTTTACATTTTCCACCACAGAGCTTTACCCATGCTTTGTGACACAGTTTGGTGATGTCTCCCACTGAGAACCACGACAAAATAACATAGGAGCAGGGGTAGTCTATTCAGTCTTTCAAGCCTTCTCTGCCAATAAATTCATGGCTGATCTTCTACTTTAATGCCATTTTCCCACACTACACCGATATTCTTGTTATCTTTAACATCCAGAAATCTATCAATCTGTGTCTTGAATATACTCGATTACTGAGCCGTCACAGCTCGCTGGGTTAGAGAATTCCAAAGATTCAACCCCCTCTGACTGAAGACATTCCTTCTCATCTCAGTCCTAAATGTCCCTCAAAGTCTGAGACTTTTCCCCCTGGGTCTAGACCCCACTATCAGGTGAATTATTCTTTCGGCATTGACCCTTTCGAGTCCAGTAAGCATTCTGTACACTTCAATGAGATCACCTCTCATTCTTATAAACTCGAGATAGTACAGGCCCAGTCTCCTCAATTTCCTCGCAGGGCAATCCCGCCATCCCAGGAGTCAGTCTGGTGAACCTTCGTTGCACTCCCTGTATGGCACGTATATCCTTCCTTAGATTAAAAGCCAAAATTTTACACAACACTTCAGGAGTGTTCTCATCAAGGCTCTATGCAAATGAAGCAAGACCTCCTTAATTCTATACTCAAATCCTCTTGCAGTAAAGGCTAACTACCATTTGCTTGTGTATGTTGAACCTGCATGTGAGCTTTCAGGGATTTATTAACAAGAACACTTGGTCCCTTTTTGACATTGATGTGTTGGGTAAGCTGGGTCTGCAAGGACTGCGTTTACTGCAGCAGTGAGAGAGACAGGCTTCCAACACTTGAAGAAATGCAACTCGATTTTATTGAACTCTTAACTATCATACATACTTTAACTGTGGGTTGACACTGTGCTGAGTTGACTGGAGACCTGAGGCTAACCTGACCAGACTATCTTACTACCACATGGTGTATGTTCTAGTTGCTGCTCACGGGCTCAGAGGCTGGATCCCAAGAGAACGGGAAAACTAGTGCCCTCTGGCTTTATAGTGGTTGTGTCCTGTCTGGTGATTGGCTGCTGTGTTGTGTGTGTTCACTGGTCATCCTTTGCGTCCATCACTGCCTGTCTGTGCACCATCATATACCTGTGTGCATATTATGACAGACAGCAACACTTCCCAATCTCTCACCATTTAAGAAAAGCTCTGCATTGCTGATTTTTCCTACCAAAGTAGATATCTTTAAATATTTCCACATTATATTCTATCTGCCATATTCTTGCCCGCTTGCTCAGCCTGTCTAAATCTCCTTGAAACCTCTATGCATCTTCCTCACAACCCATGTTCTCACCAAGTTTTGTTTCACCAACAAACTTGGAAATATTACATTTCATCCCATATCCAAAAGATTTTGAAAAGCCGGGGCCCAAGCATTGGTCCTTATGTTACCAGTCACAGCTAAATGACCCAATTATTCCTACACTCTGTTTCCTGTTTGCTAACCAACCTTAAATCCATGTCACTATATTCCCCAAATCCCTTGTGTTCTGATTTTGTTATTGACATATTTTTTGGGACTTCATCGAATGTCTTCTGAAAATCCAAACACCTTACATTCACTGATTGCACTTTTATCTATTCTGCTCGTTACTCCCTCAAAAAAACTGCCAACAAGATTGTCAAACATGATTTGCCTTTCATAAATCCATGCTTACTCTGCTCAATGCTACCATTATTTTCCAAGTGCTCAGTTATCACATCCTTTTTTAAATAATTTAGAGTACCCAATTATTTCTTTTTTCCAATTAAGGGGCAATTTAGCATGGCCAGTTCAACTACCCTGCACATCTTTGGGTTGTGGGGGTCAGATCCACGCAGACAAAGGGGGAATGTGCAAACTCCACACGGACAGTGGTCCGGGGCTGGGGTTGAAGGGGTGTGAGGCAACAGTGCTAACCACTGTACCACCATGCCACCCCAGTTATCAAAGCCTTTATGATTTCCCCTGATATCAGTCTAACAGGCCTGTTGTTGACTGTTTCGTTCCTTCCTTTTTTAAATAGTGAGGTTACATTTCCACCTTCCAATCTGCAGGAACTGTCCAGAATCTATAAATTTTTGGTTTGAAAAAATATATTTTGATTCACAGTTTTCATTTTATACAATACAAAATAACTAGAAAGAATAAACACAATAACATACTTAAAAAACAAAATAGAAAAAAACCCTCGCACAACCTAACCTCCCCTTCCCATCTCTCCCCTCCACTTAAAAACTAATGGTGACTAACTCTTGAAATAAACAATAAAAGGATGCCATCATTGGTAAAACCCCTCAATTGCTCTGCCGACGTTGTACTTGAGGTGTAGGAACTCCATCAGGTCTCACAGCCACATTGAGGCACTGGATGGAGTTGCCGACCTCCACCACAGCAATACTTGCTTCCAGGCAATAAGCGAGGCAAAGGCCAGGACATCAGCCTGAACGTCCCTCTGCAGCTCCGGTGAGTCTGACACTCAAATATGGGCCGGGATTCTCCCCTACCCGGCGAGGCGGGGGTTCCCAGCGTGATGGAGTGGTGTGAACCACTCCGGTGTCGGGCCGCCCCAAAAGGGGCCAAGCCCTAACATTGAGGGGTTAGGGCCGCGCCGGAGTGGTTGGTGCTCTACCAGCTGGCGGGAACAGTCTTTGGTGCCTGGTCCCGCCGGTATGGTAGGTGGTTTGATCCACGCCGGCGGAACCACCATTGTGGGCCGGAGAATTGCCCGGGGGGGGGGGGGCGCCGACCGGCACAATTTCCGCCCCCGCCGAATCTCCGGTGCCAGAGACTTCGGGACACGGCGGGGGCGGGATTGACACCGGCACCTGGCGGTTCTCCGACCCGGCGGGGGGTCGGAGAATCCCGCCCATGGTCACTAAAGTACAGGGGTCCAAATCAACCTTCAGAATCGCCAACTTGGTGCGAAAGAAGGAGACCCAAAAACCTATGAGCTTGGGACAGGAACAAAACATGTGCGCGGGGTTAGCTGGAATTTTGAACAGCTCTCGCACCTGTCCTCCACTCCTGCAAAGAAGCAACTTATCCTGGACTTGGTGAGGTTCGCCTTAAGAACTACCATAAGTTGGATCAAACCAAGCCTCACGCACGAGGATGTGGAATTCATCCTGTGAAGGGCCTCATTCCACATCTCATCATCTAGTATAGGCCCAGATCCTGCTTCTGCCTAACCTTAACCCCATCCTCTGACACCGAATCTTCCCACATAATCCGACCATGAATGCTGGAAGTGCTCCATTCCTTCGACCTTGTGAATGAAGGAATCCTCTCCATTAGAGAGGTTGGCAGCACCACGGGAGATGTTGGGACTATCCGTTTCACAAAGTTGCGAGCTTGAAGATATCTGAGTAAATATGAACCTGCCCGCCCATGTAAAGGATGTAATCTACTTCTCTACTCTCCCAAAAAAGGATTTGGAAGGAAAACCAGCAAACACTGGAACAGAAACAAAAATTGTGGCAAAATGTTAATCTCGATCGACTGGACCCTGCCCGCCAAGGAAAGGGGAAGGTTATCCCACCTTTGCAGATCAGTTATGACTTTACCAAACTGGTATAATTCAGTTTACAACATCGGGCCCAATTCCAAGCCACATGGACTCCCAGACATCTAAAGCTGGAAACAGCCATGCAAAATGGCTGCACCACTAGATTGGCTCCCCTCCCCAGGGGGTTCACCAGAAAACACTCACTGTTTTCCAAGTTTAGGTTACATCCTGAAAAGAAACCAGAGGACCTCAAAGTTCCATTATATCACCCAAGGTGGGGACTGTCATAATATACACATCAGTATACAATGGTGCAGAGACACACACTGACTGATACACTGCAAGACCAATCAACACACACAACACAGCAGCCAATCACCAGTTAGGGCACGGTCACTATAAAGCCAGAGGGCACTAGTTTTCCCGCTCATTCGGGATGCAGCCTCCGAGACGGACAGAGCTCGCAGCTAGTAGCACAAACCTTCACCATGTGCCAGCAGTATAGGCTGGTCAGGATAGGCATAGGTCTTCAGTTAATCTAACATAGTGTCGACCCACAGTGAAAGTATGTTCAACAGTTCCTAGCTTAATAAAATAGTGTTGTACTATTACAAGTGTTGGTAGCCTGTCTATGTTATTGCTAAGGTAAACACAGTCTCCACAGATCCAGAGTATCCAACACATCAGGGACTGGGTCTGTCACGTAAAGTAACAGATCATCAGTATACAGGAACATCCTATAATAATAATCTTTATTATTGTCACAAGTAGGCTTACATTAACACTAGGGGCTGGTTTAGCACAGGGCTAAATCGCTGGCTTTTAAAGCAGACCAAGGCAGGCCAGCAGCACGGTTCAATTCCCATGCCAGCCTCCCCGAGCAGGCGCCGGAATGTGGCGACTAGGGGCTTTTCACAGTAACTTCATTTGAAGCCTTCTTGTGACAATCAGCGATTTTCATTTCATTTCACTGCAATGAAGTTACTGTGAAAAAACCCTAGTCGCCACATTCCAGCGCCTGTTCGGTACACTGAAGGAGAATGTAGAATGTCCACCCCTCCTTTCATTATCCTTCTCCACTCACCCGAAGCCCAAAAAGTGATGATGGAAGGTTCTATCACCAATGCAAACAAGAGGGGGGGGGGAACAAAGGTGTCTTGTTCCCCTATTTAAATAAAATACCCTGAGCTTGTGGTATTGGTGCGGACACAAGCCAAGGGAGCTTTGTGGAATACACGTATCAATGACACAAACTTGGGCCCTAATCCTCAGCATCACACCCCAGCACGTGGCTTAGAGCAAAGCTGGTTCAGTTAGACTGAGTTACTACATTTAGATTAGCACAGAGTCAAACTCATTGAGAACTGTGCTAATAGTTCAAAAAATCACATTGAACTCACTTCAAAGTCTGGAGCATCTTTAACTCAAAACTGCATCAAGTGGCAGCTTGTGTTATTCCAAATTATATAACACAACAATGGGGAGGCCAAAGATGTTGGGAGTAATGATTAGGGAAGTAATGTGGTGATATATGGCCCAAGATGGAAGATTGAGAATTGTAGAAGCTTTGGTTTTGGAGGATGAAGAGGGGGATGGGGGGGGGGGGGGGGGGGGGGGGGGAGGAGGAGGAGGAGGAGTTCCTGTCTCTTTCCTTTGTTCTTTCGGTGTGGGCCCCAGTGTAGGGCTACCTCACCAGCAGTTAGATCTTAGCTAGTGAACGGGAGTTAGGTGGGGGGAGGGTCTGCAGCCTGTTGGACCTTTTTAGACAGATTTAGATGAACCTAGGAAGTTTTTGTGGCGGGAGGGGAGGGAGGGGCAGCATTGTTCAATGGAAGGCAGCTGGCAAGTTTCTGTGTTAGGGGAAGGCGGGGCGGGGGGGGGGGGGGGTAAGGAAGGGTAGATTGCTGATAGTTACCAAAGGTTTTCCTTTGTCTCACCTCAGGTGGGGCTGATGGCCATCTTGGGTGGGCCCCAGTTCTATGAACCTGAAGGAGGGAATAATCCCTCATGGTGGAAATGGCTGACTTAGAAGGGAGGGTGAGTAAGAGACCCCCGATCAGACTAAGCACGTGGAACGTTAGGGGTCTGGGGGGGCTCGGTGAAATGATCAAGAGTTTTCTCTCATCTGAAGAACTTAAAGGCTGATGTCATGCTTCTGCAGGAGACCCACCTGTGGGTGAGGGATCAGATGAGGCTCCGAAAGGGCTTGGTGAGCCAGGTGCTGCAAACGGGCTTTGATAGCAAGGGCGGGGCGTGGCAATTTCAATTAACAAAAGGGTCCATTTTCTTGTGGGACAGATTGTGGCAGATCAGGGAGGTAGGTATGTTGCAGTCAGTGGGAAACTGGGAGGTACGTTAGTGGTGTTGGTGTATGTGTACACCCCCAACTGGGACAATATAACATTCATGAGGAGATTGTTGGCCACAATACTGGACTTGGATACGCATCTGTTGTTTTTGGGGTAGACTTGAAATGTGTCTTGAAACTGAAACTAGAGAGGTTTAAGCCGAAGACGTTGGCTCCTTCAGAAGGTGCTGTTGGTGAATTATGGACGAGGTGGGGAAAGGGATGGGGCAGATTCAAAGCAGTTTATGCACCCTGGGTCAACGGAAATGTTTTTTCCCCTCTCCAGTACATAAAATATATTCGAAGATAGATTTTTTTTTTATGGTGGAAAAGGGCTTCTGCCTGGGGTGAGGAAAGCTGAATACATTGCAATAGCTATCTAATACCATGCTACATATCTAGTAGATTTGATATCAGAAATAAGTTTGGTTCAGCGTCCAGCATGGAGGCTGGATGTGGGGTTATTGGCGAATTTGGGGTTCTGTGGATGGATGTCTAGGGTGAAAGGTGCGAATGTAGGATTTACTGGTAATGGGCCGGTCTCATCCACTGTTCTATGGGAGGCCCTGAAAACAATGAATAGAGGGGAGGTCATATCGCACAAACGCCAAACGTTGGTAGATGACATCTTCCATTGGGACGTCGGCGTGGTGGCTGCGGATTCATTCCACTGTCGCCATAATTGGGGGAGGGCCGATCCGCAGGCAGGGGGGGATTTTATCAGGGGCTGGGGGCACTGTGGGGTGATGGTCCAGGGTGCGTGAGCTGGCCAAAGGAGCAGCCACTATTTTGCCGGCTAGGTCCGCGAGCTGTCTCCGCCATTTAGCATGGCACAGCCGTTGCGGGCCGCCGCTGTACGCATGCGTAGCCATGGACTCGGCAATTCTCCGGGCCGTATCGGCAGCTAGAGCCGAGTGCTCGATGCTGCCAGCATGCTAGCCCCCAGATACACTGAGGTTCGGTGGCCATTTTATTCTGGCATAAAACACCACCGTTCCCATGCCAGCATGGGGACATATCCTCAGAATCAGAGAATCCAGCCCCATGTCTTCGTCAGGGTATCGGGGAAGATCAGACGGGTTTAGTTAAAGGCCGGCAGTTGTCTCTAATGTGCAGCATTTGCTAAATGTGATACTTTTCCATGTCTGAGGAGCCTAATGCAGAGGTAATTATCACATTAGATGCTGAGAAGGCACTTGATAGGGTAGACTCCCAATTTCTTTTTGCGGTCTTGAGTTGGGGCCCAAGTTTGTGTCTTGGAAAGGACTGTTGTTCAAGGCCTCAACAGCTAGTGTCCCTACTAATAACACGAGCATGGGGTATTTCCAATTAAATAGGGGAACAAGGCAGGAGTGCCCTATGTCCCCCTTCCTGTTTACGTTGGCGATAAAGCACTTGGCTATCATCTTGAGGGTTTCAGATAAGTGGAGGGGGACAGCGAGGAGAGGGGTGGAGCATAGGGTGTCCCTGTACACTGATGATCTCTTATTTTATGTGACAGACCTGATCCCCACCATGGGCGATATAATAGAGCTGCTGAGGAATTATGGTCCTTTTTTGGGTACGAGCTAAACTTCAAAAAAATGTATTCCTTTCCAGTAAATCCCCCAGGGAGGGGAGTTAATCTAAGGGTGCTACCTTTTCGTATGACTGGTTCCAGCTTTAGGTATCTGGGGGTACAGGTAACCTGAGATTGGGCCCATCTCCATAAACTGAACTATATGAGTTTAGTAGGTAGGGCCAAGACCAATCTTTCCCTGATTTTGGCGAGCAGTGTTCAGTCAGTCAAGATGGACATTTTGCCAATATCTTTGTTTTTGTTGCAGTATTTGCCGGTCTTTCTCCCTAAATCATTTTGGTGAATCGAAAAGTTCATTACGTCCTTTATATGAGCGGGCAAGACTGCGAGGATTCATAGGACAGTCCTCCAAAGGGATAGACGGTCTTGGTATTGCCGAACCTGATATTTTACTACTGGGCAACTTATGGGGGAAGGTGTTGGGTTGGTGTAGTGATCCTGGAGTCACATGGTTGCAGATGGAATCAAAGTTGTGTAGAGGGTCTGGCCTGAGGCCATTAGCGATGACCTTGCTCTCGCTCTCACTGGCAAAGTATTCGGCAAATCCAGTGGTTGTTTCCACTTTGAAGATATGGACACAATTCTGACAACATTTTAAATTGAGGTCAATGTCGAAGCTGGCTCCCATCTGTTTGAGCTTTCAAGATTGGCTTTCAGGGGGTGGTAGGGGAAGAGACAGGAGAAAGTGGGTGGTCTGTTCCTGAAGGTGCTGTCTTCCAGTTTAAAGGAATTGTCGCAAACGTGTGGGCTTGTGCACCCTTAACTTATTCAGATATTTACAAGTTTGCAGCTTTGCAAAATGGATTTTCCTGACATTCCTCTCTAATGGAGAGGGTTCTTTTGCTTTCAGGGTCAGAGAAGGGGAGCCCTTCCGGTATTTCTGGGATTATGTCAGAGGTTTCAGTGTTGGTAGAGGGAGTTAAGGCCAGGTAGAAGATTTTGGGCCCATATTAGATAATGAGGTGTGGAGTGGGGCCCACCGTAGGGTGAATTCCACGTCCTGGTGTGTGAGGCTTGGTTTAATCCAACACAAAGTAGTTTATAGGGCGCACCTGGCTAAGTCCAGAATGAGTCGCTTCTTTGCAGTGATGGAAGACAAGTGTGAGCTCTGCTCAAGGAGTCTGGCCAACTATGTGCACATGTTCTGGTCCTGTCCCAAGCTTGTGGGTTTCTGGGTCTCATTCTTGTGGGTTTCTGGGCACCATGTCGGCGATTCTGAAATTTGAAAATTAGTGGCCATATTTGGGATGTTAGACTTGCAGATGGATACAGGGGCTGATGTCCTGGCCTTTGCCTCGCTGATTGTCCGGAGGCAAGTACTGCTGGGGTGGAGGTCTGGTTCTCCGCTCAGTGCTTCAGTGTGGTCTGATGGAGTTCCTATACCTCGAGAAAGTTAAGTACACTGTGAGGGGAACAATTGAGGGGTTTAACCAAAGATGGTAGCCGTTTATTGTTTACTTCTAGGAGTTGGTCACTGTTAATTGGTAAGGTGAGGAGAGGTTAGGTTTTGTGAGAGATTAGGTTGTGTTTGCACTGGTGTTTTATTCTATTTTGTTTTTTTGTATTATTTTGCATTATGTATAAATGAAAAATTTGAATAAAAGTATCTATTAAAAACTGGCATAGATAAATACTAGAAAATATGCAAGTCTGTGTACTAAACGTTTCCTCAATACAGGGTGCTAGATTTTCATGATGTTGTGGCGTCTCCAGGAACCTTTTAAAATGGTGGGTGGGCTATGGGCCCAGAAGACCCATTCCCATTCCGATAGATCCTACTTTCGGCATGTGGAAAAGGCAAAATGGAGATGTTACTCCCAAATGTGGGAAACCAAACTCAACAGTGCCATTTGAACTCAGTGCTGAGTTCAAACAGGTTCCATTTTTGCATGAGCAAGGACTTTATCCCACATTGTATGGATGATGAATTTTTAGAGTAGATGAAAATGCTCTGGAAAGCTGGATAATGTATGGAGAACTGTCACAATGTCAAGTTACATCAATCTCCTGCCCTTTAAACAATTGAAAATAAAACTGATGATCTGTGACTGTCGGTGACAAAAATCTGTTCCAACAGTTTCAGTAGCTAATTCTTGACATAACACTTAGTGCTATCATTGTAGCATTATTAGTACTTGACTGCTTTTCACAACCTGCCATTGTCACAGTGGGGGCTGCAAATTCACACATTTATTGACAGCTCAAAGAGATTCTTAAAGGACTAGCTGTACTTAATGCGTGGTTATGAATACAAATATTTGTTTTTGTATGAAATTGAGCACCTGAGGGAATGTAAATGTATTGCATAGGCTTTCATGAATGAGTGTTATTTTGTACAGTGAAGTCTGAAATTGATATTTAGAACTTTATTTTATTTCATCTCAGCTTGGTTCCTGAGATCTACCTACGCTGCATACTGAGTAAGTTGGCAAGGAGGTGTAAGGGCAAAGGCTGATGGATGGGTTTCAAGAGTTGGCACTAAGTTGGCACTGGGGCTAAAATTACTGTGGGATGGACGGGGGTATGAGTTGGCAAACATTGGCATGAAGTTGGCATGAAATTGGCATAGGAGTGGAAGTGTGGTTCCTGTTATTTCCTTTGTTCACATTTATTGTATTATTTGTTATCCCTGGACCTATAATCAGGATACGCCTTTATCAGAAGACTAAGTTAAAACAGCCTGCATCTCAGGACACCATGTTCCCTGGTTTTGTATTTTCGAAGGGAGAAGCCAGACTCTTAGGCACCGACATGATCTTTGGAGTGCCTGGCACATCCTTTGCTGTAAATCTGAAATGATACTAAGTCTGCAGAGAAAGTAGACAACCTTGTCAGAGAAAATCATCTCAAGCCTCAAGTACCAAAACGAAAGCCTGAACTTCAGAAAGACACTGACTGAAAGTCATCCCAGCGCATCAAAGATTCTTATGCTTTTATTTGTTTCCTTTCCACCACCTTTTCACCATTGTGCTGTTTGTCTATATGTGTGTGTGGGGCAAGTTAGAAAGATGGGTTTGGGAAAGGGGTAGTAGATAGTCAGTTACATGTTTGGTCCATTTAATTATAATACTGCACATAATAAAAATGTTACTTGTGTTTTAAAGTTACAAACCTGGTGACTGCAGTTTCTCAGCTATTTTAAATAAAATCTAATTTCACCTGTGTTTGTGACTCCAGGTCAATTGGGAATGGAACTGACTGCACACTAGCCCAGGGTGTCATGTTAGGGGCTATAAAGGGGCCATGGCATCGGTGTGCGTCATGGGTTGACATATATAGCCATGGGTAAATCGTGGGGGTGAAGGGGTGTGAGGCATGAGTCCTAGAGGGTCTAATGTTTAAGAATACAATTGGGGATGAAGCATCAGAGATCGAGATGGGTGTATTAACCAGCTCACCTTGGTACTTGGCAGCCCCAGCATCCACTTCTGATCTGCGCCCGGACGTTGCAGGCCCAACTCCATCCCGTACCACCCCCTCCCTATCTTTCCTTGGATGGTAACCCTGCCATTTGGGGCACTTTATTCCAAAACAGTTCTGGCAAGTTGAGAGATTTCCCTGTTCTCAGGAACAAAAATCCTGGCCCGGTTGTTCAGGAAAGATAATGAAGAAAATAAAGGAGGAGGGGTGGCAGATGAAAGTTAACACAGAGAAATGTGAAGTAAGAATGAGGAGACAGAATACAAAATACAGGATGCAATTCTAAATTAAGTGCCGGGCAGAGGGTGGCAGGGTTGGTCGAGTGAGTAGTTAAGTAGGTATACAAGAATCAATGAAATAGAGGCATGGGGGCAATTTCCACTCCCTTTTTCGGGGGAGGGGGGAGAAATGGGATCGGCGGCTAGAGTGGGAAATTCCATGGGAGTCCCAAGATGTGATTTATGCAGGTGAGATTTCCTGTACTCATTGTCCCCACCTCCTGTCAATGATGTAATGCGAGTTGTGGTGTTCAATGTTGGGATTCCCATTTGAATACATTTAAATGAAATTATCAAGCCTTTACACCTGATAGTTAGATTGTCCATCACGTCAGCATGAGGGCCTGTAATAAGTTTTAAACAACACAGGCAGCAGACTATCACAGCCCTATAAGAACATTTAAACAACAGACAGCAGACTTCCAGAACACCCACACCAAACTCGACCTCCCAGAAAACCCCTTCCTCCCGCTCCACCCACCCCCCCTCCCCCCCACCCACCTCCCCATCCCCCGGACACCCCTGAGCACTACCCCTCCCCCCGGAACTGGCCAGTGGGCTCTGTCACCTTGGACTTCCTGGTGCTCAGTGGAGACAGTGGTGCTCACCTCTTTCCTCTGCATCTGAGGTCATGGCACCTGGTTACTATTTTTAAAAAGCCGTAGTAATTCGCACCAACATGGTGTCATGGCTGTTGGGTGGGAGGATTCAACGAGGCTGAAGATGGGATGTTAACCATGCTAACTATATTAGATGGCTTCAAATCAAATTCATGCAAATCAGTTTTGTGCCTTTCTGGATATGAACCAGATTGCATCATTGGGAAGGGCCCAGAAAGATCATGTGCCGAAATCTCTCCAGAGCAAATTTGGTTTTTGACCTCTCATGACATTTAGCGGTCATTACAGAATTTGCGGCCATGGCTAACGTAGCCGCTAATATGTTTCAATAAGTTCATCTCTCATTCTTCTGAACGCTAATGGATACAGGTCCAGACTGTTCAACCTTATCTCTCAAGGTGACACCCACCCTCCATTGCAAGTAAACGTTCTTTGAACAGCTTTTATTGCTTTCTATCCTTTCTTAAATAGGGAAACCAAAACTGCACACAGAACACCAGATGTGGTCTCACCAATGCCCTGTACAACTGTAGCAAAACATCCCTACTTTTATATTCCATTCTCCTTGCAAGAAATGGCAACATTCCATTTGTCTTCCTAATCACTTGCTGTGCCTGCATACTAACATGTTTGGTTCATGTACAAAACACCCAGATCCCTCTGTTTTCCCTATGTTCCTCTGAGTTCGTCAATCATTCTCCATTTAAATAACACTTCCTGCCAAAGTGAAAAAGTTCACATTTTCCCACATTCTACTCCATCTGCCAATTTTTTGCCTATTCACTGAATCTATCTAATGTCCCTTTTTCAGGCTGCTTGCGTCCTCTTCACAACTTACTTTCATACCTATCTTTGTGTCACCAGCAAATTTAGTAACCATATATTCATCGAACTTCATCGAAGTCATTGGCATGATTCAACCTAAACATTTCTATGTTTGTTTTCAAGCGTGTTTGGTGGGGTGTTTCTCAGCGGCAAGAAAGACCCTGCTAGCCAACGGCACTTTGCCTTTTTGTAGCCTTGACGAGGAATACTGCATCATGGCTGCACTTTTAGTCATTTCCTGCACTGGTGAGGTCAGTGCCTAATGGCTAATTTAAATATGCATATCTGGATATTGCCCAGTGAGAGTGAGATCCAAATTGTGAAGACTCCATTAAATCTCACGAGACCTCTCACGAGATTCAAAGGCCTCAAACCGACTCCAAATTACACAAGACCGTTGATTCGCGCCCATTGGTATTATTGTAAATAGCTGAGGTCCTGGCACTGATCCCTGTGGCAATCCATTCATAAATCTTGTCAAACCAAAATCAAACCATTTATGTCTAATCTCTGTTTCGTGTTAGCCAACTAATCCTCTATCTATGCTAATATTTTCCCTCTAATAGCATGAGCTTTTACCTGTGAGTGTGAAATGCCTTCTGGAGATCCACAGGTTCTCCTTTATCCAGATTGCTTGTAACAAAGAACTCCAATAAATTAGTCAAACATGATTTCCCTTTCAAAAACTATGTTGACTCTGTCGGATTGCATTGAGATTTTCTGAGTGCCCCGCTTAAACCTCCTTAATAATAGATTCAAGCAATTTCCCTATGACAGATGTTAAGCTAACTAGCCTGTAGTTTCTTGCTTTATGTCTCCCTCCTTTCTTAAAAAGAGGAGTCACATTTACTATTTTCCAATCTGATGAGACCTTTCCACCATCTCGGGAATTTTGAAAAATTAAAACCGATGCAGCTACTATCTCATGAATGGCTGAATGACCTCATTCTGTGCTGTAAGCATTATATAATATTACGATTCAATGAAATACATTTTAAATGGAACTGCATCAGGAAAGAAAATGTGAATTAGGGCAGCACGGTAGCACAGTGGTTAGCACAGTTGCTTCACAGCTCCACAGTCCCAGGTTTGATTCCCGGCTTGGATCACTGTCTGTGCGGAGTCAATACGTTCTCCCCGTGTCTGCGTGGGTTTCCTCCGGGTGCTCCGGTTTCCTCCCACAGTCCAAAGATGTGCAGGTCAAGTGGATTGGCCATGATAAATTGCCCTTAGTGCCCAAAAAAGGTAAGGTGGGGTTACTGCGTTACAGAGGATGGGTTGGAGGTGTGGGCTTGGGTGGGATGCTCTTTCCGGGGACTGGTGCCGGTTCGATGGGCTGGGTGGCCTCCTTCTGCACTGTAGATTCTATGAATTCATTATCATGATTCCAAGAATCAAAAAAATATATAGCACAGAACAAAGGAACAGCCAAACAAAATACAAAGTCATGTTTTGCAAAACATTTTCTTCAAGACAAATGTTAAGTTTCAGTAATTCAAGGTAGAATTACCCAGAAACAGATTGTGTAAAAAAAAAGTAATGATCCAAAGGGGATCATTTTTAAAATGGGATGCATAGATAATAGCTTAACGATGTCATTAAAGTTAACTCTATCACCATTGTAAGAAACGAAAACCATTTTGTTCAGTTGCCTGATAAAAGCATACGACTCATATGGCTGTGAATGATTTATCTGAAGTTCTCAATTTTCAGAAGTCTACTTCAGGGAACCATTGGCCCAATTGTCTAATCTTCAGCTGCCACTTTATAAACCGTTTCAGCCAAGAGTATATTCGATTTGTTTGTGTACTTGCAGCACTTTGTACTGAGATATGTCTCAGTAAGGACGCACGGGGTGCTTTTTGTGGCATGTTCAGTTGCATTTTAAAGGCAAAACTGATTAGGCATTCAAGGCTCGAAAAGAAATCCTGGGAAATTTCTGAAAAATTGGAACTACTCTTCATCTGTATCTTGTCAAGTCACTAAGCCATTTTAATGGATGCCATGGTATTTATTTCTTAAAACCTCAGTGATCTGGCCACTGTGTGCCACTCAAAAGGTTTCTAATGTTGCACGTGCAGGAATTGAAAACTACTTCTGATCGTAGGATCAGAGGGTGGAATTCTTTCATCTGGTGGATCAGAAGGTGGAATTCTTTCATCTGGTGGATCAGAGGGTGGAATTCTTTCATCTGGTGGACTTTGGGGTGAATACTGTTTCCTGCTGCAGAGGCCAATGGGAAACCATGACATAACTTCCATTCCCAGCATAATTAATTATGCATTGAGGAGTTTTGCACCACTTTTTGTGGAGGGGTACCTGAAGGAACGGAGGCAGCTCCTTGCACACAAAGTTGGGCACCTGCCAATAACCAAACTCACTCCCCCATGGTAGCTCGAATTTCCCCCGCAATTTCTCTAGCCCAGCAAACTTTCTCTCCACAAATATGTCCCTGACCCGCAATGGTCCTTCTTCCCTCCATCTTAAGTCATGATTTATAAAGGTTTAGCATATTGGGCGGAATTTTCCAGAAATTGTACAGAGTGCTGGATCAGGCAACAAAAGCAGTGTGAAAGGTTGGGCAGTGCCAGGGCATTGCCCACCCATGTCCTTTACCACCTGGGGGCTATACTCACCTCTGAACCCCCGGCGTGGTCATCACAACTGGTTTCGGATTTTGGAAACCATTAGTGATTCACACCTGACGTCCCCGGAAGCATCAGCGTTAAATCGTTCAAGCATATTTAAATGAACTCAAACCGATGACAACCAGGTTCGCGCCCACTGATTATCCTATTCAGGAGGACGTGGGAACATCATGCTCTTGCGAGAGTTAACGGCCATTATGAGATTTGCGACCGTGGTGAACGGGCCCAAAAAATCGTGGCCATAACGTGGTTGTCGCTGCATTCATTGCCTCTATTTCTAAGTTTGTAATTACTGCATTGCTCGTGTTTATTATCAATACGGTATATTTATCTATTTATTGTCCTTTTGCCACCTGCTAGAGTCCAGGAACTGACATGCCCGCATAACATATATCCACGTAACTGGTGAAGGATTTCTGCTTGACCTTTGGATTTGTTACATTTGCCCAGATGTGGGGAATGTAAAGAAAAACTCAGCACCATAGACAGCTCAGACTCATACTGGAGTGAAATGTTATTTTGAACCTCAGTAGAGTTTGAAATACAAAAGCAATGAAAAGGAAGTTATACATCTAGCAGGGGAACAACAAATATTGCTAAAGCTCTGCATTAGTAAAATTGCTTGCTGTCCTTGAATAATAGAAACAGTTAGCCTTCAGCAATGCTGGAGGTTTAATGTTATGTTTTACCATACCATTGCAACACTATTCCTTCCAAACCCTATTTATAAAGCGAACAGTAAGTTTTTCAATCTGGCTGCTGCATATTAAGTCATATTGATACCTAATCTACTGACCAAAGCAGATCGAACATTATAATATCTAGAGAGTTACATTGGGTAAGATCCAAAAATAGGCATAGGAATCTTGGTATGTTGTTAACCGATGCTCATTTATTGCGCTACAGGCAGAACATTAAATTTCTGTTGCTTGCTGTTTTACTGTATTGCTACATTCACACAACACTTCACTGGCTGCATCTTTAGCAGGGGCCCTGCAAGTATTTTGCATCTGTTAAAGGGCAGGCGCGTTGTGGTTGTTGGAAGTGGTGTCAGGAAGCTAATTGATTGTAAGGATTTTTGTCAGTGCAGTTTAAGCTGTGAGGGCGTGTACACAAGGTATTCTGACATTGAACTGAAAGTCTTGGTGTCAGAGATGGAGAGAAGGATAGATGTCCTGTCTGCCCAGCTACAAGTTAATGTGGAGGCAGTGGTCCTGCTTCCCAACTGAAATGTTGTGGGTATACTGACCTCCACTTGGTCGGGTCATGTCCCACCCCCCACCTCCCCCAGCGTCTTATTTCATAGAATTTCATAGAATTTACAGTGCAGAGGGAGGCCATTCAGCCCATCGAGTCTGCACCGGCCCTTACAAAGAGCAACCCACTCAAGCCCACGTATCTACCCGATCCCCGCAACCCAGCAACCCCCACTTAGCCTTTTTGGACACTAAGGGCAATTTATCATGGCCAATCCACCTAACCTGCACATCTTTGGACTGTGGGAGGTAACCGGAGCTCCCGGAAGAAACCCACGCACACACGGGGAGGACGTGCAGACTCCGCACAAACAGTGACCCAGCCGGGAATTGAACCTGGGACCCTGGAGCTGTGAAGCAATTATGCTAACCACTATGCTACCGTGCTGCCTCTTAATGGTTGTCAGGCTATTAATTGCCCAGAGGTGACATTTCCGCTCCCATCTGCGATGAAGCCCCACCTTCAAGTGCTGCCTGCAAATCAGATGGCCTGCAACTCACAAGGTCCAGTAGCTCCACCAGGAACGGTGACCAGTGCTGGGACCACAGGCAATCCCCATTGAAGGAGAGCCATTAAGCTGGATAACGAGATACTTCCAGAGTTTGCTGGGGCCAGGTTGGCAGGTGGGCTGTAAGAACAAATTCAGGAGGACAAGGTGGGGTGCTGGTGGACAAGTGAAGGCATGGGATAGTAACATGGAGGGGTGGAAGATGCATTTGTCAGAAGTGACCAAACATCCCTCACAAATTGTGGTGCAGACAACCTTGCAGCTGGTAAAATACCTGCAGCAGGATGCCCTTGAGTGGCTATTAATTGACCACTTAAGGGCCTCAATTTTCACAAAGATGGCGGACCACCCTTGCAGCCATGGCACCTAATTTTACAGCACTTGCAGTCTGCTAGTCTGCTCTCAAGGAGATTGTGGACGGGGAGAGGCATGAAATTCCCCGCCCCTGCCTACCCTTAAATATCAACATCTATATTTTAGGAAGGTTACAAATTTTAATGTTCTCCAATTCTTGCCAATTATCATGATTTGTAAAGAATAAGTTCCAAAATAAGTAAACTATTGTTTCTGATATTGGTCCTTTTAGGTATGGCTATTCTTTTTAATGACCTTTTGCATTCGTGTAAATACTCATAAATAAATAAGACCAACAAATTAGCTGAATGTTACTATCCACTGGAATTGTGTTTGCTACCTTTCACAAATAGACAGGAGAAGAAGTTGAGAAACAGCATACTCTCAGTGCAAAACACTGGAGTGAAAAGTATATTTGTTGGGTCTGTGATATTGGATTCTTAATATCATCACACATAGGAGCAGGAGGCAGGATTTTCCAATCCCCAGCCACATGTTTCTCGGCCAGGCACCATTCGCTGGCAGACGGATTCTATCCTTCCGCTGCTTGTTAATGGGATTTCCCATGGAAACCACCCCACACCGCCGGAAAAAAGCGCTGGCGAGGGTGCACTGCCAGCGGGAAAAGTGAATCCCAACAACTAGAGAATTCCGGCCAGGAGTGAAGGTTTGAGTTCATTCAACCTATGCTTATGGGAACAGTCTTTGATGTCACCTCCATCTTTGATGTCTTAATCCCCATTAAAACTCTCTCTCTCTCTCTCTCACTCTCCCACTCTCTCTATCTCTCTCTCTCACCGGAGCCGCTTCCACAATATGGTCCTCAGCTCCACACCCTTAAACTTAAGGAGATTAACACGTGAACAGAAAAGGCTGATGATTACATAAAGCCTTATTAGGTTCTGCTCTTGTCTGACAGAAATAAATACAGAAAATGTTGAAAAAAAATCTCAGCAGGTGAAGAGAGAAACAGAGGGTGGGATTTACCAACCACCCCACCTCATGTTTTTCAGCAGCTGAGGCGGCCACCAGGGGGATCTACCAGTCCCACCATTGTCAAGCGGAATTTCCGTTAACAGCACCCCTCATCGCCAGGAAACCGGTGCGCAGCGTGGGACTGAATTTCGCACCAGCATGAACAGCCTGTAAATCCTATCCAGAATTACTGTTTTAGGATGGATATGACTCTTCTGTGGAACCCTTGTCTGCTAGAACTGCTCACTATTCCAGAATGATCCGAAATTGAACAACAATCTCCAACTTATTTTTTTGTACAGTGTACCATCTTCTTAAATCCTTCTCTACTGTCTCCATCATCCTCAACTCCAATAACGATGGCGTGGAGCTCATCAATTTGATTCTTACTCAGATTGAGGCCATCTTAACAGCTGGGTCTTGTGCTTCCCTCCTTCCACTCACCCATTTGGCTAAACTTTCTCCTAAGCTATGAACTTGCATTTTTCTCTGTCTCCTATCTCCCCTCATGCCCCCTCTGTGCTATCTTGTCCATTAGATTCACCTCCTGCTCCTTCAGCCCAATTTCCAGTAAACTGTGGACCACCCCAAATCCTGGGTTCTATGTTAAATCATATTGTCAATATTTCTCTCCTTCAAATCTGATGTAATTGTCCTTCCTCAAAAAATAAGCAACCCTTGTCCCCTCTGATGTGTTATGTACTCTGGGGTAACACGGGCTGCAACTCGATGCAGCTTTGACCAAAAGCTGCTCCCTCTAGTGGTTACTTAGTTGTAGTGTATTTGCATTAACCCTTGTATATTTACAGTGATGCATATCACCACATCCCCCCTTTTTCCGTCTTACATATTTTCTGTACCTTGATAAAGAAAATTGAATGAAATAGGCAGATACGTGATGACATGTACAAATCATGATGACAGTGATATGAATATACAATACCAAATAATATGTATGAGTCCAAAGTTCACGAATTTCTATGGTCGAGTGGCTTTCTTGTGCTGTTATGGAAGTGTCGGTGTTGATGTTGTCATTCCCTTGTGAACACCGTCAGTGTTCCTGTGCTTAAGGAACCAAGAAGTCATCAGGCGGTGTTCAAATGGTCAAATCCTTCGTTGTCTGATTTGGACTCTTTTTTTTTTTCGATGCTTGTGGTAGCAATTCTTGATGTAATCTTTCCTGTCTGACCTGGACTGGTGTCTGTGTTTGCGGTATTGATGCCGTATGTCAGCTGCCTTGAAAGCTGGTCTGCTTGTTTGAAGTGTAGCAAATGTGAATTTGTAAGATGTGTTATTATGCCATGGTATGTCTGCACACTTGCTATTGTCTTGAGCTGTGCTGTCACAGTGTCCTGCATTGGCAGAGTTGTACCATGTTATACTAGTCGTTGTTCCAGTGTTGTTGGTTTTGTCATGCTTGTTGTTGACGTTGGTGCCTTTGGTACGCTTTTTGTTGTTGTCTGTGCTGTTCTTTTTGTAGGGTTTGTTGTGTTTGTTGCGCTCAATGACCATTCCGAGTGGAGAATTCGAGTCCTTCACAAAGTTACTTGTGTCAGTGTCCTTTGTGGCATCTGCTGTTCCATTGAGCATGCCGTCTCTGATTCCTCGGCACTCCCCGTCTGGAGTCATGTTCGGTTCACCTGAATCACCTTTGGTTTCTTGATGCTCCCTGCCTGGAGTCATTTCAGGTTCTTGTGGATAGGCTCGAGTAGATGAGGTTTGAATTAACGTGGTGTCACTGGAGTCACTAGTAGCCTCACTTTGATTGTCGAGTGCCCCTGTACATACTGAGATCTGTCAGTCTCGCTGAGATGTCGCACATCTTGTATGGAAGTTGTGAAGCCTTTGTCATTTGTCGCACATACAGTGGGTAGATCGTCATGTCTTTTTGTCGGTTAGATAAGCTGGGTAGACTGTCAGAGTCTTCTTCTGGTGGCTCAAGTAATCTGGGTAGACTGTCATAGTCTTTCTGTTGTTCACGTGAGCATGATAGACTTGCATCGTCTGCTGCTGGTTGCTCAGATAAGGTTGCTAGACCTTCATGGTCTTGTTCATGCATGGGCTGCGCTTTGGAGTCTTGGGTTGCTCCCATTGTGGAGTCTATCAACCATCTTGCTGTGGAGGCTTGTATCGCTCTCTCTGTGGGCTTTGTCTTCTTCGTGGGTATTTGACAGGTCGCTGTCATCCAATGTATCGACGATCTGCCATGGCAGCATTGCATTGGATTCACCTACCATGAGTAGAGTTATGTTGAGCTTTGCAACCGTGTTGCTGATGCTGTGATCAGCATATCCAAATAACTCAGCCATGTCTGAGTAGTATTCTTCGATAAACCAATCATCTTCTTGTGTTTCGGTATTGTCATTGCACTGTCTGTGTCCAAGGAAGAAATCATCGTCTGAGTAGTAGTCTTCAAGGACTAAATCATCTCTTTGGGTGGTGCTAACTGCTTGTATCAGGGTTCTGCAGGGGTTATTTTCATCTACTGGTCGAAGTTCAGGCATTGTGCTGTCTTTCCAGGTGAAAGAATGGTATTTTGTGGGTTTAAAACTCTTCTTTTTAATTTTCGGACATTTCCCCTTTAAGTGGGCGTGGTCTGGGGCCTCTGATGTCATGACGCTTGTGATGTAAAGCGTAGGAATGGATTGCGCATGCGCAATTCGCTTTTCCTTTATGGTGCGCTCTTTTCGCAACTGCGTATCTTCTCGTGCATGCGCAAAACACTGTTTTGCTGGTTCGCGTCTTCTTGGGAACTGCTCATGTGCGGACTGGGCTGGCTGGATATGCGCAAGGTGGCTGTCAATCAAAATTGCCGTTTGCTTCTGTTGCAAGCCTACCCCTGCCTCGTGGTGAATATTGGCGCAAGTTTTACCGATTTAGAACAGAGAACATAGAACAGTACAGCACAGAACAGGCCCTTCGGCCCTCGATGTTGTGCCGAGCAATGATCACCCTACTCAAACCCACGTATCCACCCTATACCCATAACCCAACAACCCCCCCTTAACCTTACTTTCTAGGACACTACGGGCAATTTAGCATGGCCAATCCACCTAGCCCGCACATCTTTGGACTGTGGGAGGAAACCGGAGCACCCGGAGGAAACCCACGCAGACACAGGGAGGACGTGCAGACTCCGCACAGACAGTGACCCAGCCGGGAATCGAACCTGACTTCTTCTGTGTTTACCTCGCAGTAGCTTTCAAATTTGTCCGTGACTGTCTGGAAGTCTCTCTTGTCCTGCCCTTTGGAGTACTTGAAGGAGTTGAAGATTTCTGTTGCACTTTCACCCGCAATGGTGAGTAGAAGATCTATCTTCTCATCATCGGCCATTCCATCTCGGTCGGATGCTACCATGTAAATCTCAAATCTCTGTTTGAATGCACGCCAGTTGGCACTGAGATTGCCGTGGTACCTGAGCTGCTGAGGAACCGGAATTGTGATCATCTTGCCTGGGTGCTGTTGCTGGTAGTCACGGATCTTGCTGAGTTGAACTATATAGATTCAACAGACACTACTGGTACCATGATGTGTTATGCTGCTTCGTGTAGCACAGGCTGCAACTCGATGCAGCTTTGACCAAAAGATACTCCAGACTTCGAAGTAAGTTCAATGTGATTTATTGAACCATCAGCATAATTCTCTATGAGTTCGACTCTCCTGCTAATCTTGCTGTAGTAACTCAGTCTAACTAACCAGTCTGCTCTAAGCCATGTGCTGGGTGTGATGCTGTTGACTAATCCTGATGTACGCTCTAGATGTCTGTCTGTGGGAAGAGACAGAGCATGTGTGGCCTATCCTTTTATATGAGTTGTGAAGTGCCTCCTTGTGGTAATGCCACCTCTGGGTGTCCTGATTAACCATTGGTTGTGTCCTGTTGTAATGTCCCATTGGCTGTATGCCTGCATGTCATGACATCTCTGGTGCTCCCTCTAGTGGCTACTTAGTTGTAGTGTATTAACATTAACCCCTTGTATATTTACAGTGATGCATATCACCACACCCTCCATCCTCAGACACCAGCACCCGATCTCAACCTCTTTCCTCTCCAAAGTCACCATTTCCTCAGATTTCTATGTCTCTCCAATTAGGTTCTTGTCTCTGCCATACTAACAAAATGGCCCCTATCAAAGTCATAAATTACATCCTCCGTGGCTGTGACAAAGGATCCTTCTTTATTCTTCTTTACCTGACTGCAGTCTTTGACATGGTTCCTTTCCACTACTTTCCAGCCAAGTTGGACTGCACTCACCTAGTTCCAATCTTATTTATCCAGAATCCCATGAAATAGCTTCTTTCCCTGTTCCCTTAACATTTGTCACCATAAAATTACCATCCATGATCTTCTTTATGTCTCATCTACATGATACACCTCAGCTACACCATCTGGGAAACAGCAGTAGTATCCATGCGTATGTTGATGATACTCAGCACGACCTCACTGCCAGTTTCCCGAATCCCTTGTCCCGACTCTAAGGGCGCAATTCTCTGGATCGTTGCGCTCTTGCTTGAGCGAAACAAGGACGGTGAATAGCGGGAGAGGCAGAAAACGAGAACTATGCCGAGCACCAAACCGTTAGCGATGCAACTGACCCGATTCCGTTGGCAAAATCGGGATCCTGCCCTTGCGTGGCAAGAAATCAATTATCAACACTTAAGCTCTGTTTCCATACAATTAACGGGAGCAACCCCATATCCAATGGCCTCTTGTGATTCAGCGGCCTCCACAGCAAGTGGTCATACAGGTGCTGATTATACTCCTTTTTAAAACCATGAACCTGGTGGATGGGCTGCTGCGGGGAGCCAAGGATGTGAGCAGCCATCTGCACTCACAGACAATGAGCTCGTGGACACTGGGCTTGCTTACCCTGTGCTCGGGCGGTGGGGGGGAAACGGGGGGAGGGGGAATGGTGTAGCTGCCATGGAGGAGCCGGGGGCCCTGCGGGGCGGGGGGGGGGGGGGTTGTGGACATGCACGGGTCCGCTATGCCAACCCCTCAAATGTGTGTTCCTGTTGTGGGTGCAACCCGAGCCCCTGCCTGTCTGCCCACTAACCACCCACAACTTCCACTGATTGCAGAGGCCTCTGGCTGTACGCCTGAATGCTATTGCGAATAGGAAATTGGCAACGGTGGCTAAGTAAGCACTTCACACATCCCAAGTGGATCCCCATGGGTGAGCGGGCCATGTAGCATGTGTGGCTCATTGCCCAGAATCCTAATTACACTTTGATGTCTGAGCACTGTGTTTGAACACTGCGGGAGGCAGCACCACAGCTGCAGCAGCCAATCTTCGATCACCCAGGGAATGGGCAGGGTGTGTCGGGTGGGGGGGAGGGGGCATGTCTGGGGGGATGGGGCATGGGATTGGTGGTTGTCCCACATCGTGAAACAAAGAGCCAAAGTCGCCTTACTGGTTGTGGCGAGGATATTTTAATGTTCCTTGTACAAGTGTATACCACTGCGCCCCGCTGGTGCTGCCCCATTATCCCCACCCTCCCTCCCCCTCTAACCCCCCACAATGCCCCCCCTCCCCCAATGGAGACTCCACTTCTTCCCTACCCCTCCCCCCCTCCCCGCGCCTCCCCTCCCCCCCCCCCCCCACCCCCGGTACCCTCAGTGATCGGCGATGAGCTTGGGATTCCTAGCTCTACCGCTACATCTATGTGTATCCCCAGGGTGCATTCATAGGCGGAGGCAGCCAGCTGCTTACCACATCCGTAGCCTTCAATGCCCCTGGCAAACATCCTCTGGAGGCTTCTGGGCTGGAGGGAAGCATATACACAGCCGTGCCACCCTGTTCCGGGTGCTGTCTGCGAGTCAGGACCTCATCTGAGAGGTGGAACATGGGGAGTTGGTGGCTATTGTCACCAGTCCATAAGATGGTCTGGGTTGTCACCCAACATTCACTCCTCCCGGCCGGTGCCCATGGGGCCTTGGTTCACCTTGGGATGGAGGGGCAGCTGATTCGAGCCCCAGCTGCTCCTGCATCATCTGGCTCTGCCAGCCCTGAGAGCTCACCAATGTCTGCACCATCGTGTCAACGCCCTTGGCGATGCCCCTCAGTGATTGGGCAGAAAGAGAGTGGGAGATGCAGTGAATCCTACTGATGAAACCAAGAGAGAAAATGTTGATGTTGTGGCTGACAAGCTAGAGACAAATAATAATAATAATCTTTATCATTGTCACAAGTACGCTTACATTAACACTGCAATGAAGTTACTGTGAATATACAATGATGCAGCAGCAAAGAGCGTTGTGCGAAAAGAAAATGCTGGTGACGCAGGTGTGGTCAACAAGGATACATGCCTTCAAAAAGCATTGCATCAAACCGATACGAAGCAAGAGTCTGGCATGCAAACCAGTCTTCAGCCCAACAACAGCCAAACGATCAGCGGGATTCTCCCGTGAGGGAGGCACAATGAGCTGTGCACAAGGGACACACACATAGCAGGCATATCATGTCTATGGACATATTAGTCAAACTTGTTTATGCGTAAACCAAATGTGTAAATGTATTAATCATGCTTGTGCATGAAGATCAATATCTCCTAAGGAAGGGGGATGTGGTGATATGCCTGTGACTAATATTATATGCACTTAACAGTGCGACCTCCACCAGCAGATGGCATCAGACATCAGTCATGTGACATCCGGCTATCTATAGAAGGTTGTAAGGCATACACCAGGACAGACATACATAAGGGTAGTTCCAGGAGAATTCATGTAACTCAATCAATAAATTGGTCTGTATAGCACTCTGATTGTTACCTTACCATTTACCATATGTACATCAATAAATCATCATTCTTGCTGAGCCACCAGCAGTTCTGTAGAATCATTGCAAAGGCAAGATCATGGAACACAACACTGCTCATTACCACATTTAGAAACCTTTCTGGAAAAATTGCACCCCAAATTGTCAAGCTGCTCATCTGACATCTAATACTGGATGAACAGAAATTTCCTCTGATTAAATATTGTCAAAATCAAAGCTACTGTATTTGGGCCCCACCACAGGCTCCATTGTATAGCCGCTAACTCCCATCAGTCTCCCAGGTAATTATTTTCATCTCCATAAGATTACCCAACTCCAGCCCAGTCTCAGCCCATCAACGTGCTGCGTTCCTCCACATTGCTTTTGTGTCCTCTTGACTGGATCATTCCAGTGTATTCCTGCTACATTCTACCCTCTGTAAACCAAACGTCATCCAAACTTCTTCTGCCCTGCCTTCAGTCTCTTCAACTTTTTTCACCTGTCACGTCTTGACTCGCTGACCTACATTGGCTCCTGGTCAAGCAATGTCTTACTTTTAAAATTCTCAAATAATTGTTTTCAAGCGCCTGCATATCCTTATCTGCCCCTCTCTCTGTAATCTCAAGTTTCAGGACCACCTTCGCTCCTGTAATTCTCACCTCTTGGTCATCCCTGATTGTAATCACTTCACCGTTTGTAATCGTGCTTTCAGTCGCCTGAGCTTTAAACAATGGAATTCCCTCCCCGAATCTCTGCACCTGTCTACCTCACTTTCCTCCTTAAAACCTATCTCTTTGAACAAGCTTTTGGTCATTTCTCCAAACATCTCCTTTTGTGATTCAGTGTCGAGCCTTGTTTTGTAACAGTACAGTGAAGAGCCTTGGGGAACCATCTTCAATTCAAAGTGTTCTGTAGATACAAGTTGATATTGTTCTCAATCCAATTTTTTTTTTTTTTTTCTTTTTTTTATAAATTTAGAGTACCCAATTAATTTTTTCCAATTAGGGGGCAATTTAGCGTGGCCAATCCACCTAACCTGCACATCTTTGGGTTGTGGGGGTGAAACCCACTCACGCAAACACGGAGAGAATGTGCAAACTCCACACGGACAGTGACCCAGAGCCGGGATCCAACCTGGGACCTCAGCGCCGTGAGGCAGCAGGGCTAACCCTCTGCGCCATCGTGCTGCCCGTTCTCAATCCAATTTTAACATGCTGTAAGGAAGCCTCAAGTATAATACTATTTTTCTAGAGATTAGCCACAATCTTGAATAGTCACACTCCTTGTAAGAAATTGGTCATATTACAGAAATATAATTAGACTGAATAATATGACCTGGGCATGCTGTCCAGTGATCATTGCTTCACCATGTTTGTTTCTAATAAAGTTTGGTGCTATAACAAGTATAATAATATTTTAAAATGTGTCCATCTGCTCACACCTGTGATATAGGTGTGGTTTTCATTCATTATCCCACTTCAAATCAAACTCAGTGGGAAAATTCTGGTGACAAGGCCTATTGCTTTCCTGCAGCACCTTGAATTCCTTCCCTTGCCAACCTGGAGACTATCCTAGTTGCCTCTCCCCCATTCACCACATGCACATGAATGAATGGAGATGGTACTGGATTCCTGGCACATTTCCCAGCCATCTGTCTCTCTTTGTTCCTCTCTGTTGGACAGCTAGATAAAGCCTGCTGGTTTCAGCTCCTGGAGTCCTGGCAGGTAGGCCTTGAAGTTGCTTGATGCAGGGAGAGGCCTGGAGCCTTCAGTGAAAGATCTTCAACAGTCTTCTTCCACAAAGTCTTCATCCACTCCTGCCTCTTCTAATGCCGTGGCAGATCTAGTGGTGGACTCCCACTTATTGGCAGATCATCCCTCCATGGCTGTATAATGATCTTCCTTTGAGATTGTGATGAAGGGTAATATTCAAAACGATAGCCCATTTAGTCTTTTCTCTTCTGTTTCTCTTTTTATATTGCATTCTAGGAACAGTGTAGTGCTGAACGTCTGTAAAAGGTTATCAGTTGTAAAGGGCATTGCATTAATGGCAACTAGTCATATTTCAAAGCACTTTGCCAGTTAGTTTGTGGATTGAATAAATATTTATTTGAGCTGCACTTCACAATAACAAATCTCAATCCAATTGGATTTGAACTTTAAGCTGCTGTTATCTCAAGTGTGGTGGGAGATGACGTCTTAATTTGAGCATTGCAGATTGATATTTCAAACTATTGCAATAAAGATGGAAAACATAAAGGATAATTTGATGAATTAGTCATCCTACCATGGAATAGACAAGAAATCTTGAGAAGCTTACAGTCAAATTATTGATATGCACAACCTGCAGGCGAAACTAATGTGTGGGGAGTGGACATTATAAAATTACTCATACAGACTCATAAAAATTAATCACTGTCAGGGACAAGTTACTTTGTTTTTTCAATGTTTTTGTGCTCTAGAAGAATGGATATCAGCACTGAATGATGGGATATTTGTTTATTTCAGGATCAAACATCTCTGGGACAACAGGAAAAACAAGGTACAAAATAAATCCAGTGGCACTATATATGCTAGAATTAAAAGAAAATTCTCGGTCCAACTCAAACTATTCTTTGGGCTTTGATGAGATTGCTTTGCAGTTTTTGAATTGTTTCAAATTTGTTTTTATTATCGGGCAAAACTGTTAAAAAGTGTTGAGCTCCTTACAGGTGTAAATGAGGGGCCTGTTTTCTGTTTTAGGTTGCCAATCAATACAGCAGATTCTGGACCTGCTTATTGGGATCCTGCAAAAGAGTGTTTGGTCACCGATGAATTGCAAATATTTTTTTACATGCGTCTGTGTCCACAATTGTTGTTTCAGAGCCAGGAGAAACAGGATATCTCCTCAATTCCACAGCCCTGCAATGTATATTTAGATCATTCAGCTGAATACAGTTTGTTTTTCATTGGGAAATGTCTGTGGAGGCGCAACATGTGCTGACAACTCATTTAAATGATTGAAATAAGACCCAATTTCAGGCCAGCCATCATCCCAGTTGTGACAGAAAAAAACAACCAATTTTTATAACTCTCAGTTTTTTTCTGTGAAAATCAAAAACCAGTGGCTTGGTAAAATGTATATTTTTTTTAACTTAAAGTGCTCGATAATTTTGTTTTTCCAATTAAGAGGGCAATTTAGAGTGGCCGATCTACATACCCTGCCGATCTTTAGTTGTGGGGGTGAGACCCACGCACACATGGGGAGAATGTGTAAATTCCACATGGACAGTGACCTGGGGCTGGAATTGAACCCAGATTCTTCGCACCGTGAGGCAGCAATGCTAACCACTGCGCCACCGTGCCACCTTGTGGCTTGGTAAAAGCTATGCTTTTGTCTCCATAATAAGAAAACACTGGCTTACTGTAAACAAACAGGTCAAATTTAGTTAAACAATGACATGATATTTATGGATTTTCCCGATGTTGCCTGATCTGAATTTTATAAAATATACCATTTCTGTAATTCTTCATTGAATTTATAAGTGCTTAATTCATGAACCATCTTTTTTTTTATCAGCATTAGGCCAGTGGTCTGAACCTACTCGCAATCCATATTGACTTGAACAGTAAACAAAAGTAAAAGCGGGCAGCACGGTGGCGCAGTGGGTTAGCCCTGCTGCCTCACTGCGCCGAGGTCCCAGGTTCGATCCCGGCTCTGGATCACTGTCCGTGTGGAGTTTGCACGTTCTCCCCGTGCTTGCGTGGGTTTCGCCCCCACAACCCAAAGATGTGCAGGCTAGGTGAATTGGCCACGCTAAATTGCCCCTTAATTGGAAAAAATGAATTGGGTACTCTAAATTAAAAAAAAACAAAAGTAAAAGCATTCTGTATGATCTCAAATATTCTAAACTATTATGAAAATATGGGCCGGGATTCTCCCCTACCTGGCGAGGCGGGGGGTCCCGGCATAGCGGAGCGGCGCCAACCACTCCAGCATTGGGCCTCCCCAAAGGTGTGGAATTCTCCGCACCTTTAGGGGCTAGGCCCGCGCCGGAGTGGTTGGCACCATGCTGACTGGCGCCAGAACTGGCACCAACGGCCTTTGATGCCCGCCGGCAGGCGTCGGGGCTGGCCGAAAGGCCTTCACCGGTTCGCGCATGCGCCGGCGCATCAGCGGCCGCTGACGTCACCACCGGCGCATGCGCGATAGGGGGGTCTCTTCCGCATCCGCCATGGTGGAGGCCGTGGCGGCGGCGGAAGAAAAAGAGTGCCCCCACGGCACTGGCCCGCCCGCCGATCGGTGGGCCCCGATCACGGGCCAGGCCACCCTGCAGGGGGTCGGAGAATTCCGCCCATGGTTCTTTGTCCACCACTCCCCACTGCACAAATGGAAGGAATAACACCTGAATCCTCCAGTGGTACAGTTAGCCGTAAACATGCTGAGAGAGCTTCAAGCTCACACATCAAAGGGTATGTTCTTCCTTCAGAGTGGTGGCTGTGCTTGCCAGTTCAGTAGGTGGGGGCCAATCTCATTGACATAAGGGACTGTAGTCCATTGAGAATCTCTTTCCCTCTCTACCGAGAAAGTTCTATGATTTTTCACAGAATTATTTGTATTGTTAATGTTGTAGGGTGTGATTTAATAGCTTTGTCGCACCCGACTTGGTGTTGCGACAGGTCATTGAATCTTGTGAGAAGCCTCTCGCAAAATTTGCGATGCTCGATACAGCTCATGAGATTTAACAAGATTTCCCGTACCAGCCTCCCCGAACAGGCGCCGGAATGTGGCTTGTAGGGGCTTTTCACAGTAACTTAATTTGACGCATACTTGTGACAATAAGCGATTTTCATTTTCATTTCATTTCAGATCTCACAAGACGTCGCAATCTGTACCTCGCCTTCGCTGGGCTAGATCCAGATATACATATTAAAATAAGCTATTAGGGTCATTTAAACATGTCTACACTTTATTCTTCTCAGGTCTGGGAGCTAATGGCCTCGCTTGGGCGGCCTCGCCATGGTGCCGTTTAATACTAGCCCAGTGTGGACCAGACGTAATGGCATCTGCGGGGGGGGGGGGGAGCCCCCCAGGCCATTGGAGACCCCTGGGCAGTTGGGTTCTTGGAAGGGTGGTACCCATGCTCTCGCGTTGACACCCGGTCACCTTGGCACTGCCAGCCTGGCACTTTGGCAGTGCCACTCCGGCACCTTGGAAGCACCACCTGTGTACCTTGGCAATGCCACTCTGGCACCCTGGAAGCACCACCTGTGTACCCTGGCAGTGCCACTCTGGCACCCTGGAAGCACCACCTGTGTACCCTGGCAGTGCCACTCTGGCACCCTGGAAGCACCACCTGTGTACCCTGGCAGTGCCACTCTGGCACCCTGGAAGCACCACCTGTGTACCCTGGCAGTGCCACTCTGGCACCCTGGAAGCACCACCTGTGTACCCTGGCAGTGCCACTCTGGCACCCTGGAAGCACCACCTGTGTACCCTGGCAGTGCCACTCTGGCACCCTGGAAGCACCACCTGTGTACCCTGGCAGTGCCACTCTGGCACCCTGGAAGCACCACCTGTGTACCCTGGCAGTGCCACTCTGGCACCCTGGAAGCACCACCTGTGTACCCTGGCAGTGCCACTCTGGCACCCTGGAAGCACCACCTGTGTACCCTGGCAGTGCCACTCTGGCACTGCCGGGATGTCAAGCTGGCATTGCCCACGTGCCAGGTTGCTCGTGTCAGGATTCGGGCCTGGGGGGATGCCCTGCCCTTATGAAGTGGGGTGAGGAGGGGCTCAAGGTCACTCTAAGAAGTAAGTTGGGTGCAGTAGGGCGGACCAGAGACTGCAGTGGAGTGGCTGAGGGGGTTGAAAGATTGGGGTGCCACTTTATGAGTACTCTTCCTGCACTGGTGATCTGAGCATTGGCCAGCAGCCCCTCAGTGGCTGGAAAATTGTCTTCTAGGGGCCTCAGTCTTGAGGAAGCTCTGCTATTGGCTACTTAACAGCCTAATGGACAGAAAGTAAGATGGGCCTGATTCCTCCGAATCAGTGTATATGTCTCGCTCCTTTTTCAGGTGGAGGTGAGACACCTGCTGAAAATAGAAGTCTTTAACCATTGAATTAGTCACTTGAAACAGGACTGCTACCACCTAAAGCATTTGAACCATAACCTGAATCCAATGTGCTTCAACAAGTGTTGGATCCAAATTTGCACTGAAGATGTGAATGGATAGTGTGCGCACCCCTTGAACTAACCAACCCCTGTTTAGTGTGCTTTAAGTCTGGGAGTGGAATATGGCATAGGTGGCAGAATGTTTTGATTCTTTTTCAACGTGTTTGCTCATGGGATTAGCTGAGGGCATCCCGCCAGCTGCCATGCTGAGTTTTCTTGCTGCATTTTTAAACTTAAAAAAAAAGTCCTGGATGTGGGTTCCATGATGTTATGCTGGCTCAGTCCCTGCCCATCAGTAACCTCAGCTCCAGACAGATCAAGGGCCCTTTTTTGAAGGATAAAAAAAGGAAATCGGACACAACCTCCACTCGAGACAGGATTCCCCCCGACTCCCCCCCATACCCCACGGACACAGAAACCACCCACTGAAATCCCTACTTCTCCAACCCATATGTTCCCCATGAGAAGCAATCCCCCAGCACTGCCCCCAGCACTGCCTGGACACTTCCCCCGGGGATTTCCCCCACTGCCAGGTGACACTGCTAGTGCGCATGCCTAGGCATGACTCCCCCCTGGGGGGGGGGGGGGGGGGGGCTGTACTTATATGTGCACCCCTGGTGGATCCTATTTGCCAGTTCCCCATTTGTCAAAACCTGTTGTAATCCCCGATGATGTTAAATCACGTTGCCATGAGAGGGGATTTCACTACGTTGGCGAATGATACAACGGGAAGATCGGCTAAGTGTAGGCAACCGACCACCACTACCTTCTGAAGGGCAACTAGGGATGGGCAATAAATGCTGGCCTAACCACCAATGCCCCTATCCTTTAAATTAATTTAGATTTTTTAACTGTATTTAAATGGGGCTCCTGTCATTGCATGGCAGCAACCCGGTTACGGGATTGTCAGGGGGAGCGGACAATGAGGTGGAGAAAACCCACCGGTGTGAAAGCCGTTTTGGGACTCCCCCTCGATTCTCAACCCCCACCATCATTCCTGCCTGCTGAATACGGGGGTGGAAACCCCCCCTGGGCTATATAAACAGCTATTTAAAAGATGACACTTTTCCTTGTCCATGTGCCAGGAAAAATGCATGCAATTTTCAATTACATCAGACAACATTTAATATTACTGACATTTTCAAAACATTGAACATTGTAACTGTCATTCTGGTGCTATCTTCCCAACGCTTTGGCTCATAATCATTGCGCCCATTTGACAAGTTAAAAGGTAACGGCACTCCCTACATTAAAGTGAATGAAGTAAGGAAGATTCTGCTATCAAGAAAAGTTACCACTTTCTATGGAAGAATATACTGCATATTTCAAATAATGTCAAAATGTTGCTGAATGATGTACTTTATGACTGCCAAATTGTACATCTTCACTGAATACTCTGCGGGTCAATGCAGCTACTTAAGCCTGTAGAAATTTTACAGAAAGCTCTTCCCAGTGGTCGAGTTAATGTTTATGAATCATTGCAGCTAAAAGTAATGATACAAGTCATTCAGGGAACGGGTGAAAGCAGGCAAGCAACAATCAAACAAATTACCCTATAATAGATCTCTTGTAAATGTGGATGCTTTTTAAAAAAATGAGTGTCTGTCAATGGTGGGCTTATGGGCAAGCAAAACTGCATAGACGATATAAAAGCAAGGTTGCACATCTGTTGTATGCTGTTGACTGCTTTTTCCAATAAATATCACATATTTTCTGATGAATGCAATGATCAGCAAGAGGAGCCAATTTAGCTATTAATCGTTCCAAATAAGATCAGACCATGAAGATAAGTAGTAAACGTCCCCTTCCAAAGTTCAGGCTAATTATATTTGAAAGAAAAATCATTTCATACTATATTATTTAGACTAGCAATTGAATCACACCAACAGTTTTGGGGGAAAGTATCAGATATCTCTGCGTTTGCCAAGGTGAAGTCTAGTCACAGATTTCAACTAGTCACAGTTTGAACTGAAGGTTTGGGATGTCACTCAAATTATTATTTTGCACCCAAATATAATTCCATTTTTGCTTTCAAGTGGCATATGGCATTGTCAAGTTGAAAAACAATGGACTTTTCCAGTGTTGTAACCTGGAATGCAGCTTCTAGCACTCTCAGGTAAGGTCGAACCTAGATTGTTTTAAAAATAAGTTTCTGAAACTCAGCACATCATTAAACTTTAGGCCCAATTTCAAGAAGCCACTCACTATTCTGTCAGCATGAGTTTTTAAGTTGCTGACACTTAAGAATCTTTTCTACTTCTGTTCTAGCTATCTAATCAAAACTGACAGTTCAGTGTCAAATCAAGCTGACTTGTGGGCAGTGGACTCAAAACGAATAGGAACTGGGTTAAAATTACCCACACTGTACATAACAAAGATTTGCCATCTTAATGTGACAAATGCAAACGTCCATCACATAGGAAAAGGACAATGTTTTAACCATGACAAGAACTGATTCCCTGGGTGTGTTTCAACAGAAGAACAAGTGTCATTTTGGGCGAATCTGGTGGGGTGTTTTTTGCCGGCTGCTTTGGCGAGATTGCGGCTTGTATTCAACCACACTTAGCCCCAAGAATGAACTCCCACGTGAATCTTGCCATGCCTGGCTTCCTCACCATCTGACTCACCCGACTCGTGCCTCAGCTGTTCGCCGCTAACAAAGGGCAGTTGCTTTTAAACGTTCCCTCGCCTCTCACACCCAGTCAACACATGAAAATGAAATGAAATGAAAATTGCTTGTCACAAGTAGGCTTCAGCTGAAGTTACTGTGAAAAGCCCCTAGTCACCACATTCCGGTGCCTGTTCGGGGAGGCTGGTACGGGAATTGAACCGTGCTGCTGGCCTGCCTTGGTCTGCTTTCAAAGCCAGCGATTTATCCCTGTGCTAAACCAGCCCCTAGTGTTAATGTAAGCCTGCTTGTGACAATAATAAAGATTATTATTATAAGATGTTCCTGTATGCTGATGATCTGTTACTTTACTAGGGAGCATGGCAGCGCTCAGATCTGCTCCTCGCATTGGTGATGCCGACCTCACCAGGCTTCTCGACTTCATTGATGAGAGGGGGGACACACGTTGGGCGGGATTCTCCCAAACCCGGTGGGGCGGGGGGTCCCGGCAGGATGGAGTGGCGTGAACCACTCTGGCGTCGGGCCGCCCCAAAGGTGCGGAATCCTGCGCACCTTTAGGGAATAGGACCGCCCCGGAGTGGTTGGCACCCTGCCGGCTGGCGTGGAAGGCCTTTGGCGCAGCGCAAGCCGGGGCCAAAGTGACTACGTAGCCGGCGCAGGTCCGCGCATGCGCGGAAGCATCAGCGGTGGCTGACGCCATCCCAACGCATGCGCGGGGGGAGGGTTCACCTACGTGTCAGCCATGGCGTAGGCTGACATGGCCGGCGCGTACGGAAAGAGTGCCCCCACGGCACAGGCCCGCCCAAGGGTTGGTGGGCCCCAATCGCGGGTCAGGCCACCATGGGGGCACCCCCCCCCCGGGGCCAGATCGGCCCACATCCCCCCTGAGGACCCCAGAGCCCACCCGCGCCGCCAGGTCCCGCCGGTAAGGGACCTAGTCCAATTTACGCCGGTGGGACCTGCAAAGAACCCATCAGCCCATCGTGGGCTGGAGAATCGCCAGGGGGGGGGGGCCTACCGACCGACCGATGCGGCGCGATTCTCGCCCCCGCCGAATTTCCGGTGCTGGGGAACTCGGCGGCCTTCACACCGCCCCCCGGCGATTCTCCGACCCAGCGATGGATCGGAGAATCCAACCCCTTGTTCCCCTGAGGGGGTCGGAGAACCAGCAGGAGGGCCAACAATGGTGTCTGGGAGGTAGTTGCAGCTGCAATGAGTGTCAGCAGCATGACCAGAAAGACCACTGGCCAATGTCAGAAGAGGACGAACGATCTCCAATGAGCTGCAAGGCTAAGTTACCATCTATGTCCTGGCATCAGTACCACCTGACACCCTCAATTTCCCAATCCCCCGCCTCGACTGGCTGACACCTCACAGCCCCCCAACATCTGATCTTCAAGCTTGTTTCTCAGAACCCCCTGGCACCCACCAGCACCACCCATTCATGTCTAGGTGCGGTGCCCACACATGCCACCTGCTATAGATCCTCCTGACCCATCAAGCATGCAGCTCACAACGTCCTTTCTTTGTTTCCGCAGGAGAAGATAACCCATAATAAGAGGAAATGGGTGAAGATAGGGGGAGGAATCCCAGAGATCTGAGTCACCTCCTCTGAGGAACAGGCCCTGGAGATTGTGGGGACGCCCAATGAGAGAGCAGTCACTGACAGCGAGGTTGGTCTGCACCAGAGAGGTGAGGATCCACTGCCCCTTCACTCAGATGACCCGTCTCAAGTGAGTTGTTCATGTCTGACAAAATTAACCTTCCTCTCACTGACCACATGTCCATTGTCTTGCAAGATCATTAAGTGATGGGGCCGGGCCATCCGGAGTCGTGCTCCCAGGCACCCAGGAGAACATTTTGGAGGAGAGCTCCGAGGGGAACACCAGCAATGTGGCACAGCAATCACCCCCACCTTCCTCCAGAGCAGAGACACACACCTCGGTGGGCGACATTAATGGTCAGGCTTCGGGAGCACTATCTGGTGAGGACCACATAGTTGCTGATGCACATCAGGTGGAGGCAGACACATCCAAGCGAGACAGCCGTCGGAGGTCTGCTGGATCTCAGGACACAGTTGGCTCCCAGCCAGATGCCGAGCCTCTAGACAAGGTTCTCCCAGAGCTGATGCAAAGCCGTGAGATTTAGGAAGGGGTGTCAGTGACATTCTAGCAACTGCAAGGCCGATTGGAGGAATCCCAAAGCCCTCAGTTGCAGGAGATGGGGCCAGAAATGCAAGGCATCCAGGCCAACACTGCTAGGGTAGCAACCGCAGTGGAAAATCTGGAGAACAACATTGTGGTGTCCAAGGCATGGCTTAATCAGTGATAACCAGGGCTGAGGGCCTCAACATAATGTCTCAGTCAATAAGGGACATGTCCCAGATACAGGTGGATATTGCTGAGGTACTCCAGTGTGTGGCTGAGGTTGTCGACACCATGATACAGGCATTGAAGAGCATCCAGGACTGGCACAGCCAGATGACTCAGAGGATGCTGGAGTTCACTCCAACTGCCCCTCCATCCCGTAGAGTCAACCATCGAGTCAACCAGTGCCCCTGAGGCACCCTCAAGGAGGAAGAAGAGCTGCAGCCCAACCCAGGGCGGACCACCAAGGGGACAAAGGCGGTCTCCAGTTCTTCTGAACACCCCCTTCCTGACACTGGCACATTTCAAGGGCAGTGGCCAGAACAGGATGGCACAGCGACGACTGTAACACCAGTAAGTCCACTGAGGACATCAAAGGCCATAGGACGTGGAAAACAGCAGGCTGCCTCCACCTCTGATATGCATTGTGTGGACACATTTAGACATAGCACTAGACCATGGAAGGTCAAGAAGAATGAGGTACTGCCGGTTGCGGTGATGCGGAGCTAAGCCGCACGTTCAGTGGCTCCCGCTTTTTTCGGTCTTTTGGGCTCTTTTAAGGGCCCGTAGCGGCGCTGGCTGGACTTTTCCCGGTGGGGGAACACATTTGCTGCGATCATCTGCCGGTCAATGGACTGGACTAGGAGCGGGGCGGTCAAAAAAAATCGGCTTTGGAGCAGAGAAAGGTGCGAGGCAGGAAAAACAAGATGGCGGCAGGCGGGGAACCGGCAGCGTGGCAGCAGTGGGCGCAGGAGCAGCTTCAGCGCTGTTTCAGAGAGCTGAAAGCTGAGCTCCTGGAAACGCTTAAAGCCTCATTGGACAAGCTTATGGCGACTCAGACGGCTCAGGGCGCAGAGATCCGCGAGTTACGGCAAAAGGCCTCGGAGAATGAGGATGAAATCCTAGGCCTGGCAGTGAAGGTGGAGTCGTACGAGGCGCTTCACAAGAAATGGCAAGCGAGGATGGAGGAGATAGAGAACCACTCCCGCAGGAAGAACTTGCGGATCCTGGGCCTCCCGGAGGGGCTGGAAGGTTCGGACTTGGGGGCTATGTGGCCTTGATGCTGACCTCGTTAATGGGCGCGGGGTCCTTTCAAGGGCTCTTGGAGCTGGAGGGCGCCCATCGAGTGCTGCTGAGGAAGCCCAGGCCGAATGAGCCGCCAAGGGCGGTGCTGGTCCGTTTTCACCGCTTCGTTGACCGTGAGTGTGTGCTGAGATGGGCGAAGGAGAGGAGCAGCAGGTGGGAGAATGCAGAGATCCGGATTTATCAAGACTGGAGTGCGGAGGTGGCGAAGAGGTGGGCTGGTTTTAATCGGACGAAGGCAGTGCTTCACAAGAAGGGGGTGAAGTTCGGCCTGCTACAGCCGGCACGCCTCTGGGTCACTCATAGAGATCGCCAGCTCTACTTCGACTCCCCGGAGGATGCCTGGGCCTTCGTCCAGGCAGAGAAGCTGGACTCGAACTGAGGGGGGGGGGGGGTGCTGGGGACTGATGTATATTGTCCGGAGGCATTGACCTCCCTGGTATCCTTTTTTCCTGGTTGCTGTTTTTGGTGGTTCCTTTTTGCTTTTTTGGGGCTCTTTAATTATTTATTTTGGTGTTTTTTCTTGGTTTTCACTGGTGGCGGGCTGGGGAGCTGTTTCGCCGGGCCCGTTGGGTCACGTGCCCTTCTTTTTCCTGTGTGTTGGGCTGGGGGGGGCGGGGTTTGAGATGGAAGCGTGGGCTTCTTTCCCGCGCCGGAGGTGGAGTGGGAGGGGCCGGCACCGGGCGGGGAGAGTGGCGGTTGTGTTGCACCGGGGGGGGGTCGTTGGGGTGGCGGGAGCAGCCGGGGTCAGCAGGAGTCGGCTGACTTACGGAAGTACGATGGAAGGGTTTACGAAGCTAGGTGGGGTGGTGTATGTTGGGGGGTAATAGGGGGGAGGTACCGGGTTGCTGCTGGAAGGGCCGGAGGGGTACTGCTGGTGATAGGGGGGTTGGGAAGGGGGTCTGCCACCGTGGGGAACATGCCTGGGGGTTACTGCGGGCATGTGGTGAGCCGAGAGAGAGCTATGGCTGACCGGCACAGAGGGAGGGGGAAGACCCCTCCCCCGATTCGGCTGGTCACATGGAATGTGAGGGGGCTGAATGGACCGGTGAAGCGGGCCCGGGTGTTAGCGCACGTGAAGAGGCTGGGGGCGGACGTGGCTATGCTCCAGGAGAAGCACCTTAAAGTGGTGGATCAGGTGAGGCTGAGAAAAGGGTGGGTTGGACAAGTGTTCCATTCGGGGCTAGATGCGAGGGGTGGCGATTTTGGTTGGAAAGAGCTTGTCATTTGTGGCGTCGAGTGTGGTGGCGGATAGCTGTGGCAGATACGTAATGGCGAGTGGTAGGCGTCAAGGGGAGCTGGTGGTACTGGTCAATGTGTTCGCCCCCAACTGGGACGATGCAGGCTTCATGCGGCGTATGCTGAGCCGTATTCCAGACCTAGAGATGGGGGGCTTGATATTGGGAGGAGATTTTAATACTGTGCTGGACCCGGCTCTGGATCGTTCGAGGTCCAGGATGGGCAGAAGGCCGGCGGCGGCCACAGTGCTGAGGGGGTTCATGGACCAGATGGGAGGGGTAGACCCTTGGAGGTTTCTGAGGCCGGGAGGTAGGGACTTCTCGTTTTTCTCCCATGTCCACAAGGCTTATTCCCGGATCGATTTTTCTGTCCTCAGCAGGGCGCTAATCCCGAGGGTGGTAGGAGCGGAGTACTCGGCAATAGTCATATCAGACCACGCTCCGCATTCGGTGGACCTGGAGCTGGGGGAGGGAAGGATCAACGCCCACTGTGGAGGTTAAATGTGGGGCTTCTGTCGGAGGAGGAAATATGTGGGCGGGTCCGTAGGTGCATAGAGGGGTATATGGAAGCTAATGACAATGGGGAGGTGCAAGTAGGGGTGGTCTGGGAGGCGTTGAAGGCGGTGGTTAGAGAGGAGCTGATATCTATTAGGGCACACAGGGAGAGGGGGGAGAAGGTTGAGAGGGAGAGGTTGGTGGAAGAAATGGTAAGGGTGGACAGGAGGTATGCGGATGTCCCAGAAGAGGGGCTTTTGAGGAAACGTTGTAGTCTCCAAGCGGAGTTTGATATATTGACAACCCGGAAGGCGGAGGCGCAGTGGAGGAGGGCGCAGGGGCGGTATATGAGTACGGGGAGAAGGCAAGTCGGATGTTGGCCCACCAGCTCCGGAAGCGGGAGGCAGCGAGGGAAATAGGGGGAGTTAGAGATGTAGGAGGGAATCTGGTGTGGAGTGCAAGGGACATCAATGGGGTGTTCAGGTCCTTTTATGAGGGGCTGTACCGGTCGGTGCCCCCTGGGGAGCAGGACGGGATGGACCGCTTTCTGGATAAGCTGGAGTTCCCGAGAGTGGGGGAGGAGCGGGTGGAGAGTCTGGGGGCCCCAATCGAGTTGGAGGAGCTGATCGAGGCGTTGGGGAGCATGCAGTCAGGGAAGGCACTGCGGCCTGACGGGTTCCCGGTGGAGTTTTACAAGAAGTTCTCAGACCTGCTCAGCCCGTTGTTAGTGAGGACCCTGAATGAGGCAAGGGAGGGGGGGGCTTTGCCACCGACGATGTCCAGAGCACTAATTTCTCTGATTTTGAAGCGGGATAAGGACCCCCTCCAGTGTGGGTCTTACAGGCCGATCTCGCTCCTCAACGTGGACGCAAAGCTGTTGGCCAAGATACTGTCCAGGAGGGTGGAGGATGTGGTTCCGTGGGTCATCCACGAGGACCAAACGGGGTTTGTGATGGGGAGGCAGCTGAATGTCAACGTGCGGCGGCTTCTTAATATTAATGATGATGGCGGCGGATGGGGAGGTGTAAATAGTGGCATCGATGGATGCGGAGAAAGCTTTTGATAGGGTGGAGTGGAGTTACCTATGGGAGGTGTTGAGGAGATTTGGGTTTGGTGAGGGGTTCATTAGTTGGTGGCGAGCGTGGTGACGAATGGGAGGAGGTCGGAGGACGTTCGGCTGTCCCGGGGCACGAGGCAGGGGTGCCCCTTGTCTCCCCTGCTCTTCGCGTTAGCGACTGAACCCCTGGCCATGGCACTGAGGGTATCAAGGAACTGGAGGGGGATTGTGAGGGGGGGAGGAGCACGGGAGGAGCTGAAAGCGAAGTGGGGGGAGGAGCTGGAGGAGGCGGTTTATGAGGGGACGTGGCGGACGCCCTGGAGAGGGTGAATTCATCTTCGTCTTGCGTACAGCTTAGTTTAATTCAGCTAAAGGTGCTGCACAGTGCGCATATGACTGGGACCAGGCTGAGCCGGTTCTTTGGGGGTGAAGACAGGTGTGGGAGGTGTTCTGGAGGTCCAGCGAATCACACCCATATGTTTTGGGCTTGTCCGGTGCTGGAGGTTTTTGGAAGGGGTGGCGGGGACCTTGCCCGGGGCGGTTGGTTCCAGGGTGAT